>NW_003852438.1:5109982-5123614 GCF_000181295.1 Otolemur garnettii | reverse complement strand
GAGTCTCCTGCCTCAGCCTCCCAAGTAGCTGGGACCACAGGCGCCCGCCACAACGCCCAGCTATTTTTTGGTTGTAGCCATTACTGTTGTTTGGCGGGCCCGTGCTGGATTTGAACCCGCCACCTTAGGTGTATGTGGCTGGCGCCTTAACCTCTTGAGCCACAGGCACCAAGCCTCCAAATTCTATTGGGGAAAACTCTCCTGGGGTCAGAGTTCTCTTTTATTATCACATAAAATCATTTCCATTTAGCTTCACAAACAATTTTACCTTCTTTGCCATAAAATAAGAATCAAGTTAAACTCTGGAAGAGTGCATTAAATTAAGAAGATGAAAAACACAAAACTTTTTTTTTTAAACTTATTGATTTTTACAAAACACTCCATTTGCCTGACTGTCTAGGAAAAGGTAGGCAAACATGTCCGTTAGCCCCAACTCAGGCACTGTCAGACCCTGGCCAATTTCGTCAAAAGCTCTTGGGACTGACTCCTGCTGGAGATGTTTCTTACCTTTAGCACCTCCACTTGGTTACCAAGTCCTTTAGTGCAGAGTTCCATTACGGAATAAGAGCAGAAAGTGTCCCTTATTTTATACTGGTTGACAGTGGTGAGCCAGAGGAAAAGGTTGTTTTCTAACTCCATAGGAGGAATTAAGATAGACTGGTGACCTGAATAGACACTGCAATGGAGAAAGGCAAGAGTTGGCATTATTAATTCTTCCTAGATCCCTATCAAGTCAATAAATTTTTTTTTAGATCCCTATCAAGTCAACAAATTTATAGATCCCTATCAAGTCAACAAATTTTTTAGATCCCTATCAAGTCAACAATTTTTTTTTTAAAGATAGACACTCTGGCTCAGTGCCTGTAGCTCAAGAGGCTAAAGCACCAGCCATATACACCAAAGCTGGCAGGTTCAAATCCAGGCCAGGCCTGCCAAACAGTAATAACTACAACCAAAAAAAAAAAAAAAAAAAGCCAGGTGTTGTGGTGGGTGCCTGTAGTCCCAGCTACTTGGGGGGCTGAGGCAAGAGAATCGCTTAAGCCCAGGAGTTGGAGGTTGCTGTAAGCTGGGATGCCACAGCACTCTACCCAGGGCAACAGCTTGAGGCTCTGTCTCAAAAAAAAAAAAAAAGATAAGAGACTCTGCTGCCTAGGCTAGGGTGCTATGGCATCAGCCTAGCTAACAGCAACCTCAAACTCCTGCGCTCAAGTGATCCTTCTGCCTCAGCCTCCCAAGTAGCTGGTACTACAGGTACCTACCACAACACTCTGCTAATTTTTCTATTTTTAGTATAGATGGGGGTCTCACTCTTATTCAGGCTAATTTCGAACTCCTGATCTCAAGCAATCCTCCTGCCTCAGCCTCCCACACTGCTAGGATTACAGGAATGAGCTACTGTGCCTTGTCCAATTCAATAAATATTTATGGACCAGGAAGGATACCACAGGGTCAAAGGAGACAAAAAGGTCTAAGAATCAGCCTTGTTTCCTGTGCAACTCACAAGCCACAGTAAGTATAAAATAAAACAGACTGTGGTAGGTGTGGTAACTGAGATGTGAATAAAAGTACACTGACATCATACAATAAAGAACAATTCATTCAACTGGGAAAACCAGGCGGGGGAGTAGTAGTTTTCACTGAATAGGCAACACGTGAGCTGGGGCTTGAACAGTGAGTAGGAATTAAATAGTGGCTGGAAAAAATGGGGAGGGTGGGGAGGGTGTTCCAGGCAGAAGAACAGCATAGACAAAGCCAGAGAAATATGGTGTGTTTGAGGCTGTCAGAAATAGTGTTCACGAAAAATCCTCAAACGTGGGATGCATTTAGGAGTAAGGTCAGAAAGGTTAAGACCAAACTGAAAGGGCTTACCACCTGCCACATGAAGAACTTCAGACTTTACTCAGCAGGCAGCTACTACAGCTTTAGTTTTTAATTTTTTGTAGAGACACAGTCTCACTTTAACACCCTCAGTAGAGTGCCACGGTGTCACACAGCTCACAGCAACCTCCAACTCCTGGGCTTAGGCTATTCTCTTGCCTCAGCCTCCCAAGTAGCTGGGACTACAGGTGGCTGCCACAATGCCCAGCTATTTTTTTGTTGCAGTTTGGCCGGGGCTGGGTTTGAACCAGTCACCCTCAGTATATGGGGCCAGCGCCCTACCCACTGAGTCACAGGTGCCGCCCATATTTTTATTTTTTTGAGATAGAGTCTTACTTTGTTGCCCTTGGTAGAATGCTGTGGAGTCATAGCTCACAGCAACCTCAAACTCCTGGGCTTAAGCGATTATCTTGCCTCCACCTCCCAAGTAGCTGAGATTACAGGCGTTAGCCACCAGCACCTGGCTATTTTTAGAGATAAGGTTTCACTCTGTCTCAGGCTGGTCCCGAACCTGTGAGCTCAGAAAATCTACCTACCTTGGCCTCCTAAGCGCTGGGATTACAGATGTGAGCCACTGCACCCAGACTATTTTTATTTATTTATTTAAACTGTTGGGCTCAAGCAATTCTCTTGCCTCAGCTTCCCAAGTAGCTGGGACTACAGGTGCCTGCCACAACACCCAGCTATTTTTAGAGACGGGGTCTCCCTCTGGCTCAGGCTAGTCTCAAACCTGTGAGCTCAGGCCATCCACCTGCCTTGGCCTCCCAGAGTGCTGGGATTACAGGAATGAGTCACAGCACCCAGCCCACTGCAGCTTTAAGTTGGGACAAAACTAACAACATAGAGTAGAGACTGGAGATATAAACCAGTGAAGCCTCAGAGATGGTTAGGAGAGGCTGCAATAGTGTGATGATAAAGGCTTGAGCCCAACAGTGCAGCCCCAGGATAATATAGAAGGAATGACAGAGTAACCAATCACATATTATGTATATGTCCAATCTATAGCCGCAAAGCATACGATATCCTAAACCCAGGGAATAGCACAAAATCACTGGGACCCCAGGGATTCTCTATTAAAATAATACTGGAGATGTGGGCTCTGCCTCTGGAGTAAGCCTAGGGAAATTCCTCATTAATTTGTTTTGTTTTTTAAAACCCCCCAGGTAACTCTTATGTAAAGACAGGTGTGGGAACAGCTGAGTCGAAGGACATGACACTTGATTAGATTTGAGACTTAAAGATATAGAAGTTAAAGATAACGCCCAAGTTGCTGGTTTGAGCCACTAGATGGATGATCTTATCCAAACAAAGATGAGGACACAGAAGAGGATGTTGAGTTGCTGGCATTCGTGACATATACCAAGGGGATGAAAATGTGAGTCTAAGCTCCGGTCTCCTGGGTGGACAGAGGAATGAACTGGGATTTGTGTTCCCCAAGAAGTAGCCTGGCTGACACCAATGTGCTACGTCCACATGCTGTCATCCCATCGCATTATACTCCTTCCTGCTGAGCCTGCGGGGTACATTCTGGCTGTCAAAGCATGACATATTTCACTGACCCATCATCCTTCTACTGGCTTTGATTCTAAAACAAGAATTACAGGATGAGCAGAGGGCAGGCAGGAGGATCACTGCAATTTTGTATGAGGCATAAAATAGAAACAGAGAAGAAAAAAGGGAATACAGACAAAAATAACAAACATCAGAAACATTAGGTTCATAGATTATGGAAAACCACCATTTTACTAAAACCTTACCCAATTAAGGGAGCAAAGGGAAGGATGAGACAGTTAGAGCCCACAGTACACCCAGCACATTCTGTTTCTTTGGCTTTTCCATCCCTACCTGCAGAGGCACCAGAGTGCAAAGCCAAGTCCACAGTATGGATCAAGGCAGATGGCGATCTGCCGAGAAGAATACAACTCACACTGGAGCTTGATGGCTCTGCAAAGAGCATTAACCGCAGAGTGGGACATCTGGAAAGTAAGGAACACGGAACAGGATGGAACTGTCATCTCGCAGGCAGAGAAATGGCTCCAACCACAGCTTTTCCATTCCTCAAACTTCTCAAAACAATGTATATTTTTTAATGATTCAATGCCTAATCTATGTCTAAAGTAAGGTATCTATAACTTATATCATGAACAAGTACATCATCATTCTGAGAGAATTAAGCGTTACACATTTCCAGAAGGAAAAATGCAAGAGGAAACAGTAACCTCCTTACTCCTATATGTGTTTTCTTTCTTTCTTTTTTTTTTTTATTTTGCAGCGACAGAGTCTTACTTTATTACCCTTAGTAGAGTGCTGTGGCATCATACAGCTCACAGCAACCTCCAACTCTTAAGCTTAGGCGATCCTCTTGCCTCAGCCTCCCAAGTAGCTGGGACTACAGGTGCCCGCCACAACGCCCTGCTATTTTTTTGTTGCAGTTTGGGTGGGGCCGGGTTTGAACCCGCAACCCTTGGTATATGGGTCCGGCACCCTACCCACTGAGCCACAGGCTCCATCCCTATATGTGTTTTTGAAAAATCGACACTAGCATATCCAGCATGATGTGTGAGGTCCATTTCTGTTCATTAGTTAATACTGAGTTTTATAACGTATGAATTGATGACTTCACACCGACCTTAACTAGAATTCTTATTATTCAGTAGCTTCTATGTTAGGTTTGGACACTTCACAATACAAATTCCTTGGGATAATTTATTCCGGAAGAGCCATGCTTTTATTTAAATATAGCAGGGACCCTTGATCCTCCGCCTACTGGTCTCTGGTACACTTTTGGCTTCCACATCTAAAGTCCCTGGGGCAGTGGTCATCTCTATTTTTTGCAGAGCTGGCATTTCCCAGCATTCACTGAGTGAGTAAATATATCCAGACTACTTTACCTTCACTCCTGTAAGCATGCCAGTTGTGGAAACACTAAAATCAAGATATGCCAGCATCTCAGGAGTGGGTGGTTTATACAGCTGAGGTAACCTTTTCCTGGGTAAATCATCTGCAATAAAAAGAAAAACCTGATGTCAATCCGACATGCTGGAACATGACAATCACTGCTCTTCAAGAGCTTTTCTGTGGCTTTGCTGGGGCCAAATTTAGCTTCTGGAATTTGCTAAAGCTTAGGCTTCTTGTATTTAACCAAGCAGCTCAATTATGTCACTCTTAAGAGGTGGGCTAGGGGTGAGGACACCATTAGACAAGATAAGCAAGCAAATCTGCAACAGGTAATTTATTTAATGGGAGTTTAATAAGGAGTAATATACCACAGTAGGAAGTAGACTGCTGGAGTTCCAACCCCATTGCTCTCACGTCTGTGTCTGTTTTCCTTTTTCATAAAATAAAAAACTCTAATGTTCACCCTAAAATGGATCTCTCAAATATTAACTCATAGAATGGTTGGGAAGTTAAATGGAAGTTCAAGATCAGCCTGGGCAACTTAGTGAGATGTCATCTCTAAAAAATAAAACTAGCCAGGCTGGCAGCATGCACCTACAGTCCCAGCTACTCAAGATGATCACTAGGCAAGAGTTCAAGGTTGCAGTGAACTGTGATTGTACCAATGCATTCCAGCCAGAGCAAAACCTTATCTCTTAAAAAAAAAAGTGAGTAGGAGTAGGCAGTATCTTAGAGAAAGGGTAATCTCAGACAACGCTATACAGGCAATGAGTAATGAAGCTCAAACGAGAACTCAGGTCTTCTTACGTCTAGTCCAAGCTTGTTTCAACAATATCATATCTAGAACCGAAGGATCAGATCATCTCAATATTTCATTTGGCCCTACATGTACATGGTCACATCCAGCATAAAAACTGAACCACCTTTCTTTTCTTTTTTTCAGTTTTTGGCCAGGGTTGGGTTTGAACCCACCACCTCCGGCATATGGGGTCAGCGCCCTACTCCTTTCAGGCACAGTGCCATCCCACCTTTCTTTTCTTAAGAGACCGAGTCTCATTTTATCACCCTCAGTAGAGTGCTATGGCATCACAGCTCACAGCAACCTCCAGTTCTTGGGCTTAAGGTGATTCTCTTGCCTGCGCCTCCTGCGTAGCTGGGACTACAGGTGCCCGCCACAGCACTCGGCCATTTTTTGTTGCAGTTTGGCCAGGGCCAGGTTCAAACCTGCCACCCTTGGTATATGGGGCTGGTGCTCTACTCACTGAGCCATAGGCGCCACCCCATTGAACCACCTTCCAATGACACCAAGCTAACAGCAAGATGCTTTTTACTTAAAGAGTTCTTGGCATGTTCTGATCTAGCTGTTTGCATCTGGCTAACATGGTGGTCAGTCCTGTGGCAGCATAAACTTGTAGGCTTTGCCTGTCTTAGCAGGTGGAATGTGCTATAATATAAAGGCAGGGTAAACATGCTTGGCATGGCAATCTAGGGACTCTCAGGTAGAACATGTTTGTGCTCCCTTAAGAGCTCCAGAGCAATCTCTCTTCACCTGTGTCAATGATGGTAGGCCAGGTTTTCACATCCACAGCTGCTGCTGCCTCTCGAGACCTTAGTAGCCTCATTAGGGTCTGAGTGGTGAGAATACAG
Source organism: Otolemur garnettii (assembly GCF_000181295.1). Taxonomy (NCBI): domain Eukaryota; kingdom Metazoa; phylum Chordata; class Mammalia; order Primates; family Galagidae; genus Otolemur; species Otolemur garnettii. The sequence goes on along the minus strand of NW_003852438.1, from coordinate 5,117,191 downwards.
GCTGCTTTGCTGACCTAGAAAACAAGTGGATAGTAGTAAGCATGAGGAGGCTTAGCTCTGGTGCAGCAGCACAGCCTCTGGGTCACTACAAAGCACCTCACACACCATGCTGGACACAGTAGTGTGGATTTCTCAAAAGCACATATAGGAGAAAGGAGGTTATTGTTTTCTCCTGCATTTTTCCTTCTGGAAATGTGTAACACTTAATTCTCTCAGAATGATGTACTTGTTCATGATACAAGTTATGGTTTATAACAGTAATTCCCCAGTATTTCATGGTTATAATCTCACTATGGGTTCTGCAATCCTATGATTTCATGGAGAACACAATAAAATAAAGACATGGATTTTGTAGTGCTCAGGGAATGAGAGGAATGTGATAATCATGTCTGAAGGAGTTAGTGTTTGTAACAAGAAGTGAATGGTAAGATTTACCAGACCCAAAACACACACTGACTCTGCGGAAGCTCTCACAGAAACTAAGTTCTCCCGCCCAGCTACACTAGGAGATACAAAGTGATCTACTTTGCCCACAAATTGCAACAACAGAAAGAATCCCCCCTCCAGCTTTTCTGGTTCACTTTGTAGAATCTAACAAGGGCACTTTGCTGAATTAAACTTGGTAATGAAATCTTCTATGGTGAACATGGCCTTTTATGCTGTGGATACAAGTTGCTGACAGAGTAGTTCTCAGAGAAGCAAGTGTTACATAAATAGGAATTTTGTAATCTATCAGTACACTGGTCAAGGCTGCCCTTTGCTTTTGTTTTTGAGACAGAACCTCAAGCTATCACTCTAAGTAGAGTGCTGTAGCATCACAGCTCACAGTAACCTCCAACTCCTGGGCTCAAGCAATTTTCTTTCTCAGCCTCCTGAGTAACTGGAGGAACCCTCCACAATGCCTGGCTATACACACACACACATATATATTTACTTATTTTTGGTTGTAGTTGTCATTGTTTGGCAGGCCCAAGTGGGATACTAACCGGCCAGCTCTGGTATATGTGGTTGGCGCCTTAGCCACTTGAGCTACAGGCTCCACCTTGCCCTTTGCTTTAAAGTATATATAGTAGGCTGGGTGTGGTGGCTCACACCTGTAATCCTAGCACTCTAGGAGGCCAAGACAGGTATATTGCCTGAGCTCAGGAATTTGAGACCAGTCTGAGCAAAAGTAAGACCATACCTCTACTAAAAACAGAAAAAAACAGGCATCCCAGCTACTCAGGAGGATGAGTCAAGAGGATCATTTGAGCCCTAGAGTTTGAAGTTGCTGTGAGCTATAACACCACAGAACTCTAACCAGGGCAGAAAGGAGACTCTGTCTTAAAAAAAAATAATAAAGTATAATAGTATATGGTATAATACATACTTATTTTCTTCAACTGTCAGATCCTAGAAGAACTTCTATCACTTCCAGAGCAATGTTTGGACATCTTTTAATGCTATTCTGAGTGAATTTACAAAATCAACTGAAACAAAAGTGACCTGACATTGGGGAGAATTCAGAGCTTGGCACATAATATCACCTTGGTTACGGTGCCCAAAAGACATCGGCTAGCATGATTTTAGAAGGAGGTTAAAGGCTTGGTGAGACCTAGGCTGAAGCTCAGGAGCTCAAGACCAGGCTGAGGAGAAGTGAGACCCCATCTCTACTAAACATAGAAAAATGAGCCGGGCATTGTGGATGCCAAAAGTCCCAGCTAGTCAGGAGGCTGAAGCAAGAGGATTGCTTGAACTTGGGAGTTTGAGGTTACTGTGAGCTATGCTGCCACAGCATTCTACCCAGGGTGACAGAGTAAGACTATCTCAAAAAAAGGGATCTGTCCAATGATAGGGACAAATTCTCTGAAGAATTACTAATGACTGCATCCTCTCCTTAATGGTCATAATAAATGCACAAAATGCTCTACCTTACCAATAACCACTTTCCCCCAGTTTCTTCACTGAATGATGATGGTCACTTTGGCCACATTAAGGAAAAGGAGGTGATTTCAGGAGACAAATTTGACACCCTGATTCAACAAAACTGGAAAATTAATGAGGATCCTTAGTTGTATGAATCTGGAATTTATGAGATGAGGACAAGGTGAGATAAAACTGGTACTTACATCGACAATCATTCGCACAGTGGGCAACGTGGCAGTAAGGTTCTGAGCATGAGGAGGCCGAACAGTCACTGGTATGCACCCTGCATACAGGCAGCCGTAGAAGGCAGCAATTAATTCAATGCCTGCAAGACAGGGAACTCCGTCAGGAGAGCCACAGCATTACTTGGTACCACTGAGAAACTAACAAACAGACCTTCCAAACCCAGTTTCTTTTTTTTTTTGAGACAGAGCCTCAAGCTGTCCCCCTGGGTAGAGGGCCGTGGCATTACAGCTCACAGCAACCTCCAACTCCTGGGCTCAAGCGAGTCTCCTGCCTCCGCCTCCCAAGTAGCTGGGACCACAGGCGCCCGCCACAACGCCCGGCTATTTTTTGGTTGCAGCCGTCATTGTTGTTTGGCGGGTCTGGGCTGGGGATTCGAACCCGCCACCTTAGGTGTACGTGGCTGGCGCCTTAGCCGGTTGAGCTATAGGCGCCGAGCCCAAACCCAGTTTCTTAAACCAGAGTTATTCAGGTTGTAATTTTTTTTTTTGTTATTGTTACAGTTTGGCCACGGCCAGGTTTGAACCCACCAGCACATGGGGCTGGAACTCTAATCACTGAGCCCCAGGCACCACCCCAGGCTGTAATTTAACAGAGCTACTAGCTCAAAAACATTTTAAAAATTAGTAAGAAATAAAAGTGAAGAAGCATGTATTTAAAGAATATAGAGGAAGCAAAAATACATAACAAGGAAGAGAATTAAAAGTAAATTCTTGAAAAATGCCTGAAGATTTTTTTTTTGAGATAGTCTCACTTCGTTGCCCTTAGTAGAGTGCCAAGGCATCATAGCTCACAGCAACCTTCAACTCTTGGGCTTAAGTGATTCTCTTGCCCCAGCCTCCCGAATGGCTGGGACTACAGGAGCCCACCACCATGCCTGGCTATTTTTTAGATACGAGGTCTCACTCTGACTCAGGCTAATCCCAAACCTGTGAGCTCAGACAATCCACTGGCCTCCCAGAGTGCTAGGATTACAGGCGTGAGCCACAGCATTACCTGGTACCAAAAATTGGCCAGGTTTTTTTTTTTTTTTTTAGCAGGCCCTGGCTGGGTTCAAACTTGCCACCCATGGTGCAAGGGGCTGGCGCTCTAACAATTGTGCTACAGACACCCAGCCTGAAGAAGATATTTTGATAGAATTACTTGTTATCACTTAGAAGAAAACTGCAGAAATCAGCGAAGGTTAACTAGGAAAATAAAGAAGAAATGTAAGATGATGAATAACTGAACATTAAAAACATGTTTAGAAGAATATGATGAACAATTAGACTTCTTAGTGTGAGTATGAGTTTGGGGGAGGCAAAGCATGACTTGATATGGAGAATACAAGGAGGAGAGGCCTGAACAGGCCTGATTCACTGCTGCATCTGTAACTGAGAGGCGACAAGACAACCTCACAGGAGTTTGGTAGGAGACATTCCTATACCAGATGCTGACCTAGGAAATCTTGGAATCTATGTAAATAAAACAGCAGGGTAAGAATTATAGAGTTTTGGGGTGGCGCCTGTGGCTCAGTAGGTGGGGTGCCGGCCCCATATACCAAGGGTGGCGGGTTCGAACCCCGCCCCAGCCAAACTGCAACAAAAAAATAATTGGTGTTGTGGCAGGTGCCTGTAGTCCCAGCTACTTGGGAGGCTGAGGCAAGAGGATCATCTAAGCCCAAGAGTTGGAGGTTGCTATGAGCTATGATGCCACAGGACTCTACAGAGGGTGATAAAAATGAGATTATCCTTTAAAAAAAAAAATTATAGCGTTTTGGCTCAGCACCTTTAGCTCCGCGGCTAGGGTGCCAGCCACATACACTGGAGCTGGCAGGTTCAAACCTGGCCTAAGCCTGCTAAACAACAACAACCACAACAAAAAAATAGCCAGGCATTGTGGCGGATGCCTGTAGTCCCAGCTACTTGGGAGGCTGAGGCAAGAGAATTGCTTAAGGTTGCTGTGAGCTGTGACACCATGGCACTCTACCAAGAGTGACACAGTGAGACTGTCTCAAAAAAAAAGAATTATGGAGTATTATTTAATAGTAAGGAAATAAGAGTAGAGGGAAATTAAATGAATACAATGAAGTAAGGTTGAATAAAAGACCACAGAAGGCGGCACGCATGAATAGGTGAGATGACAGAAGGAGTAAGGGAAGGGACAACTCAAACACGTCACCTAAAATTTTGAATCTTTTTACCAAACTGTCAACAAATAATTCTGAGTTCCTCTACTATGAATGGAAGTTAGTGATTTAAATTAGAACTTGGGCAAGTCACAGTGGTTGGCTCTGTAGTCCCAGCTACTTGAAAGGCTGAGGTGGGAGGCTGGGTTGAAGCCCAGTAGTTTGAGAGTAGCCAGGGTAATACAGTGAGACTGTGTCTCAAACAAAAAGACTGAGTATAAGAAAAATAACACAAAATATCTCATTAGTGATTAGTGTTGATTTAAAAATAAATAAATTAGAACATGAGAGATGAAAGCACCAATAACAAAGGAATACTAAACATCAGTTAAGACAAGGGAAATGTTAAGTAAACAGAATTCATGCTCAACTTTCTTTGGAAGCTGCATGAAATTGTCCCATTCCTGAACGCTCTTAGAAACAAAGCATCTGGGGTGGGGCCTGTGGCTCAGTGGGTAGGGTGCTGACCCCATATAACAAGGGTGGGTTCGAACCCAGCCCCGTCAAACTGCAACAACTACAACAACAACAAAACAGCTCAGCCCAGCTACTTGGGAGGCTGAGGCGAGAAAATCGCCTAAGCCCAGGAGTTGGAGGTTGCTGTGAGCTGTGACACCACAGCACTCTACCCAGTGATAAAGTGAGACTATGTCCCTTAAAAAAAGAAAGAAAGAAAAAAAGCATCTGTTCTGAGAGTTTCCAAAAGTCAGTTAAATGTCTTTATTTATTCAACATTTACTGAGTGCCTTTTATGTGCCAGGCACTGCTAATGGAAACATTAGAGTAAATAAAGCAGCGCCTTGGCACCCATAGCACAGTGGTTATGGTGCTGGCCACATGCACCGAGGTTGGCAGGTTCGAACCCTGCCCAGGCCAGCTAAACAACAATGACAACTACAACAAAAAAATAGCCAGGTATTGTGGCAGGTGCCTGTAGTCCCAGCTACTTGGGAGGCTGAGGCAAGAGAATTGCTTAAGCCTAAGAGTTTGAGGTTGCTGTAAGCTGTGATCCCAGCACTTTATCAAGGACGACATAGTGAGGCTCTGTCTCAAAAAAAAAAAAAAAAAGTAAATAAAGCAGATGCAGGCTATAATCCTAGCACTCTGGGAGGCCAAAGTGGGTGGACTGCCTGAGCTCAATGGTTCGAGACCAGCCTGTGCAAAAGTGAGACCTCGTCTCTAAAAATAGCCAGATGCTGTAGCAGGCACCTGCAGTCCTAGCTACTTGGGAGGCCAAGGCAACAGAATCACTTGAGTCTAAGAGTTTGAGATTGCTGTGGGGTATGATGCCACAGCACTCTACTGAGGGTGATGAAGTAAGATTCTGTCTCAAAAAAAAAAAAAAAAAAAAAAAAAGGATAAAGCAGACACAGGCCCAGTAGAGCCAGCTACTGCACAACTTGAAAGTTGAGGCTTGGTTCCCACCTTAGCCTACAAGCACAGTACCCTTAGTATTGGGAAGTATACAACCTATAAGGACAGAGGTGGTCTTGAGTTCCTGTACAGGCTGTGCTCTAGTAATGGAGCTTAAAGTCCAGTGTACCAAGCCAACACTTACCAGGGGGATAAAGCAACACCACATTATCTCCCGCATTGAGATGTCCCTTATCACCAAGAACGGATGCAATCCTCTCTGCTCGCTTATGAAGCTGCAGGCAGCTGGCTGTGCACACAGTAGTTCCCTTTAAATAAGAGAAAGAGTAAGTGAATCAAAGCCAGTGAGAAAATAAACAGTAACAAGCACAGCCAATTTGCCATTATACCTAAAAGGCTTGTGCCTTGTAGACTATCCTTAACATGTTATCAATTCTAGTGAAAAATTCTCATAGATCAAAAGACAAGTATGGAATTCCTTTTCTTTCTCAATATCTATATAGGTACTTAGGAAATAAATATATATATATATTTTGCAGGTTTTTTTTGGCCAGGCCTGGGTTTGAACTCTCCACTTCCGGCATATGGGGCTGGTGCCCCACTCCTTTGAGCCACAGGTGCTGCCTGGTACTTAGGAAATATTACCATCTATTTAAATCAAACATACTAACATTCTTAAGGTAGTTTTAAAAATATATATGAATTTTTTTTTTGAGACAGAGTGTCACTATGTCACCCTGGGTAGAGTGCTATGGCATCACAGCTCACAGCAACCTCAAACTCTTGGGCTTAAGCACAATTCTATTGCCTCAGCCTCCCAAGTAGCTGGGAATACAGGCACCCATCACAATGCCTGGCTATTTTTTGTTGTTGTTGCAGTTGTCATTGTTGTTTAGCAGGCTGGGGCCAGGCTTGAACCTGCTAACCTCAGTGTATGTAGCTGGTGCCATAACCAGTATGCTATAGGTGCCAAGCCATAAATATATATGAAAATTTTAAGTGAACAAATAATAGTAGAGGGAAGTTGAAAGGAATTTAAGTAGTCTGAGGCCAGCACTCTGGGAGAATGAGGCAGGAGGATTCCTTAAGCTTAAGACTTTGAAACCAGTCTGAGCAAAAGCAAAACTCTGTCTCTGTAAAAAATAGAAAATTTAGGGCTGGGTGCAGAGGCTTACGCCTGTGATCCTAGTACTCTGGGAGGCCACAGCAGGTGGATTGCCTGAGCCACAATGAGACCTCATCTCTGAAAATAGCCGGGCATTGTGACAGGCGCCTGTAGTCCCAGCTACTTGGGAGCCTGATGCAAGAGGATCACTTGAGCCCAAGAGTTTGAAGTTGTTGTGAGCTGTGACACCATGGCATTCTACCAAGGGTGACAAAGTGAGACTCTATCAAAAAAAAAAAAAAAACAGCCGGGCACCTGTAGTCCTAGCTACTCCGGAGGCTAAGGCAAGAGAATCACTTGAGTCCAAGAGTTTGAAATTGCTGTAAGCTATGATGCCACAGCACTCTACTGAGGG
>NW_003852438.1:5099218-5109962 GCF_000181295.1 Otolemur garnettii | reverse complement strand
TGTGAGCTATGACACCACAGCACTCTACCGAGGGTGACAAAGTGAGACTCTGTCGCAAAAAAAAAAAAAAAAAAAACTTAGCCAGGCTAGGTGATGTGTGCCTATAGTCCTAGCTACTCAAGAGACTGAAGCAAGAGGATCACTTGAGTCCAGAAGTTTGAGGTTAAACTGAGCTATGATGATGCAACTGTACTCTAGCCAGAGCAGCAGAGAGAAACTCCATCTCAAAAAAAATAAAAAGTACCATGAGGGCAGGAGTGAGGTTAGTAGCTGCTGGCCGTGTGGTCATACATTTGCTGTGTGTAAAACACAAATTTGGCTCAGTATTCTAATGGTAAAGATGTAAACTAAAATAGCAGCAATGAATCAGAACCCATTATCTAATAATAAAGATCAGTAGATAAGAAGATGGCCATCTATCCCGGATTCTGAGAATAATTTCTTCTACAAGACTCTTTAAAGGTCTTTTGAATCCTTTTCCCTTGTAAAACACAACACACATAAAGAAAGTGCACAAAATAAGTATATAACTTAATTTAAAATTATAAAGCAAGCATCTGTGTAAGAACTATGTATTATAACAAAGACTCCTTAGTTCAAGCAATCCTCCCACTTTGGCCTCCCAGAGTGCTAGCATTACTGGTGTGAGCCACTGTGCCCGGCCCTTCATATAACTTTTATTATAGTTTATTGTTATAACTGTCCTATTTTATTGTTCGTTACTATTGTTAATCTCTTACTGTGCCTAGTTTATAAATTAAATTTCATTATAGGTGTGTATGTACAGGGAAAAGTAGCATATATAGGGTTCAGTACTATCTGCAATTTCAGGCACAGGGTGGGGGTCTTGCATGTATCCCTCATGAATAAGAGGGAACTACTTTAACACTACAAGAAATATCCCTGTGGCTCAAGTCAGGGTTAATCCATAAAACCATTTTTTTTTTTTTTTGAGGACTCAAGCTGTCCCCCTGGGTAGAGTGCTGTTGCATCACAGCTCACAGCAACCTCCAACTCCTGGGCTCAAGCAATTCTCCTGTCTCCGCCTCCCAAGTAGCTGGCACTACAGGTGCCCGCCACAAGGCCCGGCTACTTTTTATGTTGTAGCTGTCATTGTTGTTTGAGCCACAGGTGCTGAGCCCATAAAACCATTTTTTATAACACTTTTCTTTTTTGGTCCATGGTACAAAACAGCAAACTAAAGTTCAGTAAAAATGATGTTCTGGGTATAAGGGAACACTGCTATATGGTTACTGAGCTTTCTGATGGTCTGGGCTACTCCAAGGTAAAATACTAGAATACACAGAAGAATAAACGAACTATGTTTCCTTATGCAGTCATCCTTATGTATTATTTCTCTAGCCATGAAGCAAACTTAAACTTTTGCTCCTGAACAAATACTTGAGGTATGGATGTCACAGTGCCACGCTTGGTTGGCTATGCCATAACTTTAACCATAGCTAACCAAGCTTGGGAGTAGTATAAGGAAGTGAGCTGAACTGACATCTTCTTAGCTAAATATAAGGGCGTTAACGAGTCCATAGGCTTAAGAGAAGTCCACTTCACGTTGAGGTAGAACAAGTCAGTCCCCAAATTTTCTATCATAAAAGAGTGGTTCTTCACAGAGAAAGTACCAGACATTAAAAAAAAAAAAGAGTGCTTCTTAAGGTTTTAATGACTTTTTACTAAGCTATAAAGCACATTTCTATGAAGTTCTATCATTACATAAATTCTTTTTTAAAAATTAATCAGTTTCTAGGGGTATGGGGCAAATGGGGGCATTTCGGGTAAGTCCCGTAAGAGAGCCCATAGATCCTTCTAGTGTTTCCCTTGCTAGTGAAAAAATATTGCTATACACATGGTCACAGTACTTATGACTCAGCTATTAAAATAAACAAAACTCACGAGACTCCCGCAGAAGGCATAACTTAAAAAAATACATTATGGCAAACCAACCATTGAAATGAGTAGTTAAATGCACTCCTGAGTAATTTTCAATTTGCTTTTTATCTGTTAGCAATAAATCATTTAAGTATGCACTTAAATGCACTTAAAAATAACTTAGGTTTTCAAAATGTTTGTCTATAATCATTTTCTTCCTGGAAGAAACCAAAGAATTAAAAGTCCACTGGGTCAGAAACCTTATGACAATGCATTCTACACATTTCTGTATCTATAATAATTGCATTCTTGGCCCTGTTGCTCCTATTAGAACCAAATAAAGAAGACTTCATTATAATATAAGGCACCATTAAATATCGCTCCAGGAGGTATCACTGCAACCCTACAGAAATTGAATTAATTTATTCTCATATGCCAAAACAAAAAGCAAGCAGTAATTCCCTCTTCAGAGGTGGCAACGGAAATTTTCTGATGAAAGAGATCAAGAGTGTCTACAATACTCCTACAGCAATGAGCTGATTAGACATACAATTGAATTTTTAATACCTTGGCATTTAACAGCATGAAAAGTACATGGTCAGGAGTTGCCTGGGCTCGCCACTGTAAAATCTCTGCCAGAAACTGGTGCTGAAATCATAAAGTAGAAAAAAGACACAGGGTCAGCAACTTTTAAAAAGTTATATAACGTGTTCTCCATCTGCTATCTTTGACTTGTTTTTAAGAAATCAACAATTCAGGAATGCTTACCTTCCTCACCAAATCATTCTCTTCAATTTGCCCCAGATCCCTTCCAGCAGCTTGGGCTATGCGCTTTCCAGCAACCAGGTTCCCAACCATCACGGAAGCAGGGCCTACACCTGTAAACAAAAGTAAAAACCAACTCAGCTGGAGACAGCAATTCACCTATGTGTCCCCCAAAGCATTTCCAGACTGACTTAAACCGGTTAAAATGTTATTCAACAACATTGACCGAGCATTCTTCTGGGCTCTGGGAACACAGCAGAAAATAAAAACAAACAGTTTATATCCTAGTGGACAAAGGCAATCGAGAAGTACATGCACAAATAAACAAACTCAGGTAATGGGAAGTGCTAGAAAAAAACAAAGTAGGACCACAACAGAAAAAAGGTTTAGGGTAAAGAGGAGCAGGTGGGCTACTCGTAGCTTGGGTATTCAGAAGTTTTCTCTCTAAGGAGAGAGACAACTGGTTGCACTGATTCCTATCATAAATTTTACCTGCTCCAATTATGATCCACCTCCTAAAGGGGCTTAATAGAATGAATCTGGTTTGGAAAGAAATCTGCCATCTTTGAGGACTAAGAGTGAGTTCACCAGGAATATCAGAAAGTGCTTTATTAAAAGTGAGTAATGAAATCCAAATTGTAGAACACTCTATAGAACAACAGAAACTGTCCATATCTTAAAGACAAAATTGGGTTGGGAACTTCTAAAATTTTCTTTCTTTTTTTTTTTTTGGAGACAGAGTCTCACTATGTAGCCCCCAGTAGAGTGTGGTGAAATCACAGCTCACAGCAATCTCCAACTCCAGGTTTAAGTGATTCTCTTGCCTCAGCCTCCCAACTAGCTGGGACTACAGGTGCCTGCCACAATACCTGTTTTTTTTTTTTTCTGCTGTTGTTGTTGTTTGTTTGTTTTTATAGTTGTCATTGCTGTTTTAGCTGGCCCAAGCTGGGTTCTAACCTACCAGCCTGGTGCGTGTGGCTGGTGCCCTAATCACTAAGCTATGGGCACCAAGCCTATATTTCTTAATAAGATACTGGCATTGTGGTTGAGGAGGAAAATTTTAGGAGATTATTTTTGTTCTTTAGAAATATTTGTCTGGGCTCGGCGTCTGTGGCTCAAGTGGCTAAGGCGCCAGCCACATATACCTAAGGTGGCGGGTTCAAATCCAGCTCGGGCCCGCCAAAACAATAATGACGGCTACAACCAAAAAATAGCCGGGTGCTGTGGCGGGTGCCTGTGGTCCCAGCTACTTGGGAGGCTAAGGCAGGAGACTCGCTTTAGCCCAGGAGTTGGAGGTTTGCTGTGAGCTGTGATGTTACAGCACTCTACCCAGGGGGATAGCTTGAGGCTCTATCTCAAAAAAAAAGAAAAGAAAAATTTGTCTGAAATACTTCAGGGTGAAGTGTCATGATGTCTGTAACAATTTGCTTTCAAAGAGCTAGCTCAGTGAAAAAATGTCAGAAACTGGTAAATTGTGGACTGGACTATTCTTCCAATTTTCTCACAGGTTTGACATTTCAAATAAATAGGGAGAGCCCCCCAGTAAAAACATATACGAATGCTGTACACCTTTCTTAATGGTCACTTAAAGATTAAAACCCCATTTTGTGGAACTAAGAAAATGGCAAAAAGTTGACAAAACAAAATTTATTGTTGGCTTTTTTTTTTTTTGAGACAGAGTCTCACTTTGTTGCATTGAGTAGAGTGCCATGGTGTCACAGCTCACAGCAACCTCCAACTCTTGGGCTTAAGCAATTCCCTTGCCTCAGCCTCCCAAATCGCTGGGAATTGTAGGTGCCTGCCACAATGCCTGGCTATTTTTTTTTTAGAGGCAAGGTCTCGCTGTGGCTCAGGCTGGTCTCAAGCCTGTGAGGCTTGAGGCAATCCACCTGCCCCAGCCTCCCAGAGTGGTAGGATTACAGGCATGAGCCACCCCCACCTGGCCTAAAGTATGACATTTTATTTTATTTTTTAGAGACAGAGTCTTACTTTATTGCCCTTGGTAGAGTGCTGTGGAGTCACTGCTCATAGCAACCTCCAACTCCTGGGCTTAAGCAAGTCTCCTGCCTCAGCCTCCCAAGTAGTTGGGACTACAGGCATCCACCACAACGCCCAGCTATTTTTTGTTGCAGTTTGGTCAGGGCCAGGTTTGAACCCACCACCCTCGGTATATGGGGCCAGCACCCTATTCACTGAGCCACAGGCGCCACCCAAGTATGACATTTAAAAAAGTGGATTTTACAGAGTAGTTTATTTTATTTTATTTTTTTTTGAGACAGAGCCTCAAGCTGTTGCCCTGGGTAGAGTGCCGTGGCATCACAGCTCATAGCAACCTTCAACTCTTGGGCTTAAGCGATTCTCTTGCCTCTGCCTCCCAAGTAGCTGGGACTATAGGCGCCTGCCACAACACCTGGCTATTTTTTGGTTGTAGTTGTCATTGTTGTTTGGCAAGCCCAGGCTGGATTCAAACCTGCCAGCTCTGGTGTATGTGGCTGGCACCTTAGCCACTTGAGCAACAGGTGCCAAGCCTACAGAGTAGTTTAAAACAACAAAAATAATTCAGCAGCGATTTCCGGAGGTCATTTTGTATGAATTTCTTTCTTTCTTTTTTTTTTGAGACAGTGCCTCAAGCTGTCACGCTGGGTAGAGTGCTGTGGCATCACACCTCACAGCAACCTCCAACTCTTGGGCTCAAGCCATTCTCCTGCCTCCGCCTCCCACGTAGCTGGGACTGTAGGCACCTGCCATAATGACCGACTATTTCTTGGTTGCAGCCATCATTGTTGTTTGGCCGGACTGGGCTGGATTCAAACCCGCCAGCTCAGGTGTATATGGCTGGCGCCTTAGCCACTTGAGCCACAGGCACCAAGCCTTGTGTGCATTTCTTGAGTCTATGGGTCATAGAGATTAGAAAATACTGAAAGTATTAATTCCATGAAGCTAACTGCAGACGTTGCTGTACATGTAAATATGCCTTCTTATTAATATTTTCCCCTGCAAAACTCTGTAAATTTCTGTGGCAAAAATGCCAGTTATCCATTCTAATATCTATTCTCTTCTTCCTTAAAAAAGGAACCTCTACTTTTTAGCTGGACATGTACCTGTAATAAAGATATTCTGTGATGTGGGAGAAAAATGTGTAAAAAGCAACAATATGTGTAATTTCTAGAAAATGTTTAAAGGGAAGAAAATAACCTTCTTTACCTTTTTCTTCTATTTGTCAGTGGGGCCCTGAGCCAGTATGCAAAGGATGGCTGTGGCAGACTGTTTCATTTTCTCACAATCCTTCCTTTCCTTCCTATCCTAGCTGTAGGGTTGCGGGGAGGACAAACTTCTCTGTGCCACTGACTCTGGGCTGGTCTGACTTGTTTTGGACAATGAAATGCTAGGAAACATGACACAAACAGGAGCTTTAAATACGCTCCTGTGCTTTGGCTTGCTTTCTTGCTTTTGCCATCTGCTTCGAGAAACATATGGCCCAGGGAGTGGCTGGTCCCATGATGAGGAGACACATGGAACAGTTTGGAACCTAACCTTCAACCTGGACCCAAGTCAAGTCCAATTGATCCTAGCCCAGCCAAGCAGCATCACAGCAAATCTACATCCCATGAGTGATAAATAAACACTTGTTATTTTAGGCACTGGATTTTAGGGTCATTTGTTATGTACATATCTGTAATGACAGTGGAATAAACAACAGAACAAAAAGATGGGAAGCTGGAAGAACATGAGTGAGTGACCATCCCAGCTCAGAATTTCTTTTGCCTGAGAGAAAAGTAAACGTGCTCCCTGTTTAAGTTTTTCTGCAAATTTCAACTAATACCAGTCCTAATTAATGCATTCTCATTCATTCCAGAACAGCTCCCATAGGCATCTCAAGGAGACTTTGCCTCCAGGCTGCCTTAATACCTTTTCCACCTTCTTTCTTCTCTCCTTTCCTCTGACACCTCACTCCTTACCTCTCTACTTTCCTGCATTCTTCTTAAACACTAAACTCTCATGCTATTCCCTCACCATGCCCATGGCTGGGTCTATACCATGATTTTCAAACCGCTTTGGTCCTACTTATTTATATGCATCCAACCAAGATCTTAGCAGCCCGTCATAAGTAAAAGCAAAAATAGTAATCTAAATATAATGCTTTCATCACATAGGATGAAATGGATGTTATGGGAGCGTAGGACTAAATCTCTTATATAGGATATATCATTTAATAAAATTGTTAAGTGCAAAAGCCCTATTCTAAGCATCTACTATGTCTCTAGACTGTATCTTTTTTTGCAGTTTTTGGCTAGGGCTGGGTTTGAACTCACCACTTCCAGCATATGGGGCCAGCGCCCTACCCCTTTGAGCCACAGGCACCGCCCTAGACTGTATCTTTTAAATGCATACTATAACATGAATGTTTTGTTGCAAGAATCCTAGATTAAATGCTATTTAAAATAAACTTTTACCCATATGATGAATGTAGGACTTCAGTCACAGGATTTGAAATAGAGAAGGATTTCTGTGTTTTTATATGTCTGTCATATGCTTAGGCAGGGAATATGTTTTAAGATCTTCTTTTTTATACATTTCTTGATTAAGATCACACAGCAACAACAAGTGAGATTCTGATCATGTTGTGTTATACCTTATATCCAGGGGAAATGGAGACATACTATTGAGAATTACTCATGAGAGGGAGACACTAGTACACTTAAAGAAGCCTATCCTGCAGGGTCTCAGTTCTTGCTATTCTTGTACTACTATCTTTGTAAAATCTAATTCCAGAGAAAGAATCATGATAAGAGAACTCAGCTTTATGAAGGTACAATTTTAATGTTATGTCTTAGAAGCCAGCATATTACCTGGTTGCTTTTGCCGGGGTTTTGGCAAATTTGTCACACATGTATGTGGGCACATGAGGATATTGCAAGGATGTAGAGATCCCTCCAGAAAGAGCTGTTTCGTCTGAGATATATGGATCCCTCCTAGTGGAGTTTTTGGCAGTGTATTGGCAGGCACCAGAGCAAGACAATAAACCCCCACTTGATGAATGCTATCGATTGCCTAGAAAAATACAAAGAGAAATATTCAGCGAAATTACTTTTACTATACCTGACATACTCCTGACATAATCAACTTTTTTACGGTAAGATTTTTCTATGCCCATTTTAGGTAGATCATTAAGATTACGTAGCTGTAAAGATGTAATCATTCAGCTAGATGTGGTGGCTCACTTGGGAGTCTGAGGAAGGATGATCTCTTGAAAAAAGAAAAGAATTTTTTTTTATTGTAGTTGTCGTCGTTTGGCAGGCCCAGGCTGGATTCAAACCTGTCAGCTCTGGTGTATGTGGCTGGTGCCTTAGCCTCTTGAGCTATAGGCACCAAGCCGATCTCTGGAAATTTAAAGATACCTAGGCAACACAGCAAGACCCCATCTCAAAAAAAACCCCAGAAAGTTAAAAATCTAAATGAGCAGAGGGGGGTACTGATTTGCAAGCCTCAATATATTCTCTCTTAAATGACAATATCAAAAACCTATAAGTTTGTTTTGGTGTTTTAATCTTTTAGTTATCCCATATAATCCATAATATTTTTATCATGAACATAACAGCAGATCTCTAAATGGGCTCCACTTAAGTGATTCACCGTGTTACCATGCTTTCCCTTTGCAAAGTATCTGACCCACAGCACACTGAGCATAGGAGGCCACAAGATCCTCTCTATACTGCTTATGACAATTGTTCTTGCTATTGTGTTCACACAGTTTAATTAAATATTACATCAACTGGTAAGATATAAATGTAGAAAAGCAGAAAGACTTAGACTCTTTTTTTTTTTTAATCTGAGACAGAGTCTTACTTTATCGCCCTTGATAGAGTGCCATGGTGTCATCATAGCTCAGAGCAACCTCAAACTCTTAGGCTTAAGTGATCCTTCTGCCTTAGCCTTCTGAATAGCTGGGGCTATAGGCACCTGCCACAACACCTGGTTAGTTTTCTATTTTTAATAAAAATAGGGGCTCGCTCTTGCTCAAGCTGGTCTCAAACTACTGAGGGCAGACAATCTTCCTGCCTCGGCCTCCCAGAGTGCTAGGATTATAGGAGTGAGCCACTGTGCCCAGCCAAGAGTTATGTTTTAGAAAGACAGTAAATATGAGCTCCTAAAAAACTACTATTGATATAGGTGTGGGCAAGTGAATCCTAAAAGTAAGTTTTCAAATACTTGCACTCTAGTTTTAATTTAAAATAAAACTAGAAACCAAAGATAATGCATTTGGATATAGTTTATGGAAGTAAGTTGATCTGGAACTCAGATCAGTTTACCCATAATCACATTTCTCTACATCAAATGAATCACATATTTATGTGTTTTGTATTTTGTATTAAAATTTAATACTTGAAGAATTTCTCATTTTTATGATTTTCTGTTTCAACCACCTTTTAATGCTGACCAACTATTAACACCAATTAGGAAGGTTCTATTGTATTATCCATACATCTTACTGAATAGGAGATATAAACAGAGAAGGGAAATGAACAGTCACAAAGGTCAGTTCTAAAAGACAAGCCAGGCAGGAGTATAGTGGCAGGATTATAGCTCACTGTAACCTTGAACTCCTAGGCTCAAGCAATCCTCCTGCCTCAGCCTCCCAAGTAGCTGAGAATATAGGTGCATGCCACCATACTCAGATAATTTTAAAATTCTTTTTGCTTTAGAGTATTTTATTGGAATTCTTCAGAGAAAACCAGATAGTTGTACAAGATAAAGTGAAAGCTATCTATCTAAGTGCCCCAAAATTTCTGGGTGAGATTTTTCTCCAATATAACTACAGCTGCTCACACAGGTTAATACAGGAATAAGTTCCTAAAATCTGCTCAATACCAGCTACAGGACATCCTTTGTGACAGCAAAATCCTGAAATTTCTTAAAAGGAACACATATTAAAAGCATATAGGCCGATGGCAGTAAATATATGAAGGTGTACACATTGGGGGGCACCAGACAGGATGGAGAGGAGGCAATGAACAGATCAGGTGGTTTCAAAGCTCCTCATAGTAAAGCTCAGAGACTCTAGTCCAACCAGGTCATCATTACCAATTTTTTAATTTTTGCAGAGACAGGGACTTGCTACATTGCCCAGGCTGGTCTCAAACTCCTGGCCTCAAGTGCTCCTCCTGCCTTGGCTTCCCTAAGTCCTAGGATTACAGGCATGAACCACCATGCCCAGCCTAATTTTTTTTTTCAGACATAGTTTCATTTTGTCACCCTCAGTAGAGTGCTATTACATCATAGCTCACAGCAACCTCAAACTCTTGGGCTCAAGTGCTTGTCTTGCCTCAGCCTCCCAAAGTAGCTGGGATTACAGGCACCCGGCTATTTTTAGAGATGGGATCTTGCTCTGGCTCACGCTGGTCTCGAACCTGTGAGCTCGAGACCACCTCAGCCAACCAAGTGCTGGGATTACAGGCATGAGCCACCACGCTCAGCCCATGCCCAACTTATTGAAACAATTTTAAAAGGCAAAGAATAAACCTGAAAATGGTATTCCTTATACCATCGTACTAACCAACCCAAATGACTAGGAAATGGAACATCTGGCAGAGTTCCTAAGTTTCTGTTTTTTTAGAGTACCCAGAAAGTTAACAAATGTACTACATGTAACCTGGATTTCCCACTGCTAAGTTATCTACTAACTGCATTTCCTTAGAAGGTGCTGAGTTAGGTATTTAGTTTATATCATACACAGATCCAGAATTAACAACCTCAGGCCTCTAACCTATTAGAACATATGGTATCCTTACTACTGTGGACCCAAATGCCCCACATTGAGAAGTTAAAAAAATAGGAAAATAACAGCCTCTTATTTTAAGCCCAAATTAGATCTCACAAGAATAAGTAATTTGAATTAGTAAGTTGGCTCAGCACTTAATTTCTATAGTTGCTTTCCAGAGAAAAGTAACACTTCTTGGGAAATTTCAGGTATTCTCATTTTTCTGTAATAAGAAAGAAATTGCAGCTCGGCGCCTATGGCTCAACTGGCTAAGGCGCCAGCCACGTACACCTAAGGTGGCGGGTTCGAATCCCCAGCCCGGACCCGCCAAACAACAAT
>NW_003852438.1:5089250-5099026 GCF_000181295.1 Otolemur garnettii | reverse complement strand
AAAAAAAAAAAAAAAAGAAAGAAATTGCATAATTCACTGAAGCCTCTATAATTATGCTCCAAAGTTCATTCTGAAGAAATAGACAGGTTTTTGTTTGCCTGGAAATTTGAATGGTGTTAAAAATACTTTCTCTGCCTATTTGCCCCTTAGCCAGCTTTCAGAGATCAGCCCAGTCCTACCTTCTTCACAGTCTTTTCTCTCTAATCTATGTTTAGTAGATTTTCTTTTCTTTGATTGTTTACTACACCTAGCCTATGCAATGCTAGCTAATAATTCAGAATCACAGATCCTGAAGATACAAATTTTAAAAGTCATTTAGCCCTAACACTCACCTCACATTGGCATCGTTTCTATACTATTACTACTAACCAGCAGTTAAATCCAAATGCCCCAAGTAGAGAAGTTACAGGAACTGCAGACATTCCCAGTAACATATAAGTTGTTAGGGCAAGGACAGTCCATCCTCTTTTTGGACCATCCATTTAGACAACAAATATATTCTGAGTCTGCAATGATGTGTACTAACATATCTATAGGCTCTGGGGATTACGCCCTGAATAAAAGAGACAAAGAGATCTTGGCCTTCATGAGGCCTATTAATATAGTGGATGTAGGAAACAATTAAGACATGTAAACATGCAAAACCAGAGATGCCGGCATGGATGTGGAGAAAAGGAAACACTTCTACACTGCTGGCAGGAATGCAAACTAATACGTTCCTTTTGGAAAGATGTTTGGAGAACACTTAGAGATCTAAAAATAGACCTCCCATTCAATCCTGCAATTCCTCTACTAGGTATATATCCAGAAGACCAAAAATCACATTATAACAAAGATACATGTACTAGAATGTTTATTGCAGTCCAATTCATAATGGCTAAGTCATGGAAGAAGCCCAAATGCCCATTGACCCACGAATGAATCGATAAATTGTGGTATATGTACACCATGGAATATTGTGTAGCCTTAAAGAAAGATGGAGACTTTACCTCTTACATGTTTACATGGATGGAGCTGGAACATATTCTTCTTAGCAAAGTATCTCAAGAATGGAAGAAAAAGTATCCAATGTACTCAGCCCTACTATGAAACCAATTTATAGCTTTCTTATGAAAGCTATAACCCAACTATAGCCCAGGAAAGAGGGGGAAGAGGAGGGGGAAGAAAATAGGTTTAGGGAGGGTAACTGGTGGGACCACACCTATGGTGCATCTTATAAGGGTACCTGTGAAATTTACTAGGTATAGAATATAAATGTCTAAATACAATAACTAAGAAAATGCTGTGAAGGCTATGTTAACCAGTTTGATGAAAATATTCCAAATTGTATATAAAACCAGTACATTGTACCTCATAATTACATTAATGTACACAGCTATGATTTAATAAAAATTTTAAAAAAGACATGTAAACATGCTTATATGGTGATAATGCTAAGTAGAAGAATAAAGAAGACTGAAGGTATATTCAGACTGAACACACTTCTCTATTTCCTTATTGGAGATTAGGTTTATAATTATTAGGCTTAATTGTTTTAAAGTGGTCTTGCAATGTTGCCCAGGTTGGAATACAGTGGCTATTCAAGGTGTAATCACACTCACTGCAGCCTTGAACTCCTGGGCTCAAGCAATCCTCCTGTCTCAGCCTCCCAAGTAGCTGGGAATCCAGGTGTGTGCCACCATACCCAGCTTATTATTTTTCAATCTCAACAATAATCACCATTATTATTCACTGAATGAAGGTATGATAGACTTCAATTAATTATATCATTTAATCCTTCCAATAGCTCTATAAAATAATTTTATCCCCACTTTACAAGTTAGGAAATAAACTCAGTGAGGTTAAATAACTTGACTAAGGGCACATGTCTGAAAAGCAGTGAAACTGGGATTCCAAGTCTATGACGCTCTCTTTTTTTTATTACATATATATTTTTTTGCAATTTTTGGCCAGGGCTGGGTTTGAACCTGCCACCTCTGGCATATGGGGCCGGCACCCTACTCCTTTGAGCTACAGGCGCCGCCCCCGAAGTCTATAACTCTACATGAAGACTAGGCTCTTTTTATCACTCTACCCTGCTCTTCTAGAAACAATTTTCTGTTACTGAGCCCAAATTATTCTCCTTCCCTACTGGCTCACCTGGCATCTTCTCTAATTCCATAAAAAAGCTTCTTCAGAGTAAGGATAACAAATATATTAGATTTTTCATGCTGTAGGCACTACTTGTGGTACATAGTAAAACCATAACTACCTGCTGACAAGTGGAGTAATTATTATCAAACATGTTACACTGACAGTGAAAACTTTCTTGAGTAGCAAATATTCAGGCATGAAAGAATTTGCAGAGCCAAGTCAATTTTGTTGGTTTTGGCAAAATGAGCAGAAAAATATGTTGTACCATGTGGTCCACATAAGAAATAGTATTATAGGATTCTGTTAATAGTACCCAGAATATGTGAGCAAGAACTAGCAAGGAAAAAATACGGTAGTTTACTGGTCCATCCAAGAAAATGCTTTCCTTTTTTTGCAGTTTTTGGCCAGGGCCGGGTTTGAACCTGCCACCTCTGGTATATGGGGCCGGCGCCCTACTCCTTTGAGCCACAGGCATCCCCAAAGAAAATGCTTAAGCATTGGTTGCTGCCTCCTCTGACCAGACACACAGCCCAAGGTGTGCTCACCTGCAGAACACGGCTCATCCACTGGAAGCTGTCTTCTTCAGAAGCATCTGGTCTTTGTTCCGCAACCACCACAATGCGCTCGTCATAAAATACAGACACAGAAAACACAGCAATTCTAAGAGAGACAGATCAAACACATCAGAATTCCCTTCACAACCAGTCCTATTTGCTTTGCTTAATTACAAAGAAGAGACATCCCCACCACACCACCCAGAAATGAGTAGTTTAGAAAAGAAAATGTCACAATCATTACCATCAAAATGAAGATTCATTCATTCAAGAAACATGTATTAAGCATGACTGCCATGAATGTAAGGGACATAGTGGTAAGTAAGACAAAGTTCCTGTCTTGGTGGCGCTTACGTGTTAGAGACAGAACAGACAATGGTTTAATAATGTCATGTTGCAATATACAAAGGGCGGGGAGTGGTTTGCGGGTGTCTATTACTGAAGGCAGGGTGGCTGGGGGCGCCTCCCTGAGGAGTGGACATTGGAGCAGAGACCTGAATGAGGTGAGGACGCGAGCCACGCGAAGATCTGGAGGAAGAGGTTTCCGGGCAGAAGGAACGGAAAGCGAAAAGGTTCTGAGGTAGGGACGAGCTTGGCAGGTTTGAGGAACAGCAAGAAGGCCAGTGTGCCTGGAGCAAAGTGGTGAAGCAGAGAGCGGGAGGGAAAGGTCAGACCCAGGTAAGGGTAGATCGCGGAGGACCTGGGAGGCCAAGGGAGGAAGATGAAGTTGGTTCTGAGTGAGGTCTCCGCTCAAATGTCCCCTTACTAGTGAGGCACTCCCAGACCACCTGATTAGAAACTAGCAAGCCACCCCCACCTGCCTGGTGTTTTTCCTCCATAGCACTTATCATTATCTCATGTTATCTTTTTTCCTGGTTATGTGGTTACTGTCTATTTCCTGCAGTGAGAATGTCAGCTTCCCAAGGGCAGAACCTCTGCCCATTTTGTTTACTGCCACAGCTGGGGCATCTAAAGCAGTGGCACATAGGCACCCAGTATCTGTTGTATGACAGAACGGGAAGCCACTGGAGAGCTGAGTATGCCAGCCCACCTGCCCAACTTCCCCCTTCTTCCTTCTGCACATATTTACAGAACACCCTACAAGGTACCGGGCACTGTGCTGAGTGCTGGGGATAGGACTGTGACCAAAGACAGGTCTACTGTCCCTTGAAGTTTGTATCTCACAGGAAGCCACATCATTGCAAAAAACACTCTTCTCGGAAACTGGTTCTTTTTTTGGTTTCATTAATTTTTCTTCTTAAAAATCTAAAGGGACACCAAGGTTGCTTTACAGAGATACATCCACGATTGTAAACTACTAAACAGAAATTCAACTACTCAATATGTAGCAGTATCTTTTCTTACATTAATAAGCAGGAATAAAAGATATTTAATCGAATTTGTCTATGGGATTTAAAATTAGCACTTATGTGCTATGTCAACCTCCACATTAAAATAGTGTATTAATTTAGTTAGAAATGGGTAAGCGAAATAATTCTTAGATATAAACTTGTACAGAGTAGCATCTGTCTCAGTCAGTCTGAATGACACCACTCTGCACTGAAGAAATGCAGGAAGCCCAGGGTTTTACAATCCTTCTCAAGGCCTAAGATACAACAAATAGTAATAATTAAAATCTAAATAGAGGATATAGTTATGTCCTAATCTTCTTTATTACAGCCAAAGAAACATACATTGTGAGATATATATTTGAAGTCAGGCTTCTGCTATGCTTAACCAAAAACAACCTCATCACTACTTGGAAAGAGAATCCACAGAGTACAATTTAAACAACTCTGTGCAGATCTATTTATATTTTACTAGAAGTACTAACACTTAACTTTGTACTACTCACCTTCCTCTATAAACAGTCTTTATTGACTCAACAGCCAATCCAGTAGCAACAATGTCATCAGCATTATGTCTTCGTCCACTAACCATCAGTAATCCATCCATTTTTCCAACTACGAACA
The DNA here is from genome assembly GCF_000181295.1 of Otolemur garnettii. Taxonomy (NCBI): domain Eukaryota; kingdom Metazoa; phylum Chordata; class Mammalia; order Primates; family Galagidae; genus Otolemur; species Otolemur garnettii. The sequence goes on along the minus strand of NW_003852438.1, from coordinate 5,094,366 downwards.
CCAAACTACCCTGAAAAGTAACCATGATTTACCTTGATTTCCATGATTTAAATAGTAAAACAGATATATTTTACTTTCTGCCTTGAAATAAATCTCATTTTAAAAACTGGGTTTTTTGGGCAGTGCCTATGGCTCAGTGAGTAGGGCACCAGCCCCATATATGGAGGGTGGTGGGTTCAAACCAGGCCCCGGTCAAACTGCAACAATAAAATAGCCGGGTGTTGTGGCAGATGCCTATAGTCCCAGCTATTCGGGAGACTGAGGCAAGAGAATCACCTAAGCCCAAGAGCTGGAGGTTGCTGTGAGCTATGATGCCACTGCACTCTACTGAGGGTGACAAAGTGAGACTCTGTCTCTTTAAAAAAAAAAAAAAAGTAGGCTTTTTTTGTTGTTGCTGTTGTTTTTTTAGACAGAGTCTTACTCTGTTGCCCTGGGTAGAGTGCCATGGCGGCATCATAGCTTACAGCAACCTCAAATTATTGGGCTCAAGAGATTGTCTTGCCTTAGCTTTGCTGTTTTTAGAGACAGGGTCTCGCTCTTGCTTAGGTTGGTCTTGAACTCCTCAGCTCAAGAAATCTACCTGCCTCAGCCTCCCACAGTGGTAGGATTACAGGCGTGAGCCACAATGCCTAGCCTCAATGCTATATTTTATGGATCCTAGGGAAAATGTTGCACACTTTGACATCTCTGAAATTGGTGGAAAAATCAGTAGCATCTTTTTTTTTTTTAATTTCCAGATTAATATGGGGGGAGGGACGATTAGGTTATACTGTTTGCATTTGTTAGGCAGAGTCCAAGTTGTAGTTGTCCAATCAATAGCATTTTGTAGCCAATGGGGTCTTATAGTATAGAAAGGAATTTGTTCATAGTTATTTCAGGGAGAATTTTATAAGAAAGCAACTAGGATTTCACACAGTTTATTTGTAGAGAAAAAAATGTTAATTCATTTACTACTGGAATTAGGAAGAGATTAAATCAGTTTTACTGTAAGAATGATGGTTTCAGGTTCTTAAGGGTAATGCTGTTCCATCTGGCAAGATTAGAAATATGCTAACAAAGACAAGTGGAATGAACATTGTAGGAGCCTCTTTTTGCAGTAAGATAACAGCAGCAGGAAAGTCTACTATAAAAGTCTCCAAGCATCACGGTATCAATAATCTTCCCAGATCCATTTGTCAAAAATTAACTTTTTTATTCATTGCAGAATTCCTAAATTTCTTTTGAACATTTACATATATTCAATTATCTAATAGTTACCTCTACGTGAACATCACGCACCGCTTTGTTGTGTACAATGTAGTATCATACACTGACTGGGCTGGGTATAAGACCCAACCTATCCCTATATCCTCAAGAAGCTACTGGTCCATCACAAATTATAGGAAAAAAGCAGCAATTTCCAACACAGCCTGAAAAGCTATGGTGCTGGGAAGAGAATGAGACAGTCACTGTCAGTCTCCCCACATCTGTTTCTGTATTTGTTTCACATAGCAGAATCTTTAGCAGGGTTTAGCTGACCAAAACAAAGACCGCATTTCAGCCTCCCCTTGCAGCTAGGTACCACTGTGGGACTAGTTCAGACCAATGAGATATACGCAGAAGTGCTGCACAGATTCAGGAATCTTCCTTAATGGAGAAGAGGACTGCAGCTTTTCCTGATTCCTGGCATGCAGATTTGAGGGCTGAAGCTCCACCTTAGATTTCAAGAGTGAAGTAATATGCTAAAAGGAGAGAGGTCTTTGAAAATTTCCTAGTGCTGAGTGAAGATGTCAAGACAGTAGACGCAGATAATATTTCTAGGAGAGTGAGTTGCCTAGACCTATGTCCTTGTTGCACCCCTCATAAATGATAAGGAAGAAATAAAATAAAATTAGATCTTGACTAAAATCCCTTAAGCTGTTAAGACAAAAAGAAAGAGAGGGTAGGACTAATCAGAGATGGATGGAAGGATATGGGCTTAACTAAAAAAAATTACTCTCTATTATTTACAAAATAAATCCCACTTCCCATTAAGCCACGCAAAGCCCTTCATGACCTGGCTCTCTGCTTGTCCTCATGAGTTCATCAAGTTCACTGTGAACTCTTTGAGAATAGGTTTTTCATGTCCTGATTATCTCTGTAAACTCAGTGCCTATAAATACCATGTGCTGAATAACAAACTGTTTTCATTCCAAAATGTACTATTACACATAGTGTAGTGCCAATAATTTGTATGAAAATGCTTTGAACACTATGTATTATGGGTTCCCCTTGCTACCAAAGAAAACTTTTTCCAGTACTCTTTTAATTTATTGCAACATGTTAATGAAATAAAAGAAAGGTATCAAGAATAAGTGAAAAGAGTTTTGAAAATAAAAATAATGTCTCAGTTGGAAGGTGTCAAATGAACTTGGGTAATGGAAACAATAAACATTAACTCGTTTTATGACATTTTTACAAGAACTGCTCTAAATGTAAGTTAAGTGGCCCTGTAACATTCTTGGACTAATCAGAATTTCTTCTTTCTTGTGAATTAAAGTCCAAATATTTGGATCAGATGTACCAAAATCATCATGAAAGCATCACTTACTGGCCCTACAAACCCCAGCAATCCTGACCGGATGAACGGAACCTCCCCAACAGGAGAGCCTGCAGCATTCACTGGAATCACCTAGAAGAGAAAAGAAAGAAAGTGCAAAAACTTTGCTTTTTCTTAGAAACTGTTTTTGAATTTTTAGAGGTCTTATTAAAAAGAATTACAATAGTAATACATGCTCATTAAAAAACCAACGTTATGGGCAGCACCTGTGGAAGAGTATCCAAAGTGAGCAGGGTGAGTAGGGTGCTGGCCCCATATACCGAGGGTATCAGGTTCAAACTCCGCCCCAGCCAAACTGCAACAAAAAATAGCCAGGCGTTGTGGTGGGCACCTGTGTGCAAGAGAATCACCTAAGCCCCAGAGCTGGAGGCTGCTGCGAGCTGTTACGCCACGGCACTCTACCAAGGGCAACAAAATGAAACTCTGTCTCAAAACAAAACAAAACAAAAAAACCTCAACATTATATAAATAGTGAATTCTATAATTCTGTCCTCTAAAATGATATTGGTATTGATAATTTATCTATCTCTTTGGACTTTTAAAAAACACGTATATTAAGAGTTTTTATAAGAGATCATGTTATACAACTGTTTTGCAACTTACTTTTTCACATAATATACTTTGGATACTCTTCCAAGTCAGTAAGAGTTGATCTAGTCCACTCTGTAGAATAGCTTTGTAATGTACCATTTTGGAGGACAGGACAGGACAGTTCCTAAAGTCAGTTCAGGTTCTAGATCTGCTTACTACTAGTTATGTGGACTTGGGGCAAGTTCCTGGACTTCTCTGAGCTTCAGTTTTTTTCAGCTATAAAGGGAGAGTTCTCTCAATGCCTCCCACAGTCTTCAAGAAAGACTAAGGAATGCAAACGTAAGCATGGTGCCTGGCCCAGAGTCAGTACTCAGGAAATGGCAGCTATGAGGAGGTAACCAGTCTTTTATTACTACTGGGTAGGTTATTCTAATTTTCTGCTATTATAAATGGTGCTTTTACAAATACTGCTATATATATATATTAATATTTTTGTATATTTGTACAAAAGGCATTAATCTTTTCTTTTTTTTTTTCTTTTTGCAGTTTTTGGCTGGGGCTGGGTTTGAACCCACCACCTCTGGCATATGGGGCCAGTGCCCTAATCCTTTGAGCCACAAGTGCCACCCCAGCATTAATCTTTTCAATTTTAACATGTTGGCCTACAATCTATTATATCAATTCACACTCCACTAGCACCATATCCATATCCTGGCCAATATTTGTGTTGTCCATTTTTCCAAACTTTGCCAATCTGGTACAAAAAAAAGATATTCATTATTACTTTAAATGCATTTCTTTACTAGTGATATGGTTGAATTTCTTTTCCTCAGTTTACTGGCTTTTCTATTTTTTTTTTTTTTTTAGAGACAGAGTCTCACTTTGTTGCCCTTTGTAGAGTGCCATGGCGTCACAGGCCACAGCAACCTCCAGCTCTTGGGCTTGGGCGATTCTCTTGCCTCAACCTCCCGAGTAGCTGGGACCACAAATGCTAGCCACAATGCCCAGCTATTTTTTGTTGCAGTTTGGCCAGGGCCGGGTTTGAACCTGACACCCTCTGTATATGGGGCCAGTGCCCAACTAAGCGCTGCCTGGCCTTTTCTATTTCTTTCTTGAGAGATAGAGCCACTGTCACTGTAGTCTCAAAATTAAAATCTGAGCTAATAGAGCTCAGATTCACCGGAGTGAATTTTTGTGAGGCCTCTTACCCTTTATTTGTCTGACAGACACAAAAGAGCACTTCCCAGCACCACGTGTTCCTCTAAGCACTTCATAAACATCAACTCATTTAGTCTTTACAATAATCCCATGAGGTATAGGTACTACTATTGCTAACATTTTTAAAGATAAGGAAATTGGGACACAAAGACGCTAGGCAACTCTCCCAAGGCTAGTGAATGGCAGAGTCAGAATTCGAGGTTGGGCAGTCTAGCACCAGATTCCGCACTCTCACACCACATTATGCTGTGTCCCGAGAGCCAGGGCATCCCTAGTAGCATCCTGATCTCACCTAATACTTTCTCTGTGAAATGTTAATAACATGTACCTCAAATGTATTTTTTGTCACGCCAGCAAGCCCAAAGTACATCATGCCTCCAGTTCTGGAGCTGACACAGATTTCTCCAATTTCATCTGTTTTGCAGAGCTGGGGAGGTCCATCTGGTTTCACAATGCACATCATTCCTAACATACAGAAAAAATAGGTAAGTGACAAATATTCTGGAAAACCTTTGCAAAATAAAAGGTCTAGCCTATGAACCTAGGAGACTTTTCCACGTATTGAGTGACAATAAGAATACCAAATGGGGTGGAGCCTGGAGCTTAGTGGGTAGGGCACCGGCCATGTAAATGTCGGGTTTGAACCCACCCCGGGCCAGCTAAACAACGACAACTCCAACAAAAAAATAACAGGATGTTGTTGTGGGCGCCTGTAGTCCCAGCTACTTGGGAGGCCGAGGCAAGAGAATCGTTTAAGCCCATGAGTTTGAGGTTGCTATGAGCTGTGAC
>NW_003852438.1:5086365-5089196 GCF_000181295.1 Otolemur garnettii | reverse complement strand
AAAAAAAAAAAAAAGGAATACCAAATGGGAATACTAAAAATAAAGCTAAAACTACATTGGTATATTTGTAATTCAAAGCCCAAAGAAGCAAGTTAGATGAATTAGGTGTTATCCTTAAGTAGACTGAACTCAAAACACTCACAGAAGCGGTGCACCCTAACTTTCTGTCAATCCCAATGGCAATTACAGTGAAAACCAGGTAACTCTGGCATCACTAAGTACTTAGCCTTCTAGGTAAAGAAATTCACCAGAAGCATTCACAATTAATAAACTGTATGATGCTGCTGGAAGGTCAACATAATCATAGCTACTTATCTTTAACAGAGAATTTGAAAAACTAAATGACTAAGTGCTGAATTTAGGATTCCTAGTTTAGATCTCCTATTTTATTAGCTCTTTTATCTCTGATGAAAAATATTTATGAAAAAACAAAAGGTGCTCCATAACTCACCACCAGGCATTACATGCCCCACATCCTGAACTGTTAGTGCTGAATTTTTATCTTCAGTATTGACCCGTATCACCCCATAGCTCAATCCATTCATCGAGAGAATGGCTCTTCCTGGCAAAGGGGCCCCTGGAACTCCAGGCCTGAAAAGAAAATTTGGCAAATTAAATAATATAAAAAAAAAAATGAACATGTAAGAAAACAAATTTCCTCTGATTACAAATAAAAAGAATCTCCATTTTCTCTAACAATAATATGTCAAATTAATCAAATCCAAACATAAAAATCATGGTGAACTTTCAAATAGGTGGGAACTGTTAGTATTAATCAGTTGTTAAAAATATTGGTCTTGAGTATACTGTAAATATTCTATTCATATGTAAGCTACAAACAAGACCAGCCTATTTTTAGCTGAAGACGCTAAGGATTCTAAAGAGCAAAATGACACAGAAAAAGAACTAATTTACAAATATGAGATGAGATTAATTAAGGTAAATTTCCAGTTTACCATATACACTTTGGGCAAAAGTAGGAAAAATAAATGAGATGCTTGAAACAATTTTACAAAGTAATTTTCCGCTTCTATGTTTATGAAGTGGAAAATTACTTAGCATCCGTTTGGCATCACCTGGTAAATGTTACATATTCCATCCAAGCTGTGACACACATCAAGAGCACCTGAGATCCTGGACAGTACCTGCGGATTGCTACAGTCATGGCTTCCGCAGACGTAGCACACGGACAGATGGCCTCCGGTTTCAGGCCATGGCTTTGGAACAGACTCAGGAAGGCATCACAGGATGACACAGACCCTAAGGAGTTCGAACAGATCAACCTACAGCTGAAATTGTGATTTTCATTATTGCAGGAAAACAACAAAGAGTAGACAGCTAATACATCTGTTTCCCATGAGAACTCACATTGTATACTGTTAATTCTACACAAATATTTTACTGTGCCTGTGAGGTGGTTTGATACATTTCAAGGGCAAATTAATGCTCAGTAAGCCCATGAAAGGTTACTGAAACTATTTAAAGTTGCAACCTGGAATGAGGCTGTTCCTACCAAACTGACAAATTAATATCAGAGATAACACTACAGGCAATATGCAGCCAGTTTATAATTTAAGCAGGTCTTCTTGAAGAACTATCATAATCCTTGAAATATGGGATTGGCTTAGTTCCACCTTCTTCTTTGTGATATTCTCTTTTTTCTTATTAAGGACTACTGACAAAAGCATAGAATCTAATGCTTTACCTGATTCTACTGTGTGAAGGCTCAGGACTTTTGAGCTTGAAGGGAAAAGCAGGTAACATAGTAAGATCTCTGAAAGATTTTGCAACCCCTTCAGACTTTCTGCTAGGGGGAATTTAGATGAAGTCCAGATAGTTGGTTATATCAAGTCACCCTCAGAGTGTTCCTTTAAGGAATACCCACAAATACATGACAAAAAGAGGATACGAAGGAGAGAACAAGAAAGAGTAGTTTAAGAACTTTCAGCTTTGCCAGAAGTTGAACAAATAAATAAAATGTGGTTTATCTACATGATGGAATATTATTTGGCAATAAAATGAACAAAGTACTGTCAGATGTTACAACATAGAGGAACCTTGCAAACAGGCTAAGTAAAGTAAGCTCATCACAAAAACCCACAAACTGTATGACTGCAAATGCTTAGAATGGGCAAATCCAGAGAGAGATTAGCAGCTGCCTCAGCCTGGGGCAGTAGGGAGAAATGGGAGTGACCAATTTCTTTTCAGAGTTATGACAATGTTCTAAACTTAGATCACGGTGACAGCTGTGTAACTCTGCGAATATACCAAAACCAATTAATCATATGTTTTAAATGGGTGAGTTTTAAGGCATGTGAATTATTATACCTCCATACAGATGTTTTTTAAAGAGCTTATAGAAAGAAGGCTACAAAGCAAAGGATATTCCCAGACCCACACTGCATAAATACTCACAGGGATTAGCTCCATCAGTCACAATTAACATGCGGAGGGAGCTCAAGCTCACGTCTCTTTGGTCCCGATGTGCCATCATAGCCCAGTGCAAGTCTCGACATTTTACTAAAGCTACCTTGGCTATAAATTCAAAAGGGATGAAGTTAACATACACATATGTACTAAATTTAGTATATATTTAATGTACCATAATAAAAACATATTTACTTATTTTGGGAATCATAATTTCCACTTACTGAAAATAAAAAAGGATTCAAAGAGATTGTGCCAGTAGCTCAGAAACAGAAAGCACCTTATTTAAATAAAAAAAAAAAAAAAAAAAAAGGCTCGGCGCCTGTGGCTCAAGTGGCTAAGGCACCAGCCACATACACCTAAGGTGGCAGGTTGGAATCCAGCGCCGGCCCGCCAAACAATGA
>NW_003852438.1:5075431-5085373 GCF_000181295.1 Otolemur garnettii | reverse complement strand
GCTCAAGTGATTCTCTTGCCTCAGCCTCCCAAGTAGCTGGGACTATAGATACCCACCACAATGCCTGGCTATTTTTAGAGACAGGGGCTCGCTCTAACTCAGGCTGGTCTCAAAACTCCTAAGCTCAAACAATCCACCTGCCTCAGCCTCCCAGAGTGCTAGGATTACAGGCGTGAGCCACTGTGCCTGGCTCTATTCAATTCTTAAGAAAGGGTCAGGCACTCATGCCTATAATCCTAGCACTTGGGAGACCGATGTGGGTAGATTACCTGAGTTCCTAAGTTCAAGACCAGCCTGAGCTAGAGCGAGACCTTGTCTCAGAGCCCAAGGGTCTGAGGTTGCTGTGAGCTATGAATGCAACAACACTCTACCAAGGGTGACAAAGTAAAACTTTGTCTCAAAAAAAAATCTTAAGAAAGGAGTTTAGTGAGATGAAATAGACAGTATACCCAGTTCTGCAGGAAATGAATTTGTTAAGCCACCAATACATAGAAATGTGTCTACAAGAACAATTTGAAAGTCCCTAAAATCTTAATTCAAACAGTTGCATAAGTAAAGCTTAGATGCTGTGGGTGACTACCTTTATGGGCATGCACTCTCTGGACCCAAGAGAGAGGGCAGGTCTTCATGACAGAGTAGGGTACGCTAATTGTGTGCATCTTATTCATTACATTCTGAAAAGCAAAGAAAAAAGAAAAGTAATCAATACTAAACACATGCCATTTTAAAACCAGGCTGACACCTTGTTAACAATTTTAACTACACAAATAATACTCAAATACATGCTCCTTGAAAAAAATCTGGAATGTTAACTGTAAGGCTCAAGTTCCTTTGATACCTACCCTCAAACTTGATTCCTTCCTTTTCTCCCCAGAAATAATCACAGTTATGAATTTGATACATATCCTTTCAGTCCCTTTTCTTTTCTTTCTTTCTTTTTTTTTTTTTTTTGAGACAGAGCCTCAAGCTGTCCCCCTGGGTAGAGTGCTGTGGCATCACAGCTCACAGCAACCTCTAACTCCTGGGCTCAAGCGAGTCTCCTGTCTCTGCCTCCCAAGTAGCTGGGACCACAGGTGCCCGCCACAATGCCCGGCTATTTTTTGGTTGCAGCTGTTGTTGTTTTAGCGGGCCCAGGCTGGATTCAAACCCGCCACCTTAGGTGTATGTGGCTGGCGCCTTAGCCACTTGAGCCACAGGCACCGAGCCTCAGTCCCTTTTCAAATATTTGCATTTATATATTTGTCCTCATAAAAGTATGAAGTATTTTTAACATAAAGGCATCATGTCATATATATATATAAAAATATATATATATATACACACACACACACACACTATTTGGCTTTCATTTAAGTTGTTTTAGAGCTAAATCTATATACATCAGTACAAGAGATCTACATAATTCTTTTCGAACTGCTCCACAGTATTCCCTGGTATGGCTATATCACAATTATTTCAGCATCTCCCTATCAATAACAATTTTTTGCTATTACAAGCAACATTTCAAGGAACATACTTGTACTTGCTTCCCTGGGCTCAGGGCAAGTGTTTCTCTAGGTAGATACAGAAAAGTAGTACTGCTGGGTCATGGGGTATATACATATACAGATATCTATATCTATATCTATTTTTAAGAGCTGGGGTCTTGTTATGTTTCCCAAATCAAGCATACCCAGGATGCCCCAAAGAGATGCAGCCTGGCAGAGTAACCCAGCCCTTGGTGTTTAGACTGGCCATTTGGTTCACCACCTAACCTGCCCAGAGAAACCAAGATACCATTTCCTCCTCACACCCCCTAGTTTCTAGCTCTGGTGACAAACTTTGGGTTACAAGAAAAGGCTGGTGTTTATAACTAACTCTTCACACAGGCTCCTATCTTAACACTTTGTATCACAGGGAGGAGAGTTCTCTTAATTCCTCACAAGCGTTTTTAACTTCGGATAAAACAAAAAATGACAAAGGTTTCAGAGAAAAATTGGAAAAAGGTACGCTCAAGGAATAAAGCTCTTACTAATTTAGGGGTTCCTGGGTGAAGAGGGATTCTCTTCCTCTTCCCTCAGCTTCATTTCCTCCTGCCTCCCAGCTCCTGCAGTATCTAAGGAAGTGAGACTAGATATTCCCTCAGGTCTTTTTCTTTTCTTTTTTTCTTTTTTTTGTAGAGGCATAGTCTTACTTTATCATCCTTGGCAGAGTGCCATGGCGTCACAGCTCACAGCAACCTTTAACTGCCGGGCTTAGGCGATTATCTGACCTCAGCCTCCCAAATAGCTGGGACTACAGGTGCCTGCCACAATGCCTGGCTATCTTTTTGTTACAGTTTTGGCTGTGGCTGGGTTTGAACCCACCACCCTCAGTATATGGGGCCAGCACCCTACTCACTGAGCCACAGGCGCCACCCTACTCTCAGTCTTTTTCTTTCCCCCTCCTTTTTTTGAGACAGAGTCTCACTCTTTCGCCCTGGGTAGAGTGCTATGGCATCAGCTCACAGCAACCTCAAACTCAGGCAATGCTCATGCCTTAGCTTCCTGAGTAGCTGGGACTATGGGCGTTGAGGTCTTTTTCAACTTAGAAATCTGATATTTCTTCTCTTTCTCTTCTCCTATATGGCATGTTACAAATGATAACTTTCCCACTTTTTTGTGCCTTCTTTTTATCTTCCCTCCCCCCAAATGATAAAGCTAACCTACTTTTCTTTCCTTTTCCTTTCCTTTCTTTCTTTCTTGAGACAGAGTCTCACTATGTCATCCTCAGTAGAGTACCATGGCATCACAGATCACAGCAGCCTCCAAATCTCAGGCCTAAGCGATTCTCCTGCCTTAGCCTCCCTAGTAGCTCGGACTACAGATGCCTGCCAAAATACCCAGCTATTTTTTGGTTGTAGTTGTCGTTATTGTTTGGCAGGCCTGGGCTGGATTCAAACCCTCCAGCTCTGGTGCTTGTGGCTGGCGCCCTAGCTGCTGAGCTACAGGCTCCACGCCAAAGTTAACCTACTTTTCAAAGTGCAGCTTAGCTGTCACCTCTTCCATAAAAATAGCCTTGAAGCCCAGATCCAGAAGGAAGCCACCTTTCTGTAACACCCATGGCGTGTTACCTGTTCCTTGATGGAAAGTGTCCCCCCATCTACCTTGTCACTGCATTCCTTCTTTGCAGCATGCAGTTTATTCAGGGAAATCATTCAATACATTTTGTCAAAACCAAAGGCTACCATTTGTTTTCTGGGAAATATTACCAATCTTCTGGGGGCAAACATTGAGAGATGCTCTTATTATATAATGTGCTAGCCTTAATCGTAAGTATAATTTATATGCAAGACCTTAAATCCAAGTAGCTTACCGCAAACATGCCGTGCCACAGCCCAGCATCCTTCTTAAAGTCTAAAACATTGACTACTGTTTCCCCTAAAATAGAAAAAATAGAGAAAAACACAAGGAAATCATCTTTAGTGTTAAGCGGCAAAATCCTGTCACGTGACTTCACTGACTAACTGAGGTGGTGCTCATAGAGAAATGACTGAAGCCTCCCTGGGGCTTCTAACTGCTCAAGGGTCCCCCTAGAGAACTGAGCACAGACAGCGTGATGTGTGAACAACACAGTGAGTCAAAAAATTCTTACGACCTGGGCATTTCTTCCAAAAAATAATACTTTCCCCGAATTATGTAAGGAACACATGTTTATTTTAGAAATTCTGGAAATTTCACCAATATGGGTAAAAAATTACACTTCCTAATAAAAATGTGGCTATGTGTATATATTTACCTATGTATCGCAACATATACTTAAAGGCATATATAGGTAGCTAACATAGCACAGTTGGCATACAGGGTTCTGTTCTGCATTTCACTTTTTCCACTTAGTGATATACTGAAAAAAACTGCCCATATCTTTAATATTTAAGAAAATGAGTTTTAACATCTCAAGGAATAACCCACTGCATAAACACATTATAATTTAATCAACCTCTTTTTGGGGCATTTTGATTACTCTCGTTATACATATATATTTTTACCAGACAACAATGTTGCTCTATAATGAACATATGTTAACACTAAAAAAAAGTCAATATTGCAAAGAATATTCTAAGGCAAAAAGCCACTATGCAACACATATTAACACATCTAAAGTTCAAAAACCACAGAACACTTTCTTGTGTTTTAATTTGTGCTTTTTGACTCCTAACGTATAGCCGTTACCTCTCTGTACACAGGAAGATGGAGATACCTGACATTCTACTACTAATAAACACCTGGTTTGAATTGGGGTTTTCTTTTTCTGTGCCCTATCCATGAAATCATGGTTTACATATTTGGTTTGCTCAGAATTTTATTTATTTATTTATTTTCTGCAGTTTTTGGCTGGGGCCGGGTTTGAACCTGCCACCTCTGGTATATGGGGCCGGCACCCCATTCCTTGAGCCACAGGCGTCTCCCTGCTCAGAATTTTAGTTCCTTTGAATTACAGAACATTTGTGAAAAAGAAGAATAAACAAAAGCAAGCCAAGAGTATGTCTCAGAACATTTCCCTCTAAATTTGGTCAGTAAATGGATTCCAATCACCAAGCACTGTGCTCAGTCTCACATGTCTGAGTCTGACAATGAGGGCAGTCATGGGTGAGGTCTGACCTTCGGAATAATTGCAGGCCTGCGACAGAGCTTGGCAGTGAGACAGCATTGCCAGCCGGGACACCGTAACTCCCATTACACTCCCTTCTTTGCTTGTTTTATACTAGGAAAAACAACACAAACGAAAATGTGAGAAATACAATAAAATGGGCCATTTCAAATGACAAAACTAGAATCCAAACCAAAATGCATCATAATGGGCTGAATTTGACATGTTTCACATGAGTACTTAAGGCTATGGACTTGGGTCCCAAACTCTTGATTACACAAAGATAGGTTTGGAGGATGACAAAGTTCAACCAAAGTATAGGCAGTCCCTGAGTTACAAACAACTCTCACTTACGAACAGGTAGTAGGTGAATGCACTTGCTACTATTTGTGTACAAATTCAACTTGGGAACAAACATAGAATAACTCATTTGAAACTGGGGACTGCCTCGATGTGTGTAAAAGACTCCAATTTAGTTATCAGTGTGAAGTGGCTGCTGAAAAAGCTGCAACAACAAGTGACTTGAGCTGTATTAACAGAAGCATTAACACCAAACAAACTCATGTCGAGCACAGCACTGCAGAGTTAAAGGAGTATTACACATGGTCCCTGTGTATCAGAAGCTCCCAGTCTCAAAGGGGGAGACCAGGAATGAACGGCTTCTTCACTTCTACAAATCATTGAATTACAATTTTGCTTTTACCCCCAATGCTCCCTTTAAGTTGTCTTTTTACCAGGATCATTAACTTTTTTCCTTTTTTTGGTAAGGGACAGGATCTTGCTATGTTGCCCATGTTAAAGTGCAGTGACTATTCAAGGCCTGAAAATGGCACCCTATAGCCTTGAACTCCTGGGCTCACAAGGCGCTCCTGCCTCAGCCTCCGCAGTACCTGGTACTACAGGTATGTATCACCTTGCCTGGTTCAAATTTTTTTTAGGACTAGTTAAATGCAGTAGTGGGGGGCAGGGAATAGAATAAGGAGATTGATCTATAACAGACTGTGAACAATGAATTGAGCTAACTCACTGCCTTCAGATAAGCCTCAACTTTTTGATTGTTAAATCAAAAGGACATTGTGCATATCTTATCTCATCAGAATTTTCTGCAACATTTATCTACGCTTTCTTGACACTTTCTCCTTCCTTAACTTTGGTGATAACTCCTTTCCCATAGCCTCTCTGTTTTCTCTCCCAATGCTCCTCCACCTCCTCTGCCCATCCCTTCAATGTTGGTAACTCCCTACAAGTTCTGCTCTCCTTCCTATTCTCACTTCACCTTATTCCATTAGGCATCACATTCCCAATGGCTTCCAGTTCTTGATCTCTAACCCAGGCCTCTCCTCCAGGGAGATCTTAGAGTCAAGTGTTTCCCTGGAATGTCTTGTAATCCCGTAAAACCTAAAGTACTAACAGTGTATTCTTTACCACCCTCCTCACTAGCCATGAAAACTCCTTTTGCTGTATTTTCTATCTTAGTGAATTATGCTGCCATTGACCCAGTCGCCCAAGTCAGAAACCTGAGTGTTTCTTGCCTCCTCCCTCTGCAGGAGCAGTCAGTAAACCCTGCAAGGTCTGCTTCCTACTATTTCTCCTCCACCCATCTCTCTCTGCTCCTATCTCCGTGTGCTTGGGCTCACCTGGGTAACTATAAAAGGTGATCTTTTTACTGCTTTTCTTTTCTTTTCTTTTCTTTTTTTTTTTTTTGAGACAGAGCCTCAAGCTATCCCCCTGGGTAGAGTGCCGTGGCATCACAGCTCATAGCAACCTCCAACTCCTGGGCTCAAGAGAGTTTCCTGCCTTAGCCTCCCAAGTAGCTGGGACCACAGGCACCCGCCACAATGCCTGGCTATTTTTTTGGTTGCAGCCGTCATTGTTGTTTGGAGGGCCCAGGCTGGATTCGAATCCGCCACCTTAGGTGTATGTGGCTGGTACCTTAGCCACTTGAGTCATAGGTACCGAGTCCTTACTGCTTTTCTTAACCCCACCAATCCCAATAAATCTTTTTGTAACAAATTCATTCTTGTCACTCTCCTGCTAACCTGTTAACAGTTCCTGCTTACCGACAAATACTTTACTTTCAACTCACTAGTCGAGTGCTGTTGGTAATGGTGGGATCCTAAGTGAGAACTGCAAGTTACTTCTGAATAGTAGGAGCCTAGATACACAGAAGGCAGTAGTTTTCATGAGGCCAAGAAGCTGAGTAAGAACCACTTAATGAAGGGCCGTCCACCTTTTATGATGAAGAAGACTGGGAAGGAAGGTAATGAGGTGGAAGGACTGAGAGAGAGTCCAGGAAGCCAGTGAGTTTCAAGGCAATGAAGTGACGAAACATGTCACCACTGAGACATGACATGGATTGAGAGTTGATCACTAAGTTTTGTTATTTTAAATGCTTATTTGTCCTTTAAATATACTTGGATCTCTTCCACCTTCAAAAATCATCATCCTTGTATCCATCATCGCCTCATCACCTCTCAGAGCTACTACTGACTCTCTTTCTATTTATGGTCAAAGTTATTGAAGTTATCTATACTTGTCAGCAAAGTGTTCAAGGTTCGGTGATATTTTCCCCATCTTTTCAAAAATTTATTAATGTGTGGGGTCGGGTGTGGTGGCTCATGTCTGTAATCCTAGCACTCTGGGAGGCCAAGGCAGGTGGATTGCTGGATCTCATAGGTTCAAGACCAGCCTGAGAAAAATTAAGACCTCGTCTCTACTAAAAATAGAAAAACTGAGGCAAGAGGATCTCTCGAGCTTGAGTTGGAGGTTGTTGTGAACTATGATGCCATAGCATTATACCCAGTGCAACAAAGTGAAGACACTGCCTCCAAATATATATATATATGTATATTTGAGATTTATATATTATACATATATAATCTGTGATTTTTTTTTTTTTTGAGATAGGGTCTTGCTTTGCAGCCCAGGGTAGCATCCAGTGGCATCATCATAGTTCACTACAATGTCAAATTCCTGGGCTCAAGTGATCTTCCTGCCTCAGTCTCCCAAGTAGCTGGGACTATAGGTGCATGTCACCATGCCTGGCTTATTTTCCTATTTTTTGTAGAGACAAGGTCTGGCTATATTGCCCAGGCTGGTCATGAACTCCTGGCCTCAAGGGATCCTCCCACCTTGGACTCTCGAAGTGCTAGGATTACATGTGTGAACCAATGTGCTGAGCCAATTCGGCTATTCATTAATTTAGGGAATAGTTGATGAACATATGTCCCAAGCAGGATGCAGAGTGGTGATCAGTATAGCTGTTAGAGTCAGCCAGAGTTTCACTTCTGCCATTTTTGAGTAATGTGACCTTTTATCAGTTTCTCAAGTTCTTTTAAGTCTCAGTCTCCTCATCTATAAAAATAGTCTACCATAATAACCTGAACCACACAGTATGTTTAGGACTAAATGAGAAAATGCATTTAAAGCACTTAGCCTTGTACCTGTTATGCAGTAGTACTTAATCCCTCAACAGGATCCTGTTGCCTGTCAATCACATTCCTATACAAACCTTCAATTCCAAACCTGCTAGCCACTATTCCTTCTTACTCTTTCATCTGTTGAATGTGTTCCTTTCAAACACAGCTATCTTCTCTTCTTATTTCTCCATTCTCTTGCTTCCAACCTCCCTTGTACTTCTCTGAAAATTTTTTTTTTTTTTTTGAGAGTCTCAAGCTGTCAACCTGGGTAGAGGGCCATGGTGTCATAGCTCATAGCAACCTACAACTCAGGCTCAGGCGATCCTCTTGCCTCAGTTTTTCTATTTTTAGTAGAGATGGGGTCTTGCTTTTGCTTAGGCTGGTCTTGAACTCATGAGCTCAAGCAATTTACCCTCCTAGCCTCCCAAGAGTGTTAGGATTATAGGTGTTGAGCCACCGCGCCCAAACTTCTCTGAAATCTTTTGTTACTTTCTTAGATGAAGGATCAACTTCTTGGCTGTCTTTCTTTTGAATGCATATTTACACTCAAAATAATTAGAATAGAAGGTTTGTGAACTTCCAGCCTGAGCAAGAGCGAGACCCCATCTCTAAAAATAGCTGGGCATTGTGGTGGGCGCCTATATAGTCCCAGCTACGCAGGAGGCTGAGGCAAGAGAATCGCTTGAGCCCAAGAGTTTGAAGTTGCCATGAGCTATGATGCTATGGCACTCTACCAAGGGCAACAAACTGAGAAAAAAAGAAAAAAAGAAAGAAAAAAAAAGGTTAGTGAACTTGAATCCTTGTACCCAAGGATTCAAGGCATTTTACAAGCCAAAAGATAGAAACTTCCCAAAGCAGGAGAATCTAACATTAAAACTGCAAAAAGTTACCTTTATATTTTTATATTTTTCAAAGAAGGCAACTGAAGCCAAAGAAAAAGCCAGAAAGTACATTTTACAGTGTTAGGACTTACCTCAATGTATGCTGGTTCTGTACCAGCAGGTGAGATGTGTGGCTGCCAGTCTTTAGGTGGCTTTGACAGGTACTTGGAATCTGTTACAACCCATTTGAGCCGGGGCCAACCTAAATCAAACCCAAAGTAAAAATTGAATTGCCTAAGGCATCAGGGAAGAATTTCACACTGAGTTGGTCATTGCAAATATCAAAAGACCTGCACAGCTAAGGAAACAACACCAAAGCAAATAGATAGCCTTCAGAATGGGAAAAGATATTTGCATATTATGAATTGGACAGATTGATAACTAGGATCTACAAAGAACTGAAATTAATTTAAAAAAGGAAAAAAAAAACCCCAACAATCCCATATATCACCAGGCAAAAGACAAGAATAGAACCTTCTCTAAAGAAGACACATGAATGGCTAACAAACATATGAAAAAATGTTCATCATCCCTAATCATTTGAAAAATGTAAATCAAAACCACCCTAAGTCTCAAAGCTGCAGATGCTGGCATGGATGTGGAGAGAAGGGAACATTTTTATACTGCTGGTAGGACTGCAAACTAATACAACCTTTTTGGAAGGAAATAGGGAGCATCCTCAAAGAACTCAAATTAGACCTCCCATTTGAGCCTGCAATCCCATTATTAGGCATCTACTCAGAAGAAAAAAAATCCTTTTGGCTTGGCACCTGTAGGTCAGCGGTTAGGGTGCCAGCCACATACACTGGAGCTGGCATGTTCCAACCCAGTCCGGGGCCTGCCAAACAACAACAACTACAACAAAAAAAATAGCTGGGTGTTGTGGTGGGAGCCTGTAGCCCCAGCAACTTGGGAGGCTGAGGCAAGAGAATCGCTTAAGGCCAAGAGTTTGAGGTTGTTGAGCTGTGATGCCATGGTGTTCTACCTAGGGCAATGTAGTGAGACTCTCTCTCTCTCTTTTTTTTTTTTTTTTT
>NW_003852438.1:5056350-5075049 GCF_000181295.1 Otolemur garnettii | reverse complement strand
TAACAAGCTGTGGTATATGTGTACCATGGAATACTATTCAGTCATTAAAAAAGATAAGAGACTTTACATCTTTTGTAATAACCTGGATGGAACTGAAACACATTCTTCTTAGTAAAGCATCAGAAGAATGGAGAAGCAAGAATCCAATGTACTCAATTCTAATATGAAGGAAGTAGATGAGCTACATGGGGTGGGGTAGGGGAATGAGATATCAGGGAAAAGAGAGGAGAGAAGGGGATGGGGGTCACGGTGTTTGACATACCTCTTGGGGGTGAGATATAAGTATAACAGGGACTTTATCGGGGCCAGGTTCAGTGGCTCATGCCTGTAATGCCACTGTGCCTGGCCCCGATAAAGTCTGCCTGAGCTCATAGGTTTGAGACCAGCCTGAGCCAAAGCAAGACCCCATCTCTAAAAATACCCAGGTGTTGTGGCAGGTGCCTATAGTCCCAACTAATGGGGACACTGAGGCAAGAGAATCACTTAAGCCCAGGAGTTAGAGGTTGCTCTGAGCTATGACGTGACAGCACTCTATTGAAAGTGACAAAATGAGACTCTGTTTCAAAATTTTAAAAAAAGGGACTTTATCTAACAAATGCTATCAGTATAACCTAATTCTTTATATCCTCAGTGAATTCCAAACAATAAAAAAAAAATCAAGAGACCAAATTAACATCATTTTATAATCAATAAAGCACTTTATTTTTATTAGTTTTTAGTGCTAAATCACCAGACAATTATACCTTCTTTCTAAAGTACAATTGTTCTACATATTAATTTCAGGCCTTTTGACAACCACTGGGAGGTCCATTTGGCAGTGTAAGTCCACTGAGGCTAGTGGTCTATCCTCTGTCTCTATATGTAGCATTTAGCTTTAATGTACAGAGTGGTAGCTTTTTCCAACCATCAGCATAAAGGTTAAGGGTGTGGGCTGTGGAATCAGACAGATTTGGGTTCAAATCACTGCTCTGTCATTTATTAGCTGTGACTTTGGACAAGTTATTTAAATTCTCTGTTTCTCAGTTTCCTCACTATAAAATGGGGACAATAATGGTACCTACTCCATATGAGTGTGAGGATTAAACAAGAAAATATATGTAAAGTAGTTATTATTAAGTTAAAATGCTAATTAAGCTTTGAGTTTCAACTTTTAACTGAAATCAGGTACAAATATTACTAACCTTTAAACTGTACAATTTCTCCATTCTGAGTTTTTGGCAATCCCTTTAGACAAACTTCACTGGTAAGAGCTAAGGCAATACCACAGCTTCCTAGCAAGAAGCCAATCTGCTGACCTCCAGCATCCTGTGGAGAAAAGATAATGAACACAGTAAGGGAGAGAATACGAGCAGACCCATACCCCAAACCTCACACTTCCTAATGAGCTGGTACTTGTGAGATAACATTCATGGAGCCTCACCAAGATCTGGCAATTGTCAAATCCAACAACAATATGTTCTTCCAAATAATTTCTATAATACAGTGACTTCTTGAGTACAAAGCAAACATTTTATTAACCTGACATTGCTAATGAATTCTACCAGCCAAATTCAACCACTTCATTTAGGGTCAGCAACGAGCCTCCTTTAGATTAGTTTAGGCAAATGACATAAATGCTAATATGGTAAGTAGCCTTTCTCTTCTCCCATCCCCAAATGTAAGGGCAAAGCACTTCAGATTGTAATAGAAAAAATAATGTAAATGGATACCAAATGTCCAGATTTATAATCAAAGTCAATGGATGGTCATACCAAATCCATATATGCTTTTTATTATTCTATTTTAAAGAAGGTAGATTTATGCTTTGTAACAGCAGCAAAAACAAGAGCCAAAAAACCAGAAGACACAGTCTAAAGTATTTCTATTAAAATATCATCTTAAAAGTATCAATAAAAACCCACAAATACTGTCAACTTAACAATTTATGAACAACCCAACAATTTCCTGACCAACTGAAGGTCACTAATTTGTTTTCTATTCCTTTCAAAAAAGAATCTTCTGTTTTTTTCTTTTTTGAGACAGAGCCTCAAGCTGTCCCCCTGGGTAGAATGCTATGGCATCACAGCTCACAACAACCTCCAATTCCCAGGCTCAAGTGAGTCTCCTGCCTCTGCCTCCCAAGTAGCTGGGACCACAGACGCCTGCCACAACGCCTGGCTATTTTTTGGTTGCAGTCATCATTGTTGTTTGGTGCGCCGAGGCTGGATTCGAACCCGCCAGCTTAGGTGTATGTGGCTGGCGCCTTAGCCACTTGAGCCACAGGTGCCGAGCCACAATCTTCTTATAAATCCAAATTTTCCACCATGTTCATCTTTGACATCAATTCTTAGTAATAAACTACATGAGAAAAATAGCATCAAGCAGCTTGTGGAGAAATCATTTAGTCACACACGGAAATCTGTTACATATCTCCATTTTATTACAGTAAAGCTGATGTGTTGCCAAAGTAGCATCCTACAATCAGAGAACAGCATGTGATCACTGCTTCAGCCTTCCACTTAATGGAAATCCTAGGTCATATGATACAGTTAAAGGAAACTGCTTTACAGAAAGGTTACAGTTGCTATAAATGGATTATCTACAGTCTCTGAAGAATGGTACTCTTTATAAATGGTAATTATTCAAAGTCAAGTATACCCCCATGCTACTGTAAATGATATACAATACTATAAAAATCCTATCTTAGTTGAAAACATGTTATCTGCATGACACTTGTAAATACTAATAATTTTTCTACTATTTTCATGTTTCGAGGAAGTGGGGCTAAGTACTTCATAAAATGGTCAGACTGTTTCTAATATCATGACTGAGTCAATCATTCCTCTTAAATTCAGCAGTGTTACCTTTCTGGTAAGAGGTACCTCTATAGGCACTGGAATCACTTCTGCCAAGAGACATCCATAAAAAGCCACCATAAACATGACTGGATCATTGTTGGGGTAAACCAGCGCCACCTAAAATTCATAACAACATTCAGTAACAGAGGAATAAAAATGTGCCAATGCTTTCAATGTCACTCTAATATACACATTTTAAGAAAGGAAAAAAAGTGTACATTTAACATGAACATGGAAACCAAACTATTAAACTATTTAATAGCCATCGGCTCTACAGGCAATTGAGTTACTGAGATGTCCACACAAATCTAAAAAGAAAAGCTCTCTATCATGCCCATGATTATACGCATTCTGGGAACTATAATGCAATTCACCAACACTGGAAGAATTTTTCACTTAATTCTATTGGTGATTGAGCAGTAACAAATTCACCTTAAGTGTTTAAGTCAATTACTTAGGAAACCTAAGGCAATTTACTTTAGTGCAGGGCTAAAGCAATAAAATAAATGTAATAGACTTCTCTAGCTAGAGCAGGGTATTAAAGAATAAGCCTCACATCTCTGAGAGCCTATAAATGCTGACTGACTTGATCATCACTTCAGGGCTAACATCAGGTTTCACTGCATTAATCCTTATTCACTTGCCCAACAATGCGGGTATTATAACAGGAAGGCATTTGGTAATAGGGGTAAGTAATATTGGCAGAACCATTATGGATATAAAGTTAACTCAATAACAAAAGATAAACAGTGAAATCTATATATTCAAACCCGTGACCGCACCTATAATGTACCACAAAGATAAATGACTTTCCCTAATTAACTCAAAGAATGCAAAAACACAGAAGGCATCACTGTGGAGTTTGTTGCTTGGCTTTAGATATTTGCAGATTAACATGTGAAACTTAATTACATCACAAAACTCTTGTTTCTTCTTTGGCTTTCAAATTCTCTTAACTCACTCCCAAGAAAAGTTCAATTCTGAACAAATATTCCTAAAATTCTAAAAAATATTATTAATTCTGTGAGACATTTAAACAACCCATTTCCTTCCTGCCCAGAGTCCATGTTGCTAGGCAGTCACAAAATTACCTTCTAAAGGGTCAGAGAGGACTAGCAAGTACTCACCAATCCCATTAATAAGTAAAAGACATCCTTATATACCCTTTGCCACAATGCAAAAATATTTTTTAAAAGTCTTATTTTAGGCAGCGCCTGTAGCTCAGTGGGTAGGGGGGCGGCCACATACACCGAGGCTGGGGGGTTCAAATCCAGCCCAGGCCAGCTAAAACAATGACAACTGCAACAACAAAAAAAAAATAGCTGGGCATTGTGGCGAGTGCCTGCAGTCCCAGCTACTTGGGGAGGCTGAGGCTAGAAATGCTTAAGCCCAAGAGTTTGAGGTTGCTGTTAGCTGTGACGCCATGGCACTCTATGGAGGGTGACATAGTGAGACTCTGTTTCAAAAAAAAGTCTTATTTTAGGAGATTCTATAATCATGAGCATACTAAAAAGAAGTCTGTTGTGTAGTTGGTTTCTAGAAATTCTGAATGAAAAGTAGTGTGCAATGGTAAGAAGTAATCCTATTTAGAAAGTCATTAATAGGAAAAAAAAATCTCCAAAAATTAAAAATTTATTTTTAATATCAATTCTAATTAAAGAAGAAGAAAAATATCAATTTGTTTTTTTCTTAAAAGTAACATCAATCTCTCCTTTTTTCATTTCTTTCCTTTAGAGATAGAGTCTTGCTCTGTTATCCAGGCCAGAGGTCCTTGATGTCATCATAGGTCACTGAAGCCTTGAACTTCTGGACTCAAATGAGTTTCCTGTCTCAGCTGCCCAAGTAAATAGCTGGGACTAAAGGCAAGTACTACCAGATCCAACTAATTTTTCTATTTTTTCTTTTTTGCAGTTTTTGGCCAGGGCCAGGTTTGAACCTGCCACCTCTGGTATATGGGGCCAGCATCCTACTCCTTTGAGCCACAGGTGCAGCCTTTGTTTTTTTTGTTTTGTTTTGTTTTGTTTTAGAAACAGAGTTTTACTTTGTCACCCTTGGTAGAGTGCCATGGCATCACAGCAACCTCTAGATCTTGGGTTTAGGTAATTCTCTTGCCTCAGCCTCCTGAGTAGCTGGGACTACAGGCACCCGCCAGAATGCCTGGCTATTTTTTTGTTGCAGTTTGACTGGAATTGGATTCAAACCCACCACCCTCGGTATATGGGGCCAGAGCCCTACTCACTGAGCCACAGGAGCCACCCATAATTTTTCTATTTTTGTAGAGACAGGGTTGTACTATGTTGCTCAGGAAGGTCTCCAATTCCTGGCCTTAAATGATCTTCCCACCTCCGCCTCCTAAAGTGCTGGGATTACAGGTGTGAGCCACCATGTCAAGTTTTTTCCTCCCTTTGTACATAAAACCACAGAAAATTGTTTTTAAAAACACCATTTAAAAAATAAAAGGTGTATAAGGCATTTTGTAATGAAAAAAAGTAGAGTAAGTTGTTTAAATATTGAAATACTTACTTCTAGAAAGGCTGACATTTCTCTTTATTAGCACCTCAAAAGTTTACTGATTGTAAGGTATATAAGAGGACATGTGAATTTCTTTCAATCTATGAATACAAGTGTTGTCACCCACTGTCGGGCTAACCTGGACTGGATTCAAACCACTTTTATTTTTCAAAAATAAAGTTTATACAAATTTTCCTATCATATATTAAAAATATGGAATATACATAATAGAAAATAATAAGCTCCAACTCTTAAAACCAAAATGCCAATTACCCTGTCTCCAGGTTTTAACACAGGTTCGTTTTTGGTCCCCAGTTTATTAAGCAGTGTGTAGGCCAACTTTAAACTTCTGCTCCACAACTTTCCTGGAAAAAATAAAATAAAAAGTCTTACAGAAAAATGCAGGCCTACCTCAGTAAGAGAACATTTTATTCATCAGCACATTTACTAAGACAATAGCCACTTCCTAATGATGCATTAGATGAGTCTTGCCCCTTAACACACAAAAAGGACCCCTCCCAAAAGCTTTATATTCATTCCGGTTTACAAAAGCCAGTCTGGTCTTCAACATCACCAGAGGCTTATCCTTGTTTATATAGTATTTTAGAATTCTTTTCTGGGCTCAGTCCCCATAGTACAGTGGTTACAGTGCCAGCCACATATGCGAGGCAGCTGGCGGGTTCAAACCCAGCCCTGGCCAGCTAAAACAACAATGACACTGCAACAAAAAATAGCCGGGCATTGTGGTCCCAGCTACTTGGGAGGCTGAGGCAAGAGAATTGCTTATGGCCAGGAGTTGGAGGTTGCTATGAGCTGTGACACTATAGCACTCTACAGAGGGTGACATAATGAAACTGCCTATAACATAACATAACATAACACAACACGAAATTCTTTTCTGGAGTAATTCAAACAGCCTTAGAAATAACTGGATATGAAGTGATCACATTTGGGAGAAAGGGGTAAGCTTTTTTAATCACAGGACTAAAAATCAGATGGCTACTTCAGTCCTAAGCTTGTTCTGAAGAACCACTCACACAGGTGGTCATTAGATACGTGAGGTAACTGCAAGGCCAATGGTACGACTGAGAGGATTAAACATTCCACACCACGGTAAATTCAATGAAAACAGACAATAACGTAGAAATTATATGAAACATGTGAATATATTTACAAATATTAAATAAATATGCAAAGATTTGACCAGCTGAATGCTTTCTTTAAGGATTATACGAATGAAATTAATACATAGTTTCAGAGGTGAATGTTACAACTATTTTGGCAAAAACAAAAAATCTGTTTCTTTGCCTTCTTCTACTCTGTCTTCTCAACAACTCTTAACAATTCTCATGTTAGTTATAAGAAAAGTGAAAGAAATCATGTTATTTGAACTTTTTTGTTTTGAGACAGGAGCCTCAAACTGTCCCCCTGGGTAAAGTGCTATAGCATCACAGCTCACAGCAACCTCCAACTCCTGGGCTTAGGCAATTCTCTTGCCTCAGCCTCCCGAGTAGCTGGGACCACAGGTGCCCGCCACAATGCCCAGCTATTTTTTGGTTGCAGCCATCATTGTTTGGCAGGTCCTGGCTTGATTCGAACCCGCCAACTTGGGTATACGTGGCAGGTGCCTTAGCCACTTGAGCCACAGGCGCTGAGCCAAGTTTTTTTTTTGTTTGTTTTGTTTTGATAGAATCTTGCGCTGTCACCCAGGATACAGTGCAGTGGTGCAATCACAGCTCACTATGACACTTGGGTTCAAGTGATCCTCTCACTTCAGCCTCCCAAAGCACTGGGATTACAGATGTGAACCACTGTGCCTGGCCCATGTTATATTAAATGGCTTTGTTAGTTGTATACACAGTTTATTAAACTATTTCAACCTGCATGATTCTTTAAATAATAACTTACTTTTACCAAAAGATTATTTCATTATCTAGTTCTATGGACATTATGCTCCACTTATGAAGGTAAAAAGGAATCTTAATAAATTACTACCAATCTGGCTCGGCACCTGTAGCTCAAGTGGCTAAGGTGCCAGCCACATATACCCAAGATGTCGGGTTCCAATCCAGCCCGGGCCCGCCAAACAACAATGATGGCTGCAACCAAAAAAAATAGCCGGGCACTGTGGTGGGCGCCTGTGGTCCTAGCTACTGGGGAGGCTGAGGCAGGAGACTCACTTGAGCCCAGGCGTTGGAGGTTGCTGTGA
This sequence comes from Otolemur garnettii, assembly GCF_000181295.1. Lineage (NCBI taxonomy): Eukaryota > Metazoa > Chordata > Mammalia > Primates > Galagidae > Otolemur > Otolemur garnettii. Next base: position 5,067,492 of record NW_003852438.1, on the reverse strand, counting down.
GCTGTGATGCCACAGCACTCTACTCAGGGGGACAGCTTGAGGCTCTGCCTCAAAATAATTAAATAAATAAATAAATAAATTACTACAAATCTCATAGCTGAGAGTTGATGCCATTTTCCTTGAAGTTATTTTAAAAAGAAAAATAAAAACTTTAGCAGAGATGCAAAATTAAATGAAAAAATACTGATTCTTTGTTCATTACAGAATTTTGTGCCTATTGGAAGCAAGAAGCAGGACGGAGTAAAGATCTAAAAAGTAACCAGTTTCAATTTTTGGAAAAAACCAGCTGACTTCCACCATACATTATTAACACTGACCAAATGATTTCCTAAGAGCCTCTTCTGCTATTAAAACTTCAGTAGATTTAAGAAGTCTCTTTCTTCTTTTTTCTGCCTTTTAAGTATTAGCTGGCATGCAAATACCACTTTAATAAATGAAAACATTTGGCAATAATTTACTCAGAACTTAAGAGTCTATTAAATAATTGAAAAGATCTGCTGAACCATAATGACCAGCATCTGCTAAATATCAAGTTAAAAACACCACCCATGGTATTCTGAAGAACTTAGGAGAAAAGGAAGATCTGGAACTCACCATATGTAAGAGTGTAAACTGGCTTCCCTGTCACGTCCAGCGCAGTCAGGCAAGAGCACTTTGCTTGAGTGGTGCCCCACCGCTGTAGGGCAGATTCAAGAGCAGGCGGCCAGTTACAGATGACTCCCAAAGGCTCTCCCTTCACAGGGGTCATCTGCCGTCCCTCAGGCTTGGGCTGGTTGGGGTCTGGCTGAGGTACTGCGCAAAAACACACCAATGGATGGAGTAAGTACAAATACCGAATAATACAACTGGGCTTTATACATTTAATATGGTTTTTAATTTTTTTTTTTTTTTGAGACAAGGTTTTGCTGTCACTCAGGTTGGAGTTTAGTGGTACAGTCATAGCTCACTGCAACCTTGAACTCCTGGACTCAAGAAATCCTCCCATCTCAGCCTCCCAAAACACTGAGATTACAGGTATTTAATATGTTTTCTGCAACAAATCCTGACCCTAACAAAGCAAATTGCTACCTATACAGAAGAGAACAAAGTGTTAAATTACTTTTTTTTTCTTTTTTTAGAGATAGTCTCATTCTTATCGCCCTTGGTAGAGTGCCATGGCATCACAGCTCATAGCAACCTCTAACTCCTGGACTTAGGCAATTCTCTTGCCTCAGCCTCCTGAGTAGCTGGGATTATAGGTGCCCGCCACAATGCCCGGCCATTTTTTGTTGCAGTTTGGCTGGGCTGGGTTTGAACCTGCCACCCTTGGCATGTGGGGCCGGCGCCTCACCCACAGAGCCACAGGCGCCACCCTGTAAATTACTTTTACATGTGCCGGGTTCGAACCCACCAGCCCCAGAGCATGTGTCCAACGCCCTAACCACTGAGTTACGGGCACCCCCAAGTTCATAATTTTTAGTAAATTTGTTTATAATCTTTTATAGTTTGTGTAATGCAATTTCACATGTATGACACAGAAATGTCATTAGGTTACCTTTAATGAAAATGCATTACACAGTGAGTCAGAAAACTCAAATTCACATTCACTTTTTACTAGTAATATGTTAGGAAAATTGATTTACCTAAGTCTTGCTTTCCTCATCTATAAAATGGGGATAGTGACAGTTATACCTCTGGATCATTATTAGACTCAAACTGATCATGGGTATAAATCACAATGTTCCATGTCTGTCTACTTCTGCACCCATCTCATACAGCCAATCCCTTTGCCTCTTGGTGAAGTCTTACTCATCCTTTTCAGGGCTCAGCTCAAATAGCAATCTCTGGGAACCAACCCCAGCTATTCCATGACGAGACTATATCTGCCTTAGCATTCCCACATTATGTGGGAGTCTCCCCTTATTGAAGTACTGAGGGGCTTGGCACCTGTAGCTTGGCAGCTAGAGTGCCAGGCACAAACACCGGAGCTGGCAGATTCGAATCCAGCCAGGGCCTGCCTAACAACGACAACTAAAGCACTGAAGATCCTCAACAACCTCTTTTTTTTTTTTTTTCTCAACAACTTCTTAACTGTACTACTGTTCCCCACAAGACTGATGGCTTCCTGCAGGAAGGGAAGGTTGGTTTTTTTTTTTTTTAAGACAGAGCCTCAAGCTATCCCCCTGGGTAGAGTGCCGTGGCATCACAACTCACAGCAACCTCCAACTCCTGGGCTCAAGCGAGTCTCTTGCCTCAGTCTCCTAAGTAGCTGGGACCACAGGCGCCCGCCACAACGTCCGGCTATTTTTTGGTTGCAGCCATCATTGTTGTTTGGCGGCCCGGGCTGGATTCGAACCCGCCACCTAGGTGTATGTGGCTAGCGCCTTAGCCACTTGAGCCACAGGCGCGGAGCCGAAGGGAGGGTTCTTATTCCCTATAGTGCACCCAATAAACAAAGGCTACTCAATAATATTATTAGTTGAACTGAATTTAGAAAATGTTTTAAAAAGCTGTATTATTAACATGGTCATTCCAGGAATCAGAAGTGAATAATATTTCGTAGTCTTCCATACATATAAAACTAGAGTCTTGCATTATTCAGATAACAAAGAACAAAACAAAAACCCTACATTATGGGTTTTTGAAAAAAATAGAAAAGGTAATTTACATACAGAACAAAAAGTCAAGGAAAGTATTTACTGAGCACCATTATGTGCACAAGATGTAATAAACACCAAGAAAAAAAAATGCTGCACATGTCATTTTTTGAACAAACGTTTATGGTGCCTACTAAGTGCTGTATACCAAGTTCAAGGCCTCAAGGAGCATCCTCAATGCACTGGAGGACACACACGTGTACATGTGCAGAGCTTCAGGTACGTGCAGGAAGGGCAAGTCATCCACGTGGAGGGAATGGCTGAGCTGAGTCTTAGAGGATGAGTAGGAGTCAGCCAGGTGAATGAGAAAAGAGGCATAGAAAGAAGGGACAGAATGACCACTAAATAGCTAATGGGCAAAGAAAATATGAAATAAATTATATTTATAGCTCAATACAATGACAGATTGGGGGCTTGGCACCTGTGGCTCAAGCGGCTAAGGCGCCAGCCACATATACCTAAGGTGATGGGCTCGAATTCAGCCCCAGCCTGGCAAACAACATTGATGGCTGCAACGAAAAAAAAAAAAAAATAGCCGGGCATTGTGGTGGGCGCCTGTGGTCCCAGCTACTTGAGAGGCTGAGGCAGGAGACTCGCTTGAGCCCAGGAGTTGGAGGTTGCTGTGAGCTGCGATGCCACAGCACTCTACCCAGGGGGACAGCTTGAGGCTCTGTCTCAAAATAATAAAATAAAAAATAAAAATGAACCACACACTGGTTTGATGCCTGTAGCTCCGGGGCTGGGTTTTTCAATTTTTTTTTATGAGTCGGGGGTCTCATTCTCGTTCAGACAAGCCTCCAACTCCTGAGCTCAAGCAATCCTCCCGCCTCAGCCTCCCACAGTGCTGGGATTACAGGCGTGAGCTACTGTACCTGGCTCTCTTTGCCTTTCTGCCCTCACCCTCCCTCCTTAGCTTTCACCTAAGGTCTAAAATATAAAGATTCTTAGAGAAAAAAGGAGAACTATGAACTCTTTGAACCCAAAACTGTCTTGTTTGTCCTTTAACCCTATAGTACCTGACATGTAGTAACTGGTTAAGAAATATTTGTTTAGGGTAGCTGTGACTCAGCAAGTAGGACACCGGCACCATATACCAAGAGTGGCGGGTTCAAACCCAGCCCCAGACAAACTGCAACAAAAAATAGCCAAGGCGTTGTGGTAGGTGCCTGTGGTCCCAGCTACTTGGGAGGCTGAGGCAAGAGAATCACCTAAGCCCAAGAGCTGGAGGTTGCTGTGAGCTGAACGCCATGGAACTCTACCGAGGGCAACAAAGTGTGACTCTGTCTCTAAAAAAGAAAAAAAATTATTTTTTAATAAATATATGGTTTTGGCATTTTCACAACTACCTTCCACAATTTCTTCAGCGTCATCCACAAAAAATTCCTTTAAGGGAGGCCTTTTGGGTCGTTTTAGAGTGTTGAGAAGCTGCTGGATTTTTGTAGATACTCGGCTGTTGACAGGAACACCTATAACGAAAAAAATGGTTAAGATACAATTCACAGATTATGGGGACACTTCAGTTCCTCCAGTTCCTCAGGAGCTTTTATTTCTAATTATGTTTGGCCTTTACCCAGTCTAATTCTATTGACCAAATAGGTACAAATACATACATGAGAAGTTTTATAATCACAGAGACAAAAATGGTGCTATTATTAATATATTACCTAAAGATTTTACTAATCTCCCTTTTCTTTTGTAAAAGTCTTTCCTTTTTAGCTACCAAAAAGAAATCCTTACCATCAGCTGTATCCATGAGGCTGGACCTGTTGGACCCTTTATGCATGCCTTTAACTATCCCCGAGGGGGGCAGGTCAATATTGGCTGGGCGTATTGAGGAAGATGAGGAGGAGGAAGAGGTAGTTGTAGTGACATCAGGGGGAGCAGAGAAATTCTCTAAGGGGGAGAAAACAAAGTTTAAAATTATATTAAATTAGCAGTGAAAATAAGCACCTTCAAATCTTTGTTTTTTAACAAGTAAGAAAACTACATAAATAGGGCATTAAATCTTATTAACCCTTTAAATCAAATTCTACTAGCAAAACATAACGGGAGAAGGTAAGCCAGGGTATATCAGCTTTTCAAACATATTTTCAAGGCTTAGGTATCCTCAGAAGATCAGAAATATATCCAATGTTATTCTAGTTTCTTAAACATTGATTCATGATTCCACAGCTTATCTAGAATATATCCCTTTTCACTGAAAACCAAAATAATGTCTTGGAAGTGGGTCAAATCGCTCATTTCCAGATTAAAAAAAAAAATTAAAGCCTACTTCCAATTTGGATAAAATAACACATAGGTAATTTGGATCTCCTTGACAGAGAAGTTTCTTTCCCTGCTCTAAGCAAAAATTAGTAGACCATTATTCTACTCTATTTCACATGGGATTCTTCACATAGAGAAACTGAATAGAGTAAATTGGAAGAGATCCACTTAACAGGGATGTGTTACAAAAAACTAAGAAGAAAACATCTAGAGAAGCAAAAAGAAAATTAGAGGGAGGAAAAATGTGATTTATAAGATTAATGAAAAGCTACTAAAAATATGAAAAAGGAAAAAGTATAACATAAACAATTTCTGAAATCAATTTGTGGGTAAGGTCTCCATGCTCCCAAAGTCTATAATTAACTCGTTTCATATTTTAAATTTTAAATATGCTAGCACAAGCATATTGCAATAAACCTTTATATAGTATAATGTGGTAATAAAAATATTAAAATGGACATTTTTGAACCCAGCAATTCAACTTACAGGAATACATCCTCAGGAAATAATCAGACAAAGGCACACGGTTGTATGTTTAAGCATGTTCATTCAGCACTTTTTATAATACAAAAAAGTGGATAGTATTTAGAAGTCCAAAATAGGGGAATGGTTAAATTAACCAAGGCAAATAGTCAGACAACGGTATGCCTTGAAACCATAAAAATAGCATAATTACAATAATATAAAAGATGTTCATTATAAACTGCTAAGAAAAGCATGTTATAAACATTATGTTTAGCACAATTTCATTTTTGTAAAATAAAACCCAAAACCCTATGGATTTATATGCAAATAAACTCTAGAAGAATATATACTGAAGTGTTATGGATGGAAGATAGGATCCTAGGTTATTTTTCTTTCACCCTCAGTTTTGAATTTTTCTATTAGGAATATGAATTACTTCTGTTAGAACAAACATCCCCAAAGCAATAATGATGGATAAAATGATTTCTGTGAGTAACTGAACCAGTAACTTTTCACAGAATAGCAGAATTAATTAAAACTATGATGCCAGGTGACATCATCTTGTTAATGAAAGTCCAGATAAAGTTAATTGCACATTAGGATGTATTTTTAACAAGGGAAATTGCTCTTTTCAACAAACATGGAAATCAAACCTCACCAACTGCAGCTCTGTTGCTCACCCTCTGCAACAGAAGAGGTGGTGAATATGCACATCTGTCTACAGCTGCTCTGGGAGGCTCTGTGAATTACAGGGCAGAGCTAAGTGGGCAGAACAAGTTACCAGCTGCTGGGACTTCGCTACTTAACAAGGGCAATGAGACCTTCCTGGTAGTTACTAAAATTTTTCCAAGTTTTCATTTTTCAGAAAGCAATTAATAGAATGAAGATAGATACATATCAGGTGATAAAGAATGGTTACTGAGATGAAAACTAAGACACAAAAATGCATCAACTGTCGAGAGAAAGGGGAAAAACATCACAGACAAGTAATGTTAATACATATAAGTGTAATTTGTACCAACCAATTTAGCCAAAAGTAGAGAGCTTAGCTGTATCTTTATTTGTAGGTGTTACAAGTCACACACACACACACACATACATACAAACATAAAGCAGAGCCAGGCAAAAGCTACACTCCACATAGCACACAGGCAGCCGCAGCAGCTCACAGAGCACCAACAGCTTCCACTTGCACACTCCAGTTGTAGCAATATCATAGCAGCAAGGACAATAAATCCAGTCTTCATGCTAAAGACAAAAGGCCTTACTGATCCTGGTAGTGCAGATTTTCCTCAGATTTAATTTTTTTTCCTGTTTGACAGAATATAGACAATGATCTGGGAAAATCTAAGATGTTACGAATTTTGACATTTTTTAATATGTGAAATATTCTTCAACTGGGATAAATCCACACTAAGACTGGTGTTATATCTTGCAGCTTGAATATTGCTCATGGAAATAGCTATGGCTTCAGGTGGGCAGTACTGTGCACTAAAAATGCAGGTGATACCTATCATTCCTGCAACAAATGTATTGCTGGTGTTTCCTTCTTTGCCTCATTAACTTTCTTGTTCTCCATGATTATTTTTTAGATCACACTGCAAACCTCATACAAATTATACACTATTTCCTGGATACTGAGAGCCAAATGGAACATAATTTGGGCTTTCTGGGTAGATCCAGCGCCTACCTATTCGAGTATTGGCAAATACATCAGCTAGAGACCCACTGGTTCCTTTGACCTCTCCATGGGACAGCGTAGATGATGCAGATGAAGAAGTGGACGATCCCTGAATTGAACGGTTGATCCAGGACTCAGCATTCTGTAAACTCTGTTGCAAGGCAGCAGAGAGCGCAGCTTGGCGTCTCAGAGAGCCCTCATCCTCAGAGGCCGAAGATGTGTCTGTGTGGAATTAAAAAAAAGAAGTTCTCGATCCTGCCTAGAACAGAGACTTTTCACATCTTACTCGTTGATCACACATTCGATTTTGACACCAGCAAAACATTCGTATTCCTATGGTAGATTACTATGTACAAGGTTTTTCAAGAATCTCAAGGAAGGGTTTGTGGACCAAAGCCGACAAAAATAAAATAGCCTAACTCCATACGTAATTTTAAGGATTTTTTTTTTTTTACCTTTAACATTTAAACTTCATTCACTATTTTCCTACTCTGAGCTTACTTACTATCTAAATTCTTCTAGTTTATTTATGTTCAAATAATATTGATGTAGGTTGGGTGTGGTGGCTCACGCCTATAACCCTAGCACTCTGAGAGGCTAATGTAGGAGGGTCACTGGAGCTCAGGAGTTAGAGATCAACCTGAGCAAGAACAAGACCCCATCTCTACTAAAAATAGAAAAAATTAGGCCAGTGTGGTGGTGGCAACCTGTAGCCCCAGCTACTCTGGAGCCTGAGGCTGGAAAATAGTTTGAGAGCATGAATTTGAGTCTGCAGGAAGCAATAATGAGGACGCTGCACTGTAGCCTGGGAAAAGACCAAGACCCTGTCTCAAAAAATAATAATACTGACATGTTTATAGATCTTCCTCAACCTCTTTATAAGAGACCTTATAATAGGTTGTTACACTTATTTTGATGAGTATTTATTAGCCTCTACTTAAAAGGAAGTGATCTTGGTAGGGAGATATAAAAACTTATTCTCTCGCTTTGTCACCCTTGGTAGAGTGCTGTGGCACAGCTCACAGCAACCTCAAACTCTTGGGCTCAAGCGATTCTTTTGCCTCAGCCTCCAAAGTAGCTGGGACTACAGGCACCTGCCACAATGCCCGGCTATTTTTTACAGACAGGGTTGGTCTTGCTCAGGCTGGTCTCAAACTCCTGAGCTCAGGCAATCCACCTCCTCTCAGTGTTAGGATTATAGGAGTGAGCCACCACACCTGGCCCATAAAAACTTACTCTTGTTAAAAATTTATGTGCCAATGAGTGAGCTAGGTACCAGGGAACTGAAGTAGGATAAGGAACAGTCCTTAGCCTGGAGGCATTCGTGGTCAGTTGGTCAGGGGGCACAGGTTAGCTTTCTAAACATGATAGGAGAGGGGGCTCAGTACCAGGATTTCTTTCCTGATTCTCAGTCACAGGAGAACTGTGAGAAATTCACTGATGTCTGGATTTAGCCTGGCTCTGACTTCAGGAAAATAAGCCTAAATTAGAAAGCATGCTTGGGGCGGGGGGAATCAACCTAATATAGGGAAGCAAAAGTCAGGAAAACAGAAGTCAGGAATTTATTCTGTGGTTCTAAGTTTATGAAGCATACAGTTAAAGGGGACATTTGGCTTGATGTGGGATACATCCTCCTAAATAATTATTTGGAGTTATTATTTAAGATTTGTGGACTGAATTTCATTCAATTAAAAAAAATTAAACATTCTGCGGTTATCTTGTAAAACATTTTTCTCTAAATGCAGGTGCAGCTACAGGTCCATGTCCTGCTTTGGTTCAAAGAATATTTAAATTTCATTCATTATTTTTGTGCTCTGAGCTTACTCAGTATCTAAATTTTTTAGTATATTTATGCTCAAATAATACTGACATAGGCCAGGTGCAGTAGCTCACACCTGTAATCTTAGAACTCTGAGAGCCAAGGTGGGAGGATCCCTTGAGTTAAAGAATTCAAGACCAGCCTGAGTAAGAGTGAGACCCATCTCTACTGAACAGAAACAACTAAAGAGACTAGACAACTGCTAGCACCTCACAAAGAGAACTTGAACCACAAAAGACTAATCTAGTCAAATTCTGCAGGCCCAGAGCAAGGAAGAAAAATAATGACCATATTCTCACTCCTTGCTCTGTACTACATCCAACTTATTAGTTTCTACTTAGGCAGTTTTGAGGCCCAAGACTTTTTGTTTGTTTTTGTTTTGAGACAGGGTGTTGCTCTGCCTCTCAGACTAGAATGCAGTGGTATCATCATAGCTCAATGCAACCTTAAAAACTCAAGGGATTCTACCGCCTTAGCCTTTCAAATTACTGGGACTACAGGCATGTGCCACTATGCCCAGCTAATATTCTTACTTTCCTAGAGATGGGGTCTCATTCTGGCTCAGGCTGGTCTTAAACTCCTGGCTTCAAGTGATCCAAGCTTGCCTTGGTCTCCCAAAGTGCTAGGATTACAGGCATGAGCCACTGCACCCAGCCTTGGTTTTATTTCTTTATGTACTAGATAACCACAACAAGCACCGGCAACTATGCAGGTGCTGAGGATTCTGAAGTGTACAAGTGGTTATAAGACATTAAGTGCTCCAAAAAGGCTTACTGTCCAGTATAGGACACATATAAGACCATAGACCATTTCAAAAGATAAAAGTGATGCTAAGAAACGGGGGTAAGCAAAGGGTTTCACAGGACAAGAGACCAACTTCAGTCAGGGAATTTAAGTATTTCTGTGTAAGGAGTAGGACTTTGAAGGATAAGGGGCAAAACTGAGGTTACAGAGGTAAACAGGGACTAGATCCGTCACAGATAAGGTGATAAAGTCCTTAAAGGAGAAAGAGATCGGTAATACAAAAAGAGGTGATTAGAGGAAAAGGTAAAGGAAAAAAAGTAACAGCATTTGTAACTCTTTAAAGAAAACATTTTTGCATAATTTTCAGAAAATATTCTAACATTTCCACCTTTACTTTGAGAGGCAAGGAATCCTATCTTTACAAACATGCTAAAAAGTGAATCTGACCCTAAGAATAAAGTATTTTCAAAGTAACTTATCTCAGGATCCCATAAAATCCACTGAATTTGCAGGCTGAATTTGCCTTTACTGAATCATTCATTTTAATTTGTGTAAGTCTAAAATCAGAATAACCCAATTTTTAAAAGATTAAAATCATGAAAAGCATTTTCATGATTAGGTTTATGGAAAATTGGTTTCATTATGTTTCTATATTGGATCAATTATATAATTAGAAGTATTGTTTCAATTCAATTACCTGATTTGCCTGCCAGTCCTCCTCTGAGTGCTTAATGACTTACAAAGATGGAGCAGCTTAGGGTAGTAAAAAATAAACCATGGCTCTGGGATCAGTCTTCCATTTGAATTTTGGGATCCACTACTTCACACTTATGTGACTTGGGGATAAAATTGCCCATCTAAAAAGGTTGTTTACTTGTTTATCCTTTCCACACATATCACTCAGCACTACGCCAGTGTTGGTGTGACTCAACGCAAATTAGTAACATCTACTCAGTCCATTTTGCATTGAACTGAGGGAACCCGGAGGCCAACACTAGCAGGCCCTCTGCAGGGAGAGAACAAGGGTGCCACCCCTCCCAATGATCCTCACAAGCTTTTATAGAAATCTCAAGCATGGGAAAATACAGCACAGTCAAAAGCTTCAAAGACAGAGAGAGTCAAGGTTACAAAAGAAGGGGTTCTTAACTGCATGACTGAATTCTTAACACATTCTGTTACTGCACTCTGCCTTGTCTTTTTTTTTCTTTCTTTCTTTCGTTTTTTGAGGCAGAGTCCCACTATGCCATCCTTTGTAGAGTGCTGTGGCATCACAGCTTACAGCAACCTCAAACTCTTAGGCTGAAGCTATTCTCTTGCCTCAGCCTCCCAAGTAGCTGGGACTACAGGCACCTGCTACAATGCCTGGCTATTTTTTTGTTGCACTTGTCATTGTTGTCTAGCTGGCCTAGGGCCAGGTTTGAACCCACCACCCTCTGTGTATGTGATTGGAGCCATAACCACTGTGCTATGGGTGCCAAGCCTGCCTTGTCTTTTTTTTTTTTTTTTTTTTTTGAGACAGAGTCTCACTATTT
>NW_003852438.1:5037766-5056330 GCF_000181295.1 Otolemur garnettii | reverse complement strand
ATATTCCCAGCTACTTGGGAGGCTGAGGAAAGAGAATTGCTTAAGCCCAAGAGTTTGAGGTTGCTATGAGTTGTGATGCCACAGCACTCTATTGAGTGGGTGCCAAGCCTGCCTTGTCTTTTTTTTTTTTTTTTTTTTAATCACTGCTAATATATGACTTAGGGTTGGGACAGTAACCTACCCTACTATGTTGTGTCTAGTGAGTATTGTTTTTAGTAGCCAGGACAACCAATGACACTTGGCTTTTTCCCAGATTTTTCTGTTCCTAGTGCCTAGCACTTTTAATCCTATACTCTATCCCATATACCAGCAGGTAGGAGTGAAGATGCTGAGCAAGAAGACACAGTCCTTATTCTTATAGGACTTAGAGCAGCGGCACTTAACCTGTGGGTCGCAACCCACAGGAACTGTATTAAAGGGCCGTAGCATTAGAAAGGTTGAGAACCACTGACTTAGAGTCTTATAGGACATCATAGTAGGTGCCCAAGGAAGTGAGAACTAAACGAAAGCCTGCCTTGTAAGCAACAGTCAGTTACAAGGGGCACAGGGGGAGGGAGAGCAGAGTCAGGTAGAGGGGAAAGCATGTGAGAAAGCTTGGAGGGGATAGAAAACAAGGCACATGTGAAGAGCTTAAACTGAGACTAGCAGAAGCACAGGACACAAGACTGATAGTAATGAGGATGAGGCCGGACAAGGAGGTGCTGGGTTGCTAAGGGCCTTGTGAGACATGCCAAGGAAACCGGTCTTCATTCTAACCTCAGTGGGAGACCATGAGCAAAGACAATAGATAGGAAGCACCCACAGCAGGGCCAGCCCACAGCAGCTGGCCAATAAACATTATTTCCTCTTCTTATCCCCAGAAGAATGATTAAAAAGGAGTGTTTATTTGGTTTTGATTTGCAACAGCATGTGGAATTTTCCCTAAGATAGGTTTATTTGTTCCTTTATTAGAGACAGAGTCTCACTCTGTTGCCCAGGCTAGAGTGCCATGGCATCAGCCTAGCTCACAGCACCTCAAACTCCTGGGTTCAAGCAATCCTTCTGCCTCAGCTTCCCCAAGTAACTGAGACCTCATGTACTGGCCACCACAACTGGCTAATTTTTCTATTTTTAGTAGAGACTGGGTCTGGCTCTTGCTCAGGATGATCTGGAACTCCTGAGCTCAAGCAATCCTCCCTCTTCAGCCTCCTGGAGTGCTAGGATTACAGGTATGAGCACCACACCCAGCCCCTCGGAATAATTTATTTATTTATTTTGAGACAGAGCCTCAAGCTGTCCCCCTGGGTAGAGTGCTGTGGCATTACAGCTCATAGCAACCTCCAACTCCTGGGCTCCAGCGAGTGGAGTCTCCTGTCTCTGCCTCCCAAGTAGCTGGGACGACAGGCGTCCGCCACAACGCCTGGCTATTTTTTGGTTGCAGCTATCATTGTTGTTTGGTGGGCCCAGGCTGGATTCAAATCCGCCACCTTAGGTGTGTATATGGCTGGTGCCTTAGCCACTTGAGCCACAGGCGCTGAGCCCCCAGAATAATTTAAATGGCTACTTTCTTCCTATAAATATGAAGGGAAAGATGACAGAAATTGATTAAAGGTTGGTTTAAAAAAAAACAACTATGCCAATCATACAACCTGAGAAAAGAGGTACTTGCTATGAATAAACCCTCCCTTCATTAGTTCACAAACACAAAGCTGGCCAGGCACAGTGGTTCACACCTGTAATCTTAGCAGTCTTGGGAGGAAGTTCGAGGTGAGAGGACTGCTTGAGTTCAAGAGTTCAAGGCCATCCTGAGCCACAGACAGACCTGACTCTACTAAAAAGAAAAATGGGCTGGGTGCCTGTAGCACAGTGGTTATGGCACCTGCCACATACACCAAGGATGGCAGTTCAAACCCAGCCCGGGCCAGCTAAACAACAATGACAGCTGCAACAACAACAAAAATAGATGGACATTGTGGCAGGCACCTGTATTCCAAGCTACTTGGGAGGCTGAGGAAAGAGAATTGCTTAAGCCCAAGAGTTTGAGGTTGCTATGAGTTGTGATGCCACAGCACTCTATTGAGGGCAACATAGTGAGACTCTGTCTTAAAAAAAAAATGATAATAATAATAAAATAGAAAAATGTTAAGTACTGAGTGCTTAAAAAAAAAAATTAAGCCACATGCTGTGGCAGGTGCTATTTGGGAAACTGAGGCAGGACGATTACTTGAGCCCAGGAATTTGATGTTGCTGTGAGCAAGGCTGACACATTGGCTCTCTAATCTGGTTGTTCAAATGGTTAAGTTCACATAAAACACAGGCACTTCTCTGGGACTGTATCTTTTTAAAAATCAAAACAAGGTCCTTAAATTTTATTTTTTTAAGCAATTATCACACAGGAAATTGTTAAGGTTTGCAGAAATTTGGTCAAGATTAAATTAGTATTAACAAAGTTATTTTCTTACTAATCTATGCCTTTTAACATGAATTCACAACTGTTATCCAAATATCCCTTGCCTAGATTCTTGTTATGATGAATATATTATGTCTACATAACAGAAAACAATTTTGAAAACATAGTTTGTCCTTTGATTTCTAATTTGGGGTGATTTAACACAAATTTTATCATTTAATACTGGTCACTAGAAACCTATAATCCATTTATAACCTATTAGGCAATATATAAACAATTAGCTTACTGATTTTAAGGTAAGAATAAAATACTGAATTTACTAACTTTGTAAGTGCTCTGGCACTTTTATTCTTTTTTTTTTTTTTGAGACAGAGCCTCAAGCTGTCACCCTGGGTAGAGTGCTATGGCATCACAGCTCACAGCAACCTCCAACTCCTGGACTAAAGTGAGTCTCCTGCCTCCGCCTCCCAAGTAGCTGGGACCACAGGCGCCTACCATAATGCCTGGCTATTTTTTGGTTGCAGCCATCAATGTTGTTTGGCGGGTCCGGGCTGGATTCGAACCTGCCAGCTCAGGTGTATGTGGCTGGCACCTTAGCCAGTTGAGCCACAGGTGCCAAGCCAGCACTTTTATTCTTTAGCCATGCATGGAAATGATTCTTCTTCTTAGTGGAAAATATATTATCTAAAAATGTTTCTTTTAAAAATTTAAACACTGTATCACTTATCCATCCATCCCAAGAGAAATGAAAGCATATATCTATATAAAGAATTGTACATGAATGTTCCTTCATAGGAGCTTTATCCATAATAGGTAAAAATGGGAAACAATGCAAATGTCCATCAACAATCGAATGCATAAGAAAATTGCAGCATACCTATATAATGGAATACTTACTACTCCACGATAAAAAGGAATGATCTATTGTTGTGATGTACACAATGACATAGATGATCTCAGAGTAAACGTGCAAAGTGAAAGAAGGCACGCCTCCCCATGGGGGTGGGGTAAACTATACGATTCTACTTATAAATAGATTCTATTTATGAATTTCTAGAAAATGCAAGCTAAGGTACAGTGACAGAAAACAGGCCAAATGGTTGGGGATTAGGACTGGGATGGGGAGACAAGGGAGGGAGGCATAACGAAGCGATTTTAAGGAGGTGATGGAGATGTTCATTATCTTAATAGTGATGATAGTTTCATGATTCTGCTGTCAAAACTTAGTAATGTATATAGCTTAAATGTTTATGATGTCAATTATAACTCAATAAAGCTGTAAAAAAGTCAATTTTTATAGTTTTATTGTGGGGTGAAAATTATAGCTTGGCGAAAGGATAGTAACATCTAAGAGTCAGTCTACCTGAGGGATATTGTATAAGCTGGACAAGTTCCTAGATAGTGCCTGACACTGGATTCATACAGCTGATACCAAAATTACACCTGATTTTTAGCTCAGAACAGGTAAGTCAAGATTCACTGAAAGGTAGATCTCAGTCTAACAACCACTACAAAATATGCCGCCTAAACTAGGCCAGGAAATGGAAGGTGACTGCCAAGCAGGAGCTTCAAAGAATAAATTAAACTAGGGTGACCAGAAGTCCTGCTTTTTAACAATTTGTCCTGTGGCATTTTAAAAAAGTCCTGATTTTTGGAAAGAATTCACGAATGGGTGGGAGAACAGGAAGAGAATATACGGTTTTCGGCTACCATGTGGCTATTTCTCCAGAATATGAGTTTTATATTATTTTTATTAATTTTATAATGTTAAACTATAATAATAACAAATAATTGTTGAGAAGTGATTATCGAGAACCGCTTATCAAAGTTTGCATTGTTGTCAGGCCCTGCCCTGCCCCATCCCCCCCTCCCCGCCATGTTGTCCTGCTTTACAAATGTTAAAATCTGGTCACCCTAAATTAAACAGCTGCTCGGACAGTTAATATACAGTGTAGAGCCCGTGGAAAGAAGTATGTGTGTGCTTGGGTGGGGTGGGATGTGTTGGGCAGGAAAGCATCATTTTCTCTCGCTTTGGTAGATCAGGGGGATTTAGGACTTCCAGAAATACCTTCTCAAGAGAGGCAAAAGAAGCATCTATGTGTGCCAGGGGAAAGTATGAAGTTTAAGAAGGAAAATCTTTAGGGACCCAAGCAGGGACAGCCTAGGAATAAAAGCATATATAGAAAAGAAGACTGAAAGGTTAATTCTGAACCTACCTTGAGCTATGAATTCTCAGCAGTTTAATCTAACATTAGACCTAACTAGGTGGGCACTGCTAATTTACCACCAGACAAGAGTTAGGGAGAATTTAACAACTACTTAAGAAGTTTTTAGCATCCCACAACAATCTCTGTATACAGAGAGCTGGTTGGGGACTGAAAAACTGGTCCAAGAGCCTAAGAGACAAGAGGTCCATGAGTTGCCCAACAAAGTGGGATACTGTTATGAGGAGAGGTACTCACCATTAATAATTACTCCAGGACACGGCTCAGTGTCTGTAGCTCAAAGGGTTAGGGTGCCAGCCACATACACTGGAGCTGGCAGGTTTGAATCCAGCCTGGGCCCGCCAAACAACAATGACAACTACAACCAAAAAACAGCCAGGTGTTGTGGCAGGTGCCTATAATCCCAGCTATGTGGGAGGCTGAGGCAAGAGAACTGCTTAAGCACAAGAGTTTGAGGTTGCTCTGAGCTGTGACGCCACAGTACTGCACCCAGGGCGACAGCTTGAGACTCTGTCTCCAAAAAAAAAAATTACTCCAGGACATTTTACCTACAAAGAATCTTCCCTATTTTTCTAGATATTTTCAAACACCTATTAAAAAAACACCTTACAGGCTTGGTGCCTGTAGCTCTGTGGGTAGGATTTGGGACACGTACACTGGGGCTGGCAGGTTTGAACCCAGCCTGGGTCTGCTAAACAACAATGACAACTACAACCAAAAAAAAACAGCCAAGTGTTGTGGCAGGTGCCTATAGTCCCAGCTACTAGGGAGGCTGAGGCAAGAGAATCACTTGAGCCCAAGAGTTTGAGGTTGCTGTGAGCTATGACGCCACAGCACTCTACCAAGGGTAACAAAGTGAGGCTCCGTTGCCATAAGAAAAAAAAAAAAACAGCCTACAAAACTACAGTAATTAATGTCTGGTTTAAGAAGACTTTTTTTTTCATATATTACCTACTTGAAGGTTGGATCAAATATGCAGCAATTATTAAAGCTTTCAAGTTAACCAGAAAATTTTACTTGACAGCATGCTAGAATGAGAGGCAATATGCCAAACGCTTTAAGGACTGGGCTTTTAAAGTCAGACTGCTCCAGACTTAGACCTTAGCTCTGCCACCAATAGCTGTTGAGCAAGTCACATCTTAGGGGTTTTAATTCTGCTCTTCGTTGTTTTCCTTTGACTCTCACTCATGGTAAATTATTTCCACAAGTGTTTTTACTTCTTAGCTCAGATTCACTGGATCTTTCTCAGTGGGATACAGTCCTGTCTTGGGATAACCCATACCAATAACAAAACCAAGTTATTAAAATGATCCAAATCTATCAATCGATTAGAGCACATATATTAAGATTTGATTTATATAACTCATATATTAACTCTTTCGATTTTGTGATTTTGAATAAAATTAGAATATTTAGAAAAAACTCCCTAAATTGGTAATTTAGCAGGTATTCTCTTCTAAGTCCAAAATAACTGACTGATACCTGTTTGGGGCTATAAGCACTCAGAGGGCAATAGAGCTATTTGTTTGGACAAATATCCATTCCAGTACCATGTATATATGACTATCTATTAGGTAAAGAGGATTTCCTAAACAAGACATTTAAGTAGAATAATGAACACGCCAAGAAGACTTTTGAGCCTGATACCTAACTGCTGTTTGACTTAGAGCAAATCACTTAGTGACTATGAACCTGTTTATTCCTCATCTCTAAAGAAATCTGTTCCTCCTGCTTTATGGTGTACTCATGATGAACACATGAGGAAGGAGCCACCGGCATGTGAAAGTCTTCTACGTACTGCAATGAAGGATAATTCCATAAAGCATTGTTCAAGTATGTTAAAAGTATAATAATATCCTCATTTGTTCGTGGGCATTATTTTCATATATAGAAATAAAAAGAGGTAAATTTCTCCCTGTCTTCAGGTCGTATCAATTACTACAGCCACTCTTGAGCAGGGCTCTCTCTGTATGAGACAGACATCTAAATTTAAGCTTCATTCTACCCAAGCCACTGAAATAGCTTATTGTGCTTTAGGGTCATTATGCGGTCTATTTGGTCATCTGTGCACCCTCAGAATGTAGCAAAGGGTAAGTCCACAAGGGTGCAGAAAAAGCTTAGAGGGAAAAATATATGCTGTAGTTTTTGCATTGTGTTTTTCCGTATGAATGAGTAATAGTGTTACACAAAGAACCCCTACAAAGAAAGAGCTGAGGTAATTGCCTCATGACATTAGTAATGATTTCAGCACATAAAGGGAACTGGATGGCAGTTATTCAAGCAGTCTAAAAGACTGAAAAGGCCACAGGCCCTGAAAGAACCATAGATTGCTACCAGTTTAGAGAACTTAAATTTTCCAATCCATGAGAGAGAAATGAGTTATATACCAACATGCAAATATGATTGACACCTTATTATTTGAGACTTGACTTATGAAAAGACAAATTATTTCCCATGCCAACTACTTACCATATTTTACAGACTTATGATACTATAAGCAAAGATTTATGACATATTTTACTCCTTAATGTCCTTTTATTAATCCCTCCAAAAGTAGCTTTAAATTCTCATTAGTGCAGTAATTCAAACAGTTATTTATTTATTTATTTATTTTGTAGAGACAGAGTCTCACTTTATCACCCTCGGTAGAGTGCCGTGACATCACAGCTCACAGCAACCTCCAACTCCTGGGCTTAGGCGATTCTCTTGCCTCAGCCTCCCGAGTAGCTGGCACTACAGGCGTCTGCCATAATGCCTGGCTATTTTTTTGTTGCAGTTTGACCAGGGCTGGGTTTGAACACGCCACCCTTGGCATGGGGCCGGTGCCCTACTCACTGAGCCTCAGGCACCACCCAATTCAGTTACATGATGAGTGTCTTTCAAAGAAGCCAACTGGCTAGGAAACTCTAGAAGTTATTCCATAAACTATGTGCACACAGGACAGCACGTGCAGAATGAGGGCCCTGATTTGAAATGTGCTTTGTGATGTGTGGTATGACATCTCTGACAGTGTACAAAGGAGACATACTAATATATTGTGAAACATCAGCTTAATTTTTCCTACAAAAGTGGCACAACTTTTTAACATCCCCATTATAGTTGGTCAGAAGCTGATTTTTCAAAAACAGCCTGTAACAAGCATTAATTAATATCAGTCCTCTTCCTCTTCCCCATCCCTTAAATACAGCCTCAGTATTCTTCTAAACATCAGCATATCTGGGGCTATCAGAGTAGATAATACGAGATAAAATCTAGCCTCAGGATACAGTTCTTCACCAGAGCAAAGTACTTTAAACAGGGAGCCAGTTCACTGTCCTTCAGATCGTTGGAGGGCCAGACTGCAGGCCCGACAAGTCAGCTGCTAAGCAGGACAGGCAGCCGTGGCAAAAACACCCAGCAGGCTGGATAAATATCCTAGGTGGGCTATATGTGGCCTGCGAGCCATAGTTTGAGGATGCCTGTGTATAACTGTTGAAGGAGGCATCAAGGTCTACTCCAGGTGGCAGCTGTGTGAGAAGATATTATAAAGGGTGCCCTCAATGTTTACTTTTACTTGACAGCACAGATATACCTAACAGCTCGTGAATGATTCTCCAAAAATATTCAGAGATCCCCAAACAGGAGATAAATGGACAGAGAACCTTTTTATTATTCTGCTTTGCTAAACACAGGTCTTAGGCAAGAGGATCTAATCTTCGTACTCATGAAAATATTAAAACACGTAAGGTGATCAAGAACATTACCCCACATCTTCAAGACTGCAGAGGAGAACATCAGTGTTTAGAAATACAGAGACATAGTGAATTCCGAAGGACTATAGTTGCGTTCAGCAAGGAACAGCTTGTTTCTAGAGTTAGAAAATTCCCCTCGGGCAATGACTTTTGGCAAAAGGGGATTAAAAAAGGTTTCCACTCCTAAGCATTCTCAAGATCCTTTGCTGCACTCACATTTAACACGAAGCCATGAGAGCAGCCTATTTACTCTCAAGCTACATTTCTCTGGAATTGCAGAGGCTTTGGAGAGGATTGTTTCTCAGAACTATGTATCACATTGCTCCCTACCCTTTGCCATTTATTGCAATTGAACCCTTAGCCACAGTGCAGCAGAATCTGCCAACAAGGAATATGGGACTGCCAACAATGCCAACTGAGAGCACCCTTTGTCCACGAGCACCCAACTTGTGCTGTACTGATGCAGAAGGGAAACCATCCAGGATTTTGAATGAGTAGGTTTGAAGTATGTACCATTACAGACGCAAAAGGTCTTAGTGCGATGATATGCTAGGGTATCCTGTGTTACATTCTGACAAACACTTGAAGCCACAGAGCTATTTCTCTTTCAAACATATTGACACCACAGATGTGAAGGGAAAAAGCACACACAGTTAATGAGCCCACAGCATACCCAAATGCTCTGAGAAGCTAGACAAAACCTAGAGAAAACTATTCGTATGAACCTGGATCATCAGTGAATGGGATCAGCACGAATAGCTTCACAATGTGACAGCAGTCAATAAAAGTCAACTGCAACAATGCAACCTTCCTAGGAATCACTCCAAAGACATGGTAAGTAGTTTAGACCAAAAACGTATGAAGAAATGTTTTCCCCAAAATTTCATTGCCAGTACCATTATAGCAGAGAGACAGATAATATATTGAGGCTCTGAAACAGATTTACTGTGTTTAGTCTCAGAGGCCTATATCGAGATCTTGTCTGGAATTTGATGTAAAAAAGGGTTTTTTAAAGGTTTTTACAGACATCCTTTAAAATGGTTGTTTCCGGTTATTCCTGAAATATGAAGTAAAATTTACTTTAGGAGGAGTATGGATTCCAAGTCTAGTCAATAGGGATGGAATGAAGATACCTAGTTTCCACTGATCTCATGACTCCATTATTAAAAGTGGATTCTAAAAAAAAAAAAAAAAAAGTGGATTCTTAAAAATACGTTAAAGTGTCCACAAAATACTGTATGTATCTAATTTTGTTGTTGTTGTTGTTGTTGAGACAGTCTTACTCTGTGCCCTGGGTAGAGTGCCACGGCATCATCATAGCTCATTACCACATCAGAACCCTGGGCTCCAGGGATCCTGCTGCCTCAGCCTCCTGAGTAGCTAGGACTACAGGTGCCTGCCACAACACCTGGCTGGTGTTTTTTTTTTTTAATTTTTGGTAGAGACAGGGTCTTGCTCTTGCTCAGACAAGACTTGAACTCCTGAGCTCAAGCAATCCTCCTGTGTCAGCCTCCCAGAGTGCTAGGATTACAGGCGTGAGCCACCACGCCCAGCTAAAATACCACATATTTCTCAAATCAATTATAACTTTGTATGACCGCTCTACCATATGCTGTGGGGTTTTTTTGGTTTTGAGACAGAATCTCACTCTGTTGCTAAGACTAGCTCATAGCAACCTCCAACTCAATGGCTCCAGCGATCCTGCTGCCTCAGCCTCCCTATTAGCTGGGACTATAGGTTCCCACTACAATGCCCAGCTAATTTTTCTATTTTTCAAGTAGAGATGGGGTGTTGCTGTTACTCAGGCTGGTCCTGAATAACAGGAACTCTGAGCTCAAATGATACCCCTGCCTCGGCCTCCCAGGGTCCTGGGATTACAGGAGGGAATCACCCAGCCTGGCCACTCAACATCTTTATTGACAAAAAATTGGCCCTAAACCTATGCTTGCTACAAAGATGAAGATTCCAGTTTAGGGGTACAAATGAGTTACATATATAACTACAGGTCATAATTTGGGTGACAATGAAAATAGCTACTTAAACAGAGGAAGGTTGTGGCCAAATTTGGGCTGGTATTTATTTATAACTACATGAGTTTGGGGATTACAGCAAAGAAATGCTAGAAATTCAAAAGAAAAAAAACTTCAATAGTTTTTACTCTTAAGATTCCTTTTTGTGTGTTGTTTACAAAATGACAGGAAAGAAAGTTCTGGTTCTTACCTCAGAGTAGAGAAAGCAGAACTTACTTCAGGGAACATCAAGGTAATAAACTGTCAGAGAGACAAAGTTCCGATAAACCTACCAGGAGGCGTGCAGGCATCGGCAGGAGACTGGACAAATGTGGATCGTCTTTTGGTTGGCATGGGCAAAGCCATCTTCTGCTCTTTATGCTTTGCCAGGGCAGCTTGAACTGCTTCTGTGTGGATATCTGAAAAATTAAACATTTATATTTAGTAGCTCTTGGCTCTTCTAGTGTTAGCCACTGTGGGCTGAACTATTGTAGCCTCAATTGTTACAAAAGGTAAAAGGGTGTTTAGGTGATTTTTATTTACCATTTGATTTAGAACATAAAAATTAAAAAAAAACAGAAAGGAAAGAAGCCAAGGATAATTTTACAGAGGAGAAAAATAAAGACCAGAATGACTGTGTGACTGCTTAAAATACCAGACAAAAAGTAGACAGAGATGTGGGGGTAGGGAGAGAACATGGAGACTAACATGCGTCTGTGCTGGGCAGGGAATCCCGCCTCCAAATGAAATGAGTGCTGTGTAGGTGCCTGGAGAACACTCATTATTTTTCAAAAAAAAGAAGCTTAGGATTCGCTTAACTGTCTGAAAGAAAACTTGGTTGAGACCCCCTCAGTTCTATGCCACAGGAACAGAGGATTGATTTTGATCTAGAAAAACATAAGGGCAGATGTTACTTGTTTGCCACTTTGGGCACAAAAGAATTCAGCTCTCTATATGAATGTCTAATAGGAATGGCAAATAAACACATCCAGACAGAACCCTTGATTCACCACCACCACTTCAAAACACATTCTGTATTTCTACAAAACAGGATCATACTGTATACAGTATCTTGTATTCTGCTTTAAAAAAATTTTTACAAAATACTTCTTAAGTACATAACCACGTAGATAGCTGCTTCTTTCACAAAAACCAATTTCCTCTTGTCTAGGAATGGGCCTAATCCACAGGCGCCCACCCATGCTTCATTGCTATGGAAATGTACCCTTAGAGGATCTAGGCTAATCAGATACTTTTGGGGGGACTTAAACCCTGAATCAAGAAAGTATAGGTCCTAGGGTTGAGTCACTTTAATAACAGTGCCCTAGAAAGAAAACTGGTCTTTGAACTCCAGGCTTGAGATTCTCAGAGTTCTTTCTCCCTTCCTAGGGATTTCTCAACTATTCTTTTGCTTCTACAACACACCCTAGCTACGGAAGGTAGCCTAAGTGGACCTCTGTTTCTTGCAAAAAAAACTTCACTAATACAACTAGAAACATCTCATTCCATAAATATAGACCTACAACATCATAGCATTTTCCTATTTAGGAATGTGTCCTAATTTATTTAACCAACCCCTTATTAACAGATATTAGTTTGTTTCAATTTTTTTCCTAAAATTCATAGCAACTTTTCATAGCAAGAACAATTCAGTATTTTCACTTAACAGGTTTAATTATTTCTTTAGGATTAATTCGAACAACTACTAAATTCAAAGTATATATATTTCTTTTCCCAGAAATACTTTTCAATATGTATTTCCTAAAAACAAGAGTATTCTCTTACATAACCTCACTACATTTATCAAAATCCAGAAATTCAACATTGACACAAACTATTGTCTAATTCACAATCCATATTCCAACTTAGCCCAATTGTCCCAATAAGGTCCTTTACAATTTCTTTCTCCCCTTTTTTTCCTGATCCAGATCTAATGCAGAGTATCACATCGTTATATTTAGCCGTCCTAATATCTTTGTGATGTTAACTTGCCCTATCTAAAAACAAGGGATGCCTTTCATTTATCATGTCTACTTTTGTGTCTTCCAGCGCTTTTTCGAAGTTTTCTTCAGAAAGGTTTTACATATTTCTTAAGTTTATTCCTAGATGTATTTTCTTTTCTTTATTGCTTTTACATATATTTTTTAATTTTCCAGTTTATTCATCCTCTTTGAAAAATCCACACAGTGGCTGCAGATCACTACAGAATGTCTTAATTCCTTCAGCTTTTTGCCAGCGCCAACATTGGCCTTTGTAGTTCCCCTGACTTTCTTCATGTTCATGTTCTTGTGTTCCTTTCCCTGCTTTCTTGAGGTCATTTTTCTTCACTTACAGGCTATGCCTTACAAGTCTGTGCTTGGGTTCATTTTTCCTTGCATAGTGCAAGGAATCAGAAATCAGGCCAAAGCCAAGTTGCCTTGCCACCACCAAAGTGAGTTCTAAATTCAAATACAAAGATGACATTTGATGTGGTCTTACACATTTGGGCTTTTTCCCCGAACTTCTATCTTAGGTATTGCTGCCTTTTTGGAATAGGGAACATTGGTAACCACTTTTTTCCTCTTGAGTCATTGGTTAGTCATAAACTTCCTGGTCCAGACAGGTCCTGGTCCTGTGACGTTCATGACAGGGCTTGATCCTCAAGCAGCCAAGAAGGAAAATTTTATTGTTTTTTTAAACGAAGTTTGCTCTATCATTATACTTTTTAATTGGCTGTTGTTTGTATATATGAAGGATACTGATTTCTATACTAATGTTGTATCTTGCTAACTGACAGAATTATCTTATGAAATAGTCATAGATTGTCTTGGGTTTTCTAAATAAATTATAACAACTGCAAATATAGTTTTACTTCTTTTCTAATTTGCACACTTCCAATTGGTTTTTTCTTGTCTATATGCATCAGCCAACACCTCCAGTAAAACTGAAATGTCAGTATCCTTAGGATTTAAAAAATCCCTTGTAAATTCAAATAAATGAACAACCTAATTTTTTTTCTTTCTTTTTTTTTTTTTTTTTTTGAGACTTTGTCACCCTCGGTAGAGTGCCATGCTGTCATAGCTCACAACAACTTCAAACTCTTGGGCTTAAGTCATTCTTGCCTCAGCCTCTGTAGTAGCTGGGACTACAGGCACCCACCACAATGCCTGGCTATCTTTAGAGACAAGAGCTCCCTCTGACTCAGACCGGTCTCGAACTTATGAGCTCAGGCAATGCACTCACCTTGGCCTGTCATAGTGCTAGGATTCCAGGCGTGAGCCACTGTGCCCAGCCCAACAACCTAATTTTAAAATAAAGTAAGTCTAGGCAATGGGCAGGTAATTTACAGAAGCAGCACAAATGGCCAGTAAACATATCCCCAAATGTCCAATCTCATTAGTAATAAAAGAAATAACACTTTTACCAACTGGACAGAAATATCTATTTCCTCACATCAACAGATAACACTGGACTATTTCTTTTCTATCTTTCAAAAAAAGATAAGTGGAAAAATGTTTTTACAGTTTTAAAGAAGCTGCCCCTATTCTTGTTTCTATGAAGTGGTTAAGACATGGTAGATAAATGGCACACCTGGGCTTTAAGGACCAGGGGCAGAACAGATACCAAGTGCCCTTACCTATTAGTAAACTTCTTTAGACAGAGAGATGGATAGGGACAGAGTGAAAGGCAGTTATGTGGGTGAGCTGAGTCATAAAGTAGAGAGTACAGTTCCAGGAGCTACCTGCAAGCCAATATGCAGTCATGGCATTTTACCAATTCCTAAGGTACTGACCTCTTTAACATTTCTAATTATGGCAGAGGCAGCAATGATTAAGTTCTAGAAAATTAGAGTATCACAACATTAATTTTGGCACTACTCTGTGCACTGAGTGGGGAGTGGGTAGGAAATCTCAATTTTGCATTTCACATTCTTGTCTAGACAAATTATTTCTTTTGTCTAGAATATCTACATAGCAAATAGCTATTCTGTGGCTCAGACAGCACGACCTTCATAAAGCCCGTCCTTGACAATGTACACCTTCACCCATTTCCCTTCTCTGTGCTGCCTCCACACCTGTATAGAATATCCCTCAAAAAAAAAAGGGTGTTGTGGCAGGTGCCCGTAGTCCCAGCTACTCAGGAGGCTGAGGCAAGAGAATCACCTAAGCCCAGGAATTAGGGTGATAGAAACTCTGTCTCTAAAAACAAACAAACAAACAAACAAAAAAAAAGCACTTTCTCAGTAACGGACAATAACAAATCAAATTCCCATAATTATTAATTTAAAAATAGTACATTCTCGGCTCAGCACCCGTAGCTCAGTGGCTAGGACATGAGCCACATACACCACAGCTGGTGGGTTCGAATCCAGCCTGGGCCTGCCAAACAACAATGACAACTACAAAAAATAGCTGGGCATTGTGGAGGGTGCCTGTAGTCTCAGCTACTTGGGAAGCTGAGGCAAGAGAATCACTTAAGCCCAAGAGTTTGAGGTTGTTGTGAGCTGTTATGCCATAGGGCGACAGCTTGAGACTCTGCCTCAAAAATAAATAAATAAATAAATACATTCTCGAAGTATTTTTATATGTGATATGAAATTGTGATAACAAACTTGACAAAGTTAGGGTATTAGTCACCTTAAAAAGCCCTGTAACATTTGGATAATTAGTAATTATGGAGCATGTTCTTGCCTGCCACAGCATTCATAGCATCAGACCACAAAATAAATCAAACCACTCAACCATTTTCTTTCATGATAAACCCTGGCCCACATGCCAGTGTCAAAAAGAGATGTTCACAGTTACTCTATTAGCAAAGACTCTTACTGATAATGAGCAGGACAGGCAATTCTCAATTGAATTTGACTCATTCACCAGCACACAATTCACCTTGATCTTTGATAAAGAAATCACTTCCGAAGTTTAGTCCCTAGACACAGCTGACTTTGGACATCTGTGCCAGAGGCATGGGTAAGCAGGGTATCACTTTCAAGCACTAATGTTTGAGCTGAAAAAGGTGATACAAATACTGCCTTAAAGTCCATTTTTGTTGTTTTGTTTGAGCCATTAAAAAAATGACTTGCAGTACGATCAATTTCCATCTCCGGCTTTAAGTGTATATTTTCTATAGTTGGGATCATACTATATGTGTGTCGAAAGGTACATTACGCCTTGGTGTTTAGGAAAAAGAAATATGCAAAGTAATATATTTTGGAAATGTAAGGTCCCTCTTAGGCAAGCACAAAGAATAGAACTGAAGTTAGATGATCGAAACTCTAAATAAATACAAGCACTTTTTGCTGTGTCTGAAATATGAAACACTAAGTCTATTAAGATTGATTATGATTGGTCGAAATGCTGTATGTGTTAATAAGCCTCCAGCAAAAAAGAGGCCGGGAGTGGTGGCTCATGCCTGTAATCTCAGCACTTGGGAGGCCAAGGCAGGTGGATTGCCTGAGCTCACAGGTTCGACACCAGCCTGGGCAAGAGTGAGACCCCATCTCTAAAACTAGCCAGGCGTTGTGGCTGGGCGCCTGTAGTCCCAGCAACTTGGGAGGCTGAAGCAAGAGAATCAATTAAAACCAAGAGTTTTGGAGCTGGAAAATGTTCTTCTTAGCAAAGTATCACAAGAATGGAAGAAAAAGTATCCAATGTACACACCCCTATTATGAAATTAATTTATACCTTTCATATGAAAGCTATAACCTAGTAACAGCCTAAGAATATGGGGACAGGAGAAGGAGAGAGGAGGAGGGAATGGGTGGAGGGAGGGGGATTGAAGGGATCACTTCTGAGGTTTATCTTACAAGGGTACAAGTAAATCTTTCTAAGAGTAGAATGTAAACGTTTTAAAACAATAACTAAGAAAATGACATGATGGTTATGTTAACCAGTTTGATGGAAGTGTTTTGGATTGTGTGTGAAAACCCCACACTGCACCCCAGAAGTGCATTAATGTACATAGTTACCATTCAATTAAAAAAGAAAAAACAAACAAGAGTTTGAGGTTGCTGTGAACTGTGATGCCACAGCACTCTAAGGGAGACTCTGTCTCAAAAAAAAAAAAAGAAAAAAGAAAAGAAAAAGAAAAAGTCCCAGTGAAGTAAATATCCAAAACTCAACTAATAAACCTACATCTGGGTTTTTATAGGTGAGGCTCAAAGCTTTAAACTACTAAACAAGCTCACTAAAGGCTTTTTTAATATCTGACTGGCTTGGACATAAGACATAACGAATCATCTTATACTTCCTTACCACTCCTTTCATTACATGATGGGGGGGGAGGGGGGAGGGCAAGCAGGGAGGGGAGGGAGGGAATGAAGGAAAGAGGGGAGAGGAGGGAATGGGGAGGGGAGGGTACAGAAGGGGAGGGAAGGGAAGGGATGTTGAAAGTAAGGGAGGAAGGCAGGGAAAGGAGGAGAGGAAGTAAGGAAGAAAAACAAAAGGAGAAAAACCACAAAAACTCCCAGAAGGTCAGGATGAAAAGTCGTGAAGGCTAAAATCCTTCTGGAGGCTGGGCGCCCATACCAGAGTGGTTACAGAGCCAGCCACGTACACCAACGGTGGCAGGTTCGAACCCAGCCCGGGCCAGCTAAAAAATGACAACTGCAACAAAAAAATAGCTGGGCGTTGTGGGAGGCTAAGGCAAAAGAATCACTTAAGCCCAACAGTTTGAGGTGGCTGTGAGCTGTGATGCCACGCACTCTACTGAGGGCGATATAGTAAGACTCTGTCTCAAAAAATAAATAAAATAAAATAAAACAATAAAACAGGTTAAAATGTGCTGTTCCAGATCTGGGCCCCCGCCTGAAAAGGTGACACTGGGTGCCTGGGAAGTCAGGCTTCTGTGCCTGGCAACAAATAGGAGCTCCTGATATGCTGTGCTACTTCCAGCCTTACCTCCCTCTAATCCAGCGGTTCTCAACCTGTGGGACCCACAGGAACTGTATTAAAGGGCTATGGCATTAGGAAGGTTGAGAACCACTGCTTTAATCCATTCCTTAACTAATAACTACTTTTGTTCCTACTTTCTGTAAAGTATTTGCTTGGCTTTTATATGTTAGCCCCTGTGCACCGAGACCCATGCACAGGAACACAGTGGTGAAGCATGCACTCTAGCTGGACTGAGCCTCTACTACAAATCACAATCTCATGCTGCTGGTGCTCTGCTGAAACTCCTTCAGTGACATTCAAGATTCCTAAGATCTGATCTCTGGCAATCCTTATCTCCTACCTCTTTCTGGCCTTTCTAAGTTCTGGGCACTATTTCCCTGTCTGTCTGCCATGATTCAGCTGAGATATCTTGTTCTTTGAGGAAGCCTTCTCTGAGCAAGGCTTCCCTGATCACTGAAGACCAGTATATGTGCAAAAGAAAATTCTGGTGTGTCATCTTTTCTGTGTGTGAACATTTCTCACCTCCCTCTTTCTATGTGTGAAATATCTATCTAGTAAAATCAGTCCCCAAACTGCCCAGCACAGCTCTGCAACTATGTCCTTTCCTCATTTTTCTCTAAAGCAGTTTCTGAGAGGATATATAAACAGGTTTAGATTCAAGAAAAGGTTAAGGAGTCCTGGTTGGTATAAGTGAGATAAAAATCTGGAAAAAGTAAAATAATATTCCTGTTACTCTTTCAGTTTAATTCTGTTACTTAGTCCCCAGACACAGCTGACTTTGGACATCTCTGCCAGAGGCACGGGTAAAGATGGGATTTTTTTTGAGATGGGATCTTGCTCTGTTGTTAGGCTGGAGTGTAGTGTGAACTCATGCAATCCTCCCACCTCAGCCTCCTGAGTCGCTAGGACTAGAGGCACATGACACCATGCCCAGCTAATTTTTTTTATTTTTTTGTAGATAGGTCTCACTATGTAACCCAGGCTATTTACCAACTTCTGCTCTCAAGTGATCCTCTCGCTTTAGCTTCCTAAAGGGCCACCGTGCCCAGCCAGTCCTGCCACTTCTTAAAAGTGGATAGTAAATGAGTGCTGAGAGGTCTCCCTATGCTATGTATCCACTGTGAGTTCACAATTTATTTCTCTGCTCTTTAGTTTCTCTGTTTTTGGGACAGAGCCTCATTCTGCTGCCCTGGGCATCATCATAGCTCACTGTGACCTTCAACTCTTGGGGTCAGGTGATCCTGGGCAAGTATCAGCAGGAACACGTCTCTACTGCCAGATAAGCACAAATTTGCCTTTTCCCTTCCTATGGGTACCTTTTGGGGTAGAATAAATAAA
>NW_003852438.1:5033013-5037098 GCF_000181295.1 Otolemur garnettii | reverse complement strand
GCCAGCCTTAATTTGAAATTTCATCATGTAAGTTTTGGTTCTTGTTCTGTTAGTTAAAAGATTAGTTACTTCAACAGCTCCGGCAAACACAAAAGGACCTACCCCTGCCAACAGAGTCTACTGAGCAATCCCAGTACCCTACCATGTGACCGAACCCTTCATTTTTGGTTTACTTATTTATTCCCACTGCCTTTCTGCTGTATCTCCAGCAAACATGGAGTATCCACTTTCCCCCTCACAAGGTAGACACTCAACATTTTATCACATAAAATAAATGATCAGTGAATGAAATAATACAGACCTTTTGATAATTCAAGGGAAAACAAAAACAAAGCAAATATTAGAAGTTCTCAGAATACATAATTCACAACATAGTCAGCAGTAACTATTCAGCTGGTTCTTTTGCAGTTCCTTCTCACCTGATCGATATCGTTCATCCCTGGCTCCCCCAGATCGGGTTCGGTGATACTTAGAGGGAGCGGAAGTTTGAGTTGCAGATGGAGCAGGTGTCTGGTTCCTAAGTTCTTTCTGTACTGCTGAATCAGTTTCTACAAAAGAAAATTTAGATGATGGTTACCAAATAACAGTAATAGCTAACATTTTCTGAGCACTTTAAACATTCTCACAACACTCTGAGGTACTATTATTCCATTTACAGTAAAGGGTTAGAGAACTTTAAAATACACACATAAATATAATACAAAAACATTCAGGCTAAAAAATATGATCTTAGAGCCTTAATTGTCACAGGGTAATAAGAGACAAACAGTAAGAAGATACATGTATATGTAAAGTGAAAGGCTACTCTAGAGATTCCAAGGAGTGATGGTGATGAGAGAGTTGAGGGGTACAAAAGACCCTCCCAGTTCTGCACAAGGAATAGGTTGGCAGTGTTAGCCAAGATGTCATGCCATGCCATTTATCACTCCAGACAAACGTGTAATTAAGCAAAAGGAAGGTACTTATTATGCAAGTATAGCTTCAAGTCCACTAGCCCCTCTCCCAACTGGAGTCACCACTGACCCTGTCCCCATATCTGCCCTCTCAACATTTATTGTTTTATCAGAATATGGAGAAGGACTGGGCGTGGTGGCTCACTACTGTAATCTTAGCACTCTGGGAGCCTGAGTAGGGTAGATTGCTCGAGTTTAGGAGTTGCAGACCAGCCTGAGTGAGAGTGAGATCCCATCTTTACTAAAAATAGAAAAACTAGCTGAGTGTAGTGGTGGGATCCTGTAGTTCTAGCTACTTTGCAGCCTGAGGCAAGAGGATCAATGGACCCCAAGAGTTTAAGGTTGCAGTGAGCTATGATGATGCCACAGCACTCTACCCAGGGTAACAGAGTGAGGCTCTGTCTCAAAAAAATAAAATTAGGCGGCGCCTGTGGCTCAAAGGAGCAGGGCGTTGGCCCCATATGCCGGAGGTAGCCAGTTCAAACCAACCCCCGGCCAAAAACCTAAAAATAAATAAATAAATAAATAAAATAGAATAAAATAAAATTTTAAAAAAGGCCAGGCATGGTGGCTTACACTTATAATCCTAGCACTCTGAGAGGCCAAGCCAGGTGGACTACCTGAGCTCAAAGGCCTGAGCCAGAGCGAGACCTTGTCTCTAAAAAATGGCTGGGCATTGTGGCGGATGCCTTTAGTCCCAACTACTTAGGAGGCTATGACAATAGAATCACTTATATCACAAGAGTTTGAGGTTGCTGTGAGCTATGAAGCCACAGCACTCTACCAAAGGCAAGAAAGTGAGACTTTATCTCAAAAATAAATAACTAAATAAATTTTATACAAAAAAAAAAAAGCACGCTCACTTTGGCAGCATGTATACTAAAGCTGAAACAATACAGAGAAGATTAGCATGGCCCCTGTACAAGGATGACATGCAAATTTGTGAAGTGTTTCATATTTTTACACCTCTTGGCTGCAGGACACGACTATAAGAGGGACTCTAGCTAACAAATGCAAACATTGTAACCTAGTTGTTTGTACCCTGAAAATAAAAAAAACATATGGAGAAGGGTTAAAAATAAGCTAAATAAAAACACTAAGTTCTAATATTTTAGTGTCTTTAAAAAAAAGATTAGGGCAGCGCCTGTGGCTCAGTGAATAGAGCACCAGTCACATATACTGAGGATGGTGGGTTCAAACCCTGCCCCGGCCAAACTGCAACAAAAAATAGACTGGGTGTTGTGGTGGGCGCCTGTAATCCCAGCTACTCGGGAGGCTGAGGCAGGAGAATCACCTAAGCCCAAGAGCTTAGGTTGCTGTGAGCTGTGATGCTATAGCACTCTACCGAGGGCAATAGAGTGAAACTCTGTCTCTAAAAAATAAAATAAAATAAAGATTAACTCTTAAGTCATTTCTTTAAAAAAATTCTAGTAAGAACATCTGACATGAGCTTTATTCGTTCAATAGAATTTTAAGTATACACTATGCTATTATTAACCACAGGCACAGCAAACTTACTCTTCCTGCATGACTGAAACTTTATACGTGTCAAATAACAATGCCCCCTCATCGGCCCCTGACAAACACTATCCCCTGACAAACACCATCCCGCTCTGTGCTCCTGTGAGTTTTACTATTTTAGAGACCTCAAGCCAGTGAAATCACACGGTCTTTGCCCTTTTTGTGACTGGGTTATTTCACTTGGCAAAAAGACCTCCAGGTTCATCCATGTTGGCATATACCACAGAATTTCCTTCTTTAAGGCACACTTACCAGTAAGTTTCTTAAATAACACTTAGTTGTGCCCGAGGAAGGCACATATACACCTAGCAAATTAAATGCCCATATTACAGTAAGATATCACCTATGCAGCAAATGTACTGCTCTAGATTGCAGGTGAGAATCAGCTTATTAAGCCAAAAAATAAAAGAGCAGGCCCAAAGCACAATAGTCCAGGGAGTATAAGCAACAGTGCCACACACTCAGGTGAAGACTGACAGCACAAAGCATTATAGGAATTGAGATTCATAATGACAATGTTATACCACTTAAAAAAACAAAAACATGCTAGCACGCTGGAGAGGCCTAGAGAGGCCATGTGTAGATTCTCTAGTTAACAGTCCCAGCTTAGCTTTCTACCCGCCCCTGCAAAGGGATCTAAAGGTGACTAAGCCATCTTACGACTGTCCAGAACGTCCCATCTGCTACATAGGAGGCAAAATCACGAAATGACCCCAGTTTGCACCATGTGGAGCACAATGAGCACTGCCCAATCTCTTTTTTTTTTAGATTTTGGCCAGGGCCGGATTTGAACCCGCCACCTCCAGTATATGAGCTGGTGCCCTACTGCTTTGAGCCATAGGCCACCTCCCACTGCCCAAATTCTTGGTCCATAAAACTATTAAATAGAATTTTTAAAAGTTTTAAAAAAAAAGTCTAGATTGTTTTTTATATACTGTGGTGAAGAAGGCAAGGAAGAATGAGTATACTTTAGGGTGCTCTTAACTAACATGTTTTTAGGGATCTAGAAATGCTGTTTTTGATGGTTCTTGGCAACTGAGATTTTTCATTACAAAACATATCAACTGAGCAGAACATGTTTCAGACACAGGGATTTTGAAATGGCTGGGGTTGTAAACTGAAGTTTTCATCAACCTAAATTATCTTTTTTTTTGTTTTGAGACAGAGCCTCAAGCTGTCCCCCTGGGTAGAGTGCTGTGGCATCACAGCTCACAGCAACCTCCAACTGTTGGGCTCAAGTGAGTCTCCTGCCTCTGCCTTTCAAGTAGCTGGGACCACAGGCACCCGTTACAATGCCTGGCTATTTTTTGGTTGCAGCCATCATTGTTGTTTGGCGGGCCTGGGCTGGAGATTTGAACCCACCACCTTAGATGTATGTGGCTGGCGCCTTAGCCGCTTGAGCCACAGGCGCCGAGCCGAAATAATATTTTTTAATTTTTTTTTTTGTAAGAGACAGTGTCTCTCTTTATCACCCATGGTAGATAACCCAATTATAGCCCAGGAATATGGGGAAAGGGAGGAGAGAAGAGGGAAGGGGGAAGGATGGGTAATTGGTGGGACCACACCTATGGTGTATCTTACAAGGGTACATGTGAAACTTACTAAATGTAG
>NW_003852438.1:5029911-5032126 GCF_000181295.1 Otolemur garnettii | reverse complement strand
TTTTTTTTTTTTTTCAGACAGGGTCTCACTGTGCTGCCTGGGCTAGAGTGCAATGGTGTCATCATAGCTCACTGCAACCTCAAACACCTAAACTCAAGCAATATCCCTGCCTTAGCCTCCAAAGTAGCTGGAACTACTACAGGCGCGTGCCCCCATACACAGCTAATTTTTCAATTTATTTCTGTAGAAAAGGAGTCTCACTGTTATTCAGACTGGTCTTCAATTCCTAGCCTCAACTACCCTCCTGCCTCGACCTCTCAAAGTGGGACATTTACAGGTGTAAGCCACTGCATCCACCTTAAAACACCAGCTTTTATTATCATCACTGTCTTTCTCACAATATAACTGGTATCCACCATGGATTATTATTTTGCAGTTTTTGGCCAGGGTTGGGTTTGAACCCACCACCTCTGGCATATGGTGCTAGCACCCTACTCCTTTGAGCCACAGGCGCTGCCCGATTTTATTAATTAAATAAGCAGATCTATAGTGACAGACCAAATC
The DNA here is from genome assembly GCF_000181295.1 of Otolemur garnettii. Classification (NCBI taxonomy): domain Eukaryota; kingdom Metazoa; phylum Chordata; class Mammalia; order Primates; family Galagidae; genus Otolemur; species Otolemur garnettii. Next base: position 5,031,622 of record NW_003852438.1, on the reverse strand, counting down.
ACCTTACTAAGAAACATCATGCTTCCAAATTAGACAGCTAATAACACAAAGAATGAAAAGAATTAACATGGACTCATACTTCACAAAAATGAACACAAAGGTTTATTTTTTTAACCATTCCTCTTACACCTATACTTTTAAGTCTTTCAGTGTTATTAATTAGAATAGGAGAAGGAAAATAATGTGGCTGAAGAATAAAAATTGTAAAGAAATGACAAAGAGGTGATAAGCGAACTAGGAGTTGATAACATCTATTTGGGAAAGAACTGGAGAAAATAAAAGTATCTACTCAGGATCACCTAGAGAGTATCACAGATAAAACACAAGGAAACAGGACACAAATGAAGACATCTGGTGAGAACTGAGAATCAGATGACAGACAAGAAATCTACCACACTAGTACCAAAAGGAAAAAAAAGCCTCGCGACACGCTGACGTGCTCTGTCGCAGGCAACAGTAATGTGATATTCTGGAAATGTTTATCACCGTTCTCTCAGGACCTCAGTCATCGAAAGACCCAGTTCTCTACTGGGTCTAAAATCATGATGAACATCTCATTATAGTTTGCCAGAGATGAAATCAAAAAGTCAATTTTCACTTTGACTAAGTGGCTCAGAAGTACATCTAGTGAGTACTCCCCAGGTGCCAAAGTACAATGCCACAAAAACTCCGATTTCTGATAGAACAGCCTTGGTTCAGATGTGCAATAAACTTGCTTCAAATTCACAAGAGTGAATTTTTTATTTTTTATTTCTTTTAAAATTTTTTTTGGGGGAACAGAGTATCATTATGTCACCCTCGGTACAGTGCTATGGCGTCATAGCTCACAGCAATCTCAGATTCCTGAGCTCAACCGATTCTCTTGCCTCAGCCTCCTGAGTAGCTGGGACTACTCAGGCGCCCGCCACAACACCCAGCTATTTTTAGAGAGGAGGTCTCACTCTGGTGCTATTTTTAAAAGTTGTGAAAGGAAAAGTGGTTTTCTAGGAATTAAATCACTTCAAATACAACAGGAGAACTTAACAGAAACCCTATAGTTAATTCAATCTCTTAAAGATGTGAATAATCACTCTAATTTATATAAATTTTATAAATTTTTACTTCCATGTACTGTAGTTTATAATTTAAAAATATTAGAAGTAAATATAGTAAAATATAAACAGCAATTATCTTAAGTGATGAGATTTTACATGATTTATGTACTTTGCCATAGGCTGTCTAGATTTTACAAGTTTTCAATAGTTTAGAAAAGTTCTTTTTCTTAATGTAAAAATAAAAGATGTTCACTGTAGAACACCAAGGACATAGCTAAACTGTAAAGAAGAAAATAAAAATTACACTTAAAGTTCATAACCACATACAGTAGATCCCTACCCCAAATAAAGTAATATTAAGTTATCAGCTCCCATATAAATTATGACACTATGAGCAGAATTCTCCACTGTTCTAAAAATCAATTATTAGGCTCAGCTTCCATAGCTCAGTGGTTAGGGCACCGGCCACATACACAGAGGCTGGCAGGTTCAAACCCAGCCTAGCCCAAACAACAATGACAACTACAACAAAAAAATAGCTGGGTGTTGTAGCAGGGGCTGTAGTCCCAGCTACTTGGGAGGCTGAGGCAAGAGAATTGCTTAAGCCCAAGAGTTGGAGGTTACTGTGAGCTGGGACACCAGGGTACTCTACTGAGGGCAACATATTGAGACTCCAT
>NW_003852438.1:5023170-5029023 GCF_000181295.1 Otolemur garnettii | reverse complement strand
CATGGCACTCTACCCAGGGGGACAGCTTGAGGCTCTGTCTCCAAAAAAAAAAAAATAGCCAGGCATTGTTGGGGGGCACCTATAGTCCCAGCTGAGACTAAAGAATCACTTGAGCCCAAGAGTTTGAGGTTGCTGTGAGCTCTGACGCCATGGCACTCTACCGAGAGTGACAAAGTGAGACTCTGTCTCAAATAATAGTAATGGTAATAATAATAATAGGGCAACGCCCTACTGGCTCAAAGGAGTAGGTGCCAGTCTCATATGCCGGAGGTGGTGGGTTCAAACCCAGTCCTGGCCAAAAAAAAAAAAAAAAAACCTGCAAAAATATTTATATAATAATAATAATCAAAATAATTTTTTTTTGAGAGAAAGAGTCTCACTTTGTAGCCCTGAGTAGAGTGCCATGGCGTCATCAGAGCTCACAGCAACCTTAAACTCTTGAATAAAATCCTCCTGTCTCAGCCTCCAGAGTAGCTGGGACTACAGGTACCCACCAGAACACCTGTAGTCTTTCTATATCAAGTAGAGACAGGGGTCTCACTCTTGCTCAGGCAGGTGTTGAACACCCCAGCTCAAGCAATCCACTCAACTTGGCCTCTGAGAGTGCCAGGATTATAGGCGTGAGATACCGCACCCAGCCAAAATCAAAATAATTTAAGCAATACTATATACAGATAAATGCTAGAATGAAAGCTTCTAGTCTCACAAATTAAGTCTTGTTCCTAACTTCTAAACCCTAGTGTGAAATACAATGGATCTAAAGAAAAAGATTACACGGTAACAGCTTTAGCTTGGAGGTTCCTAATCTTTCAGTCTGTTATGCAGAGTATCCACTAGGGGGCACCATTATGTTTAAATAGCAATGATAGGTTTAGTAATGGTTAAATTTAAGAAAAACTACCAATTTTAAGTTCTATAACACAAAGCCTTTCTCGTCAATGATCAACATGTGCATAATTTACTGTTCTTTGGCAGAAAGTGACATCAGAGTCTTATATGCTTCTATTGTTTGAACACAGTAATGATAAATCTGGGAAAGATACTGATCTTTACACACTCATTGCTCTTGGTGCCGGTGCCCAGAGAAGAAACATATCAAACATGTTATCACCACATATATATCTTCACATTCTGATCTGTGCTGAGAAGGAAAAGGAAAAGGCTCTCTGAGCACACATAAAGGTGAGTTTAACTGGTTATCAGAGTTTCAGGGAAGTTGAATGTCTGTTAAAAAGGAGACACTGATGGGGGAGAGAGAAAAGATACTTCATTCAAAAGCATGGTGTCAGTAGAAGCCCAGTCAGGGAGAAAAGCCGGGTTAGGTCACTTGGCCTGCGCCAAATGGGCAGCCTTTGAACGGATTTAAACAGGAAATGACAGAATAACAATGATAAACATTTCTATGGCTCTTTAAACTTTCATAACACTATCTTCATTATGTCAATGACACTGTCTGATAGATACTATTAATAATGCAGGATGCCCATATCACGGATTTGTTTTCCATTTTATTAGTATTTATTTATTTACAGAGTCTTACTTTCTCACTCTCGGTAGAGTGCTGTTTCATCACAGCTCACAGCAACCTCAAATTCACGGGCTTAAGCAGTTCTCTTGCTTCATCCTCCTGAGTAGCTGGGACTATAGGTGCTCGCCACAACGCCCGGCTATTTTTAGAGATGGGGTCTCGCCCTGACTCAGTCTGGTCTTGAACTCCTGAGCTCAGGAGTTCCACCTGCCTCAGCCTCCCAGAGCGCTAGGATTACAGGGTAAGCCACAGCGCCTGGCCCTATTTTATTTATTTATTTAAGACACAGTCATACTTTGTCATCCTAGGTAGAGTACTGTTCATAGTTCACAGCAACCTCCAACTCTTGGGCTCAAGCGATTCTCCTGCCTCAGCCTCCCAACTAGCTAGGACTATAGGCACCCACCATAATGCCTGACTATTTTTAGAGATGAGGTCTCTCTCTGGTTCAGGCTGGGCTGGTCCTGAACCTGTGAGCTCAGGCAATCCACCCACCTCGTCCTCCCAGAGTGCTAGGATTGATTACAGGTGTGAGCCACTGTGTCTGGCCTATTTTATTCATTTTTGAGACAAGGTCTTGCTCTGTCACCCTGGCTAGAGGACAATGGTGACATTATAGCTCACTGCAACCTCCAACTCCCTGGCTCAAGTGATCTTCCTGACTCAGCCTCCAGAGTAGTTAGGACTATAGCCACATATCACTATACCTGGCTATTTTTTGTACAGATGAGGTCTCACTCGTGCTCAGGCTGGTACACATTTGTTTTCCTAAAGTGAGAGTGCCAATAATCACCTTCAATCATTATAAACAGAATTCTCACTCCCACTCCATCCAAGAAGGCTGGGTAAGGGTAAGGGTACCTTGAATAACTTAGGGAGCTTTCTTCCTTGAAGGGCTAAGCACCCATGAACCACTGAAGTGAGCCTTCCTTGGAAGTGGTCAACCACTTCCCCTAGTGATTGACCTCCCACTCGGGGAAAGGGAGAGAGGAATGAGAATGTTGGTGTTTGCAGTCTGGAAAAGGGGTTGTGCCTACCTGATTCTTAGGGGAAGATTCTGAAAGGGAAGAATCTGAAAAGTGGCAGGTGAATAAATCCAGACCTAAGCTTCCTGAGCCATGTGACATCAGGAAATGGCTGTGAACAAGGCTACAGGAGCACAGTACCAGGAGCTCTGCTCTGGAGTCCTAGAGAAGTACCTGGGCTGAGCTGAACAGAGTGAGCTCCTCCTCAGAAGGCATCAGAGTGGCTGATGTAGGAAGCGACTTAGCAGTGGGTCAAAATAATGATGAACATTTTTTAGTGGCACTGTGTGACATGCTAGAAAGCAAATAGCAGAGTGTGAGGGTCTTGCCCTTTTTTGTGTGAAAGCTGGGCCTACCATCTCTCCTTTTGCACTGCCTATATCCCTGGAGGTTCTCGGACAATTCAGGAGGAAAAAGAGGAAGATGCATGCACTAGACTTCCTTCCAATAAGATACACGGGGCAGGTATGATTGCAATGTGTACTCTAGTGGTTCTAATACCCTCCAAACCCAAGAGATGAAAGAGCAGAACTGGGAGTGGAATGGAAAATTCCAGGTTCTTTCTATTATGCCATAAGCCTCACGTGGGAAGGATTTTTTAAATTAAAATGAAATAAATTAAAAACATTGTAGATTTCACGCCCTATACCCTGCATGTGCACATGTACACACACACAGAGAGACACATTGCCTACTTAATACTTATATTTGGAAATGTCCTGCAGCATTCCAAGGTGCTGTTCCTGATTCAATAACTGGTATATGTTCCTATCGCTTTGAATTTCCACAGTATTTTGTGTAGAGCTCTATGACAGGGCTTATTTTACTCTTTTACAATCCTCATCTGTGTAACTATCTTATCTCTCCTACAAATAATTTGTGGTCAGGGGCTGATCTTATTCATCTTGTATATCCACATTGCAGGTACTTAATATTTTGGTTAAAATGAATAATTGAGATTTTGTCTGTTTCCTCATCTCTACCAATGATAGTGGATGGCTGGGAAGAACAAAGAGATACCTACTCATTTAAAGTTGACCTAAAAATTCTGCTTATCTATGCGTCTCTAAGTCTTACAAATCTTATGTAAAAATTTGTGACTCATTATTTTCATATATTTATATGAGGCCATTAAGAAAAATAGAGTTATAGACTATTCTCAAGAGGCATTATCATTGTGGCTTTAGAGACAGAATAAAGCATAAGAGTTTTGTTTTGTTTCCACTCCGTCACATACATGCTTGAACAACCTCAAAGAGGACTGAATGTAAAAGAACTGTGACAAAGGGACATGGAGCAGCTGGTGAATGCAGTGTATGTATCTGAGCTGGATCACTGGTGATCGCTGCTTTTAGCAAAGTAAATGGCAATCACAAAAGTTTTGGGGAAACCTTTGGTCACCACAGGTTCTTACCAAGACAAGCTACAAAACATTAACACATAACCATCTTCATAAACTGATACGCTTTGTCCCTAAAAAGGCAGTAGGTGAGGGTCTGGGGAGAAAACAATGTGGAAACCTATAGTCCAAGAAGGAACGGTAAGAGGAGAAATTCTGTTACACAATTAAATGAAGTGAAAGACCAGAAGACAGTTAAAGGATGAAAGAAGAAAAAATACACAAAGGTCACAAATAATCTCAAATATACTAAGACAGAACAGAATGTTTTCACCAACCCCATAAAAAGTGTTAGTGGCAGTAATGTTTGAAAACAAAAGATGTGGGGTCCAAGAGAAGATAACACTAGAACTTCAAGGTAGTTTTGAACAGCAGAGAAATGCCTAACAGAGCTGAGGCAAGGCTCCTGCTGAGTCTTCTCAGGCCCAGAAGAGGGAAGCCTCTCAATTTCCACACTTTCTCTGTTGTGGATACCGTATTACCAACTTGCTGGTGAACAGCCAAAATGAGTTACTAAGATCTCCAAGATCTTTTAAATTAATACCGATTATCTTTGTCTAAATTTTGAACAATCCTTAAATATAAATGTTAGGATAAAAAATTCGTACTGAGGCTCACTGCCCGTAGCACAGTGGTTACAGCCCCAACCACATACACCAGGCTGGCAGGTTTGAACCGGGCCAGAGCCAACTAAACAACAATGACAACTGCAACAAAAAATAGCTGGGTGTTGAGGCAGGTGCCTGTAGACCCAGCTACTTGGGAGGCTGAGGCAAGAGAATCACTTAAGCCCAAGAGTTTGAGGTTGCTATGAGCTGTGACAACATAGCACTCTACTCATGGCAACACAGTGAGACTCTAATCTCAAAAAACAAAAGAAATTCTGACTGAATGTGGCACAACAAACATGTCTGTCTATGCCTACTTCTTCCCAAAATACCACTAGGGTGATAATGAAGGCCTACAGCAGGATAAGAAATAATCAATTCAAGAAGAGAGATGACAGACACAAGGAGTTGTCTCTATAAAAATAACATCAGATTAACTCTTAGAAAAACAAAAAGTTGTATAAGAAAGGAAATATAATCACAGTGACTATGACTATTTTCAGGGGTGTCCAACCTTTTTTTCTCCCTTCCAAACACTTGAAAAATAAGAGTTGTTTTGGGCCAAATTGAGTAACAAAAGCTGATGAGCAAAATAAACCCAAAAGATTCGCATATACTTTTTTGTGACATCCCACACCACAGATAAGCAAAAGTAAATCCTCACAGAATCAGCATGTGGGCCCCCAGGCCACAGGTTGGACACTCCTGATTTACGTAGTCATAATAATGTAAACACTGATAGCTGAATTAACAAATATGGTAATGTACTGAGCATAGAGCCCAGAGAGAGTGTAATAGGGGATATGAAGGAAGGAGAAAAGGGAAAAAGGGAGTGTGATGTGTCTCCGTGTTAGAGAGAGCCATGTAAGAGAAAAATTCTCATATTATTTTGTTTACTTTTATTTTTATTTTGAGGGAGACAGAGTCTCACTTTCTTGCCCCCAGTAGAGTACCCTGGTGTCACAGCTCACAGCAACCTCAAACTCTTGGGCTCAAGTGATTCTCTTGCCTCAGCCTCCCAAGTAGTTGGGACTAAAGGTGCCTGCCACAACTCCCAGCTATTTTTAGAGGTGGGGTCTCACTCTTGTTTAGGCTGGTCTTGAACTCTTGAGCTCAAGCAATCCACCCACCTTGACCTCCCAGAGTGCTAGGATTATAGGCATGAGCTACCATGCTTGGCCTAAATTCTGATATTTAATAGTAGGAAATGAAAAAATAATGCTTCTAGTTGAAAAAAAGGTATTTAGAAATGTAGAGGTTAGGCTCGGCGCCTGTGGCTCAAGCGGCTAAGGC
>NW_003852438.1:5021980-5023040 GCF_000181295.1 Otolemur garnettii | reverse complement strand
TCGTTTGAGCCCAGGAGTTGGAGGTTGCTGTGAGCGTGATGCCATGGCACTCTACCCAGGGGGATAGCTTGAGGCTCCATCTCAAAACAAAAAGAAATGTAGAGGTTAAAAGAATTGAAAGAAGTTGTTTTTAGGCCAAGAAGAACAGGCAAGGCATAGCACTGTTCGCTTCTGTGGTACTTTCTAAAACCTTGTAGTACTATTTAAAATACATACATTAATTTCACTTAAAACTTTTTTATTTTTCATTTATTTACTTATTTTTATTTATTTAATTTTTGTTTTGGAGACAGGGTCTCACTTTATTGTCCTTGGTAGAGTGCGATGGCTTCCTAGCTCACAGCAACCTCAAACTCTTGGGCTTAAGCGATTCTCTTACCTCAACCTCCCAAGTAGCTGGGACTACAGACGCCCACCACAACACCTGCCTATATTTAGAGACCCTTCTCACTCTTGCTCAGGCTGGTCTTGAACTTGTCAGCTCAGGCAATCCATCCACCTTGGCCTCCCAGAGTGCTAGGATTTCAGGCATGAGCCACCACACCTGGCCCTCACTTAAAACTTTTTTAAAAAGAAATGCTAGAATATCAGACAAGAATTGACATACTATGTACAGTCTCTTGAGGTGTTAGTAAGTCTAAATTAAAAGATCTATTTATAGCCTTAGAATATGGGAAGGGGGTGGGAGGCAGAGGTAAGGGGGACAGATGGGGGAGGGAGGGTGATTGGTGGGGTCACCTCTATGATTTATCTTACAAGGGTACAAGTGGATTTTTCTAAAAGCAGAGTATCAACATTTAAATCAATAACTAAGAAAATGACATGAAGGTTATGTTAACTAGTTTGATAAGAGTATTTCAAAATGTATATGAAAACAGCAGACTGTACTCCATGATTGCATTAATGTACACAGTTATACTTTAAGAAATAAAAAAAAGGGCAGCACCTGTGGGTCAATGGAGTAGGGTGCCGGCCCCATATGCCAGAGGTGGCAGGTTCAAACCCAGCCCCGGCCAAGAACTGCCAAAAAAAAAAAGATCTATCTATTGAGAGTGGAAAC
>NW_003852438.1:5017415-5020841 GCF_000181295.1 Otolemur garnettii | reverse complement strand
AACCTCAAACTCTTGGGCTTAAGCGATTCTCTTGCCTCAGCCTCCCAAGTAGCTGGGACTACAGGCGCCTGCCACAATGCCCGGCTATTTTTTGTTATTGTTGTCGTTGTTTAGCTGGCCCAGGCTGGGTTCAAGCCCACCACCCTTGGTGTACCTGCCTGGTGCTGTAACCACTGTGCTACAGGTAAGGAGCCCCTAGTGCTTTCTTAATTCTTTTCAGACATTGTATGGCTTACTGCCTACAGCAGAGTAGACTGCTCCTTACAGCCACTACAAGGTTTGGGAAAAGAGAGAAGCAGCTGGGATCCAATGCATAGGTGGAGGGACTGCCTTTGGGTAGGAAGACAGATCATCTTTTTAGCCCCAAGGAAGGAGGTAAACATAGAAGGGCACAGATGGGGGAAATCTAAAGTTTGGTAGCAGGAAGCTGAAGGAGCTAGGACCGAATGCCTTCGGTTTCCCCTGTGAGGTCACCTGTAAGGCCATTCCTATTGAATGGGCCATTCTTTTGGCCTTTTGCAATTAAATATCTGATTGGTCAAATTCATACTCACTAAGCAACCTTCTACTTATGATTTGGCTTCCCATGTAGATTCGTCCACGGGCAAGAATGTGCTGACCATAAAGGTTTCTCATAAGCCAGTTTCTGAACACAATTTAGTTTCTGTGTAGCCTGGCTACAGATAACAGACAGATCATGGTCCTTTTTATAGTTACATTTCTTACTGAATTATTGGCGAAGGATCTGATTGCTTTTATACAAGTGAATAAAATAAATCTCTAGGCATTCGGAGGCATGGGCCAAATCCACAATTAAGCAGCAAATCAGGCTAACACCCCCACCCCCTAGGTCATGCTTTACTCAGCAAAAGCTGGTTTTTATTAGCTGTCAGTGGCCCAATTTCCATCTCTTCTCTCTCAATTCATTTCCACATGTCCCTGTTCATTATTTTAAATTAGGTGTCACTGAACTGGCCTACTAGTTTTTGTAGGAAGGTATTTATAAGAATAATATAGGAAATAAACAAGGACATCAGTGAAATATATTGGTATACCATCATTATTTATGTATTCTACAATTCATACAACAAATATTAGGAGACCATAAACACTGTGTAAGGCTTAGTATGAGAATCGTGGGAGATACAAAGTCCTCATCGTATTTATAATCCAGCAATAAAACCAATTAACTCCATAAACAACAAGCTTCCAAAAATATTTTTTTGGGGGGAAGACAGTCTCACTTTATCGCCCTGGGACTACCACAATAGCCAGGCATTGTGGCGGGCGCCTGTAGTCCCAGCTACTCGGGAGGCTGAGGCAAGAGAATAGCCTAAGCCCAGGAGTTGGAGGTTGCTGTGAGCTGTGATGCCACGGCACTCTACCCAGGGCGATAAAGTGAGACACTGTCTCAAAAAAAAAAAAAAAAAAAGTGATTAAAGCAGAAACAGGCTATCAAAAGAAATTCTGGTATCTAAGTAAATTTAAAAATAGGATTTAGAGACAGCCTTGCTTAGAAGCAAAGGTTAGGGCAACTCCTTTGGAATTAAGCATAAAAATGACTGAGAACTTTCTGATATAGAAAGATATGCTCTTTATAGAAGCAGTAGGTTAGGCTTTGAATTAATCTACAGATTAACCTGTAGGGGTCTTTCCCCAATCCTCCAATCCTCAAGCTCCCTTGCAAAACTGGATCTGTCCTTCCCTCCTCTCTTGCCCCTCTTCACCATAGGTCATGTTTCAGCATAAGTAGGATGCAGTTCCTCCCTGGCCTGGAATTTTGTGCCACTGAATCATTCCAATTATGCACGGAATCTTTCATACAGTACCAACCAAGTTCTGTGTAAACTGACTGTAAATGTGATGACCCTGGGTCTTTTAAAAGTGCCTAGCACACAGCAGATGCTCAATTAAGATTCATTTCCTCCTTTCCTTCCTTCCGTTTTTTCCTCTCACTTGGTAAGGAAGGGACAGAAAAACAGGAACAAACAAAAGATAGATCTCTAGTAAGACAGCATCACTTTGGTGTAAAAATACTGAAAAAGTTAAAGCCATTTCTTGTTGCCTACCTTGTGTCTGCGGGCTGTACGGAGATAGGAGTTTGGACCTTTTCTTTTCATATCCTTTCTGTGTGATGTCCCCTAAATAGCAAGAAACAGAAATAGGTTAGGCATTATTCTTACTCTGTGGCTGTCCACTGTAAAAATAAAATTAATTACAGAGTATTATAGAACTACTGCATATAGAATGGGGATGAGGAGGAATGTATATTTCTTTGCCCAAGATTTTGCTATGGATCATTTCCCACAGGCATGGAGCTGACTGCTTGTGGAAAACTGCAGAGCTTGCCCCTACACCAATCTTTGCATTGCAAAATCCCTGCATGCCATCACAGAGATTCTTTAGGCACCCTAGTTCCCTTGGTATTTAAGATACGCCACAATGGAATACTACAAGGCTGATGAACAATGATCTCTCTAAAATTTCAGTTTAACCAAATGAGTGCAATTGGTTTGTTAGGTATTCACTTATATTCCTATGTAGAAACACATTACATTAAAAGTCTAGTTAAGAGAAGTCAAAGTTCAGGCACTGGCATGAATTAGGTAATTAGGCTCATTGCCTGTAATCCTAGCATGCTGGGAGGCCGAGGCAGGTGGATTACTTGAGCTCACAGATTCGAGACCAGCTGTAGCCAGAGCAAGATCCTGTCCCTAAAAACCGCAGGCATTGTGGTGGGTACCTATAGTCCCACCTGCTTTAAAGGTTGAGACAAGATCGCTTGAGCCCAAGAGTTGACATTGCTGTGAGCTAAGACACCACAGCACTCTAACGAGGGTGACCAAGTGAAACTGTCTAAAAAAGGCCTTTGTGTATTCTAACACCTGTGCTGGAATTCCCACATCTTCTTCCTGCAGTTCACTGGTTTATCTTATTTATACACATGGCTCTGATTTCCAAAAGGTTAAATAAATTTTTAAAAGCACACATGAAACATACACAAAATGCATATACAACAAATGCAGTAAGGATAAACTGATAAACAGAGGAGTCAAAGTGGGGTTACAGTGGCAAGAAATGCGCTCAGTACTAAGGAAAGGGGAACAGATAGATGGGGAAAGAGTGAGGTTGAAAGGAATGGGACAGGCAGAGGAACAAGAGGACATCAGAAGGAGAACAAGCCATTCAAGCTGAGGGAAAAAAGACACGTGTTGGGGTGACATGATAGAGTACTATTTTCTGGAAAAAAAGTTTCTTTTACATTAGAGACAATTTTATTTAAAACGAAGCCTTACAAAGAATCCAATATATAAAACCAGAAAAAAGTCAAAATGTCATATAAAAAAGTACTTTATTTATTTTTATTTATTATTATTATTTTTTTTGACAGAGCCTCAAGCTATCCCCCTGAGTAAAGTGCCATGG
>NW_003852438.1:5014894-5017058 GCF_000181295.1 Otolemur garnettii | reverse complement strand
TCCTCCTTTGAGCCACAGGCGCTGCCCTAAACTTTCAATTTTTTTTTTTTGTTGCAGTTGGCATTGTTGTTTAGCTGGCCCAGAACAGGCTCGAACCTGCCAACCTTGATGTATGTGGCTGGCGCCGTAACCACTGTGCTACAGGTGCCAGACTTCCAAAATTTTAACATTCTCTTATACAGTTGATGCAGGGAATCATATTTTGATGGACACAGAAATTTTGAAATTAAGAATGATAGGCCACATACAGTGGCTCACACCTGTAATCCTAGCACAGTGGGAGGCCAAGGCAGATGGACTGCTTAAGCTAAGGAGTTCAAGACCAGCCTGAACAAAAGCCAAACCCCATCTTCACTAAAAACAGATAAAACTAGCCCAGCATTGTGGTGAGCATCTGGAGTCCCAGCTACTTAGGAAGCTGAGGTAAGAGGATTGCTTGAGCCTAAGAGTTTGAGGTTGCTGGGAGTTATGATGATACCACAGTACTCTACCCAGATGATAAAAAAAGAAAGAAAGAAAGAGATTAAGAGTGATGAATGTCATGTGCTGTTGGTCTCAGCATTTAACTGCTAGAGAGATGACAAAGAGGTAGCAGGCTTTACACAAGAGAATAACACCCACAGATCCGCACTCCAGCAAGTTCACTCGTCATGGGGAGGATGAGTTGTTAAGGACCCAAACTAAAAGCCAGAAAGACAAGATGTTGTCCTAAAGCTACTACAGAGATCTGAGCAAGAGGCAGGAGTATTAATAGCGTGAACTTTATAAAGAGAGTGTGGTAGAAGGGATGAAAAGAAGTGAATGAGTTAAAAAGAGATATTATGGAGGAAAATCGAATAGGATTTGCTGACTGAATGCAGGGTGGAAAGAGAGAAGTTTCTGGCTTGATATGTATGTTTGGTGGGAGCTGAAAAGAACAGAGTCTAGCTTGGGACAGGCCTGTGGGGGACACAAGAAAAGATGTCCAATCAACAGCTGGTATGATGAATCTGGAACTCAGAAAAGAAGGTGGATTTGGAATCATCAGGATATAATTGAAAAATAAAATACTATCTTCTTAGAGTCATTTGGAAGTTCCTATCAAAACGTCAATTTAACAATGGTACTTCTAAGAGTTTATAAAATATTCACCCAATGGCCAGGTATGGCGGCTCATACCTGTAATCTTAGCACTCTGGGAGGACGAGGCTGGTGAATTGCTTGAGCTCACAAGTTAGAGACCAGACTGAGCCAGAGAGAGAGAGAGACCTCGTCTCTAAAGATAGCCGGGTGTTATGGTGGGCACCTGTAGTCCCAGCTACTTGGGAGGCTGAGGCAAGAGAATCACATGAGCCCAAGAGTTTGAGGGTGCTGTGAGCTGTGACACCACAGACCTCTACCGAGGGCAACGAAGTGAGACTGTCTCAAAAAATAAAAAAACTTAAAAAATTAAATATTCACACAGGTATACAAAAATCAACATAAGAGTATTCCATAGCTGAGCATGGTGGCTTGTGACTATAGTCTTAGCTATTCAAATGGGTGAGGCAGGAGGATTACTTGAGCCCAGGAGTTCTGGGCTATACTGAGCTATGATTACACCTATTAATAGCCACCATACTACAGCATAGGCAATATATATATTCCGTGCTCTATTCTTTTTTGTTTTTTTTGAGATAGAGTCTCACTTTGTTGTCCTTGGCAGAGTGCCATTGCGTCATAGCTCACAGCAACCTCAAATTCGGGCTCAAGCAATTCTCTGGTCTCAGCCTCTCAAGTAGCAGAGACTCCAGGCACTAGCCACAACACCTGGCTATTTTTAGACTAGACGAGGTCTTGCTCTGGCTCAAGCTGGTCTTGAACTCGTGAGCTCAGGCAATCTACCCTCCTTGGTCTCCCAGAGTGCTAGGATTACAGGCATTAGCCACTGTGCCCAGCCTGTGCTCTATTCTTCGTAGTTAAAAAATAACAAAAAAACAGGAGGCGACATAGATGCTTATAAAGACCACCTATTGGCGGTGCCTGTAGCTCAAAGGAGTAGGGTGCTGGTCCCATATGCCAGAGGTGGCAGGTTCAAACCCAACCCTGGGGCTCAGCGCCTGTGGCTCAAGTGGCTAAGGCGCCAGCCACATACACCTAAAGTGGCAGGTTCGAATCCAGCCCAGGCCATCAAACAACAATGGCT
>NW_003852438.1:5013878-5014684 GCF_000181295.1 Otolemur garnettii | reverse complement strand
AAAAAAAAAGACCATCTATTAATATATCAGTGGCTTTAGAGTAGGAGAAATTTTGCTGTCCAGGGGACATGACACAAATGTTGGAAAACTTTTTGTTTTTATTTTGTTTTTGGAGACAAAGTCTAAAGCTGTCACCCTGGGTAGAGTGCCCTGGCGTCACAGCTCACAGCAACCTCAAACTCTTGGGCTTAAGTGATTCTCTCGTCTTAGCCTCCCAAGTAGCTGGGACTACAGGAATCCACCACAACACCCAGCTATTTTTTTCTTGTGGTTGCCATTGTTGTTTTAGCTGGCCCAGGCTGGGTTCGAACCCATCAGTTTTGGTGTATGTGGCCGGCGCCCTACCCACTGAGCTACAGGTGCCACCTGGAAAACATTTTTGTCACAACTGGAGGAAGAGGGTACAATGCATGGGTATGTGGTACACTTCCCGGGTGACGGACACCACTCAGACTTTACCTTAACATACATAAACAATGGAACCTAATAGTATGTACCTTCGTATTAATGGGAAATTTTTTAAAAAAGCAACAACTGTAGGAAGAGGAGCAACTGATATCTAGAAGATAGAGGCCAGGGATGCTCCTGATACCCTGTAATGCACAGGACAGTCAGGACAGACCCACAACAAAGACTTACCTAGCCCAAGAGATCAACAGTGCTGAGGACGGAAAATTCTGATCTATATAATAGTATGCAGCTATTCCAAATGTACTGGCATGGGAGATATCTATAACATATTAAGTATAAAAGGCAAGCTGTAGAACAGTAGGTATATTATCTGATTCGATTTTTTTTTTTTTTGG
>NW_003852438.1:5011338-5013813 GCF_000181295.1 Otolemur garnettii | reverse complement strand
CTCACAGCAACCTCCAACTCCTGGGCTCAAGCGAGTCTCCTGCCTCAGCCTCCCAAGTAGCTGGGACCACAGGCGCCCACCACAACGCCCAGCTAATTTTTGGTTGTAGCTGTCCTTGTTGTTTGGCGGCCAGGGCTAGATTCGAACCCGCCACCTTAGGTGTATGTGGCTGGCACCTTAGCCCCTTGAGCCACAGGCAACGAGCCCTGATTCGATTTTTAAGAAAGTGTTATGTTTGTATACATACAGAAAATAGTTGGGAAGACTATATACTATATCATTTGCCACTGGATGGGATTATGGGGATTTTCACTATGTTTTATGTATTTTAAAGGATTTTGACTTCAAGAAATAAGCCTAGGGTGGTGCCTGTGGCTCAGTGGGTAGGGCGCCCGCCCCATATACCGAGGGTGGAAGGTTCAGACCTGGCCCTGGCCAAACTGCAACAAAAAAATAGCTGGGCATTGTGGCAGGCACCTGAAGTCCCAGCTACTTGGGAGGCTGAGGCAAGAGAATTGCCTGAGCCCAGGAACTGGAGGTTGCTGTGAGTTGTGACACCATGGTGCTCCACTGAGGGTGACAAAGTGAAACTCTGTCTCTACAAAAAAAATAAGATCTGTCTGGACAAAACAGTGAGACTTCATCTTTCCAAAAAATAAAAAAAGTTAACTGGGCCCAGTGATGCACACCTGTAGTCTCAGCTACTCAGGAGGCTAAGCAAGAGGCTCTCTTGAGCCTAGAAGTTTGAGGCTTCACTGAGTTATGATAACGCCACTGTGCCCCAACCTAAGCAACTGAGAATCAATCAATCGATAAAACCATAGTTATTTTTCATAAAAATGAACAGTCTGTACATGTATATTTGCTAACATAGACACAATATTTAACAGAAAAAACCAAGACACTAAATAGTGTGTACAATATATTCAACTTTAAGAATAGTTTTGTAGACATAAAAAACTTTTTCAATGCATGCACAGAAAACATGTAGATGTTCATACACTAAAATATTAACAGTGATTAGCTATGGCTTGCAAGATTATAGATTGGTTTAGCTTCTTTTCCTTCTTTCTTTCTCATCCATATTTTCTAATCTTTCTACAATGAATATCTCTTATTTCAAGAAATATTTATTTATTTTCAGCTGCTCTGCAGAAATAAGGAAACAATAAATATTTTAAAACCGCAATCATGACTACTTTCTATACTACACAAATTTAATCACAGTGGTCCGTCTCCGTATCTTTGTTGAAATATTTTCAACTGTTTTCTCAAAAATAAAAACCAAACCTTTTCAAGTTAGCCAACTCAAGAGTTGAGGTCATTTCAAACAATATACACCACTAACAGGGGTACAGGACCATACGAAAGGAATCTTCATCTAAACAGGAAACTGTGTCCCCTACTGAGAAAGAAATAACAGAGCATTCTCCCATTCTGCTCCCTGCTCACGAGGTCTCCTACCCCTACCCAACGCTCTCCTCCACTCCACGCTCCCCTCCCTTGGGCACAAAGACCACTTCTGATGGCTCACAACACATCTGGCAAAGTGACAAAGTGAAAGGCCTTTACAAAGCTTTATTCAGCACTTACAGTCTCGATCATTCCCTGTCAGCAAATGATTGTGGGACTAACTGTTAGATTTGGCATCCTAGACATGTAATCAACTACTAAACACCTCAGGTTTTTGAAGAGGTCAATCAAGAGAGTCTCGTTCAGCCATGCCAATTAGCTCCATTAGATCCATAACGAGCAAAGAAATTAAGGAGACCTGGAAGAAGCCAAGCTGCTGTGATGATGCGAGGACTAGGATCCCAGGCCATGGAATAATTTTAAAAAGCCCTTCCCTTTCTTGGACTCCAAGGCCCCGCTCAGAAGTCACCTCTCTTCTGTGATGCTGTCTACCACTTGTTAGTCACTTTCTCCTACTACTCCTAAAACTGTGCATACATCTGTGACAGTACTCAGCACATCACTGGTACTTAATGATGTGTTTACACCCGCCATCTCCCTGCTAGACTGTGCACTTGAGGGCAGGGATTATGTCTTGTTCAGCTCTGGAGCCCGCCCACAGCTTGGAACAATAGATGCTTGTTGAATGAGTGACTGAATGAATGAATAAAATGGAGGCAGTGAGAGAACAATAAATCAAAGAGACATGTGTACTTGGGTGGAAAGCTGCAAATGGCAGAAAAAGAGGTCTTTACTTTAGCAAGAACTGAAAAGCCCAGGGAGAGGACTCTAGTAAGCCGGAAGTTTACTGAAACTTGACAGCTAGACCTAAAAGGTGACCAGCAAAGTGACACTTGGACTGCCTAGGAAAGAATAGTATATAAATCACAGGGCACTAAAAGCCAGAGGAACTCCAAGAAAGATAGTAAATACATCCCTTAGCTAGAGAGCAAGACCAGACAGGAGGCATTCAGTAAGAATCTGTTGTCCCAAATTTCTTTCTTTCTTTCTTTCCCTTCCTCC
>NW_003852438.1:5009047-5011011 GCF_000181295.1 Otolemur garnettii | reverse complement strand
CATTGTTTGGCAGGCCCAGCTGGATTTGAACACACCAGCTCTGGTGTATGTGGCTGGCGCCTTAGCCTCTTGAGCTACAGGCGCCGACTCTCTTGTCCCAAATTTCTATAGTTATTCACCTATAGGTTATGCTTTTAAATCATTTTCAACACCTGTAGGTAAATAAATTTTGCTGCACTAAAGTAATGTCTTTAAACTTGGCAACTATTAACCATCACCTGAGGAACTTATAAAAATACAAATTCCCAGGCCCCTCCCATGGAGATTCTGATGCAGAAATCTATACTTCTAACAAGTACCTTACAATGAATTTTTCTTTTTTTGAGACAGAATCTGACTCTGTTGCCTAGGCTAGAGTGCCATGGCATAGTAACTCACATCAACCTCAAACTTCTGGGCTCAAGAGATCCTCCTGCCTCAGCCTCCCAAGTAGCTGGGACTACAACACCCCACCACAACGCCCTGCTGATTTTTCCAATTTTAGTAGAGAAAAGGTCTTGCTCTTGCTCAGACTGGTCTCAAACTCCTGAACTCAAGCAATCCTCCTACCTTGACCTCCCAGAATGCTAGCATTATAGGCATGAGCCCTGTACCTGGCCTCTTCCAATGAATTTCAAAAGTCAGGCAAACTTTGGAAACAGTACATTCTGTCTGGAATGTACTGGATGGTTCTGATCACGTAATGTGAGAAGGGTGCGAGGGAAGAGAAAGTTATTTCAGCTATCCAGCATGGAAGGAGAGTACAGAACCTTGGGAGCTCGCAGACACTCAGTCACATCACAGGCATTCTTATTTAGAACAGATTTTTTGCCCTCTGGCATATGGAACAATAAGGAATGCCACAACAATACCTGTATAAAATTGGCATTAAATGGCACATGTCTAAGGGAAACCTGTTGTTCAAGTTTTTTGAGGAAAAAACAGACAGAGGATTAGTCTTCCCCTCCCACAGGGTAATGTATTTCTCCACCCACATATACACTTTAAAATAGTGATTTTCAACCAGTGTGCCAAGAGAGGATCTCACGTGTACTGTAAAAATTTTTAAAGATCATTAATGAAATTATTTTCAAAAAAGTTCAAAGCACAGTAAGTACATTCTTTTTCTTTACTCATTTTTTCTTTTTTTAATTGAGGCAGAGTCTCAGTTTGTTGCTCTCTGTAGAGTGCTATAGCATCACAGCTCACAGCAACCTCAAATTCTTGGGTTTAAGTGATTCTCTTGTTTTAGCCTCCCAAGTAGCTGGGACTACAGGAACCTGCCACAAGGCCCAGCTAATTTTTAGAGATGGGGTCTTGCTCTTGCTCTTGCTTGGTCTGGTCTGGAACTCCTTAGCTCAGGTGATCTGCCCACCTCAGCCTCTCAGAGTGCTAGGATTACAAGCCTGAGAGCCACAGCACCCAGACTTTACATTTTCTTTTTTTGGTTAACATGATTTAAGTGTGCCATGAAAGTTTAACTATAGGTTCAAGTATGCCATGAGACAAAAAGTTGAAAAACACTGCTTTAGGCTCAGTGCCTATAGCTCAAGTGGCTAAGGCACTAGTCACATACACCAGAGCTGCAGGTTTGAATCCAGCCTGGGCCTGCCAAACAACAATGACAACTACAACCAAAAAAAAGTGACGCATTGTAGTGGGTGCCTGTAGTCCCAGCTACTTGGGAGGCTGAGGCAAGAGAATCGCTTAAGCCCAGAAGTTAGAGGTTGCTGTGAGCTGTGGCAGCACTCTACCCAGGGTGACAGCTTGAGGCTCTGTCTCAAAAACAAAAAAAACAAAAAAACCCCACTGCTTTAGAAGAACAGCCACATCCAGGGTGCTGTAGCACGTGGCAGGTGTGGTGGCACAAGAGCCTTATAAGATAGCCACCCAAACATCTAAGAGATAAGCATGAGCAGTCTGGGACCCACAGGACTTGCAAGTGTCAGCTGCATCAGCATTACCATAGTCTTTTTTTTTTTTTT
>NW_003852438.1:5005961-5008531 GCF_000181295.1 Otolemur garnettii | reverse complement strand
AGGCTGGTCTCGAACCTGTGAGCTCAGGCAATCCGCCTGCTTCAGCCTCCCAGGCATGAGCCACTGGGCCCAGCCAGCATTACCACAGTCTTGAACGGCCAGTACTAGCCACACAGAAAGAAGCATATGAAAGGCAAAGTAGAAGGAACACTGTTTCCATAATTCCTCCTTCCCACCTGGGATCAGTGAAAATAGCTTGTCTCAAGGAGCCTACAAATCATCTTCAAGCCAATTGACAGTGAAGCTATGAGGAGGGGTGTGTAGCCTGTCAGCCAAGCCAAGCCTCTTAAAGGCCCTAAGGTGATAAGAATAGTCCTACAAGCAGTGCATGTTTACACTACTGAGGCTGTGGTACTGTACTGTGGGGAAGAACTTAAGAGTCTGAGCTGGACAGAACTACATCTGGAGCAGAGCCTTACCACTCCTGGGCTGTAGGACTCTAGACAACTTTTACTTGCAGATAAGCCTCAGTTCCCATGTTTGTGAAATGAGGAGCAATACCTATCTTGCAAAGTTTTTATTGTGATTAAAAGTAGAAGGTCTGGGCTACATACAGAAAATAGCATCAACAAACATTTACCAAATGCCTGCTGAAGCCTACCTTACTGTCCAGGTGGAGATAGGGGGAGACAACTTTGTGTCAGAGGGGAGACGGGCAAACAAACTCTCCCTAGGTAAGTTCACGGCAGAGATGCTTACCCGATACAGCATGGAACCCAAAGGAAGCATCAATCTCCATCCCAGTAGGGAAACGGAAAGCTTTACAGAGCTGGCGGTGTCTGTTTGGGTCTGGCCTTTCATTCAAATATCAGAAATGTGATATAAATTCCTAACGATGAAGTCACTCAGTGGTTTTCCAGTTCGACTCTGCTTCTGACTGGCTCTGTATGGGCATGTCCATGTTTGGTGGTTGCTTTAGGATTCTTAACTCCTAGGGAATTGGGGCAACGCTAAGTAATTTTCATGTATGACCTCGTGTAGCACTCCAAGCAATTACGTGCTAAATAAATACAGGATCTGAGAAATTCTGGAGGGTCACCAAATCATATATTCCTGCAGGGAATAATCTTAGCAGATAGAGTCAAGGATTACAGGTCCAGCCATAAACTTTCTGCTCCAATGGAAATAAAAAGGCATGCAGCCCTGCCTAAAAGTCACACCTATTTAGTCAGAGGTGGCAGTGGGGCAAGAGGGACTCTAGAAGTGCAAGAAAAGCATTTTTGAGCAGTGAATGGATGACAAGCAGAGTATTAAGCAAAGACGAATAAAACAGCACATTTGCCTTCAAGGAGTTCCCAAATATTACAACAGAAGTGCCAAGTGCTACCTTAGAGATTATGCATAAATTCTCATAGGAACAAGGAAATGATGGTAATAAAAATTAAAATACTCAACAGAAATAAGTAAGTTGGGGCTTAGCGCCCGTAGCACAGAGGTTACAGCATAAGCCACATACACCAAGGGTGGCAGGTTTGAACCCAGCTGGGGCCAGCTTAACGATAACTGCAACAACAACAAAAAAAAATAGCTGGGCGCTGTGGTAGGTGTTTACAGTCCCTGCTACTTGGGAGGCTGAGGCAAGAGAATCGCTTAAGCCCAAGAGTCTGAGGTTACCCTGGGCTGTGATCCCATTGCACTCTACTGAGGGCAACATAGTGACACTGTCTGCAAAAAAAGAAAAAAAAAAAGAAAGAAAGAAGTAAGTAACACTTACCAAGTGCTTACTACAAGGTGAGACAATTAAGTTCGCAAACTCATCCTTCAAAGTACTCCCTTTGGCCATCTGGTGACTGTAGTGATATTCAGCAATGACATATGTAACACTTTTTCTAGGATGAGCTCACAACTTAACTGTCAGACCTCATACGATCTATAGTTATAATGGCCATTCCAGAAAAAGAGTTCCAATACTGCTTTGATGAGTGGACTAGGTGCTAGTGTTGGTGCACAGCTTCCTAAGGGGAGTACCTCAAAGGTGACCATAGAGATATTCATCAATGAAGTATATGTAGCACTTTTTCTAGTATGAGTTTGCAAACTTAATTGTCCAACTCGTATTTATAAGTCTCTGTTCCAAGAATCTCACAATAGCCTTATCAGGTGATATTATCATCATTATAGGTGAGGACACTGATGCATAAGAAGTTCAGCAACTGGCCTATGGTCACACCTGGTAAGTGCCATGATAAAGATTTGAACCTAGACTCCAGACTTGGCTCCAGAGCCCTTGTTCTCAAACGCTACCCTAAATTCCTTTTCAGAGAGAAACTCCAAATTCAGCATCAGAAAGACTGGGAAGATACTACAGAAGTTGCTCTTTGCTTGAGTCTTGAAGGATGACTGTCAGGAGAGACAAACACTGAGGGGAAGGCACAGTTCATCAAACACACAGCTTAGAAGAGAAAGGCATGTCTGGAACAGTAAGAAAGATATATATAAGTTGTAAACTCCATCTCAGATGAACAGGACACTGGCCCTGCTGCTACTCCTATAGGCCTAGACAAGGGAGAGGACTCTGAAGTTTGTGCCTCACCATGAAATCCTCGGACTTCCGATGTTTTTTTTTTTTT
>NW_003852438.1:5001292-5005737 GCF_000181295.1 Otolemur garnettii | reverse complement strand
CTTAGCCGCTTGAGCCACAGGCGCCGAGCCCGGACTTTCGATGTTTAGGGCTGGTATTTACCTCATGGATCTATCAATCTATTGATATTTCCTTCTTCATTAAATAATTCTATATAACACGACCACCATCCTAACTTTTCCAAACATTCTGCTATTGATTCAGCTAAAAATCTACTTCAATAACCAAAAAGGCATTACCTTCATAACAGAATAAGAAATTGCAATGTGAAAAGGTAAATGTCTTCCTTAAGGACACACAGGTAGCCTGTAATCCTAACACTCTCAGAGGCTGAGGTGGGTGGATTGCTTGAGCTTACGAGTTTAAGACCAGCCTGAGCAAAAAGTGAGACCCCCGTCTCTACCAAAAATAGAAAAACTGAGGCAAGAGGATAGCTTGATCCTAAGAGTTGGAGGTTGCTGTGAGCTATGAGGCCACAGCATTCTACCCAGGGTGACAGCTTGAGACTCTGTCTCAAAAAAAAAAAGACACACAGGTAGCCTGTAATCTCAGCTACTCAGAAGCCTGAGGTGGAAGGATCAACGCAGCCAGAACTTAGAGGCTGCAGGGAGCTATAATTGTGCCACTGCACTCCAATCTGGCTGACAAAGCAAGACTTCATCTCTACTTAAAGGAAGGAAAAAAAAAAAAGAGCTAGATTCAACTCTGGGCCTCTGGCTTTCTCATACCATTCTTTGTCCATTGATATTTATTTATAGGTAGCCCCCAAATCAGATGCAATTAAAAATAAGTAAAACTTCCTGCAGCTAATTAAGCCAACCATGCTCTTTTCCTCGTGGGGACCTGGTGTGCAGTGGCTCCAAAGCCTCCTTGGTAGTGTATGCAGCCTGTTGCTCATATAGGTTGCTCTAAGGGACCTTGGAGACATTCCTTTCCAATACATGTTCATATGTTAGACCTCGTGATTTCCCCATTCTAGGCTCCAGACAGGTATGTGTGGTGCCTTTGGAAAACCCCAGGGCACTGTGGCCAGGGTTCACATTGGCCAAGTCATCATGTCCATCCATACCAAACTATAGAACAAGGAGCATGTGATTGAGGCCCTTCGCAGGGCCAAGTTCAAGTTCCCTGGCCATCAGAAGATTCACTTCTCCAAGAAATGGGGTTTTATCAAGTTTAACTCAGATGAATTTGAAGACATGGTGGCTGAGAAGTGGCTCATCCCAGATGGCTATGGCGTCCTGGACAAGTGGTGGGCGGGCCCTGCACTCGTGAGGACTTAACACCATGTCGCCTATCAATTGCACCTACCAACAATAAATCCTACTTCTTGTCCAGAAAAAAAAAAAAATAACAATAAGTAAAACTAATCTAAAATGAACAACATGGAATAAGCAATTTTTCTGACTCACTGCAAAATACAGATGACTTTTCAAAACACATTAACGACTCTTCTCCAACTCCACAACAGGATCCTGAGTGAATTCTCTCTTTTAATCCTTTTCATCTTTTAAATGAGACACCCAACTGTGGAAACGGTGTCCAATTGCTATTTTAAAACAGTTAGCAAGAAGTCATTATATATCATTACTATTCATCTACGTAGAATGTGGCCTTTCTGTTTTGTTAAGGAGTAATAAGGAGGGAAAGAAATGAGACACTAAGGAGAAAAGTTCTAAGAGTCATCACCTTCAAAGTCACATTTGTATCTAATCAATCTATTCCACCCTTTAGACTAGGAAGGTGGTACATGTTGGCTCTGGCTTGACTGGGGTTGCGACCACTCATACATAAGCAATGTAACTAGACCTATAAAGAGAAAGAGACAAAAACACAGCTGAGAACGGGGATGAGGTCAATCTTAAAGCAAAGCTGAAAAAGGAAGAGGATTTGAATCATATTTAGGTATGTTTTCTAGCACTAGAAAACAGTGAACTTTTAACTATTAAATTTTATCACATTCTCCCCACAATGACAATTCTATTCAATAAATTACATATAGTAGCCACTCATCTTCAAACTTCCTCCTTCTAGAACCAATATAGAAAGGTTCACAAACATACAAAAATAAAGTTCAATAGTCATACAAAACAATGGCCTTAACCCTTAAACCATCTGCTGGCCTGTCTTTCCCTAGCTATAATATTTTTCTTACTTTATCTTACTGAACGTATCCAACAGGACTCCAAAGAAAAATATTTGAATTATTCAAAGAACTTCCTTTCATTTCTTTCTACACAGCAGTGGAATTAATCTTATGATGAAAAGAAAGTAAAAGGATAGAACATTTTCATTGTTTAGCCAGCAATAAAGTTCTGTTAAAATACTGCAATCTGGGTGACACCTGTGGCTCAGAGGTGTAGAGAGCCAACCCCCATATGCCAGAGGTGGCAGGTTCAAACCAAAAAAAACAAAAAAACAAAAAAACAACACTTCAATCTGTTAAAGAAGATGAAAATTTTTATTTGATCTAATTTGGGGGCAGGAAAATCAGTGGTTCTAAAAGCCTCCAACTAGCAGCCCATAAAATGTATATACATCTTTCAACTCAACCTTGTTAATCTTCCATAAAATTTTTTCAAAGAAATTGATTTCAGAAGATTCAAATGTCCATTCTCAGTAGATACCTTTACACTTCATTTATGACAATGACTAGACATTTCCATGTCAACAACAACAGGACTGCTTTCTCCCAAAAATCAAACCATAGAATTGTTTTGGCTATACAGCTCTGGTTTCTAGGTCAAATATATATGACTTCTTACAAATGGTATTTCACCTAAGGCACCAAGCAAGTTCAAACAAATAAAAAGCAACAAAGTAAAACACTTAAAACTGATCTGTAAGTCTGACTACATCATTAGGCAAGCTGGTTAAATTAATCTAATACAAAAGTCATGTTTGTCCACTTAGAAAACCCAACTTTGAAAGTACAAATGTGCTATACAAATGACCTGAATGTTTAAAAGGAACAAGAGGAATCCACAGGATGGCTCATTCATAGAGAAACCAGGTTTCTAGTACAAGGCAGATCCAGACTTGGACCTCAAGTCTACAATTCACTTCCTATTTGCCAAGTGACTTAACAGCTTTGTCCCTCAGTTTCATAATAGGTAAAACTGGAAAAACTTCTACCATGAGCACTTACAATGAGGGAATAAATGCAAAAGTCCCTGGCACATAGCACAGACTCAACTAGTTTTAGTGGACACCACCCAAGCCTCAACTCCACCCTTAAGTCCTAAGAGTAATTTTATCTTTAAAAGAGTTATTTAGAAAATTCTGGGTTGGTAGACTGTCTTTTTAAAAAAAGAAGAGGAGGGAGTGCATTAAGTATCACTAGAGGAGCATTGTGGAGCATTGTGGAGCTATTAAGACCCAACAAAGTTAATGCGCCTTTGGATGCTAGAAGTCTAGAAGAAGGAAAACTGAAGTACAAATAACTAAACTAGAAATGAGCAGAGATTAGTTAAAATGCATATATGTAAATGTATGTAAATAAAACAGTGCTATTATGAAAAAAACAGGACTACATGCATTTAATTATAAATGTTGCCAAACTTGTAGGGAAAAAGATGGCAGGAAAAAAGATAACATTCATTTTAACTTCTTCTTTCCCTGACTTTTATCTTTTAATTTTTCTCTAAAGTTTGGGAAACGGTTTCCAGCATTTACATCTATACATAGTATTGGATTACTCTGCCTTTATTCTGGCACCCATCAGAGCAGTTTTTAAAAACTAAGCAGTAAGTAATAACATTTATATCACCACTGAATCTCTATTAAATAGTTCTCATGCCAAGCATTCTTCATAATAGTCTAAAATTAACAATGTTCAAAATAAAAGAATGTCCTTTTACAAGTGCAGAAAAATTGAAAATTTTTAAAGCAATGAAGAATTTTGTTGCTAACTCATATGGCTATACAAATCAAAGATGCACAGGGAAGAACACAAGAAAGTAAAACAAGGCCAATGCCAAGCATGTGGATCACAGAATAAGCAGGTCACTGAGGTCAGAGCGGAAAAGGGGCTTTCAATGAGGTAGAAAACAGATCAGCAGGCTAGGAGCGGTGGCTCATGCCTCTACTTCCAGCACTATAGGAGGCCGAGGTGGGTGGATTGCCTGAGCTCACAGGTTCAAGACCAGTCTGAGCCAGAGCAACACCTAGTCTAAAAATAGCCAGGCAATAGTGGCTCCTGTACCTCAGTGGGGAGGGCGCTAGCCACATACACTGAGGCTGGCAGGTTTGAACCCGGCCCAGGCCAGCTAAACAACAATGACAACTGCAACAAAAAAAGAGCCGGGCATTGTGGCAGGAGTCTGTAGTCCCAGGTACTTGGGAGGCTGAGACAAAAGAATCGCTCAAGCCCAAGAGTTTGAGGCTGCTGTGAGTTGTGATGCCATAGCACTCTATCAACAGCGACATAGTGAGACTCTGTCTCAAAAAAAAGAGAGAAAAAAAGAGTATCAACAATTAGTAAATA
>NW_003852438.1:4988777-5001272 GCF_000181295.1 Otolemur garnettii | reverse complement strand
TAGCTGGGCATTGGGCAGGAGCCTATAATCCCAGCTACTTAGAAGGCTGAGGCAAAAGAATCACTCAAGCCCAAGAGTTTGAGGTTGCTGTGAGCTGTGACGTTATGGTACTCTACAGAGAGTGACAAAGTGAGACAAGGAAGGAAGGGAGGGAGGGAGGGAGGAAGGAAGGAAGGAAGGCAGGCAGGCAGGAAGATTATTCTGTGTTTGGCACAGGCTTGCCTCAGGGTACAGGTGTCTGAAGATTTAGGGTTTCCTACCTATTTTGCTGCAAATTAATTCTCTGACATTAGACAAGCCATTATATGTATCTGGCCTCAGTTTCCTCTGAAAAATGAGCATCTCCTGAGCTCTAAGCCACTCTAGCTCAATGTTTTATAAATGCTACTTGTCTGGCATTATTATATGTGACAAGTCAAAAAGAAGGGAACATGAGGCAGTGACTCTCATGCCTACAATCCCAGCACTTTGGGAGGCGGAGGTAGGAAAACTACTTGAGGCCAGGAATTTGAGACCAACCTGAGCAATGTAGTGAGATTAAAAAATTAAAAACAAGGCCTGTCTCTATTAAAAAATTTAAACAAGGCCAGGTGTGGTGGCTCACGCCTGTAATTCTAACACTCTGGGAGGCTGAGGTGGGTGGATTGCTTCAGCTCATGAGTTTGAGACCAGCCTGAACAAAAGCCACCCTGTCTCTACTAAAAATAGGGGGAAAAAAAAAAAGGCAAGAGGATGGCTTGAGCCCAAGAATTGGAGGTTCCTGTGAGCTATGATGCCATGGCATTCTACTCTCAAGAGCTTGAGAATCTGTCTCAAAAAAAAAAACCCAACAGTAATTAAATAAACCAAACAAAGGAGGCTATTGGAGCCTCCTTTAGCCTCTAAAAGCTCTAGCACAGATATAGAGATTTGGGGAACTATTCAGTGTAGGAGGCTATAGTTGAAGCCTTGGGTATGATTCCAAGTTTGTTATCAGAAGAGAAGGTAGCCAGAAAAGGAACCTGGGATAAATTAACATTTAGAGAACAGGTAAAGGAAGTGGAGATAACACAGAGGCATACTGGGGAGACCAGGAAGGAATGGGGGAAGAGAGGAGAGAAGGAGATGATGTTGAATATATACTGACACCAATATAAAAATACGATCAAAAAATGCTCCCTGGAAGATGGGCACAGTGGCTCATGCCGGTAATGCCAGCACTCTGGGAGGCTAAGGTGGGTGGATTGCTCGAGCTCACGGGTCTGAGACCAGCCTGAGCAAGAGCGAGATTCCGTCTCTAAAAATAGCCAAGCATTGTGGCAGCGCCTATAGTCCCAGCTACTCAGGAGGCTGAGGCAGAAGAATCGCTTGAGCCCAGGAGTTAGAGGTTGCTGTGAGCTACAATGCTACAGCACTCTATCGAGGGTAACAAAATGAGACTCTGTCTCAAAAAAACAAAAGAAAACCCACTCAGTGGGTTTCGCAGGAAGATCATCAGTGGCCTAGTTAGGAACAGTTTTAAAGTAACAGTGAAAGAAGAAGACAGATTATTCAGGGTGCTTAAGAATGAATAAGAGGTGCAGTGTGAGCAACTGAGTTCTTTCTTATGTTTTGTTATAAAGGAAATGTGAGGTGGTGCAACATCGATAGAAGGACAGAATCAAGGAGGGTGAGTCTTTTTCCTTCTTTCTAACTTTTTTTTTTTTTTGACAGTCTCTCTGTCACCCAGGCTAAAGTACGGTGGCATCATCATAGTTCAATGCAACCTCAAACTCCCAGGCTGAAGTGATCCTCCTGCCTCAGCCTCCTGAGTAACTGGACTACAGATATGTACCACCATACTCAGCTAACTTTTTAACCTTTTGGAGAGATGGGGGTCTTGCTATATTGTCCAGGCTTTATTTTTCTTAAAAGATAGACAAATAAGCTCAGCGCCCATAGCTCAGTGGTTAGGGTGCCAGTCACATACACCGAGGCAGGTAGGTTCGAACCCAGCCCAAGCCTGCTAAAAAACAGTGACAACTGCAAAACTTAAATAAATAAATAAATAAAAATAGCTGGGCATTGTGGCAGGTGCCTGCAGTCCCAGCTACTTGGGAGGCTGAGGCAAGAGAATCACTTAAGCCCAAGAGTCAGGGGTTGCTGTGAGCTGTGACACCATGGCATTTGACCGAGGGCAACATAGTAAGACTCTGTCTCTAAAAAAAAAAAAAAAAAAAAGGAAGAATATATAAGTTATAGAGAAAGAGCTATTAGAAAGAGGTTGAAACACTGATCAACAAATACTGAGAGGTTCCTTTGTTCAAAGCACTGCTTCGGGGTAGAGCGGGATCCCAATGTGGCATGGTCATGAAGTTTAAGGTTTCTTCCAGTATAGAGAGATATCAAAAACTAATTTTATAATTAGTGGGATTTAATTACAAGTTTAATGCAGGGGACTGAAAGCTCTAACAGACTTTGGTAGGGCCTCAGAACTGTATGAAGCCAGAGAGTGCCCTTCAGTGGTTAGCTTCAGGGTTTCCCAGTCTGTGCCAGGAATGTGGTACTTGCCCTTGATTGGTGAGGCTTTATGAGTGTGGAAATGCTTATCCTTAGTCCTTGAGGCAGCCTGGCAGAGCTTATGGGAACCAGAAGCCCCAAGCAAGTCACCTTGAATAGGCAAACAATCTTTTTACCCCACTGTACTGAACAAATATTATCATTTTCTGTGTTTGTCAAGATATATAAAACGTTGAAAGCACTGCAGGAAGTTAACCTTTTTTTTTTTTTTGAGACAGAGTCTCAAGCTGTCACCCTGGGTAGGGTGCCGTGACATCATAGCTCATAGTAACCTCCAACTCTTGGGCTCAAGTGATCCTCTTGCCTCAGTTTTTCTATTTTTAGTAGAGACTGGGTCTCAATTTTTGCCCAGGCTGGTCTCAAGCCTGTGAGCTCAAGCTATCTACCCACCTCAGCCTCCCAGAGTGCTAGGACTACAGTTGTCAGCCACTGTGCCCCTGCCCCCCCCCTAAGTTAACCTTTTGACAGTGAACAACACGTATAGGCATTCAAACCAGACGACGCCTGTAAGCATGTTTCTGTAGGACTGTTTTGGTTCTAGGCTGCCTCTCTGCAGTCAAAGGGTTGATGATAACCTTTTTTTCTAAGAAAGAAGATAAAGATGTCTTGACTATTAAAAAAAATCAATTCTGATCTTGACTATAAAAAAAGCAAAGGAAAGAAGGGTAGGTAGGTACAGATGTTGGGGGAGCACCAGGAAGATACAGGGCTCTAGCTTGCTGACCTCTACATTTCTTTCTGTGCAGGAGTCAAAGAAAAGATGTTCTAGTGTATCTCCCCACTACATTCAGTCACTGCTTATTTCACACCAGGTACCATTCATCTAAGTATTCACTTGTATTAACCCATTCATCCTTCAAAACCATCCTACGGGCCGGTATTATGAGTCCCAGTTTTCGAGATTAAGTGATTCGTGCAAGGACACAACAATGGAAATGCTGCAAGAGGGTCTGGCTCCAGGGTCCAAACTCTTGGCCACTACTCTATGCTGCCTCCTAAGCTCTTTGCTGAGAGGGATGAGAGTTGGAGAAAGAATTTTCACAAAGACATTCCGAGTTGCCACTACAGGAATGGAAGGCACATATTCTGAAGTTAATATAGACTACAGTCCCAGCTCCACCAGTTATTAGTCAGATATGAGTCTGTAAAAGTTAACTCCTCCAGGCCTCAATTTCCTCAACTATAACATGAGGACAACAGAATCTACACGTTAATAAGACTGAAAGGCATAAAGCATGCACAGTTCTTAGACCCTAGGACAGATGAAGTACTCAGAGACATTTGCCACTCTAAAGGTGGAGGAAGTTATCTGAAGAAATGTAGAATATGCCAGGCAGTGCTGTGAGTCAGGAGACAGGGGAAAGGCGTTTTTCTAGTGGTGTCAATTTCCACAGTTTTGTGATTTTTTTCTTTCCAGGAGTGCCTGAGAGAAGGTTGATGGTTCAAATATCTTAGATCTGGGATGAAATAGAAAAGGAGGGTAAAAGGAAGCAAAGATTTAGGCTACCAAGTATTTATTGATCAGTAATCAATTAATCAATAAAAGATACTTGAATAAATGCCTTGCAGTACTATTAACCTAACTTATGCAACTTTTAAAAGTTTCAAGAGGTGCCCATAGCTCAGTGGGTAGGGCACTGGCCACATATTTAAATATTGAGATTTAAATCTCAGAGGTGGTGGGTTTGAACCCAGCCTGGGCCTGCCAAACAACAATGACAACTACAACACCAAAATGGCCAGGCATTGTGGCAGGTGCCTGTAGTCCCAGCTACTTGGGAGGCTGAGACAAGAGAATTGCTTAAGCCGAAGAATTTGAGATTGCTGTGAGCTGTGAAGCCACAGCACTCTACCCAGGGCGACATAGTGAGACTGTTACCAAAAAAAAAAGTTTCTACAGAAAATGTACTCAGAATTTATCTTGAGATGGCAGAAGACATCACTCTCAGGAAGAAACAACAGTATTCCAAAAGGAAAGAGCATGGAAGGGAATCAGGAAAGGGTCCTCAGC
This sequence comes from Otolemur garnettii, assembly GCF_000181295.1. NCBI lineage: Eukaryota > Metazoa > Chordata > Mammalia > Primates > Galagidae > Otolemur > Otolemur garnettii. The sequence continues at coordinate 4,996,723 of NW_003852438.1, read as the reverse complement.
AGAGTGCAAAGGTTCCTCTTGGCCTAATTTTCCTTCCCTACTCCCCATAACTGCTTTTCTTTTCTAACTTTGAGCCTAGATAATAAAGAAAAAAGCCATGAACAACTGAAGAACAGAAAAGCCTAAAGAATTTGTCTTAGAAAAAATGCTAAAATTCAAATTTTCTTTCTTTCTTTCTTTCTTTTTTTGAGACAGAGTCTCACTTTGGCACCCTCAGCAGAGCGCTATGGCATCACAGCTCACACCAACCTCCAACTCCTGGGCTTAGGCAATTCTCCTGCCTCAGCCTCCCAAGTAGCTGGGACTACAGGCGCCCGTCACGATGCCCAGGTATTTTTTGTTGCAGTTTGGCCAGGGTCAGGTTCAAACGCACCACCCTTGGTATATGGGGCCGGCACCCTATTCACTGAGCCATAGGTGCCGCCCTAAAATTGAAATTTTCTTGGGCATTTCCTCATAAGGGCCTGTGAAAGGGGCAGAATAAGTCAAGAAATTGCCGGTCCAGGGAGCAGCTTTGGTGGGAGGTGGGGGAGGGGACACAGTGGAAGAAATACAGGGAAGTCAGGTTAGGTGAAAGAGTGACTGAAGGGATGAGTACTTGATTACTAGAGGAGAGGGAAAGGAAAAGAATAAAACCACTAGACACAGTGGTGGGGAAGGGGCCACCCTGGGCCTATATTCCTAGTGTCAACAAAGACAGCCAGCTGCTGCTTCTGGTTCCTCTTTACACCCTGGCAAACTCTTGAATAACTAGCCGGTGGCCTCTATTTTTAAAGATTAAATAAAAACAACCCACACCCTTCAATGCAGGCTTAGCAAAAGAATAAATGTTAAACGTTAATATACTCTTAAGAAGAGAGGATATTGAGGAAGGGTGGAGAAGCAACTAACCAACAGGAAAAAATTCCTGAAGCTGTAATTTGTAATAGAAAGCTATCTATGGCATTTCAGTATTACAGGAGCTGATATTCAGAGCAGGCAAGAAAGTCCCTCAAAGTAAAGTGAAACAAAGGAACAGTATGAACTGCTTACAGGTTCTTATAAATGACTTGTAATGGTATAAATACCTACCCACCAATGGTTAGGAGAGATAGCTTTTGGTTTGGCTGATATATAGACACTTTCTCTCTTTCTGTAACTTGTTTATCTTGTCCTCCTAGAGATATTTAAATCTCCGATATCACTACAGAAAAATCTACTTCTTTCCTGCAGTTTCAGTTGTGGGGCGGGGGAGGAACAATCCTAAAATAGCAAAGACAACAATGCGAGGAATAGCACTTCAGAGTTCTAACGGGTATTTCCTGTACTTCACTCAATGTACTAATCACAATCAAAACTAGGAATTACAAGGAAAAAAACACTACTCCCAATAATAACAAAAACACTACACACTATTCTTTTTCTGCTGTCACTCCCCCAAAGAACAAAACACCACCACTTGTCTGAGTATTATTAAAAAATAACAAATTTTCAAGGCTATTAATACATGCATACATGGAAATGTGTATATTAATGAGTCTAAGCATGATTTACAATAACAGTAATGGTAGTAATTTAAAAAAAATTCTAGAACAAAAACTAGAAATAATCAAATGTAATATTTGCTCAACTACATTTAGGTATAATAGCTAGATCCTTAAAGTTTTTTTAAGCATTATTAAAATTATTACATTAAAAACACTTCATCACGAATTGGGAATACTATTTCCTATATCTTTTCCTATTTGTAACAAATATTTTTGTAATGTAATTTTTTTTCCAGAATAAAGAATGGAAATATTTTTGTAATGTAGTTTTTTTCCCCAGAATAAAGAATAAAAAATTGCATTTTTAAAGAATGCAAAAGCAGGACAGCGCCTGTGGCTCAGTGAGTAGGGTGCTGGCCCCATATACCGAGGATGGTGGGTTTGAACCTGACCCCGGCCAAACTGCAACAAAAAAATAGCTGGGCATTGTGGTGGGCGCCTGTAGTCCCAGATACTCCGGAGGATGAGGCAAGAGAATCACCTAAGCCAAGAGAATCACCTAAGCCCAAGAGCTGGAGTTTGCCGCGAGCTGTGAAGTCAGAGCATGCTACCAGGGGCACAGAGTGAGACTCTGTCTCTATTAAAAAAAAAAAAAGCAAAAGCAGAGGAAACATTATTATAAAAGCCAAGTATAAATTAACAACAACAACAAAAGCTATATATAAGCAGTTTGTGTGCCAAGAGGTTTGAGAAAAGTGGCCTCCATCACTCCTTCTTGTCTGCTGAGCCATCAATTACTCAGAATAAAGACCACCTTTACTAGTCCTGTCACAGTTAGGTATGGCCAAATAACTAGGTTCTCGCCAATGTAATATCAACAAAACAGTATGTGCAACTTCCGGCTCTTGCCTGTAAAAGGAAAAGGCATAACCTCCTTTCACTGTCTCTTCCTGATGGCTAAAATCATCCATCTTGGTCCGTGAATGGGTTGAAAACCAGACCCAAGGATGAAGGAACAGGATAGGAAGTGCCTAAAGCCCGATGCCCTCATGAAGGAGAACTGTCATATTAGTTCAGAATATTACATGACATAGAAATAAACTTCCATCTTGTTCAAGTACCCATTGTTTGCAGTCTCTACGTGTACTGGAACCCATAATCCAACAAATACACAGTAAATGAAGCCATTTTCAGTCTGCTGTTGCTACTTGGGCTCCCCAACAGAATCACATGCCACGGTATTAAAACTTCTAAAAGCAAATTTAATTCTTATGTAAGTCAGACAAACTTCTTATAAACCTTTTATTGTAAATCCTCCTGATAAGGCTTTTTTCACACTCAGTTTTTGATTACGTAAATAAGATTTTCACCTAGGCTAAATTCTTACAAAGTAAATAACAATTTGCTTATTTGAAATCAGAGTACTACAAAGAAACTTTTTAAACTAATGTAAAACAAGAATTACGAGTCTTGAACTAGGGTGGCACCCGTAGCTCACTGAGTAGGGCACCAGCCACATGCACCAGAGTGGTTGGTTCAAACCCAACCCAGGCCTCCTAAAACAAAAAAATAACCGGGCGTTGTGGCAGGTGCCTGTAGTCCCAGCTACAAGGGAGGCTGAGGCAGGAGAATTGCTTGAGTACAGGAGTCTGATATTGCTATGATGCCACAGCACTCTACCAAGGGCGAAATATTAAGACTCTATCAATAAAAAAAAAAAAAATTTTTTTAAAGACTTTTGAACTAGTTGATCAATAAACTGTATGAATTAATATTTTTGAAACATGTTATTTCCATGAAGGGTTTCAGCATAATCAAAGGGCTTTTCTAAACTTTGCCTGTGTTTATTTTTATTCCTGAAGTTAAAACAGCTACTTGGGGCTTGGCGGTTAGGGTGCTGGCTACACACACTGGGGCTGGTGGGTTCAAACCCAGCATGAGCCTGCTAAACAAAAAAATTGCCAGGCATTGTGGCAGGCGCCTGTAGTCCCAGCTACTTGGGAGGCTCAGGCAAGAGAATCGCTTAAGCCCAGGAGTTTGAGGTTGCTGTAGGCTGTGATGCCACGGCACTCTCCTGAGGGCGACACAGTAAGACTCTGCCTCAAAACACACACACACAATGCTACTTGATATACTAAGAGTTTCCCTAACAAAATATTATTTAAATAAACTATCAGCTAAAAATAGATGAGTGAAGCCAGGTGAGGTGGCTCATGCCTATAATCCTAGCATGCCTGTAGGCCAAGGCAGAAAATCCCTTGAGTTCAGGACTTCACGACCAGCCTGAGCAAGAACAAGACTCCATTACTACTAATAACAGAAAAAAATAGCCAAAGGGTCATGGCAAGCAACTGCATTTCCAACTACTCAAGAGGCTGAGGCAGGAGATAGTTGGATCCTGGGAGTATGAGGTCACTATAAGCTTGGCTGACACCATGGGACTCTAGCTTGGGCAATAGAGTGAGGCGCTGTCTTAAGTAAATAAATACATAAAATAAAAATAGATGAGTGAACACAAATTCCAATTACTAATTTGCTAATTTTTTTTTTTTTTTTTTTTTGTAGAGACAGAGTCTCACTTCATTGCCCTCTGTAGAGTGCCCTGGTGTCACACAGCACATAGCAACTCCAACTCCTGGGCTCAGGCGATTCTCTTGCCTCAGTCTCCCGAGTAGCTGGGACTACAAGCACCAGCCACAAAGCCCAGCTATTTTTTGGTTGCAGTTTGGCCGGAGCTGGCTTTGAACCCGCCACCCTCAGCATATGGGGCTGGTGCCCTACTCACTGAGCCACAGGCGCCACCCTAATTTGTTAATTGTTAAAAGACTACAGCCTGAAAATAAGCAAACTGTGTAAGAAATGATATTCTGGTTTGGTTTCCAGACTAAGAGCTTATACCATAGCTATTAGTAATTCTAGGAAATTCTCCAAGCTCCTCCAGAACAACGATGCTTTAACTGATTATACTCAATCATACCTCAGTGTAAGACTGTATTTGAACAAAAAACCCTCACCTTAGTCAAAAGATCTGAACGCTACTGAACAGTTTTAAGATTATAGCTAATACCTAGAGTGCTGGTCTTTTCAGTTTTTTGTTTCTTTTTTGTTTTTGAGACAATCTCACTTTGTCACCCTTGGTAGAGCACCGTAGCTTCATAGCTCATGCAGCCTCAAACTCTTGGGCTCAAGTGATCGATCCCCTTGTCTTAGACTCCAAAGTAGCTGGGACTACAAATGCCCGCCACAACACCTGGCTTTTTTTTTTTTTTTTAAGAGATGGGGTATCGCTCTTGCTTAGGCTGGTGTCAAACTCATGAGCTAAGGCAATCCACTGGCCTCAGCCTCTCTCTCAGAGTGCTGGGATTACAAGCATGAGCCACTGTACCCAGACCAGTTGAGACTCAGTAGAGTGCTGCACCATCAGGCTAGCTCATAACAATGTCAAAGTCCTAGGTTCAAGTGATTCTCCTGCCTCAGCCTCTCCAATAGTTGAGACTATATTCAGAACATTTTTTTCTTAATGTGTAAAAATATCTAGATCTTCTACATTTCTGTGATGCTCTTGAAGTCAGAGAAATCCAGATTCTAAGCCTGGTTCATCACTTATTAGCAATGTCTCTTTGGAAGAGCCATGATGTCACAGCTCACAGAAACCTCAAACTCTTGGGCTTAAGCAATTCTCTTGCCTCATCCTCTCAAGTAGCTGGGACTACAGGTGCCTGCCATAATGCCCGACTATTTTTAGAGGCAGGGTCTTGCTCTTGCTTAGGCTGGTCTCAAAAGTGTGAGCTCAGACAACTCACCCGCCTCGGCCTCCCAGACTGCTAGGATTTTATAGGCATTAGCCACCGCACCCAGCCCTTGAGTACTTGTCCTTTCAATACTAGAAAAGGAATATTGTGTAAAGGAAAGGAAGAAAATAAATCACTGAAAAGACCCCACATGATTTGATGAAAAATATCCTTAAAGAAAATTCGGGGGAGTGGGTCTAAGTCTCACTCTGTTGCTCCAGGCCAGAGTGCTGCACCATCAGGCTAGCTCATAACAATGTCAAAGTCCTAGGTTCAAGTGATCCTCCTGCCTCAGCCTCTCCAATAGTTGAGACTATATTAAAAATATCTAGATCTTCTACATTTCTGTGATACTCTAGAAGTCAGAGAAATCTAGATTCTAAGCCTGGTTTATCACTTATTAACGGTGTCTCTTTGGAAGAGTTAAAGTTTCTGCATCTGTTTTTCCCATCTGTAAAATGAGGAAAGCTGTAGTTAGTTGTCTAATAAGATTGTTACCAAGATGAAGTGAGATAGATTAAGTATGCAAAGCTCCTCAGAGTTCCTGATACAAAGTGGACACTTAATGTTAGTTCCTCTCCACCCACTCTGTGATTACCAACATCCATCAAGACCTCAGAAACAAATAACAATGAAATGATTTTGATGTAGGTTGTATGTCTTTTTGCAATGTGTAACACTTATGTTGAAGATCAGCTAAAAACACCTCCTTGGATGAAACACACATTTTTAAATACAATTACTATGTCAAATCATGGCTGCCTAAAAGAGACTGTCATCTAGAAAACAGGCTACATTAGTGGGTATGTGAATACAAACTTCTAAGTCATTTATAAGAATATTTAAGCAAAAAAAAAAAAAGGCTTAGTGCCTGTAGAACAATGGTTAGGGCGCCGGCCATACGCACGGAGGCTGGCAGGTTAGAACCCGGTCCAGGCCAGCTAAACGACAATGACAACTGCAAAAAAAAAAAAAAGCCAGGCATTGTGGCAGGTGCCTGTAGTCCCAGCTACTTGGGAGGCTGAGGCAAGAGAATCGCTTAAGCCCAAGAGTTTGGGGTTGCTGTGAGCTGCGACGCCACAGTACTCTACTGACGGCAATATAGTGAGACTCTGTCTCCAGGAAAAAAAAAATCGTCAAGCAATTTATCATATTTCTTTCTATTCATTACATAAAATGATTACCTTATCTCCTATGCATCTGAAATGATATCAGCTATGTACCACCCTTAGGAGAACTGGAAAGAATCACTCAATTTTTTGTGGAGCTTAATCATCTTGCAGAATTCTCACTGATATATACTCTTTTTAAACAGAAAATTTACAAAAATTGACTACATACCAGATCATAAAGCAAGTTATAAAAATTTCAAATAACTGGCATCATACAAACCATTTAATTGATAAAAGATACTTTTTTTTGAGACAGAGTCTCTCTATGTCACCCTGGGTAGAGTGCTGTAGCATCATAGCTCACAGCAACCTCAAACTCTTGGGCTTAAGCGATCCTCTTGCCTCAGCCTCCACAGTAGCTGGGACTACAGGCGTCCACCACAACATCCAGCTGTTTTTTTCCTTTTCAAGACACAGGGTCTGGCTCCTGCTCAGGCTGGTCTTGAACTTGTGAACTCAACCAATCCACCTGCCTCAGCCTCTCAGCGTGCTAAGATTACAGGTGTGAGCCACCATGCCTAGCCCCTAAAGATATCTTTTTTACTACTGTGCCACTTACTCAGATAATGTATACAGCACATGTAATACATAGATACTGCCATTTGACATTACTATCTCACAAAGAAATGAAACAAGGCTGGATGTGTGCACACTGCCAACAAATTTCCTAATTCAGTTTAACACAGTTCTCAAAAACCATACATAAATCAATCATATTTAGGAGCATCAGGGATTTTGCTATTTAAAAGATTCATAGAGGCTCGGTGCCTATGGCTCAAACGACTAAGGCTCCAGCCACATACACCTGAGCTGGTAGGTTCAAATCCAGCCCAGGCCTGCCAAACAACAATGACGGCTACAACCAAAAAATAGCTGGGTGTTGTGGTGGGTGCCTGTAGTCCCAGCTACTTGGAAGGTGGAGGCAGGAGAATCACTTGAACCCAGGAATTGGAGGTTGCTATGAGCTGTGACGCCACAGCACTCTACCCAGGGCGACAGCTTGAGGCTCTGTCTCAAAAAAAAAAGAAAAAGAAAAAAGAAAAGATTCATAGAGTACATCTTTTTGTACTACAAGTAATTATTGCCTCTCTGCACTTAGTTTTTTCAAAAGCGTATTCTGTATTTAGCATCGTATTCAATAACCACTGCCATCTGAAAGAGTACACTCCAGCAGGAGACTGCATGAGATGTGAAACAATGCAGAGAAAGGAATTTGGTGTGCTGGTCAGTGCCAAGGTCAACATTTCCCCAAAGTGTTCTTCTAATTCAGCAAGCCAAAGTCTGGAACCAGTCCCTGGCTTTATCATCATTGTGAACTTATCCTCGAGCAGTTCCCGAGAAAAAGCACCAGCAGTAAAAAATGGCTTCAATCACCTGAGGTGAACAAGTAGTTTAAGAATCTAAAAGACAACCAATCAGAGTCTTCCTCAGTACTAAAATGGAATGCCAAGTCATACCTCTCCCCTCTCCTTTCCAGGCTTAATATCATGAAATGACTTGGGCCTTTGTTTAAAAGA
>NW_003852438.1:4979339-4988174 GCF_000181295.1 Otolemur garnettii | reverse complement strand
TATATATATATGTGTATATATATATACATATATATATACACACATATATGAACGAACCATCTCAAGGTTGACCAGGGGGATTTCCAGAACCCCAAAGGGTCATTTGTGATCCAGCTCTGGGTGAGAAAATTTTTGTGGTCTAATTACAAGATCAGCATGTTGAATTATCCAAAAGGAGTGACTGTGGCACACCAGGATTGGACACAGCAGAACAGACAGGGGTGACAATGGTGTCTAGCACAAAACTCACTGGCAAACAGAGTGGGGTCTTCAGAAACTGGGCATGAGATAGGGTAAGATTTAATTAACAGGTTAAATACAAAGCAAGAAATAATAGTAAAGTATAGTAATACTACAAAGGCCAACCAAAACAGTCTAAAGAAGAAAGAAAAGTGTTCAATGAACCAGCTGGGGTGTCAAAAACCAAATATAGAAAATCACAAAGTATTTCATATAAAATATAAAAAAAAAACATTTAAAAAAGAACTCTCTCTGATCATCTTGGTTCCACACATATTTTATTATACACATAAACATACATGTTACTAATCTCCTATTCAACCAATGTTGACTGCCTGCTAGGAGTCAGGTGGTCTAGGTACTTTCAGGATGTGCCAAAGCAGACAAAGTCCCCTTGTGAAGCTTACATTTGAGGATAAGACAGGTAAACTATAATCATAATAGATAAATTGCATATCTTAGAATTGTTAAGGAAAAAGTTAGGAAAAGGAGAGTAGGGTATGGATGGGGCCTTGAGGTGGGTGAGCCAGGCGACAGCACTGAACCGGATGATCAGCCGAACTCAGCTGAGAATGTGAGATTTGAGCAAGACCTGGAGGAGGGAGACATCAGCCATACAGATGGCTTAGGGAGAGCCCTCCAGTTAGGGAGAACAGCTCTACAGATCAATGAAGTGAAAAATAGAAACATGTTCCAGGCTTTAATGCTTCAAGCAAGTATCAGGCTTCTCCTAAATACTCACTCATCTTTGGAAAATAATTTTTAGAAGGGACAAAGAAATAAGAACATCTGGATGTTACAGAAACATGTCTAAAAACAAGCCACTCAGCTTAAAATTTATCAAAGTGATTATCTAAACAGGTAGGTGAATGTTCTTCTGAACTGCCCCAGGGGAAGGATGAGCCTAGGGCCAGTAAACCCAGGCCTGGTGTTCTAGCCTCCCTGCTCTCTATCTAAGTCCTGACCCAAACGTGGCTGCCAGCAAGTGTATCTTCACCAGAGGGCTATCAGGCCACTCCTGACACTTACACTGTTAACAGGGAAATTTGTTTTTCTCATTTGGAAAGAATTTATGCACACTATACCAATGTTTCTGCAGAGAACTTTTCCTACTACAAATACTGTTAATAATTAAAACAGTAAGTTCTCAGAAAATATTTTATCCTTATCAAATACTGGCTGATAGGGCATAGGCACGGTTTTGGAAGTCACTTGAAATGTCAAAAGATATCCAAAGGAACTGCTCTGGATGCATTTTAAAAACTAAGAGGTGGAGGAGATGTATTCAATTCAAACACATGATTGTTGAATTCACTTGTAGAGATAATACTCTCACCCAGAGTGAATAAATACTAATTACTAATCCTCATGAAAACAGTTTTTTCTGGTTCTAAAAAGTTGACACCATCTTCTAGACATTTGAGGTAGCTTACTAATTAAAAACAAAGGCTCCCAATATTTCAATTTTTTTTTCCTGTTCGGTTGAGCTGCAGGAAATAGAAGCAGTTGAATGTGAATGTAAATACGGATGTCCTTACAGAACTGCTGTCATAAATTACATGATCAGGAAAAGAGCAAAACAATACAAAAGATCATAATCTCAAAATCTCCTACTGCCATCACAGAAAACAGGTAATTTTTATAGAAATGGTGTTGGTGATAACTGTTACACCAATAAATAACATGTGACTCCAATCTCTCTAGCCAAAGGCTATAATTATACCCTGTCAAGCTTTCAGTGTTATGTTCTATGGATATCTGCATAAAAATGAGGAAATAACTGGGCATGGTGGTGCATGCTAGCAGTCTCAGCTACTCCAGAGGCTGAGGCAGGAGGACTGCTTGAGCCCAAGAATTCCAGTGAGCCTGACAAACACTGTAAGACTACACCTCTTAAAAAAAAAAAAAAAAAGAAAGAAAAAGAAATAATAAAATTAGAACATCCCCTCAGGAGAAACAATTGTGCAATGTTCAAGAGTCTTCAAAATGTTTATATGTTTGGATCCAATAGCTTTTCAAAGAATCTACTCAAAGGGAAGATAAAACTTTGTGCACTCAATAGTATTTTTATAGTGACAACCGTGAAACACCTACATGTTCAAACAAACAGGAGCAGGTTTTCATGTGTGTGAGTGCACGCGCGCATGCACGTGCCAGTGGAGATGAGGGGTGCAGCGGGGTCCTTGCTCATAGCTCACAATACCCATGAATTTCTAGCATCAAGTGATCTTCCTGCCTCAGCCTCCTGAGTAGCTAATACTACACCCCCATGCCCAGCTATTTTTTTTTTAACAGATGAAGTCTTGATACATTGCCCAGGCTGGCCTCAAGTGATCCTCCTGCCTCAGCCTCCCAAAGTACTGGGATTATAGGTATAAGCCATCTTGCCTGGCCCTCAGAACAGTTTAATAAATTATCTTGGGGGTAGCACCAGTAAGTAGGGTAGCTCAGTAAGTAGGGAGCCAGCCCCATATACCGAGGGTGCAGGTTCAAACCTGTCCCCAGCCAAACTGCAACAAAAAAAATAGCCAGGCATTGTGGCGGGTGCCTGTAGTCCCAGCAACTCGGGAGGCTGAGACAAGAGAATCGCCTAAGCCCAAGAGCTGGAGGTTGCTGTGAGCTGTGACACTACAGCACTTTACAGAGAGTGACAAAGTAAGACTCTGTCTCTAAAATAAATAAATAAATAATCTTGGAATATTATGTAGCCAGCAAAGAATATTTTTGACTATAAATTTCTCTAACAAAAAGAACTATCTTTGTTTAGGAAAAGAGCTTTATAACACATTAACTGCCACACACAAAAACAGAAAATTTTTCCTTGGGGCCACGGTGTTTTATTATGAAAATGGAATAAAAACTTCAAAAACAAAATGATCTTAAAACACATACCAATAAAAAAGTAATAAAAACTTGAAAATTAGTAATGTGAAAACTAGAAAAATAGTTCATAACTCATGCAGTTAATGTGTTAACATTCAATGTAGACAATATAGTAAGTGTAAAAACCACTGATGTTAGAACAAACTGATGCGGTAGGCAGTTTGGTTCCATTCCTAACTAACTGTATGACCCTACACAGGTTGTTTCCAACCTTCTGTTAGTTTTTCATCCATAAAACAGGGATATGAATATCCAACTCAGCTACCTCAGTGTTTTGGTGTATGCAATAAATCCAAAAGATGTTAGTAAAGTATCATCATTATCAAAGCTGCAGCTGAAAGAAGTAAGAAAGGGCAAAGTGATTGTTTGTGTCTATGTTAGAACAGACAAGGGAGAAGGGCGAGCAGGCCGCTTTGAAGGACCACCACGTGTAGAAGACTGAAGAGATGAAGCAGTCATGAAGAGTCTGGCCTTGTACAAGGGACACGTCTTAGGCAATGTGAGATGGAGTTGAAAAGCCAGGTAAAATAGTATGTTCCAGAAGTCTCTAAGGAAAGAGTGGGACGGGAGTTGAGGAAGAGAGAAAGGTGGGCGTCGAGCATGAGGAACAGGAAGCAGGCCAACAAGACGCCCTACCAAAGATTCTCCCTAAGGGAGTAAGTGTAGGTTAAAAATACTTAGCAGCAGGGCGGCACCTGTGTCTCAAAGGAGTAGGGCACTGGCCCCATATGCCAGAGGTGGCGGGTTCACCTCAGCCCAGGCCAAAAACTGCAAAAAACCCCAAAACCTTAGCAGGATTACATTCAGGAAGAGTGTATCTTGTGATTCAGGTTGTACCTACGGTTCCGGAGACAGTATCATCATTACCTTTTTTTTTTTCTTTTGAGACAGAGCCTCAAGCTGTCCGGGAAGAGTGCCGTGGCATCACAGCTCACAGCAACCTCCAACTCCTGGGCTCAAGCGAGTCTCCTGCCTCTGCCTCCCAAGTAGCTGGGACCACAGGTGCCCGCCACAACGCCCGGCTACTTTTTGGTTGCAGCCGTCATTGTTGTTTTTGGTGGGCCTGGGCTGTATTCGAACCCGCCACCTTAGGTGTATGTGGCTGGTGCCTTAGCCACTTGAGCCACAGGCGCCGAGCCTCATTACCTTAATTAAATAATTTACCCAGGTTTTATAAGTTATCAGGATTTCTAGTTTGTCTTTCCTTTCCAGAAAAAAGAAAATGTCCTTTGCTAATTAATGCAGTAGAGCAAGTAGAGGTGTGGATGATTTGATGGCATTAAAAAAATCGACTCACATTTAGAAATTACTTATTTCTGAGCCTTACATCAGTTAGTCAGTGACTGCTTTGGACCAGAGCTGACAGAATAAAGCCCAGCTAAATTCTGCAAAAGTGCTCACTTCATCATGGTGGGATGCAGAAAAGCAAACCTGTCAAATGTGATTAAAAAAAGAAGTCTGAAAGACTTGAAACAACTACGTCAATGAGAAAACCATTAAGAGAATTTCACTGTTCAGATTTCAACCTTCTCATTAATTTGAGAATTCACTTTCACATATACTTTGTATTCATAAAAATTGAAAAGATACTTATTTTTTTAAAGTTCTAAAGTATTATTAAAGCACTCTGTTGTTTCAGCCAAACAGGAGACAGCATTCGTGACACATATGCCAGTCTGTAACACCTGTGACTCAGTCAAGGAACAGCAGGTAACATTCATGAGCCAACTTCACTGAGGTGTGCTGGGTTCTCACAGCCCCACTCCTCTCAAACTCTCTCAGATCCATCAGACAACACACATCCCCAAACCACCATCTAATGCAAAGGGATGCTCTTTTTTTGGCGGGGTGGGGTGGGGTGTGAATGACAGAGGCTCACTCAATCACTCTGGGTAGAGTACTGCAGTGTCAGAGCTCACAGCAACCTGAAAAACTTTTGGGCTCAAAACATCCTCTTGTCTCAGCCTCTTGAGCAGCTGAGACTACAGGCGCCTACCACAACACGCAACACGCAGCTAGTCTTTCTATTTTTAGTACAGACTGGTTTCGCTTTGCTTCGGGCTGATCTCGAACTCCTGAGCTTGGGCAAACCACCCACCTCAGCCTCCCAGAGTGCTAGAATTACAGCCGTGAGCCACCACGCCCAGCAGGGATGCTCATTTTTAATAACACCCCTTCACACGTGGAAGACCACAGCACTGCCTAATAATGTTATATTAAAGTATATTATTTTTTACCTTTTCCTTCTCTAATCAGAATAGTGAGGTAGATGCTTTCTGCAAACTCTAGTTATTAGCACAATGTATAAACTGAGAAAATCATTTCTAAGAAGCACCCAAATGCTCACAAAGAATCCAAGCATTTCAGCCAGATTTCCAAATGCCTTTTCTTAAAATGAGTTTTCAAATGGTCCTTTAAAAAATGATTTAAGTAGGGCCGGGCATGGTGGCTCACGCCTGTAATCCTAGCACTCTGAGAGGCTGAGGCAGGTGTATTGCCTAAGCAAGAGCAAGATCCCATCTTTAAAAACAGCCAGGAGCTGTGGCAGATACCTGTAGTCCCAGCTACTCAGGAGGCTGAGGCAAAAGAATCACTTAAGCCCAAGAGTTGGAAGTTGCTGTAAGAGGGCCACGGCACTCTACCGAGGGCCACACAGTGAGACTCTATCTCAAAAAAAAGAAGTTACTGAAAAGGTTTACTGACCTTATATAAATATCTGACTACATTTAAAGCAAACATCAATTGTCACAAGAAATAACAATAACCATGTTATAAGGAGATAAAACTAACTGAAACAAGTCATAGGTATTTTTAAAAACATGCAAATCAGATAAATCTAAATATCTTCGGTTATTCAACTCCATAGTTACTAAATCCTCAGTCTATTTTAGTTCCACTTGAAAACTGTCTCTCTTAGGATCATCCAAACCAGGTTAACCTCCTGGTCCTGCACACAGCAGCCCAGCCTAGCCTAGCACTTACACAACTATTAGAAAGAGGTAAGGAGGAAAGTTCTAAGGTTCCCCACTCTCTTACTGGATATTAATGACATTCCAACTATTCAAACACATTGTTTTTGTTAGCCTGTTTTACCACTGTACAAGAGAGACACGACCAAACTCATATAATCAAAAGTCATAAAGACCCTCTCCTAGTTTTTGTCTTTATTTCTACTTATAATTCTCTTACATTTCTCAAACTCTATCCCTGCCAAAGACCCCTTTTGATAGTCAGGCGTCCTCAAACTACGGCCTGCAGGCCACATGCAGCCCGCCTAGGACATTTATCCTACCCACCAGATGTTTTTGCCGCCGCTGTCTGTCCTGCTTAGCAGCCAACATGTCCAGGGGCCCGCTATCCGGCCCTCCAACAGTCTGAGGGACAGTGAACTGGCCCCCCGTTTAAAAAGTTTGAGGACCCCTGTACTAAGTTATCTTACAAATATTTTTAGAAACATGAAACTTTAAACATAAAGCACTGATAAATGAGATTGAATTCTTCCTATATATAAAACAAAGTCTTTTTTTTTTTTTAAGAGACAGAGTTTCATTTTGTCGCCCACCTCACAGCAACCTCAAACTCTTGGGTTCAAACGATTCACTTGCCTCAGCCTCCCCAGCAGCTGGGACTACAGGCACCCACCACGACACCCAGCTGTTTTTAGAGATGGGGGTCTTGCTCTTGCTCTTGCTCAGGATGGTCTCGAACTCATGAGCTCAGGCAATCCACCTGCTTCAGCCTCCCAGAGTGCTAGGATTACAGGTGTGAGCCACCACACCCAGCCTCAAACCAAAGTGTTAAAGCCAGATGAAAGCAACTACTGGCAAAGTGTGATAAAATTACTCAACTTTGCTGAACATTGTAAATGCCTAAAATACAACAACAAAGAAATATGTCTCAGGAGTTATTAGAATTAAGAGATCACAAAGAAATCCTACTCCTTAAGGGTCAATAAGGGAAGGCTGAAGAGTGGAGGGAAGAAGGTGGTAGGCACATTTCAATACGTTCCCAAGAGGCCACGCACCAGAAGCCATTTATTTAATTCTCATATATATGTTTACTTGAGTCCATCTGGAGATTTTTGTTTACGAATAAATGTCTTCTTTTATATACAAACTTTATGCTGAATACATTCATTCAACTATCACAAAGAGAAAACTGGGCCTGATCAATATGTATGTAATAATTTCCTCAATGGCTACAGTAAGTATAATCTTGTTTTACATGAAGCTTCCCATTAATAAAAATCATACTGGGCCACAGAATCTACTAGCTGTGTGTACCACGAGCTTGCCGACATGCATTACCGGAGACGGCACTGTTTTACTCTGATTAAAACCAACAGCTGTCAGTGGGTTTATTCTTTTAAACCTTGAACCTGAGTTCCATGATAATTCATATGGCCAATTTAACTTAACCACAATATGGAAATCATTTTTAAACATATTAAGTTACTCAAAGTGGAGCTCTTCCTACTCAATGTGAAGAAAATGTCAAAGCAAACCGAAAGAACTACATTACAGTGAAAAGTGAAAAGCTGAATCTTGTAGTCTGCAGGACAAGCCCATGCAGATTTGCCATTCAAAGCTGACACTGAAAACAAAAATTAAATAAGCCAGATAGTCTCATCTAAAAACTAGTCAGGGCCGGGCACAGTGGCTCAAACCTGTAATCCTAGAACTCTGGGAGGCCATGGCTGGTAGATCCCTTGAGCTCACAAGTTCAAGACCAGCCTGAGCAAGACTGAGACCCCCATCTCTACTAAAAATAGAAAAACTGAGGCAAGAGAATTGCTTGAGTCCAACAATTGGAGGTTGTTGTGAACTATGACACCACAGCACTCTACCTAGGGCGACAGCTTGAGACTCTGTCCCAAAATAAAAGAAAACCACTAAGAATAAAAGGCCAGGCAAAACAAAAACAGCAAAACATCTAAATTGATACAAGACCAAGACAGAAAACAGATTAGCAAAGCATATTTCATTACATACCAAACTATAAAACATCCTTTATAAATACGTTGTATTTAAAATGGGCTAAACTTTTAAAATAGTTTTAATATTTTTGTTGACCTTTTCCTATGTTACAATGCTAACCTCTTTTCATACATATGTTGTATTTAAAATGGGCTAAACTTTTAAAATAGTGTTTTAATATTTTTGTTGACCTTTTCCTACGTTATAATGCTAAGCTCTCAATTAATAATATGATCATTAAGCTGCTTGAAACGTACATAAAAAAATTATAATGATTAAACATATTAAGTTTCACGTACCTCACATGAGTTAATACATGTACCAAGCTTAACATTAATATATTATACACTGACTTGACTTTATAAAATTAAAAATTCTGCTAAATTCTAAACTTGGTCTAAATATCAGCTAATGTAAAAAGGAAGAGGAATTTCTGTCCTTGGAAAGGCCTAATCTACAAAACTAAACCTATATTAATACTCATAGGTAAATGCTATCCTGATAGGGGTGGGATTCAGATCAAAGAGAAAATAGCAAAAGATATCATGGCTCATATTCAAATGCAGGATGACATTTGATTCTGTGCTATTACCTACGGAACATTAAGAAAATAATCTGGCTCGGCGCCTATAGCTCAACCGGCTAAGGCGCCAGCCACGTACACCTAAGCTGTCGGGTTCGAATCCCCAGCCCGGACCCACCAAACAACGATGATGGCTGCAACCAAAAAATAGCC
>NW_003852438.1:4970540-4977805 GCF_000181295.1 Otolemur garnettii | reverse complement strand
AAAAAAAAAAAAAAGGAAAGAAAAGAAAAGAAAGTAAGAAAGAAAAGGAATACAATGGGAGGGAAAGAATCAGAATAAAAGTAATATATACCAGAGGGACCAAAAAGAAAAACCAAAAGAAAAACATTAATGTAATAAAAAGCTATAATAGGACGGCGCCTGTGGCTCAAAGGAGTAGGGCACCACCCCAACATACCGGAGGTGGCCGGCTCAAATCCAGCCCCAGCCAAAAACTGCAACAACAACAACAAAAACAAGCTAGAATAACTTCAGGTGTAACAACTGGGCATTAAATTTAGCTGCTGGCTTCTTGGCCTTCCAAGTCCATGGAGAAATGAAGACAGAATGCTTATTACTCTCTGACAAGACAGTTTCGTGGTCCAATTTGTGTACTGTAACAGAATACCTAAGCCTGGATATTATATGAAGAACTGAAATTAATTCTCAGTCTCCCAGGAGACTGCTGAGAGTTCGCAACCTCAAACTCCTAGGCTCAAGCAATCTTCCTGCCTCAGGGTCCTGAGTAGCTGGGACTACAGGCTTCCAACAGAACCCAGGCAATCCTCCCACCTTGGCCTACCAAAGAGTGTGACTGAGAGAGAGAGCTCTTCAAGAATGCTTTCACTGGAAAGATGGTCATGACAATGGCCCTCTCATAGCAGGTGCTGTGACAGCTGAAATGAAGGCTCAACTCCACAACTATCAATCCTCAATCACTTCTCCAGGGCGGCCACAAATGGTATCTTCAAAAACAGAGAGAGGATAGAGGATGGAACCATGCTGTGTTTGTTATTATTCTGCCTATCTCTTCTTCTTCCTTACTTCCACCAGTTACAAAGCAGAGAACAGAGCAGAGAGCAGCAAGAGGATTTTGGAAGATAACCAGTTCCTGATCAGCATGTATTTCCACCAGAATATTCAAATTTCTCCTCTTAACCTCTCCCTAGCATTTCTTCCTAATGGTCCAAAATTTGGTGTTACAAATTTAAGTAACACAAAGAAGGCGCCCTCTGGCCCCTAAGACCCCACACTATTGGGTCCAGCTTGCCTATGTCTATGGGCCATATCTTTCACCATGCTCTTTCTAACTCATCCACTTCAAACTCCTCATATTTCCCTCCTCCTCCTCACATAACCTCTAGTAAGGACAAGTGTCCAAAAACAAAAATGACAAAGAGGTAACATCACTCTTTAACCATCAAGTAAATTTTGTTTTTATTCCGAAGTATTATAGGGGATACAAATATTTTTGGTTATATAGTTTGCCTTAATAATGCTAGAGTTGGTTCAGCACCTGTAGCTCAGCAGTTTGGGCACCGTCCACATACACCGGGGCTGGCAGGTTTGAACCCAGCCCCAGCCTGCCCAACAACAGTGACAGCTACAATATAAAAATATATATATATATACAGCCAGGCATTGTGGTGGGCACCTGTAGTAGGAGGCTGAGGCAAGAAAATCACTTAAGCCCAAAAGTTAGAGGTTGCTGTGAGCTGTGACACCATAGCACTCTATATGGAAGGCGACACAATTTGACTATCTCAAAAATAATAATGCTAGAGTCACAATTATAAGTGTGCCTGTCATCCAGAGTTTGCTGTACCTGTTAGGTAGATCTAGGCTCATCTTTTCCTCTCCCCTCCCCCCTGATGGATTTCCATTCAGTTTTACTTCCTTCTATGTGCATCTGTGCTCATTGGTTAGTTCCATTTTAATAGTGAATAGACGTGATGTTTGTTTTCCGTTCTTTAGATATTCATTAAAGATAACAGTCTCTAGTTCCATCAAATTGTTACCAGAGGCATCAAATCATCCTTCTTCGTGGCTAAGTAGTATTCCATGGTATACATGCACCAAATTTTGTTAATCCACTCATGAATTGATAGGCACTCGGGGTGATTTTGGTTATACAGTTTTTCCCATTCACTATGTTGGCCGTGAATTCATCATCTGCAGCTTTTATAATTTTGAGGTGTATTTCATCTATGCCTAGTTTGTTGAGAATTTTTATTATCAAAGGGGGCTGAATTCAAATGGGTTTTCTACATCTATTGAGAAGATCACATGACCTTTGTCTCCACTTCTCTTTATGTGTTAAATAACTTCTACTGATTATGTAAGTTGAACTATACTTGCCTCCCTAAGAAGAAGCCCACTTCATCATGGTGGATTATTTATTTGATGTGCTGTTGAATTGGGTTTGCCAGTGTTTTATTGAGGACTTTTGCACGTACAGGCAGTCCCCAAACAAGATAAGTTCTGTAGGCTTGCTCTCACAGCAACCTCAAACTCCTGGGCTCAAGTAATTCTCTTGCCTTAGCCTTCTGAGTAGCTGGGACTACATGTGCCCGCCACAACACCTGGTTGTTTTTAGAGACGAGGTCTTGCTCTGGCTCAGGCTGGTCTCGAACCTGTGAGCTCAGGCAATCCACCCACCTCAGCCTCCCAGAGTGCTAGGATTACAGGCATGAACCCCCACACCCAGCCTCTGTAGGTTTGCTCTTAAGTTCAATTGCTATGTAAGTTGGAATGGGTACATTTACCTATTACTAGTAATAACCCCCATTCATTAGTTCAAGCTGTGCACCAGTTAGATGTTTATACCTTGGGGATTTACTGTAATAGACTTTGTTCACAAGTGCAAGTTGTACATAAGTCAGATGTCTGTAACTCAGGGACCAGCTATATATTCATATAAGATACTGATCTGTAGGGTTTTTTTGTTGTATCCTTTGCTGGCTTTGGTAGTGTCAAGGTGATACTGGTTTTGTAGAATGAATTGGAAAGGATTACCCCCTTCTCAATGTTATAAAATAGTTTCTGAGGCTGCACACATTGGCTTATGCCTGGGACAAGAGGATCACTTGAGCCCAAAAGTTTGAGGTTGCTGTGAGGTATGATGCCATAGCACTCTACCAAGGGCAACAAAGTAAGACTCTGTCTCAAAAAAATAAATAAAATCGTTTCTGTAGTATGGGTACCAACTCTTCTTTATAGATCTGATGAAATTCAGCTGTGAATCCAACTGGTCTAGGGCCTTTTTTTTTGTTTAGAAGGTTTTTTATTGCAGCTTTGATCTCATTGCTCATTACTGGCCTATTCAAGAGTTCTATTTCTTTTTGACTGAGTCTTGGGAGGGAGGTTGTGTGTTTCCAGAAATTTATTGCATGCACAGTTTGCAAATATTTTCTCTCATTCTGTAGGTTGTCTATTTGTCTGTAGTTTACTTCCTTGGCTGTGAAGAAGGTTGTTAATTGAGTTTATTTATTTATTTTTGTTGTTGCTGTGATTACCACTGGGGGTGTCTTCATAAATTCTTTGTGTAGGCCATTATGTCGTAGAGTTTCTCCAACATTTTCTTCTAGAATTCTTACGGTTTCATGCCTTGCACTTAAGTCTCTTATTCGTCTTGAATTAACTTTGTGAGTGATCAGTGATACGGATCCTGTTTCATTCTTTTCTGCATGTGGCTATTCAATTTTCCCAGTACCATTTATTAAATAGGAATTTCTTTTCCCCAGTGTATATTGCCTGCTTTATCAAAGATCAGTTAGTTGTACATGGGTGGTTTTATATCTGAGTTTTCTGTTCTGTTCACTGGTCTATGTCTCTATTTTTGTGTCAGTGTCATGCTGTTTTGGTTACTATAGCCTTGTAGTATAGTTTGAAGTCAGGTAATGTAGTTATTTGCAGTTTGATTCCTTTGCCTTAGGTCCCATATATCAAATGAAGGGCTAAACATGGGGGTGGTCTAAAGGCTGGATGGAGTCAATAAAAAATAGCCACAGAAGGAAAGAAGACAAGGAAATGAGTAAAAGAAGAGACAAGGAAACCTTGACTCTGTGGCAAGCTGATTTTATCAAGAAGCTTCATATGTACAAAAGGTCACTATGAAAACTTTTGAGACTGACTGTGTTAAGGTCCGTTATTTCACTTCTAAGACATTCAGGCAGCAGTGGCATCCTTTTTGATTTGCCTGGGCAAGTTCAATTTACTTGGCTTATCAGTTTTGCAGGGAGGGCTTCCTTTGTTTCCATCCATACAGCACTCATTTGGTATCAGCTATGGAGCTGAGAAGAGAGCACTTTTGCTCCATGATTTTCCACAATTTTAAAAGTGGGTTAAATCAGTCTCAAAGCCTTGAGCATTTGCAATGAGCTTTCCAGAACATTGCTCCTTCAGGTATGACAATTTTTCAGTGGTTTCAAGAATTTAGAAGCTAAAGAGACAAGGAAGGAGTGAGCATCCAGATACCACAGCAACTGAGGTAAATATTGCCACTGTGGAAAAAATGGTTCTCAAAAACAATTCAGTGACATTTAAGGACACTCAAGCAGCACTACGGACTGGATTACCATTCATGGCAGATGAGTGAAAGTGCAACTGCATTGAATGGTGTGAAGAAATGCTGGTCAGATCTGATGGAGGCAAGTCTAGACACATTTCTGACATCATTACTAGTGATGAAATCTGGATTATCAATTCAATCCAGAGAACAAACATCAGAAGACACTGTGGATTTTCTTCCCCAATGAAAATCCACCAACAAAAGTGAAGTGTCCTCCAAGTGTCAGAAAGAAAATGGTAGCAATTTTCTTCTCCAAAAGTGATCATGTTGCAACTATTCCTCTGGTACATAACAGTGTGCCTATAAAAAGTTTTCGGGAAGCTACAAGGATGGAGGCCAAGGACAGGATTGCAGGGGACCATCTTGCACTATAACAATGTATCCATCCAAACAACCAATATCACCATTCAGTACCTGGAATGCACACAAGTAAACTTACATATGACAAGTAAACTTACATATGACTCATCCACCCTACAGTCCTGATACGGCCCCATGTGATTATTACCTGATCCCTACAGTAAAAAAAAAAAAAAATCACATGTGTGGAAGGTTCTCCAGTCCTAATGAAGCTGTTCACACCTACAAAAGTGAGCTTACAACACTGGAAGAAAATAAGTGGAAAGAGTATTTTCAAAAATGGTTTATAGAGAATCACTTGAGCCCAAGAGTTTGAGGTTGCTTGAGCTGTGATGCCATGGCACTCTACTGAGGGTGACACAGTAAGACTCTGTCTCAAAAAAAAA
Organism: Otolemur garnettii; assembly: GCF_000181295.1. NCBI lineage: Eukaryota > Metazoa > Chordata > Mammalia > Primates > Galagidae > Otolemur > Otolemur garnettii. The sequence goes on along the minus strand of NW_003852438.1, from coordinate 4,972,711 downwards.
AAAAAAAGAAAAGAAAATGGTTTCTAAGAATGCAAAAACCAGGCAGCACCTATGGCTCAGTGCGTAGGGCATCAGGCCCCATATACTGAGGGTGGTGAGTTTGAACCTAGCCTTGGCCAAACTGCAACAAAAAAATAGCCGGGTGTTATGGCAGGCACATCTAGGCCCAGCTACTAAGGAGGCTGAGGCAAGAGAATCACCAAAGCCCAAAAGCTGGAGGCTGCTGTGAGCTATGACACCATAGCACTCTACCAAGGGTGACAAAGTTGAGACTCTGTCTCTTAAAAAAAAAAAAAAAAAAAGAATGCAAAAGCCAGCCTGAGAAAGAACAAGACTCTGTCTCTACTAAAAATAGAAAAACTAGTTGGGTGTTGTGGTGGGTGCCTATCATCCCAGCTACTTGGGAGGTTGAGGCAAGAGAATCGCTGAGCCCAGGAGTTTGAGGTTGCTATGAGCTATGATGCCACAGCACTCTACCCAGGGCAAAAGAGTGAGACTCTGACTCAATAAACAAAACAAATAAACAAATAAAAGAATGCAAAAGTGAGCAGAATGTTGTAGAAATTATTTTGAGAAAATATAACAATCAAAATGATTTTACATTTCTTAATTTGGGGGTATCTCAAAACTTTCATGGTGTCTCTTATACTTCCAAATGGAGTAAAGGAAAGATTGTTTGTGCCTGATCAACTGCTTAACCTGTATGTATGACAACTAAATGGCTGCGCCTGGAAGTGAGGGAGACTTCAGAGCAAACCAGTTTTAATTCCAGCAGTTCTCAACCTGTGGGTTGCGACCCCTTTTTAACAATGAAAATACACTGCGGCATTAGGAAGGTTGAGAACCACTGTTATACACTATTTTTGCAATACACTCACCCATAGTTCAAAATCCAATGGTACAGAAAGATACACACAATGGAAATACCATTCTTTCTCATGTTTTCTAGTCACGTGTTATCCTGAGAAACCATCCAAAGAGGCATACACAAGCAAAAACATGTTTTTAGGCCAGGAGCAGTGCTGTAATCCTAGCACTCTGGGAAGTCAAGGCGGGTGGAATGCCTGAGCTCACAGGTTTGAGATCAGCCTGAACAAGAGCGAGACCCCATCCCTTTAAAAAAATAGCCAGGCGTTGTGGCAGGCACTTGTAGTCCCAGCTACTCAAGAAGCTCAGACAAGAGAACTGCTTAAGCCTAAGAGTTTGAGTTTGCTGTGAGCTATGATGCAACAGCACTCTACCAAGGGTGACAAAGTAAGACTGTGTCTCAAAAAAACAAACAAACAAACAAAAAAACCCATGTGTTTTCATGTGAGCAAATTTTGATCTAGATGTTTATAACATTTTTTTCATAATAATATTTTTTTTTAAGTAGACCTCTGTTTTAACTAAACTCACTGGCATCACACATACACATACATTATAACCTTTCTAAGAAGCTGACTCCTTTAAAACATTTCTAAAGTATCAATACAGGTGGCAGAGTAAAAGTGCTGGACTAGGGACTGGGAGTATGGGTTCTAGCCCCTACTACTCTGGGCAAGTCCGGGAAAATCCCATCACTTTTTTGGCATTCTCCTTTATCTCCTTGGCTACCATTTGAGTCCCGGCCACAACATCATCTGCCTGGGCTTGCCCTGGTCTCTCTACATCCTCCAATTAATCTACCTTCTTGCCTTCTCCAAGCTATTCTACTCAGAATTGTAGCTGAAATAATTTTTTTAAGTCAAATCTTGTTTTCAGTGAATGTTCAATAGCTTTGGTAAAGCCAAGAACAAATACATGGACATCATCTCTGGAATGGGAGCTCCTTGCAGAGCACATGAAAAGACTAAAGCCCTCTGAGGTGAAGAAGATGGGCCACAGCTAGAACATACAGGTTCTCAGAGCACCGTGATCATGTGGGAATCTAAAGGTAAGTCATTCAGAAGTAACGACAGAAGGACAGGCACTTCAACAGGTATCAGGAACTGCAGTGAACACACCGATAAGACCCCTGACTTTATAGAGCATTCATTTCTAGATAAATTTCTAGAAAAGTACCAATACCCAAAGTAATCACAAAGCATTATCCTTGTATCTAGATTATTGCAGTCAACCTCTGGGGAGTCTCTGTCTTCTCTTGGCACCCGCACTAATTGCCACCCAACAGTATGATCCTTTTTATTTTT
>NW_003852438.1:4959552-4968740 GCF_000181295.1 Otolemur garnettii | reverse complement strand
CACAATGCCCGCCTATTTTTTGGTTGCAGCCATCATTGTTGTTTGGCGGGCCCAGGCCAGATTTAAACCTGCCAGCTCAGGTGAATGTGGCTGGCGCCTTAACCACTTGAGCCACAGACGCCAAGCCAATCCATCTATTTTTTTGTTTGTTTTTTGTTTAGCAGGCCCAGGCCAGATTTGAACGCATCAGCTCCAGAGCATGTGGTTAGCGTCCTAACCACTGAGCTACAGGCATCCCATCTAAGCTGCTTCTTAAAGAAGAATAATAGGATGGTGCTTGTGGTTCAGAGAGTACGGCACCAGCCCCATATACTGGAGGTGGCGGGTTCAAACCTGGCCCCAGGCAAAAAAAAAAACAAAAAACAAAAACAAAAAAAAGAACAAGGATAACGGCTTGGCACCTGTGCTCAGTGGTTAGGGCGCTGGCCACATCCAACTTTGGGTTGACAGGTTGGAACCAGGCCCAGGTTCCAACAATGACAACTGCAACAACAACAACAAACAGCTGGGCATTGTGGTGGGCATCTGTAGTCCCAGCTACTTGGGAGGCTGAGGAAGAGAATCACATAAGCCCAAGAGTTTAAAGTTGCTGTGAGCTGTGACGCCACAGCACTCTACCTAGGGTGGCATAGTAAGACTCTGTCTCAAAAGAAAAAAAAAAAAAAAGAGTAAGAAGGACAAGAACCAGGAGAATGGTCCACACAGAAGGGAAAGCAAGTGTCAAGACACTGGGCCATGAAAGGACAAGTGTAGCCACAGCAAAATGAGGAACAGGAAAAGTAAGAGAGATGAGTCAGGACAAGGAGGCAGGACCCTGAAGTAATCAGTAATTGATTCTACATGAAATGCAGTCATTAGGAACTAAGAAAAGAGTTACATGATATGGTTAAACTTTTTTTTTTTTTTTAGTTTTTGGCCAGGGCTGGGTTTGAACCCACCACCTCCGGCATATGGGGCCAGTGCCCTACTCCTTTGAGCCACAGGCGCCGCCCTGGTTAAAGATTTTTAATAGAGCACTCCACCTGCTGTGAGAAGAACAGTATATAGGAGATAAAAATGGAAGCCAGGGGACCAATTAGGAAACTCAAGTAGTTTTCCATTTGACAAATGATTGTTCTTAGTCATAAAAATACACACAAAAGGAAGCAAATATATTCAAGAAATGTACTAAGGGAAAACTGAGAAAACATGCTGAAGGGCTGGGTGGGGGCAGGGAAGGATTTATAATGACTCCCAGCCTTCTGACCTGAGAAATTGGGTGTGTTAGGGTCCAGTTACTAAAATGAAAAAGGAAAAGTCAGAACTCTCTTCTGCCCCTGCGAAATCTCGATCAGGGATTACCAATATCCAGGTGGAGCTTAGGGATGGGGCCAGATAAATGGAGATTTAGAAGTCATTAGCATAAAGCAAATAACCAATAAACACATGTAAAAATGCTTATCATTCCTAATCATCAGAGAAATACAAATCAAAACTACCTTGAGATATCACTTAACCCCAGGAAGAATAGCCCACATCACAAAGCTGCAGATGTTGACATGGGTGTGGAGAGAGGGAACATTTACACACTGTTGGTCAGATTACAAATTAATACAGCCTTTATGGAAAGAAGTATGGAGAATCCTCAAAGAGCTCAAAGTATACTTTCCTTTTGCAATCCCACTACTAGGTATTTACCCAGAAGGAAAAAAATCATTTTACCATAAGGATATTTGCACTAGAATGTTTATCGCAGCTCAATTCACAATGGCCAAGATGTGGAAACAACCCAGGTGCCCATCAACTAACAAACAGATAAATAAATTATGGTATATATATATGTATATATATACACACACCATGGTATACTATTCAGCCATAAAAAAAGGATGGAGACTTTACATCTTTTATATTTACCTGGACAGAGTTGGAGAACATCTTCCTAAGTAAAATATCACAAGAATGGGGGGAGGAAGTATCCAACGTACTGAATAATAAGATGAAACCAGTAGGTGAACAACTATGTACCCACACAAGAGAAAAACACAACCACCTTCAAGTGGGGGGCAGAGGGGAGGAGGTTGTGTGTTTGGTGTGCTGTCACCCAAAGGGCACAATGTATAGGTATATGGCACACCTCCAGGGTGAAGGGCTCAACTACAACTTGCACTTTAGCTACCAAATACAAACAATGTAACCTAATTGTTTGTACCCTTATATCCATCAGAATTTTTTTTTTTTAAAGAAGGCCAGGCGCAATGGCTCACACCTGTAATCCTAGCACGCTGGGAGGCCAAGATGGGTAGACTGCTTGAGCTCACTAGTTTGAGATCAGCCTGAGCAAAAGCAAGACAATGTCTCTACTAAAAATAGAAAAACTGAGGCAAGAGGATCACTTAAGCCTAAGAGTCAGAGATTGCTGTGAGCTATGATGCCATGGTACTCTACCTAGGGCAATAGCTTGAGACTCTGTCTCAAAAAAATTTAAAAAGTCATCAGCACTTAAGCCATGGGAGTGGGTGAAATCACACAGGACAAGAGTACAAATAAGGACAAGAGTGAGGCCCAAGAGGCACTCAAGCATGTAGAGCTCAGGCAAAAGCTAGGTGCAGTGACTCACATCTGTAATCCCAAAGATGGGAGGCTAAAGCAAAAAGATTGCTTCAGCCCCGGAGTTCAAGGCTACAGTGAACTATGAACACTTCCAGGGTGTGCAACAGTGTGAGATCCCAACTCTTAAAAAGAAAAAGAAGGGTGGTGCCTGTGGCTCAAAAGAGTAGGGCAATGGCCCCATATACTGGAGATGGTGGGTTCAAACCCAGACCCAGCCAAAAACTGCAAAAACAAACAAACAAACAAACAAAAGAGTAAATGGGAAAAGATGTAGCAAAGCACAGCACATCTGCACAGATGCTCCTCGACTTACAATGGGGCCATATGCAAATAAATATATTGTCAATTAAAAATACCATAAGTTAGAAGTCCATCTTGTTCTTTTTAAAAGACAGAGTCTCACTCTGATGCCCAGGCTAGAATGCCATGGTCTTAGCCTAACTCACAGCGATTTCAAACTCCTAGGCTCAAGTGATCCTCCTGCCTCAGCCTCTTGAGTAGACGGGAGTATAACCATGAGCCAACACACTTGGTTAGTTTTTCTATTTTTAGTGGAGATAGGGTCTCACTCTTGCTCAGGCAAGAACTCAGACTTGTTCAGGCTCAGAACTCAACCTCCTGAGCACAAAAGGATCCTCTTGCCTTGGCCTCCCTGCGTGCTAAGATTACAGTCATGACCTACTATGCCTGGTCCAGAAGTACATCTTCAATTTAGGATGACTTTATCTTTTTTTTGGAGATACAGCCTCAAGCTGTCACCCTGGGTAGAGTACTGTAGCATCACAGCTCACAGCAACCTCCAACTCCCGAGCTTAAGCGATTCTCTTGCCTCAGCCTATTGAGTAGCTGGGACTACAGGCCCCTGCCACAATGCCCAGCTATTTTTTGGTTGTAGTTGTCATTGTTGTTTGGCAGGCCCAGGCTAGATTCGAACCCGCCAGCTCTGGTGTATGTGGCTGTCCTGTTAGCTGCTTGAGCTATAAGTGCCAAGCCAGGATGAGTTTATCTTGACGTAGCTCCATTATAAGTTGATGAGTGTACTAGAATTTGTGTCATATTCACACCATCATAAAGTGGAAAAAACCTTAAATCAGGAACTGTCTATCAATAGGAATACTCCAGCAGTATTGGCTGTGGTCCCCTTTCCTTTTCCCTGTCTGCAAGTTCTTCCAGTATCACCAACTTGCAGACAGGGAAAAGGAAAGGGGGCCACAGCCAATATCCAACTCCCTGTGAAGGAGGTGAATGCTCAGGCATAGATGAAAAGAGTGAGCCTTTAATACAAGTTACATACCCACTGACTATCTTACATATTTCTGGATGAAATTATATACTGATACTTGAAATAAGCTTTAAAATAACTGGGGTTGGGATAATAGACAAAACTAGACTCACCCTGTGTTGTTAACTACTAATGCTGGGGGATGAGTACATGGAATTCACTGTACTAATCTCTCTATTGTGTATGTTTGAAAATCTCAACCAAAGACAGGTAAAAACAGGCCAGATGCAATGGCTCACACTTGTAATTCTTGCCCTCTGGGAGGCTGAGGTGGAAGGATTGCTTGAGATCAGGAGTTCAAACCAAGCTGAACAACAGCAAGACCCTGTCTCTACTAAAAATAAGAAAAATTAGCTAGGGGCAGTGGTAGATTCCTGCAGTCCCAGCCACTTTAGAGGCTGAGGCAGGAGGATCACTTGAGCCCAGGAATTTGAGGTTGCCATGAACTTTCATGACACCACTGCACTTTAGCCAGGGCAATGGAGACTGTCATTACAAAAAAAGAAAGACAAAGGTAAAAACCGTAATAAGGGAAATCCAGGCAGTTAAAATAGAACCAATAATTCCAACATACGAAATATTAGAGTTTTGTAAAATTCTAGCATGTTTCTTTCTAGAGCCTCAAGCTGTCCCCCTGGGTAGAGTGTCATGGCATCATAGCTCACAGCAACCTCCAACTCCTGGGCTCAAGCGAGTCTCCTGCCTCAGCCTCCCAAGTAGTTGGGGCCACAGGCGTCCGCCACAACGCCTGGCTATTTTTGGTTTCAGCCATCATTGTTGTTTGGTGGGCCCAGGCTAAATTTGAACCCGCCACCTTAGGTATATGTGGCTGGCGCCTTAGCCGCTTGAGCCACAGGCGCTGAGCCTCTAGCCTGTTTCTTTTAACAACTAGTCAGAAAAAGAAGCTGTTATCATTCCAAAGTTCACTACATGTCAGAAGTTGCAGCCCTTCTCTTCCCTTTTTCAGGAATCAAGCTTGTTCCTCCATGCTATGTATCTTAGTGTGTGTGTGTCCTGAACTCAAGGGCTCATTGCAGGCTCACCTGGGTCTCACACTAAACTCTGCCTTCGTCAGTATTGAAAGTGACATTTTAGCCATAAAAAAAGGAACAAAAATGTAAAAGTATCTTTCCTTTCTTTCTTCAACAAACTTCTAGTCTCTACAGCTCATAAAACCACTACAACAAACAAATTAACCTTCATTAACTTTCCCTTTAGCCAAGAAGTAAAGTGTGGGCCAGATGAGGTGGCTCACGCCTGTAATCCTAGCACTCCGGGAGGCCAAGGTCAGTGAACCACTCGAGCTCAGGAGTTCAAGAACAACCTGAGCAAGAGCAAGACCCTTTCTGTTTTTATTTCTAAAAATAGAAAAATTAGGTGGGAATAGTAGCAGGCGCCTGTAGTCTCAGCTACCCGGGAGGCTGAGGCATGAGAATCACTTGAACCCAAGAGTTTGAGGTTACTGTGAGCTATGATGCCATGGCACTCTACCCAGGGCATGGAGTGAAACTACTTCCAAACAACAGAAAAGAAAAAACCCAGAAGTGAAGTATGAGAGGACAAGTATGTCCTAGATAATAAGAGTAAGAACGGACATCTCTTGTGTTTCCCAGTGTCCTCCACTGCCTTGAGCAAATGAATTTATACCAGACGTAGCTTTTTAAGGACACCTACCACTGTGGTGAATGTGGGGAGCAAACAGATGCTACAGAGGAGTAATCAGTACCAAGTTATTCTCCTCCTACAATATAAGGTAAATAGTATTTCTTTGATTCTACTAGCAACCTCCTTCCTACCCTCCTCCATTGCTTTTCACCCATCCCACTCAAAAAACTAACTTATGGCAAACAAGATGAACTGTACAGCAAACAGATGGAAGGTGCTGGAAAGAGCCAAACTCCTACTGGACACCCCTAGCCTTGCCAAGCTGAGGGCTACCTAACTGGTTTTACTGACAGAACTGGTTGCCTATGAGGGTGTATATTACTTCAGAGCCACAAAAGACATTTCTTTACACAGTAGCAGTCTTAAAAGCCCATCGTTTTTTAGCTTATGAATACATACCTGTTTCTGTGATTCCCAAATATGCCTACTTATAGGCATTTCTGCAGGAGTTCTTTTAAAGACTCAAGTGGGCCCAGAAATCTGAGTGTTTACTTTTTTGTTTATTTTTGAGACAGAGTCTCACTCTGTCACCTTGGGTTGAATGACATGGTGTCATCAAAGCTCACAGCAACCTTGAAGTCCTGGGCTTAATCAATCCTCCTGCTAGTTTTTTCTATTTTTAGTAGAGATGGGGTCTCCCGCTTGCTCAGGCTGGTCTCGAACTCCTGAGCTCAAGCAATCCACATGCCTCAGCCTCCCAGAGTGCTAGGATTATAGGTGTGAGCTACCATACCATGCCCAGCCAAGAATCTGTATTTTTAAAAGTCAACAGGTAATCCAATGTACACACCCCTATTATGAAATTAATTTAAATGTTTTATATGAAAGCTATAATCTAATAACAACCTAAGAATATGGGGTGGGGGGAGAGAAAGGGGAGGGAAGAATGGGTGGAGGGAGGGGGACTGGAGGGTTCACTTCTGTGGTTTATCTTATAAGGCTACAAGTGAATCTTTCTATGAGTAAAATATGAACGTTTTAACACAATAACTAAGAAAATGACATGAAGGCTATGTTAACCAGTTTGATGGAAGTGTTTTGGATTGTGTGTGAAAACACCACACTGTATCCCAGAAGTGCATTAATGTACACAGTTACCATTCAATTAAAAAAAAAAAAGTCATCAGGTAATTGTACTCATTTAGGTTTAGTAAAAAAACGATCTGGCACGACCTCAGGCACAAATGTAGTTCACCATTCCAAAAAATGAGCTACCTCTAAAATCTATTTAGTTATTCTGAACATTGTCAAAATATTTTCTCCAAAATAAAACTATAATTCTACAAAGTAAAACGGAATTCTTAATTCAGGAGAAAAAACATTAAGAAACAGTTCACAAATTACAAGACAAGACTAAAGCAGGCTCTTTCAAGATTGGCATTATGGGCTCAGCACCGTAGCTCAGTACTTAGGGCACCAGCCACATACACCAGGGCTGGTAGGTTCAAACCCAGCCCAGGCCTGCTAAGCAACAACTGCAACAACAAAAAATTAGCGGGGTGTTGTGATGGGCACCTGTAGTCCCAGCTACTTGGGAGGCTGAGGCAAGAGAATCACTTAAGCCCAAGAGTTTAAGGTTGCTGTGAGCTGTGACACCATAGCACTCTACTGAGGGCGAAATAGCGAGACTCTTTCTCAGAAAAACAAAAAAATAGGCATTATTGACATTTTGGGGTAGGTAATTCTTTGTTGATGGAGGCTGCCTTACATACTGTATAATAAAAATGTTCCTACCATTTGAACATAATTTCTGTGAAAATCTTATTATAACAACATAATTAATGATTTTACTGAAATGAAGTCAAGATCCCTGACCTCTACCCACTAGATGCCAGCAGCAATCCCACCCCTCCATCCCAAGTTTTGAGAAGCAAAAAGGTCTCCAGACATTGCCAAATGTCCCCTGGAGACAAAACTGCCCCAGTTCAGAACCATTAAGACTGTAGAAACTGGGTTAAAAATATTAATAGAAATAAGAAAGGCTAAATAAGAAAGGGATGAAGATACAGAAAATAAAATTATCTCCAAAATATAAAGAAAAGGGCTGGGCACAGTAATTCATGCCTATAATCCTAGCACTTTGGAATGCCGAGGTGGGTGGACCACTTGAGCTCATTAGTTCAAGACCAGTGTGAACAAAAAAGTGAGACCCCCCCCATCTCTACTAAAAATAGAAAGGGGAAAAAAAAAACTGAGGTAAGAGGATCACTTGAGCCCACTGAAGGTTGCTGTGAGCTATGAAGCCACAGCACTCTACCCAGTGTGACAGTTTAATACTCTCAAAAAATATATATCTATAAAGAAAAAGAGCACTGTTGTTAACTATTTTTAATTTTAAAGAGATAAAGGAAATAGGTTTAAATTTTAAAAGGAGACAACTAAAATACTCATAAGAAAGAATCTCTTGGCTCCACACCTGTCGCTCAAGTGGCCAAGGCACCAGCCACATACACCTAAGGTGGCAAGTTTGAATCCAGCCCGGCCTGCCAAACAACAATGATGGCTGCAACCAAAAAATAGCCAGGCATTGAGGCGGGCACCTGTGGTCCCAGCTACTTGGAAGACAGAGGCAGGAGACTCACTTGAGCCCAGGAGTTGGAGGTTGCTGTGAGCTGTGATGCCACAGCTCTCTACCCAGGGGGACAGCTTGAGGCTCTGTCTCAACAAAAAAGAAAGAAAGAATCTCTTAATTCCAAAGGTATATTAGAGCCAGGAAACTGAAAACCTTTTCCTGGAGATAATTAGAATGAATTAGGAAAAATGACTATGACATTACTCATAAAGTTTGGGACTAGAGCGTGCAGTCCCAGGAGACTGTGGAGGCCCCTTTTCAGCCTCCGTCTCTCCCTCTCTGGAACCCAAAGATTTCTTTAGAAGGAAAGCACTTGACTCACTGGTAATGTCTCAGTGGACTAAAGTCCACGTGGTATGACCAATTTCTAAATGCACACACTAGCAAGCCAACAAGGTTAGCAGGTTTGTGGCCCTTCCCTGTTTCTTTTGCCTGCAAGGCTGAGGTGAGGCTGTGAATTGTCTTCCCCATTGTGCCCAAGGTTATTCCCAGCATTTGTCTGGTCCTGTGCTGAGACTGCCGGTTAGGAGTGGAGATCTGACTAGGAACAGTATTTAACCAGATCAGCACACCCACCAAGCCTATCTCAGCAAAAGTAAAGGCAAAGAGAAGAAATGAGAGAAATGCAATCAAGTCAGAAATTACTTAACTGTAAATTAGCCCTTCTCCAAAATGTGGTCCATGGGTTTCTGGGGATCTCCAGAACTTAGAGGGGTCCACAAAATAAAAAAAATTTCATTAACGACATGTATTAATTCAGATATTATTTGCCCTACAGGCTACTTGAAATTTTAACCTCATGTTCTTTATCTATGATAAATGTTCTCAATCTTTACATTCTAAAATCATTTGCACTGATGATGCAAAAGCAATGGTGAATAAAACTGCTGGAGCCTTGGCACAGACCAAAACAGTGGCAACTCTAAGCCATGCACTCATAGTAAAAGTTACAAGTTTATTTTATCCTGACTCCTAAGTCTCTATCTTTTTAATATCCTGTGTTGTCTCAAGGAAAAGCACCTATACAAGGTGCCTGTGGCTCAAAGGGGTAGGGCGCCGGCCCCATATGCCGGAGGT
>NW_003852438.1:4953382-4959088 GCF_000181295.1 Otolemur garnettii | reverse complement strand
GGATGAAATGAGTCTGTTGATGGCAGCATTTGTTGTCCATGATAAAGTTCAATAAGTGATGATTTTGATAAATAAAAACTTAAGAAAATCTCACTTTTGGCTTGGTGCCCATAGCACAGTGGTTACAGTGCCAGTCACATACACTGAAGGTGGTGGCTTCAAACCCAGCCTGGACCAGCTAAACAACTGCAACAAAAAAATAGACGGGCATTGGGGTGGGCACCTGTAGTCCCAGCTACTTGGGAGGCTGAGGCAAGGGAACTGCTTAAACCCAAGTTTGAGGTTGCTGTGAGCTATGATACTACAGCACTCTACCAAGGGTGACATAGTGAGACTCTGTCTCAAAAAAAGGAAAACCTGAATTTTACAGCTTCCCAATACCATTTTTCTTATTAGATAGGTGATATTAAATGATTTTTTATACTGTATAAAGAAAAACGTCAAAAGTTGGAAGATAACTCAGTGATTCAATATTTTTCAAATAACCAACACACGATGTTTAAAAAAAAAAAAAATTCATGGGTGACATTCATTCAGAGTACCAAGACAGATCAGTGGGTTTTAAGTAATATGGTATGAAGAGTTAACTGATACAGTTTCATATGCTACAGTGTAACTAACCTTTAAGAAACTACCACTTAGGGGGTATGGATTACAGTATTAGAGAAGAATATTTACAATTTTTTGATAAGATTTTAAAATACCATATTCCTGACTTTTCTCACTACCTAGCTATATGAAGCCAGATTTTCTTCACATATGTCAATCAAAATAATTTACTATAAAGATTAAATGAAACAACACATAGGAGCGTCCAGACATTAAAGGGATTCACAAATATGTAGAACAGTGCTTTTCTTTTCATTAAATATTTTTTCTTTTGGAAAACAGAGTTATTTCTCATATAAAACATGTTATATGTTACTTAAAATGAACATTTCAGTTTATTTTCTAATACAGTAAATAGGGATAGATATAATTCACATAAACAAAAGCGTTAACTGAGTTGGAAAAACCACAGTTGCAGATAAAGAACAAAAAGTAAAGAGTTTAAATAGCTTTCAAAGAAACTGCCGTGGGGCCAGGAACAGTGGCTCACACCTGTAATCACAGCACTTTGGGAAACCAAGGTGGGAGAATATGCTTGAGGCCAAGGAGCTTGAGAGGAGCCTGAGGAACCTGAGACAGATCTCATCTCTACAAAAATTTTAAAAATTAGTCAAGTGATCATATGTAGTCCCAGCTACTCAGAAGGCTGAGGGAGGAGGATCAACTTGAGCACACAGGGCAGTGAGCTATGACGACACCACTGCACTCCAACCTGGGCAAAAGAGAATACATCTCTAAAAAAATAAAAATAATAAAATTAAATTAAAGGAGTGTGACGGGGATAGCACATTTTCTTGCACCAAGTAATGCAGTGTCACTGGCAGCGAGGAGGGTGGAGAGCTCTCAGGTGAGGCAGGGGAGGGAAGCTTATGTGAACTATAAAGTAGGAAGCTGACGCTGGACACTACTAGTCCCGGCCTGGCAGCGTGCATTAAAGTCATGGTATCATCAACTTCGAAATTTAAGAACAATGGAGAAGACTCAACAAACAGTTCAAAGAATTATTTGAGAACCCTATACTGGCTTCAGTTACCAGATAAGCAAGTGAGAACCAAACTTTCACAAGCATTTAATCATTGGCTGAAAGTTCCAGAGACAAGCTACAGATTATCAATGAAGTGACAGAAATGTTGCATAATGCCAGTTTACTCAATGATGATATTGAAGACAACTCAAAACTCCGAGTGACTTTCCAGTGGCACACAGCATCTATGGATTCCATCTGTCATCAATTCTGTCAATTATGTATATTTCCTTGGCTTAGAGAAAGTCTTAACCCTTGATCACCTAGATGTAGTAAAGCTTTTTACCTGCCAACCTTTGGAACTCCATCAGGGACAATGCCTAGATATTTACTGGAGGGATCATTATACTCGTCCCACTGAAAAAGAATATAAAGCTATGGTGCCGCAAAAGACAGGTGGGCTGTTTGATACCGTGTCCACTATCTTGAGGAGGTAAGTTCTTCTGAATACACTTGAAATACTCTTTTTAAAGAGCTTGAATCTAAAACCTACAAACAAATTGATGCATGTGGTGGGAACCTTCACCCTTTAAGTGCTAACAAAGCACTTAAATAAGATATTTAAAGAAGAAAATGAATAATATTAAGTTATTCTTGATTAGGCCTGAAAGCTTATTTTTAGTTTTTTTTTTTTTTAGTCTTTTAGCCTATCACCTTTAAAAAATTTTGATTCAAGCTGTTATTCTCCAAAAATTAAGTAAATTGGGGAGATATGAATTTGTTTCAATTTAGAAACCCACTTGTACAGATAATCATAATACAAAGTTGAAGGAATCAAAAGGAGCCACATTTATATAAGTCTAATTTGAATGTCAGAAATCGCTGTAGCAGGATATTGTGACTAACTCAGCCCTACTACCACAAATGTTCTGTTGACTCTGTCAATAAAAAAGACTTCAGCTTCCAAAAAAAATTAAAAGAAAAGAAACCACTGTGATACATAGAATAGATGATTGTTTCATCTTTTAAAAGCTATGAGAATTCAACAAAAGAACTAGTGATATACAGAGCAACCTGAAAAAATTTTTAGAGAATTAGGCTGAGTAGAAAAAAAAAACTAGTCCCTTGGGTGGCAGCTGTGGCTCAAAGGAGTAGGACGCTGGCCCCATATGCGTCCTACTCCTGGTTCAAACCCAGCCCTGGCCAAAAACTGCAAAAAAAAAAAAGAAAAAAAATCTAGTCCCAAAAGGTTATATACATTGTGATCCCACTTATACAGCATTCTTGAAATGATAAAATCATAGAAATGGAGAGCAGGTTAGGTTGCCAGTGATAAAGAGGAAGTGCAGGTGAGTGTGGCTACAAAGAGCAATAGGAGAGATCCCTGTCCTGATGGAAGTGTTCTGTATCTTACCTGTATCAAAGTCAGTATCATGGTTGTGACACTGTACTATAGTTCTGCAATGTGTTACCACGGGGGAACTAGGTAATAGGTAACTGAGATCTCTCTGCATTATTTCTTACAAGTGCATGTGAAATCTATGATTATCTCAAAATAAAAAATTTAATTGGGCCAGGCACAGTAGCTCATGCCTGTAATCCCAGCACTCTGGGAGGCCAAGGCAGGCAGACTGCCTGAGCTCACAAGTTTGAGATCAGCTCTGAGCTAGAACGAGACTCCATTTCCAAAAACAGCCAGATACTAAAGCAGGAACCTGTAGTCCCAGCTACTCGGGAGGCTGAGGTAAGAGAATCTCTGAGCCCAAGAGTTTGAGGTTGCTGTGAGCTATGATACCGTGGCTCTCTACCAATGGTAACAAAGTGAGACTCTGTCTCAAAAAAAATAAAATAAAATAAAAATAACAGAATAGAATGAGGAATGATTTTGTATCAAAAATGTAGAAGCTAGAAATCCTGCCCACCGACTCAAAACTGATCAGTATCTTTAGACTACTAATATTTTTTCATGCCTTAGCAATAAAAACTACTCTTCAATGTACCCCATTGTAAGTATTAATTCACAATAATCCTATATATTCTGCCAGACCTTAAGCTAGTTAAAGAAGATCTAAAACCAAACAGGACATGGAACCTGCCCTCAAGGTGTGCACAGTGTAGAAGAGATGACTAAGGGCAAACGAGTTCGAGAACACAACGTGAAATGTACATCAGCAGAAGTACACACAGGGTGGAGTAGAGATGTAACTTCAGAGGACAGTTTAATGGAAGAGGTGACAACTGAGCAGACTCTAAAAGGGTCAACAGGTAGTTAGAGGCAGAAAACAGAGGAGAGAAGGGTAAATACACAGGAGAGTTTTAAACACAAGAAGACCCATGGCTCAATTTGTGTTTTATAAAGCTTGGCTCATAGGTCTCTGGCTGGATCTGACCCAGTATCTGGTGTGCTGACCCTGGAGATAAGCAATAAAGAACAAAGAGACTGAGTTGACACCATTTCTGTCTTCACCTAATAGGCTATTGTGACACTCAAAAAGATCACGAACTCAAAATAAAAGGCAAGGCTTTCCGAGTTGTTAAGAGGGTGGATTAGAGAGAAAAGATTAGCGTTAGATGGACCAATAGTGTTGGACATAAATGTGGAGCTTGGAACACAGGTCTGAGTAGGAGATAGAGATTTGGAAATCAGCCAAGATATGGAATAGTTAAAACTGTGTAAGTAGCTGACATTAGCCAAGGACAGAGTGTCAGATAAAAAGAAAGTTAAGATATAATAATGCAAAACGCCAGCCTTTGAGGAGGAAAGGGAAATGAAAGGAGTCCATGAAGAAAACGAAAAGAGACAGAGAAACAGACCTTAAAATGTTAATGGAATGGACAGCAGGAAACTAGGTTGTGGACCTTGACTTCTTATTGCTCTGGAATAATGCTAAATCACAAATGTTTCAGAAAGACAGAGAGGACTGACTAAGGACAAGTAATTTCCATCATTCCAATAAAAGGTTTGCCACAATTCCCACAGGCCAATGTTGTAAGTTTTCTTCCCCAAAACAAAAGTTCACTCCTTGGCCAAGTTATGCTACCATTTCCTACCCTAGCACCATCCCATGTTTCATATAAACCATGCATGGAATGCACTAATTCCTCATTTCTGAGATCTGCCGTGAATTTAGGTCCAAAGGTTTTAACATCTCTGACATTTCTATGCCACTTAGATGATTCCTGTTCTGGAGAAGAAAGCAACTGATCTCACTGGTATATCTGTATTGGGGGTCGGGGGAGCCCAGTTGTGCCCTTCTTGGGTAGAGAGGGTTGTATACTGTATACACCTCCAGTCCAGCACCACTGTGACCAGAGGATAGGTCTGCTTCCTTTACTTTCACCTTTATCAACAATAAAGGTGATACTACAGCTCTCATCTGCTAATCCTTTCATTTTTTTCTCATTTATCCAGAACCTGGGTAGAAAAGAGAGGTGCTATTTATTGCTCCCTCCTCCACTATTAGATCCTAACATCAAGTTTACCTAAACAACAATCTCATCTCAAATCAATCTAATCTAATCAATCTACTAGGATCCTAGTAAAATAATTCAAGATTTTTAAAAGATCACCTAGTCTTCCTTTACAGGAAGTTTCATATGTATTTTGATGCAGAGAGCACTATACTTTGCGTTTGCTTATAAAATGAAAACAGAGGGTGGCACCTGTGGCTCAAAGGAGTAGGGCACCGGCCCCATACGCCAGAGGTGGTGGGTTCAAACCCAGCCCCAGCCAAAAACTGCAAAAAAAAAAGAAAACAGGCAAAAAACTACCAACATTAAAGACATCATTATAGCTAGAATTAATTTTGAATGTTTCATCTACTTTCAGATTGTAAGATTTTGGAAAAGATTTCTAAGAATTCTTAATATCATCAAACATAATCAAGGAAATTACAGCACAATTCTATTCTCTTTAATTTTTTTTCACAATTCTATTCTTAAGAAAACTGTATCTCCCAAATGCCCTCCAAATACATATGTGGTTCATAAATATTTATCTCTGGTCACTTTAAAAGTACTTTAGAAGATAAATTATTTAGGTGGTGCCTGTGGCTCAAGGAGTAGGGCACCAGCCCCATATACGGGAGTTGGTGGGTTCAAACCCAGCCCTGGCCAAAAACTGGAAAAAAAAA
>NW_003852438.1:4947280-4952573 GCF_000181295.1 Otolemur garnettii | reverse complement strand
CTCACAGCAACCTCCAACTCCTGGGCTCAAGCGAGTCTCCTGCCTCCACCTCCCAAGTAGCTGGGACAACAGGAGCCCGCCACAATGCCCGGCTATTTTTTGGTTGTAGCCATCATTGTTGTTTAGCAGACCCAGGCTGGATTCGAACCCGCCACCTTAGGTGTATGTGGCTGGCACCTTAGCCACTTGAGCCACAGGCGCCGAGCCTAGGCTAACCATTTTTAAAGACTGTCTCCTGTCTGGGTTCTGTCTGTTTGAACTATGCCAATCATGGAACTCCATTAGAAAAATAAACTTGCCCTGAAACAGTGCCTGGAGTAATTAGTGCTCCAATGACTTTTTCCATCAGTCATTACAGTCCTGTCCAGGATGCAAGGCACATCTCCTCTGCTGTTTCCAACATCTACTGTACATTAGGGATAATAAACATACTTAACAGGTCTATGTCAACATTGAGTTGTAGGTGGCTACAAATCAGGGTAGGCTAGGAAGAAATGAGACTCAGAATGGGATGGCAAGTAGAATGTGAGTGAGGTGCCCTACTCAATCTGTAAGCTACTTGACAAATACTCAATCTTACTGGTCTCTTTACAACCTGAGGCATCCAGCACAGAGCTTTGCTCGTAGGTGTTCAATCAGTTATCTGTTTGATGGAACTGAGCATTGCGGCTGATGAAGCCAGAAGTCTGGCTTCTGGATAACGGGCTGTATTTGGAGATTTTACAGAATTTACTTCTTCTGGATTATGTGGTAATAATAGTGTGTGGTAAATTTAGGGGGAAGCTTAAAAGAATACCTAACTATTTAGTTCAGCCCAAATGAAAGCAGAGAATACCATACCCTATGTGGCTTTATTTTATTAGAGCTCACATGTAGAATGGTACACATCTAATCAGTTTTTTAGTGCCAAGAGAGTTCTTTGTTTCAACAGCACACTCCGGCCAAGATGCTGACGCTGGGCATATTCTCAAACTCCCGACTGTCTCCTAGAGCTGCTCAGATCTGATTTAATACTGTCCGTGAAGAGACACAGCATGAGAGGGGCTGGATCATGATGCTCCACGAAAAGCATCCACTTAAGTAAATGTTAATTTATGGAGGGAGGCACAGAGACATCAAAATGTTTTCTGTTGTTGTAAATTGTGTCGGCACAAAGGAAAACCTGTAAGCAACATTTAAAGAAAGCTAATTTTACAAACTTTTCACCTTATAGAACTGATAAATTAGAGCTCAAATTTTCATCATCTGGGAAATGGCAAAGGTAGAGAATAAAAGAGAGAAGATTCAGAAACAGTGCAATAAAGTGAAAGATCTTTCAATTAAAAGAGCCTATTTTTCATTTTCTTATCCCTCAGAGGGTCTAGCAGAAGTCCTTTGCCCACAATGTTTGCTAAATCAAATTGCTGCAAAAGCATTCTCAGAACACCACCAATCCAGCATGCCAAAAGTTAAGCAACCCTTAACTCCTTAGCAAATGATTTCGGTTCCCCTTATTGCAAAATACTTTTTCTTCTAGGAAATATATGTTAACTTCACAACATCTAAGTGAAAATCTAGACTCTTCTATACAGTATAATTTTTAAAGGTAGGAAAGGGGTGGGGTTCATTGTCAGTCATTTGAAATAAGTATGGTCTTAGTCTAGGGATAATATTCTTTTTTTTGTAGAGACAGAGTCTTACTTTGTTGCCCTCAGTAGAGTGCCATGGTGTCACAGCTCCAGCTCTTGGGCTCAGGCGATTCTCTTGCCTCAGCCTCCCAAGTAGCTGGGACTACAAGCGCCCACCACACCACCTGGCTATTATTTTTTATTGCAATTTGGCTGGGGCCAGTGCCCTACTCACTGAGACATAGGCACCACCCAAGGTGTAATATTTTTATATCAGCATGTAATGGACATCTCAGCTTTGAAGAAAAAAGGAAAACATGTGAGGAAGATAAAGTAAAACAGATCCAAGTTAGTGATTTTTTTTTTTAAAACTACCTTCATGTTCACAGATTAGATTAAGACAAATAAAAAATATTTTGTGTTAAAGAGCAAACAGCAATGTAAGCAAAGAAGAAATACTGGAGCTATGCTATAATGAACTCTACAGAGCAAACTTCTACACTACTGTCATACAATAAATATTGCATGCATCCCTAAATATCTTTTCCTAAAGGAATAAAGGGAGAGTTCATGCCTATAATCCTAACACTCTGGGAGGCTAAGACAGGTAGACTGCTTGAGCTCAAGAGTTCAAGACCAGCCTGAGCAAGTGGGAGACCCATCTCTACTGAAAATAGAAAAACAAGCCAGTTGCTGTGTCGGGCACCTGTGGTCCCAGGTACCGAGAGGCTGAGGCAAGACGATCACGTAAGTTTGAGGTTGCTGTGAGCCATGACATCCCAGTACTCTACCAAGAGTGACAGAGTGACACTCTGTCTCAATCAATCAATAAAATAAAAGAATAGTTAAACTAAAAGTTTAACTGGAAAGACAGATGCATCTTTTAAATAAAATTCCAGTTCTGGATACATGTTGAAGTTATAAAAATAATTAAAAGGCCTAGGCTACACGAGTCACAGAGAATTTGACTCCCATCCACCAGGGGCTGCCAATAATAATATCTCCATGAGTCCTTTCCTGAAAACCCCGTCCTTCCCCCAGCCCTCCCCTATGTTGCCATGGCACTTTCTTTTCATACCAATATTATCCACTTAACTCAACATACAATCATATTTTAATTTCTTTTTTATTACAAATTAGTTCCTGCTTAGACTATGAGCCCTTTGTCCACAGGAGCCAGGTCTTAGTTATTTGGCTACATATAGTATCTACCAAATAGTTAAGCAATAATAAAAGTTTTGTTGAAAGAATGAAGCCAAAATCTCTGAGAAACTTGTTTCATAAACCTAAAGCCATTCACTCAAAGGAAGACTCTTAGTAACATGAAGTATTACTAATAATTATCTGTTTATTCATCATATATAAACATATCCTCTGCCTATATATATCTTTACACTTTAAAATGTCAGCAAATAAAAAAAAAAAAAAAATGTCAGCAAATATCTCATGTAGAACTATATTTACACTTAGTAGGTCCTCTATATTTGTTGATCTAATTAATATATCTAGAATAGTCTGAGTATTCAAATACAAACACACATACATATAGAATACATATATATATATACATATATGTATATATAACACAACAGAATACAAAATAAACTCCCTACATCTGGTTTTCAAGATATCAAGATTTCACTGTCCTTCTCTTAAATAACATCTAAAGCAGCAGTTCTCAACCTGTGGGTTGCGGCATTAGGAAGGTTGAGAACCACTGATCGAAAGGAAGATCAGAAAATGTTCTCATTCCAAATTAGGACGTGAAAAATCTGCTAGAGTTGATTTTCAGAAGAGATGAAGGAATCATGACCCAAACAACTGAATCTCTCATGAAGGACTCAGAGAACTTCATTCACAAAAGAGACAAGTTTCTACAACCAAAACACAGAAGACTTCTAACCACTACCAACAGATGTCAACACAGGAGAAGTTCAGTTGTTACTTCTCCTTGGAAGTTAGATTTTTAGACTTATCAGTTTCACAATAAATATAAAAACATGTAAACATAAAACACATTAAAGATTAGAATTTAACACCTCTATAACTCTTAAAATAATAAAAGTAAAAGCACAGTCTTTAAAGAGATTAATATATACCTGGATTTATATACTAACTCTCAATAAATTACAGTTTATTTAAAGGTAGAACATATTTTTATAAAACACAGATGACTCTTAAGCCATGATCTGGTAAAATGTAATAGTTCAGAGAAAAAAAATAATAATCTGGTGGCTAACAGCGACCCTAAGTAATCTTTAATTGCCACTTATAAAGGGGTGAAGAGCATCAGCCTCCCCATAAATGCGCTGGAAATAACTGTAACAGGACAGCAGGCCAACAGGAGGCCAAGGGTTCAGAACCGTGGAATTAACATACACATTCCCATCCATCTGTAATTGTCTGGTAGGCTAAAAAGGACATTACCAACCACATGATACAACCTTGGTTTTTAATGACAAAAAGTCATTTAACATGTCACAGTGAAACAATTATGTCTGACCTACCAAACAGTGCATACCAAGCTCATCTCTAAAATCTTCCAATGAGAATGAACAACACATTAATAGCTAAGAGCTCAACACTCTCCCTAGACTAAGAAAGAGTCAGTTCCATGGAAAACTTCCATTGAGTACCTAGTTCTCTGCTTCCACAAATCTCTAACGTTAATTAGTTTCTCTATTATTTGATACTTTAATCCACCCTGAAATTAACAAATTATATTCTATCAAAACAAATTTCAGCATGCAACTCAGGGACTATTCCAAATTGAGAGCATGACTTGGAAAGAGAAAAAAAAATTTTTTTTTGAGACAGAGTCTCACTTTGTCGCCCTCGGTGGAGTGCGGTGGCTTCATAGCTCACAGCAACCTCAATCTCTTAGGTGATCCACTTGCCTCAGCCTCCTGAGTAGCTAGAACTACAGGTGCCCAACACAATGCCCAGCTATTTTTTTTAGAGACAGAGTCTCAATCGTGCTCAGGCTGGTCTAGAACTCATGAGCTCAGGCAATCCGTCCATCTCGGCCTCCCAGAGTGCTGGGATTATAGGTGTGAGCCACCACACCAGGCCTAAGGAAAAAATTTTATCAAGAAAAAAATTGGCAAAGCACTTTAAAAAACAAGACTTATTAATACTTTGCCCTAATTTGGAAGAAGCAGGCAGTGTCCTTTGAAATCATTTGTACAAAGCTTGATTTCCTGAAGATTTTGTCGAATTATTTCATCAGAATTTTAGAGTTTTAAAATAATGACACAAAACAGATTTCCAGTGTCAGCCAAGAATCCTAATAGAGTTCCTTCTCTCCAACTGGCTGCAACTAAAAACTCTGAACTAAATACGATAACCAACTAACTAAGGACTGAGAAGAGTAAAGAAATAGCAGACCAACAGGAGAGGGAGAACAAAACTGAAGGATTACCGTACTGACGAGTTTCCTGACTAAAATGGACAGGGGAAAAACAAGATCCCAAAAGATAAACAGCAGAATCGCAACAATAGGGAAAACATTTAGTGACAACAAGGATGAATAGAATGATTCAATCTGAAGAACAGAAGAGATTAAAAAAAATATAACAGGCTCGGTGCCTATAGTTCAACCGGCTAAGGCGCCAGCCACGTACACCTAAGGTGGCAGGTTCGAATCCCCAGCCCGGACCCGCCAAACAACAATGACGGCTGCAACC
>NW_003852438.1:4937965-4946127 GCF_000181295.1 Otolemur garnettii | reverse complement strand
TGCCTTCTGTATTATCTTCACATTTTTCTATAAACCTAAAATTGTTCTAAAATAAACATTTCAGGTCAGGTGCTATGGCTCACACCTGCAATCCTAGCACATCGGGAGACTGAGGCGGAAGTATCGCTTAAAGTAAGAAGTCCTAGACCAGCCTGGGCAACATAGCAAGACGCTGTCTTTAAAAATATACATGTTACCAGCACACTGTACCCCATGACTGCATTAATGTACACAGCTATGATTTAATAAAAATAAATAAATAAATAAAAATATACATGTATTTTTTAGTCATTTAGTCAGACTAACACCTGTAGTCCTCACCTACTCAGGAGGATCACACAAAAAGAGATTAAATGGTCTTAAAAAAAAATGTCACTGGTCCTGATGGCTCACACCTGTAATCCTAGAACTTTGGGAGGCTGAGGCGGGAGGATCATTTGAGGCCAGGAGTCTGAGACCAACCTGAGCAAGTGTGAGACCACATCTCTACAAAAAAAGGATAGAAAAATTAGCCAGGTGTGGTAGCAGGTGCAGACAGTCCCAGCTGCTTGGGAGACTGAGGAAGAAGAACTGCTCAAGCCCAGGAGTTTGAAGCTGCAGTGAGCTATAATGACACCAAGGCACTCTAGCCTGGGGGACACAGGGAGACCCTGCCTCAAAAAAATAAGTAAATAACCAAAAGAGGCCCAAAATAAATACAAATAAACAGAATTTTTTAAAAATAAGAAAAATAGAATGCCATAATTGGCACAAGAAAAACTGCCAATTATGTTAACTTAATCAAATAAACTTAAATAAAACAGTAAGAGGACCTTGAAAAAATTAGGCAGGAAGAGGATCACAAAGGGGTAAATCCATTTTGAAAGGGACCTTTATTTTTCCATTCAAATTTTAGAATATTTGCCAAAGTCCTCAAGAAAATCATAGGTAAAAATAAAATTAACTTTTTAGATTAATATGAGGGAGAAATGACTTTTTTTTTTTTTTTGCAGTTTTTGGCGGGGGCTGGGTTTGAACCTGCCACCTATGGCATATGGGGCTGGCACCCTACTTCTTTGAGCCACAGACACCGCCCAGAAATGACATCTTTTTAATTGATGTACCCTAACAAATTTTAAGACACAGCACAAAGCTGAGATAGTTGGTACCAATGTGAAGAAAAACAACTACAATATATGCAATAAACAGACTATAATAAAACTGATAGAGAGAGTACCATGAAAATATGGGAACATGATATATAACAGCATCACAAATTAGTTCATAGGGTTGGGAAAACAGCCTCGGCACATGGAGAAATATAAAATGGGATTATTAGTCTATCCCATATACAAAGATGGACTCAGATTAAAGACTTTAAAAAGGGTGAATTATAAAATGCATAATTAAAAATGTAGAATATCTTCATTATATTGAATAAGACTCAGAAGGCCACTGGGTAAAAGATCATGGACTTACTACATAGAAGTTAAGTCCCAGCCGACAAAAGACACCAAAGACAAAACTAATATATTGTTCTCTATGCTTGCAATTCCTGTAAAAAGGAAGATTTTTTAAATAAGGGGGAAATTTGACATATTGTGACAGACAAGGAAAAGGTAAAAATAGCCATGCTAATATTCTAGACTACACAAAAGACTTCTGTAAATCAAACAAGAAAAGATAGGAACCCTGGGCAGCACCTGTGGCTCAAGGAGTAGGGTGCCAGCCCCATATACTAGGGGTGGCAGGTTCAAGCCTGGCCCCCACCAAAACTTCAAATAAAAGAAAGAAAGAAAAGATAGGAACCCTAATTAAAGAAATGGGCAAAAGATATGAATAGGTATTCATGGAACAGGCATTCTAAATAGTCTTAATAGTAAAAAGAGATGCTGGAACTCATTAGTAATTGGAGAATACTAATTAAAACAACATTAAGATACCACTTTATCTTATCAGATAGGCAAAAAATAGAAAAACTGGGTAAAACTAAGCACTGGCTGGAAAATGGAGAGAAAGGAACCTTTGCATACACTGATGGAGAACCCAAATCTGGCAGTGCTCAGTCCACTTAAGTACAGCAATGCACTCTTATGTGTATAGCCAAAGTTCTCCCATGGGGCCATACAGAGCAAGTACAAAGGTGTTCTTGCCATTGTCAGTGGTACGGGAGGAGCTGAAGATAACCTGAAAGTAGACAGGAGTTAGAAACAAAAGAACTAGACACATACATAGCAACATAGTCCTTAAATAGTCCCCAGAGGGGAAAAAAAGAAGCAGAACAAAGACTACAGCACAAAACCATTTAGGTGAATTTAACAACACACACAAAACACAACCCTACATATTTACAAAAATGCATATAAATGGAAACATATTTACCAGACACATCAGAACAGTTACCTATGAGGAAATTGGAACAGAAGTGGGAAGTGGAGATAAAAAGGAAATTAATCTCAAAGGCTGGGAGAAAACTTGGAACAGGTCAATGATGTGCTATGAAGTTCAGAATACAATTCCCTCAATCCTTGCCACAGGAGGATTAAAAAATAAATTCACCACACAGCCTATCAAAATTTCAAGAATGAAGGATCAAAGAAGTTAAGGTACACAGAAAGGTCTAAAAAATGAAAAGAAATTACATCTCAACTAAACTTAGACACACACTGAAACTAAACAAAAGTAGCTTCCAAACAAATCGAACAAATGAAAATTGACACACACGGTCTTCTGTTGGCGCCATGAATAAGTCAAGCTGTGGTTAATAATCTTAAAACTTTCAATAATCATTCTACAGTTAATTTTGTTATCGTATTATAGGTTTCTTTGTGGCATCTAGGTCAAGTGAGATACTGATCTTATAAGGTAGCTAAAAATAGTTTTGCTAGTCTACAATAGTTAAAACTATGCCCTTGGCATTGACAAGGCTAACTTATTTGGCTTATGTTACATTATTGTATTACAATCAATCAGTCTCTCCTGCTTTCTTTTTGCCCCCCCCCCCGCCCCGCCCCGCATACACACAAAGAGCCATAAATTCACAAGTATTGTATTTAGGTGACAATTTAACTAATTTTAAAGAAAATTAACTCTAACTTCAAATCTATAAATAGCAATGCTAAAACAGAATGAAAAAGCGTATCTTTTTCATAGCTTTTAAGCAATTGTTCCAGGACAGCCAAATGACTTCCTTCCTGTTCTTATTACCATGTATGTTCCCTCAATATGCTGCATAATCTTTTATATTTCAGAATCAGGTATTATCATCATCCAAGACTAGATAGGAAATCTAAACAGCCGTAACACTTTCCCACTGCCCACAATAGATTTCTTTCTTTCTTTTTTTTTTGTAGAGACAAAGTCTCACTCTATCACCCTCAGTAGAGTGCCATGGCATTACACAGCTTACAGCAACCTCCAACTCCTGGGCTTAGGCGATTCTCTTGCCTCAGTCTCCCTAGTAGCTGGGACTACAGGCGCCCGCCACAACACCCAGTTATGTTTTTTGTTATAGTTTGGCCTGGAGCCGGGTTTGAACCAGCCACCCTTGGTATTTGGGGCCAGGGCCCTACCCACTGAGCTATAGGCGCCACCTGCAGATTTCTTATTCAAAAGCCTGCTCCTGGCAGTTAAGGTCCAGGAGATAAGTGAAACAATTCACATGTCACATTGGAAAGTGATTCCAAATATTTGAATTATGATACTACGTTATTTATTCTCTGTATTTCAATCAGCAGGCAATTACAGCCCTAGCAATACAGAGATAGAAACATGGTCCCTTACTACTAGACTAAGAACCCCTCCAAGGGAAGCAGAACAATAATTACAAAAGATAGCTTGGTGCCCATCACTCAGTGGTGAGGGTGCCGGCCACATACTCTGAGGCTGGCAGGTTCAAACCCAGCCCAGGCCTGCTAAACAACAATGACAACTGCAACAAAAAATAGCTGGGTGTTGTGGTGGGCACCTATAGTCTCAGCTACTTGGGAAGCTGAAGCAAAAGAATCTCTTAAGCCCAAGAGTTGGAGGTTGCTGTGAGCTGTGACACTACAGTACTCTACCGAGGGCGACATAATAAGACAGTCTCAAAAAAAAAAAAAATTACAAAAGACATTGAAAACTATGTTAGAGCCAATTAATGTCTCCAATTAAATGGAAAAATAAATTTATACACCACAAATTACTTTATATACAGCCTCTCAGGAATATTATTTTCATAAATCAAGGTATTCTGTTATCCTACCTGCAATGTGTTTATGGGTATGCAACATTAACTCTTTTTTTTTGAAACAGAGCCTCAAGCTATCCCCCTGGGTTGAGTGCCATGGCATCACAGTTCACAGCAACCTCCAACTCCTGGGCTCAAGCCATTCTCCTGCCTCTGCCTCCCAAGTAGCTGGGACTACAGGCGCCCGTCACAATACTCGGCTATTTTTGGTTGCAGCCATCATTGTTGTTTGGTGGGCCTGGGCTGGATTCGAAACTGCTAGCTCAGGTGTATGTGGCTGGCACCTTAGCTGCTTGAGCCACAGGTGCCAAGCCAAACATTAACTATTATACTCTGTACTCAGCTCTTCACAGATGCTGTGAGATCAATTTGTAGCTTTTTTTTTTTTTTTTTTTGACACAGGGTCTTACTCTGTCACATTGGCCAGTATATAGTGGTGATATCATAGCTCACAGTAACCTCAAACTCCTGGACTTGAGCCATCCTCCTACCTCAGCCTCCTGACTAGCTGGGACTACAGACACGTATTAACGTGCCTGGCTAATTTTTCTATTATTTGTAGAAACAGGGTCTCACTCTTGCTCACACAGGTCTCAAAACTGGTCTCAAGTGATTCTCCTGCCCCAACCTAACAAAGTGCAAGGATTACAGACAGAAACAATCATGCCCAGACTGTAGCTCTCATTAAAAAATTAAAAAATTAATTAGGTGAAAGAGATACAGGTAATGAATGAAAGTCTGCATTTAGAAGCACTAGAAAGCATCTACAAAAGTATAAAAGCTTCTGGTCCCTTTGAAATATGAAAATGTTAAGATAAACTACAGGATATATAGTATATAAAGTATATAGTATACTGGATATATAGTATTAAAAAACACTGAGCTGGCTGGGCGCAGTGGCTCACGCCTATAATCCCAGCACTCTCAAAGGCTAAGGCCAGTGGACTGCCCTGAGCTCAAGAGTTCAAGACCAGCCTAAGCCAGAGCAAGACCTAGTGTCTTAAAGAAAAAAAAAAAAAAAAAGATTGAGTTCATCACAAAATTTGTGATAATTTATACTGTACTGTACTGAAGTTCACTTTTACTATCTATACTATCTACTATGTATAACTAACATTTATGCACCTAGGTTTCCTTGTTCTTGAAGAAATGGTTAAATTAAACAAATCAGTACTGCCAATTATATGGCAGAAAGCCAAGCTCAACCATGGAGAAACCGAAACAAGAACTCTAGAACCCATTTACTAAGGATTGGTAAATTTATATAACCTAAATTCCTCCAGATTTAAGTAGACTATGAAGTCTCATAATATACAATGTCAATTAAGCCATCTAACTTCCCAATATAATGACTGTTCTACTATTAGTAATGTTTATCTGACTTAAAAAGCAAATACCCATCTCCATAGTGGTCACAATAACAGTAATAAAATTTTCGCTGGCTTTTGCCCACCATCGGCTCCAACAACTTCCTCAGGGAATATCTACCATTTACCCTCTCATCCCCCACCCCTGACCCTAGCATCCCATTAGCCACCATCACATACTCCTTACAGATGTTCTCTGCCTAGGAAGCCCCTGCCACTGTTTTGGAAACATTAGCGTCTATACTAAGAATAGTACAGCTGATGCTTCTTATCTGCAAGGCTAAGACAACAGGAATGGTGTCCACCCACAGCAGAGAGATGGTTCAAGCTGTAGCTGATCCTCTAGGGAGGGACTTGATCCTTACTGGTGCCCATGGCCCCCCACACACACACAGGAAAACAGCTCCCAGATCCCAGCCTGGACCGTCTGTGGAAGGCAAGATGGGTGGGCAAACAAATGTTTTAAAGTTTCCTAAACACTTACACTCGATCTCTCTTATCTGCTTCTCTAAGTCCCATAAAGAAGGAAAAGGTTATAATCCCCATTTTACAGATAAAGGATCAGGGCTCAGTGACTCAGAGAGTCTCACAATATTTAATGTTAATTAAGCCATCTAACTCCCAATATAATGATTATTCTATTAGTAATGTTTATCTGATCTAAAAAGTGACTACCCATCTCTATAGTGGCCAATCCCTACAAGGAAGATGATCTATCAGTAGATGAGTAGCTAGTAAAAAGAAAAGGAGTCAAAGAGATGTGACACAGGATAAAAGGTAACAAGAATGAGAGAAGCAAGGTCAGGACATGTGCTAAATCAACAAAGATTACTCTTTAAAGAATGATGACTGGTTTTTGCTGTTGTTCTGAACAGTTTCGTGAGCAGCTACCCAAACACAGTCAGAACCCCTCCTTTGAGAATGTCTGTGTTTTGTGTATTAGTGGCCCAGAGAAATACAGGAGGTGAGGGAAACTGATGAGAAGCAATGGGAGAAAAGGGCTACCAGATTACTAGACCCCTAGAAATAAGAGAACGTGAAACACCGTAGGAGTATGGCGTGAAAGGAAATGAGAGGTGAAAGGCCCAATAATCTGGGTAAGTATTAAAAGTGACTGAGTTGGAACAAGATGAGGAGAAGTCAGAAGTCAGAGGCAACAAGCAGATAAAAGGGAGATAAAAGATGACTAGTGGACCAGCATGGGAGGAAGAGCAGAGATAAAGGGCAGCTCAGGGAACTTCCAGTCAGAGATACCAGAATGCATACACAACCCTCTGTTCTTTCTCATACCTCACTAAATGACAGTAAAGGGGGTAGGTGGGGGGTAGGGAGGCACTAACCCACAAGGACAAAACAGAACGCAACAGACAGTAGCAACAAAGTTTTCAAATTTGGAAAGCGGATGGATAAGTGATAAATGTGTTAGGATACCCAATAAAGCTGAATCCTAAACTACAGGGTAGGGGGTAGGGGTGGTGTTAGCGTCAGTTTACACTATGAAATCCATAGGACTTGGGTGGGGGCAAAAGGTTATAAACAGGAAAATTCATTGAAAAAATTAGACTCCGAGATCCTCTTCCTTCCTCCATATAGGCAAGAGAATGTCCTTTCCTTACCCTTGCACAAAGACTGCAGATTTTATTTCTAGAAGGACAAAATAGAGGGTCTCTAGAATGGAGGACAATTGGCAGAGTTGAGGGCAAGGTCACCATTCTGAAAAAACAAGATATGCAGAGATGTCTTTCAGAGATGCACTCAGACAAAGAGAGGGTTAGTAAGCCTAATAAAGATGAAGACAAGATCCAGAAAAGAAAGGATGCAACCCATGAAACCAAGAAAATCTCTAAGGAGCTGGAAAAGATTGACCCATTCTACTGCTGTGCCACTCACTCAGCAATCAACCCATCTAACTGGAGTGCCTCAGAAGACTCTAGGATGGGCTTATTTGAGAAGGTGTAACTAAAAGAATAAGGAGATGCATGTAACAAAAGTGGTATGGAGACATTTCAATGATAAATACACAGGAAATAAGCAAATTAAAAAGTCTAGTAATTCCAGAGCAAACAAAATTTAAGTAGGAAAGAAAATAAAAACCATGGCGTACCACATGATTTAGCTGTCAACAGCATTTACATATAATAATGTAAATACTTAGTATGAATCTAACACTTAACTAAAATTATACTATGACTATATAGAGAGGAAGGTAGTAGAGAAAATGTAGGTGAGCAGATAAAGTGGAAAGCCAAAACATAATGCAAAAGAACTGAAAATAAAAAAGGAATATGGTGGCATCTGTGGCTCAGTGGGTAGGGCACCAGCCCCATATACCGAGGGTGGCAGGTTCAAATCCAGCCCTGGCCAAACTGCAACAACAAAATAGCCGGGCTTTGTGGCGGGGTGCCTATAGTCCCAGCTACTCGGGAGGCCGAGGCAAGAGAATCGCCTAAGCCCAGGAGTTGGAGGTTGGTGTGAGCTGTGTGACGCCAGGGCACTCTACCAAGGATGATAGAGTAAGACTGTTTCTACAAACAAACAAATGTATGCATGCTATTTAAAGTATGAAAGTAAAACCTAAAAAAAAAAAA
>NW_003852438.1:4936285-4937667 GCF_000181295.1 Otolemur garnettii | reverse complement strand
AAAAAAAAAAAATCAGTTAAAGAGGAGAACGAGGTTATCTTTGGGGAGGAGGAAATTGGGTGATAGAGGTAAGCAGAGGGCTGCTGTTTGTGGTACTATCTTATAAAATTATTTTACTCTTCTAAATATGCATGTACAAAACCTTAATACGAATACAATTTCAGAAAAAAAAAATCTAAGAATAAAGGAAAACAGAAACAAACCAAAAGTCCTCTTTTAGGGAATTTGTTTGTTTCTAAGATAAAAGTCTTGCTCTGTCATCAGGGCTAGAGTGCAAGGCTTCAGCCTACATTAATAGTAACCTCGAACCTCTGGATTCAAGTGATCCTCCTGCTTCAACTTCCCCAGAAGCTGGGACTACAGGTTCCCACCACAACATCCAGCTAATTTTCCTATTTTTAGTAGACACCAGGTCTGGCTCTTGCTCAGGCTGGTTTCAAACTCCTAAACTCAAGGGATCCTCCTATCCTGGCTTTTCTAGGATTACACGCATGAGCTACCACTCCTAGACAAGAACAATTTTTAATCAAATTCAAATCTTAGGTAAATGAACTGATCTCAGACAGAAGTATCAGACATTATTAAAACACAGCAATCTCGGGCCATTCAGTATAGAGATGAAGAGTGTTACACAATACA
This sequence comes from Otolemur garnettii, assembly GCF_000181295.1. Lineage (NCBI taxonomy): Eukaryota > Metazoa > Chordata > Mammalia > Primates > Galagidae > Otolemur > Otolemur garnettii. The sequence goes on along the minus strand of NW_003852438.1, from coordinate 4,937,028 downwards.
AATACCTCAGAACACGACAGTAATACAGTATAGGGCAATAAATACTCAAAATGATAAACCCCAGGTTATAAATAAAAGGTTAAATTATGCTATTATCAAGAAATTACAGAAATAATGTCATGCAATTTTAAAATATTTCCATCAACCATGACTAAAATTAAATAGTTTCAGCTCTTAAAAGGCATTTATGGTATTATCAGTCATCTGGGAAGTGTTCATATCCAAAATATCATATTACTCAATAATAAAAGAATTAACCACATTATTTTTTTTTTATTCTTCTGAATCAACCACCCTAAATGAAGTAACATTTAATTGGTACTTTTTTTTTTTTTTTGAGACAGAATCTCCCTCTGTCACTCTGGGTAGAGTGTCATAGCATCACAGCTGACATAGTAACCTCAAACTCTTGGGTCTCCAGCCTTTCAACTAGTTGGAGCTATAGCACTGCCACAACACCCAGCTAGTTTTTCTATTGTTTTAGTAGAGACACTATTTCCCTTTTGCTCAGGCTGGTCTCAAACTCCTGTGCTCAGGCAATCCACCCACCTCAGTTTCCCAGAGTGCTACGATTACAGGTGTGAGCCACCATGCCCAGCCTTGACACTTTTAAAAGGAAAGGGATAAGGCAAGGAAGCCAGTCATGAAGGACCACATACTACATCATACAATTTCTTTATGTGAACAAGCAAATCCAGAGACAGGAAGTAGTTTAGTGGTTGCTGGGGCTGGGGGAGAGGAAA
>NW_003852438.1:4926627-4934639 GCF_000181295.1 Otolemur garnettii | reverse complement strand
GATTTGTGTAGGCAGCACCAGTCAGCTGCCTACAGTATTGTTTACTAACTGCACAGAAGTCTGGCTGCCTCTGGAGTAGCAGCCACGACAAGCACTGATTGACAAACCACTCCCTTTCCCACTGAAGCAGCACTGTTTAGAATCTGGTTCTACCAGGCCTACTCACTTCCTCTGTTTAAGATAATTTTTCAATAAGGTAAAATCATGTGAGATAGATGGAAAACTTTTATAGAACTACTAACAAACTAATGGTTATGAATAGTATCTTAGAGGCTAAATCATTCTTTTAGACTGGCTGTCTCTCATTAAATATTCATAGTTAAGAGTCTGAGTTGTTCCGTTTCTCAAGTCACTTGTGTAACATCCTGGCCTCATGAAAAAAATGAATAGGAAAAAAAAGTCAATGAAGAAACTATCCAATAAATCTGCAGGAAGCTTCGATTCTCAAAACTCACAACTATACTGATATGAAGCCCTATATTTAATTTATTTTATTCTATTTATTTTTTTACTTTATATTTTTTGGACAAATTGCTACAAAACTTTAAATCCAATAAATCAGATGGAAATTTGAAAAACTTAATGTTACTGACCACACACAGAATTAACCAGGTCCAAAAAGCAAGATTTGGTTTCTAGGCATCACATTTTCCTTCACTGGTCAAGGAACTAAAATAGGCAAAATGGCCGAGTACCTAGAAAATCTACAATTGCCAGTAACACTGGGGGGTGGGGGGATAAAATTTCCAAATTTCATGCACCTGTTTATCTTGACTATTTAACCTGGAATAGAACTTTTCCTTAGTTATGTAAGGAACTTAAATCTCTCAACCTAAAAAAGAACAAGTCATAAAATCCAATTATTTGAATTTGTTCCAAATGAAACATTAGAACACATAAAAATAAGCTATATATTTCTAAATGGCCATTATAAAATGAATTTAAATGGGCTATCAATGCCCCAATAAATATAAAATTCAGAAATTCATGAACAACCAACCACACAGCTTTTTTCCCAGCCCCCACTCTCACCCCTAACTTGCTCAAGGGAAGGGAATTCCAATTTACAGTCCAAACCCGAAGCTGTTGTACTCAGAGAGTTTCAAAGCTCTGAAATACTCAGCTCAGTTTCAAAGGTCATGCAGTTGGTTAATTACCATAAAATTTAAACTTTAACTCAGAGACACAAACAGGCTGTAACCTGTGCTAAGGAAAACTGAACACTTATTACTGCAACACTAAAAAACACATTTTCAGATCAAATCCCACCACTTCTTAAACAACTTGAAAACTATTATTGTACATTGTGATGTGCAAAACGCTTCTTTGTGTCTTACATTTTAAAAATACATGCCATTACCATGTGTTCTGTAGCTTAATTGAATGAATGCCTGACTACGGTCACTGTATTTTGTGTTTATGTGTGCATACATTACGTATACATAACATACACACATACATGAAGATGCATATAAATAAATACAAGCATTTTTAAAGGATATTCTTGTTAGAAGTCACTGTGAATTCTATTTCTTACAATTGAGAGGCCAAAAGAGAAAAAAAGAAATATTTTAATATGCTTAGGGAACTAAAAGCAGACTTTAGAACTACTTCAAAATTCATCTCATAATCTCTCCCCTAGACCAGTACAACAGCTAAGTGAGTTAAACTGGGCTCACCACACCAATAATCTGTCTTCCAAATAATCAGAACTCTTCTAAGATACAAATTTCATTACATTGCTCCTTTGCTTAAAATTTTTCTTTGAAGCAGAGCCTCAAGCTGTCCCCCTGGGTAGAGTGCTGTGGCATCATAGCTCACAGCAACCTCCAACTCCTGGGCTCAAGCAAGTCTCCTGCCTCTGCCTCCCAAGTAGCTGGGACCATAGGCGCCCGTCACAATGCCCGGCTATTTTTTGGTTGCAGCCGTCATTTTTGTTTGGCGGGCCCGGGCTGGATTCGAACCTGGTGCCTTAGGTGTATGTGGCTGGCACCTTAGCCACTTGAGCCACAGGCGCTGAGCCTGCTTAAAATTTTTCAATGGCTCTCAGTGACTACAAAACAAAGTACAAACTCATTAAAGTGATAAGTATGACTTTCACGGATTCTTCAGTCTAATCTGGAGCCAATCCCCTCCACCTACCCAATGTTAAAGCCAACCTAAAACCAGAAGTTCCATGCTTCACCATGCTCTCTCCCATCTCCATGCCCCTCCACAGTCTACTCCCTTCTGCCTTCCTTATCTTGTCCGCCTGGCTAACACTCAATCATCTTCTGTTCTTGGTTTTAAGCATCACCATCTCTGGAAGGTAAAATTCATTACTTGTGGCAGAGAGACTGCTAGCTGATCTAAAAAAAGGGGGGCAGATCCTGTGGCTCAAGGAGTAGGGCATTGGCCCCATATACCAGTGGTGGCAGGTTCAAACCCGACCCTGGCCAAGAAGTGGAAAAAAAAATGTATTCTCCCATTCTGCTAAATTAGGGAACCCTCCACACCATTTTAGCTAAGCACATGGTAAGCTATAGAACCACAAACTAAGCTCTCACTGACAGAATGAAAGCACAAGTTTCCAGGGACCTTCTTTAAGAGACAGGTCTGTGCCTCCTCTTCTTTATTCCTTTCCCCAACCTGCTGCCTGAACTAGAAGCTGCCATCTCAGACCATGACATTGAGGCCACACGTGGTGGGATAACCTCATGGATACTCTAATGTCATGTAATATCACATCACACCCAGTCCACTTACCTAAACATTTGCATAAGAGAGAAATAAACTCCTATTTCACTTAAACCATTGCTAATTTGGGTTTTCTGTCAACCTCAACTGAATGTACCTAACTGATAAAAAACTTCTCTGCGTTTCCTTGCTTCCTTTGGCATTGTCTCATAATAGCATGGGTAAGCGTTGTCACTGATTTTGTGTCTCTCTCTAGTTTAGACTATGAGCCCCCAAGTGAGGGTGTTACTTAATTTATCCCTATATTCAGTAGCCCTGCACAATATCGGACACATTGTCGGGCCTATTAGGAGGTGTCTGAAAGACATTTATTGAATTTAGTTATATTGGTGATCAAGGTACCAAGTCACTAATTTCAGCTATCTTGCCCATTTCCTCTTTTCAATGAATGCTAATTGTAGTAGGAATTTCTACTCTGAACATTATCTCTCAGTATTTCTCCCTAACTTCTGCCCCAAACCTCAAGTTGACCCTTTTTTCCCTTCTTGAAAATTGTCAGTTGTAAAATACATCTGTACAAAATTACAGTGTTCTTGGCATCTCTTTTATGTGGACAACCTTTGGGGATTAGAAATACATTCATCACTGACTCAAAAAAGCAGGTATTGAGTGTCTACTCTGTGTCAAGCATTGTGCATGGACCTGAAAATACTCACCAGGCATTCCTGTTTCCGGGCTCTGAGGCTCCACCCACAGCCCAGAAAGAAACACCAAACTGTGGTTTAAGGAAAATTGCTACTAGAGAAAAACTTGGTGGGAGCTGACTCAAGCCAGTTTGTGACATGCCTGCCCCCAGTAGCATCTCTGTTCTCTGTCTCTGCCTCTCCCACCTCCTATCTTCTCCAGTCCTTCCAGCCTGATGTCTAACTAAGCAGCTTTTCCTCTTTGACCCACCCAATTTATTTCCTGATCTACTTCCTGTCTCCCTAATTCCTTCATGGAAACTGTTTCCTTTCATGGAAACTGATAACTAACTTCTGACTTGGCCCAGCTTATTCTTCTTGAATTCTAACTCAGGAGGTAAAGGCAGTGTCCTGGGCTTTGTATCAGTTTTTCCCCCAGTGGACACATTAACCTTTTAGGAAGGGTGGTGTAATGGAAAGATCATTAGCTTAAAAGTTTAAAAGGCGTGGACAAGTATGGCCTTAAGAAAACTATTTAAGCTCTTGAACTTCAATTTCCTCAAAAATAAAATGAGGTTTCTATCTACAAATTAAGGTTCTTCTAAGGATTAGAGAAGGGCCCAGGCAATGAGGACTTTTTAATTATGACTATTATTTTAATACAAAGAGATAAACATTATACTAGATCTGAAATCTTGTAATAAATGATAGTAAATATTAACTTTGGACATCTAGTTATAGTACCACAATACTTGTGCTAAGTACTGGAATTGTAACCATAAACAAGAAAGTATCTGCACTAGAGGGGTTTACATTCAGGTAAGGAAGAAAGGCAAGAGAAAGGGTAATCACAATACCATGACATGTGGGCTAGATAGGGGTAAGAACAAGTTTCACAAAAGAATGTAAAATATTTTAGATAAGATCCAGACAGGAAGAGGCAGAAGTTACACTGTAGTAGAGAGGATGGCAACACCAAGTATACACAACTCCTTGGTGAAATTTAAAGAATGGCAGCTGTCCGCTGACCCATCTGCACTGATGTTTCTCCTGTTCAAATAATCAGAGCCACAAAGAGGCTTAAAATTCATATACTCTCATAAGATTCTGATGCTCGGCTCGGCGCCTATAGCTCAACCGGCTAAGGCGCCAGCCACGTACACCTAAGGTGGCAGGTTCGAATCCCCAGCCCGGACCTGCCAAAAACAACAATGACGGCTGCAACCAAAAAATAGCCGGGCGTTGTGGCGGGCGCCTGTGGTCCCAGCTACTTGGGAGGCAGAGGCAGGAGACTCGCTTGAGCCCAGGAGTTGGAGGTTGCTGTGAGCTGTAATGCCATAGCACTCTACCCAGGGGGACAGCTTGAGGCTCTGTCTCAAAAAAAAAAAAAAAGATTCTGATGCTCACCCCAATCTCCTACATTCTCCTCCCCTGAATGCCAGGGTTATAAAATATCTACACATGAAATACAATGTCCAAATACAGACAAGGAACAGTAATTAGGCCAGTAGTCAAAAAAGCACTGATCCATCCAATTTAAATAAATTGCTAAAGAGAAAAAAATAATAATAAGCCAAATGGAAAAATGCTGAACACATCTAAGTGATGGAAAAAAAATCTTTTTTGAGATAGGATCTTTCATAGCTCACTATTAGCCTCAAACTACTGAGCTCAAGCGATCCTCTTGCCTCGGCAATCATGCACCATCATGTCCAGCAAATTTTTTAATTTTTTTGTAGATAGAGTATCACTACATTGGCCAGCTTAGTATCAAACACCTGGCCTTAAGTGACCCACCTACCTCAACTTCCCAAAGTGCCAAGATTACAGTCATGAGCTACCATACCCAGCCTGTGAATATTTTTTAATTTATGGTATTAATGCTATTAAATGGCTTTTGTTTTAAAAATTATTTTTAGAGGCCAAGCTCAGTGGCTCTCCCTAGCACTTTGGGAGACCGAGGTGGGTGGATTGCCTGAACTCAGGAGTTCTAGACCAGCCTGATCAAGAGCAAGACCCTACATCTACTAAAAATAGAAAAACTAGCTGGGCATTATAGTACGCACCTGTACTCCCATCTACTCTGGAGGCTGAGGCTAAGCCAATAGGTGTCCTCAAACTAGGGCCCACAGGCCACATGCAGCCTGCCTAGGACATTTATCCAGTCCACCAGGTGTTTATGCCACCGCTGCCTGTCCTGCTTAGCAGCCGACTCATCTCGGGGCCCACAGTCCAGCCCTCCAATGGTCTGAAGGACAGTGAACTGGCCCCGTTTAAAAAGTCTGAGGGGCTCGGCGCCTGTGGCTCAAGCGGCTAAGGAGCCAGCCACATACACCTAAGGTGGTGGGTTCGAATCCCCAGCCCGGGCCCACCAAACAACAATGATGGCTACAAACGCCAGGCGGTGTAGCGGGCGCCTGTGGTACCAGCTACTTGGGAGGCGGAGGCGAGAGACTCACTTGAGCCCAGGAGTTGGAGCTGTGATGCCATGGCACTCTACCCAGGGGGATAGCTTGAGGCTCTGTCTCAAAAAAAAAAAAAGAAAAAAAAATTTGAGGACCCCTGGATTGCCTGAACCCAAGAGTTTGAGGTTGCTGTGAGCTATGATGCCACAGCACTATACCCAGGGCAATAGAAGGAGACTCTGCCTCAAAAAAAGAATCATTTTTAGAGATATATACTGAATATTTATGGATGAAATGGTATATATCTAGGATTTGCCTTAAAATAGTATGTGGGCAGGGGAAGATGGTAGGAATGCAAATGAAGTAAAATTGGTAACTGTTGATAATATCATGAGTGGATAATTTTTTTTTTTTTTTTTGAGACAGTCTGGTTCCCCATGCAACAAAGGACCCACATTTACTTCTAAGACAGCTGGCACTACTGGGTAGGCAAAGCTAACTATAACGAAACTCTGATCTTATTATCCTCTTAGGCACTGTCCTCCAGTAAGTGATCCTTAGGGAGATATGATGTATGTACATTTTCACCAAAATAGCACTGTCAATTGCTAAAAAATCTATTGTGTGATCAAGAGACACCATCAAAAGAAAGTAAAAATTCAAGACACAGACAGAGGATATCTATGTATAAAATCAAAGAATTCATATCTAGAATACATAAAGAACACTAACAAGAAAAAAGACAAACAAAACTAAGATAAAGTGAAGGCCAGCTGAATTGAAAGGAAAAATTAAAAAAAAAAAAGGACAAACAACACAAAACTTTGTGTTTGTGTTTAAAAACTACTGAAATACTAGAATAGATACTTCACAAAAGAACATATGCAAAAGGGGCCGTGTATGGTAGTTCATGTCTACAATTACTGCACTTTTCGGAGGTCACAGCAGGAGGATCTCTTGAGCCTAGGAGTTGTGACCAGCCTGGGACATACAGCAATACCCCCAACCTCATTTAAAAAAAAAAAAAATTAGGCCAGAGAAATTAGGCCAAGCCTGGTAATCCCAGCACTCTAGGAGGCCAACACAGGCAGATCCCTTATTCTCAGAAATTAGAGACCAGCCTGAGCCAGAGCCAGAGCCAGAGCCAGACCCTGTCTCTACCAAAAAAAAAATAGAAAGATTAGCCAGGCATTATGGCAGGTACCTGTAGTCCCAGCTACTCTGGAGGCTGAACCAGGAGGATGACTTAAACCCAAAAGTTTGAGGCTGCTGTCACTTAAGCTGATGCCATGGCACTCTAGCCTGGGCAAGAGAGGGAGACCGCCTTAAAAAAAAAAAAAATTAGGCTTGGCACCTGTGGTTCAAGAGGCTAAGGCACCAGCCACAACGACAACTACAACCAAAAAATAGCTGGACGTTGTAGCGGGCGCCTGTGGTCCCAGCTACTTGGGAGGCAGAGGCAGGAAAATCGCTTGAGCCCAGGAGTTGGAGGTTGCTGTGAGCTGTGATGCTACAGCACTCTACCCAGGGTGATATCTTGAAGCTCTGTCTCAAAAAATAATAATAATAATTAAAAATGATGGCTCATGGCCTGGCAGGATGGCTCACACCTGTAATCCTAGCACTCTGGGAGGCTAAGGTGAGTGGATTGCTGAGCTCACAAGTTCGAGACCAACCTAAGCAAAAAGGGATACCCCCATCTTACTAAAAATAGAAAAACTGAGGCAAGAGGATCACTTGAGTCCAAGAGCTGGTTGTTGCTATGAGCTATGATGTGATAGTACTCTATCCCGGGTGACAGCTTACGACTCTTGTCTCAAAAAAAAAAAAAAAAAAAAAGATGGCTAATGTCTGTAATTTAAGCTACCAGGGAAGCTGAGGTGAAAGGATCACCTGAGCCCAGGAGTTTCAGGCTGTAGTGAGCTATGATAGGGCTACTGCACTCTAACCTTGATGATAGAGCAAGACATTGTCTCAAAAAAATGTAAAAAAAAAAAGGGATGTTCAAAAGGCCAATACATACATGGAGGGGTGATTCAATATAACTAGACAAGGAAATGCAAATTGAAACCACTAGGTAATACTACTATATACCTACCAGAATAGTTGAAAGCAAAAAACTAATAATACCAGGTACTGGGCTCGGCGCCTGTAGCCTAGTGGTTAAGACGCCAGCCACATACACAGGGGTTGGCAGGCTCAAACCCAGCCCAGGCCTGCTAAACAACAACTACCAAAAAAAAAAAAA
>NW_003852438.1:4922546-4925727 GCF_000181295.1 Otolemur garnettii | reverse complement strand
CTGGACTCTTTTTTATATGTAACTTATAATTTAATTAAAGCATTCACTCTCGGCAGGTATGGTGGGCTGTGCCTATAGTCTCAGCTACTCTAGAGGCTGAACCAGGAAGCTGAGCCACTTTGGGCTTTAGCCCTAAAGTTCCAGGTTGCTGTGAGCTATGATCACACCACAGCACTCTAGCCCAGGCAACAGGGCAAGATGTATTTAAAAAATAAATAAAGACCCAAATCACTTATGATTTGCCACAAGACGTAGACATTGTCTTAACCTTAATTAATTTACCCCTGAATCTATCTTGGTGGAGGATGCATAGCACTGAAACCACTGAACCAAAAACAATATAAAACAACTAGGAATTTGTTTTGGTTATTGTGTTTAATTTTCTCTGTATGACCAAAGTGAGAAACAATATAATCACAAGTCTGATTAAAGCTTTCTAATTGTTCTAGCACCTGTTCAGTTTTGCTGATGAACAACACACATATGACATACTAAAATCTAGACAGGATTTAACATGTGAGGTATATCAAACATAGGCCCTGTTATTGTCAAGGTTTCTAGGTGTGGCTGCAGCTCAAGAATAATAAGATCATTTACATCTGAGTCAGTCACCCACTCCCCTGTCTGCGTCTCTCCTTCCATATCAGACATGGGCATGGATGTAATACTCTACACACAGCACACATCTGAGTAAAACTGAGTGGATTTTAGGAGAGTGATAACTCAGGAATATCAAATCTTTTCCTTTTATGAAGGAAAATGAAAAGAGGGAAAACTATTGCCAAAACATATATCAACAAAGATTAAAAATAATTTTGAATAACATTTAGGACAACTGCAGCCTTTTACCATTCTCTTTATGAGATGATTTTCTAGCTTGCCTTAATTGTGTGTGTGTGTGTGTGTGTGTGTGTGTTACTATCTTTCACATAGTATAATTTTCAGAGTTAAAGGAATTAAGATTCCAGAAGTTCCAAATTTGGGAAGGTGTCAGACAGCTGGCAATCTCATATATTCCCCAAGCTTACAGGATCTTGGAGAAAGTCTAGACCAGAATATAAGGAAATACAAAATGCTACAGTAAGCCACAACACAGGATTAAACATTTTAATTTTTTTTTTTATTTTTTTGAGACAGAGCCTCAAGCTGTTGCCAGGGGTAGAGTACCAAGGCATCACAGCTCACAGCAATCTCAAACACTTGGGCTTAAGCAATTCTCTTGCCTCAGCCTCCTAAGTAACTGGGACTACAGGTGCCTGCCACAATGCCGGCTATTTTTTGGTTGCAGTTGTCATTGTTGCTTAGCAGGCCCAGGCTTAGCTCGAACCTGCCACCCTAGGTGTATGAGGCCGGCACCCTGCCGCCTGAGCTACCAGCACCACCACCATTTTCTATTTGTATTTTTCTTAGTCTGACTTTCTCTGTTCTCCAAATATTAGTTGTGACCATGGATTTAAAAAAAAAAAAGTGTCCCAGCCAGGCTCAGTGGCTCACACCTGTAATCCTAGCACTCTGGGAGGCTAGGTGGATTGCTTGAGCTCAGGAGTTTAAGACCAGCATGAGCAAAAGCGAGACCCCCGTCTCTACTAAAAATAGAAAAACTGAGGCAAGAGGATTGCTTGAGCCTGAGTTGAAGATTGGAAGTTGCGGGCGGTGCCTGTAGCTTAAAAGGGTAGGGCACCAGTCCCATATGCCGGAGGTGGCGGGTTCAAACCCAGCCCCGGCCAAAAACTGCAAAAGTAAGTAAATAAATAAATATTAAGTCTATTAAAAAAAAAAAAAGAAGGTTGGAAGTTGCTGTGAGCTACAACACTATGGCACTCTACCCAGGGCAACAGCTTGAGACTCTGTCTCAAAAAAAAAAAAAAGGTGTCCCTTCCAAATATAAGGGCATCAGTTCTTATATTGCAATGATGCAAATTTCAAACTGGAATGACAATTACTAGGAACACCCTAAGCACTTTTTTTTTGTTTTGAGACAGAGGCTCACTATGTCTCCTGCCTTGGTAGGGCATCACAGCTCACAGCAACCTCAAACTCTTGGGCAAATTCTCTTGCCTCAGCCTCCCAAGTCCCAAGCTGGGACTACAGGCACTTGCCACAAGACCTGGCTATTTTTGTTGTTGTTGCAGTTGCCACTGTTGTTTAGCTGGCCTGGGCCGGGAACCTGCCAGGCTCAGTGTATATGGCCAATGCTGTAACCACTATGCTATCGGCGCTGAGCCACCCTAAGCACTCTCAAGGGCTTTGATTCTTATTCAACCCAATGTAAAGGATCCCTTTCACTTATGAACTTATCTTAAAAATAATAGCAAAACTGGGGTGGTGCCTGTGGCCCAGTGGGTAGGGTGCCAGCCCCATATACCAAGGCTGGTGGGTTTGAACCCTGCCCTAGCCAAACTGGAACAAAAAATATCCAGGCGTTGTGGCAGACGCCTGTAGGCCCAGGTACTCGGGAGGCTGAGGCAAGAGTTGAAAGTTGCTGTGAGTTATGGTGTCACGGCACTCTGCTGAGAGCAATAAAGTAAGACTCTGTCTCTAAAAATAATAATAGCAAAATTAATGAATACAATATTTTGGGTAATTTTTTCCCCATAATTGTGATTGGGATAGGGCTAAAATAAATAAGAGCATTGTATGGGGAAAACTAACATTCCCTTACAATAAACTTAGAAATATTTTTAAGTCAGCCAGGAACAAAATATATGGTAAAAGGCTTTCCCATAGCAGGGCACAGAAGGACAAAGAATATTAAACATGATGAAATATGGCTGGGTACAGAGGCTCACACCTGTAATCCTAGCACTCTAGGAGGCTGAGACAGGTGGATTATTTGAGCTCAGGAGTTTGAGACCAGCCTAAGCAAGAGTGAAACCCCGTCTCTACTAAATATAGAAAAACTAGCAGGGCACTATGGTAGGTGCATGTAGTCCCAACTACTTCAGAAGCTGAAGCAAGAGGATCTCTTAAGCCCAAGAGATTGAGGTTGCTGTGAGCTATGATGACATCATGGCACTCTACCTCGGGCAACAGAGTGAGGCTCTGTCTCAAATGAATAAATGAATAAATGAAACAAAACTTGGAGAAATATGAAAGCAGATGATACAAGAAATGAAGTGTTGGCTCGGCGCCTGTGGCTCAAGTGGCTAAGGCGCCAGCCACATACACCTAAGGTGGCGGG
>NW_003852438.1:4921263-4922295 GCF_000181295.1 Otolemur garnettii | reverse complement strand
AAAAAAAAAAAAAAAAAAATGAAGTGTTCATATTTTACTTGTCAATATAAATACTAAGTAGGTTGATGCATCAACTCTAATTTTTACTTTCTACTCTCTTGAGCCATACAAAAGTCTGAGCTATTATCATGAAACTTTCTTCATCCACCCAACTCTGAAACTTGACTTTCTGGAAATAAGACTCGGACTGTGGCCAAATTTTTCTATTTCTATGCTGCAAAGGAATGATGCAGGTAAGGAGGACATCTAGGATTCCTGCAAAACCCAAGGTTTAGGTTCTTTCATTAACTCCAGTGAGGAAACAGTTTCTCATGTTCAAGTAAGTTCCACTACCCAAATTTAATTACCATAGTGATCAACTAACTCCCATAATAAATAGTATGTCTAAATGAATGCACTACCAACTTTTATATTTCAGAAAACACTAAAGTGAATGATGTCTGCCTGAGGAACCTCCACAGGCCTGTAAGTGAGGTTTATCACAGGGAGTGGTGCATCTTTAAATGAAGGCTGAAGCAAACTGTTCCCCCAACTTTAGCAGCATTTAAAATAGATTTATTTCTCGTCAGGCCTGAGGCCAAGTTTAGCAGGTCTATTATCTATCAGCCAATCAAAATGGAATACAGTTTTTCTGAGTTCTGCAATCAGAAGTTTTGAATGCCTCTCATCTGCTCAATCACCTTTAGCACTGAGTCAATGAGGTACAGAGACACTGTGCTGGCATTCTTCCTTTCTTTCTTTGGGATACCACACCATTCTCTCACTCCTTTTCTCTCCCCCCCTCCTCCGCCCCCCATCATCCCCTCTCTCACTCCTTGCTCTGCTCTCTTCTCTCTCTCTCTCACTTTTCCTCCCCTCCCTTTCTCTAATATAAAATAAGCTTATACATTTATATCCTTAAAAAAAAATTTATGACCCCAAGTAAGCCTACGTAAGCAGAGTACCAAAAATTTATGACCCCAAGTAAAGCCTATTTAAGCAGAGTACCAAAACTCATTATTAAACGCACAGCATGTTTTAGTGTGAAAAACT
>NW_003852438.1:4920439-4921166 GCF_000181295.1 Otolemur garnettii | reverse complement strand
GTAATCCTAACACTCTGGGGGGCTGAGGCAGGTGGATTGCTTGAGCTCTCAAGTTGGAAACCAGCCTGAGCAAAAGCAAGACCTCATCTCTACTAAAAATGAAAAAAGAAGAGAGACAAGAGAATCACTTGAGCCCAGATTGTGAGGTTGCTGTAAGCTATGATATCAGGGCACTCTACCAAGGGTGACAAAAAGTGACACTCTATCTCAAAAAGAAAAAAGCTAAAAACTTTATAGAAACACTGTAATTAAAGACTGGAAGTACTTTTAAAATACACTTATTGATATAGATGGCCTTGTCAATGATTTTATATAATCACGATTAAGCTTGCTAAAACTGTAGTTAATATACAAAAGTTACACTGATTCTTTCCACATTTATTAAAGCAAATTTCTCTTGCCGTCCTTACCCTTTTCTATATTCTCCAAAGGAAAATAGTGTTAATATGATATGTTAAACTGTCTTTTTAAATTCTGGGACATAAAACTAAATTCCTTTAAGGAACCATGGGGCTGGGTGTGGTAGCTCATGCCTATAATCCTAGCACTCAGGAAAGCTGAGGTAGGAGGATAAGAAGGCTTGAGGCCAAGAGTTTAAGACCAGCCTGAATAAGAAAGAGTAAGACTGGCTCAGCACCTGTGGCTCAAGTGGCTAAGGCGCCAGCCACATACACCTAAGGTGGTGGGTTTGAATCCAGCCCAGGCCCACCAAAACAACAATGACGGC
>NW_003852438.1:4918619-4919674 GCF_000181295.1 Otolemur garnettii | reverse complement strand
CTCAAAAAAAAAAAAAAAATTATAGCTGCGATCTTTACATTAGAACAAACCAGAAACAACTAAACTATTTGCCAACTGATAAATGGATTAATAAATCAAAGTGAATTCAAGCAGTGGAATGCTATTGCAGTTGGGGGCGTAAGGCTATAGTCACTTGCATCAGCAAGAATAAATCTCATGAATAATGCTGAGCAAACAAGGCAAATCACATAAGAAAATATACAGCATGATTCTACTCATAAAGTTCAGAAACTTGTACAACTAAATAACACGTTACTTGGGATACATATAAACTATAAAGCAAACTTAGGGAATGCACAAAATTCAGTATATTCTAGATAACATCTGAGGGTGAGTGAAGAGTAACAGGAGAGGCCCAGAGTGACTTCAGGAGTATTTTAAAGTTTTAGTTCTTAAACTAGATTCTAGACAAGCTAGCATTCAATCTATTAGTCTACCTTAAACTGCACATACACTTTATACATATTCTTTTCATATGTGATATTCCATATAAAAATTTAAATATCTAGTAAGATCTATTCAACTCCAGCAGAAAACCATACCAACTACCCATCCCAAAAGCTAGTCATTCACATTAACTATAAATAATCGCAAATTATATGATATTTAAGAAAATCCAACAGAAGATGGACTGCTAGAAGAACTTTTCCCAAAGGAAATATGAAATAGTTCAGGAACTAGAAGAGAACTTTAAAAAAAAATCTAGTTAACATGTTCAGAGAGATTCAAGAGGATATCATGTTGATAAAATTCAAGAAATAAAGTACTGTCTAAAAGAGACAGCGCAAAATGGATTAAAACATTACACATGGAAGAGAAGAAATAAGACTAAATTCCCAGGACAGCCCCTCAGGTCAGTGGGTAGGGTGCCAGCCACAAACACTGAAGCTGGTAGGTTCGAACCCGGCCCCAGGCCAGCTAAAACAACAATGACAACTACAACAAAAAAATAGCCAGGCTTTGTGGCAGGCGCCTGTAGTCCCAGCTGCTTGGGAGGCTGAGGCAAGAGAATCACTTAAGTCCAAAAGTTTGAG
>NW_003852438.1:4906100-4917640 GCF_000181295.1 Otolemur garnettii | reverse complement strand
GCCCAGGAGTTGGAGGTTGCTGTGAGCTGTGATGCCACGGTATTCTACCCAGGGGAATAACCTGAGGCTCTGTCTCAAAAAATAAATAAATAAATAAATAAATAAAAATAAAGGACCCTTGCTTAATTTGGACTCAAGGTGCTGGCAATTCTCTATTCCACTCGCTTTGGGTATAATGTTTGGAAGCCCTAGCAAGATTCACCAGCTAGAGGGTCGGGCTCCGTGTGTAGCCCCAGAAGAGGACAGGAATTACAGAGGCAGCACCCTTGGGAAGTTCCAGGGGTCCCTGAACTCCTGAAGGCTTCAGAGGGACCCCTTCCAACTCCTCACCAAATTCAGGTCCTCCAATTTACTCTCAAGAGGTAACAGTCCATGGTGTTTGAGTTTGCAATGTTTGTTTGTGTCTATGGTGTTTGTTTGAGTCTGTGGTGTCTGTTTGAAATTGTTTTTTTTGGGGGGGGCCTTAGGTACCTCCAAGGGGGGACCACTGAACAGGAGCCTCAGTGGTTGGCCCTGGCCTGTCAGAGACACTAGAATGCTAGTGCCATCTGGATACAGGGGCTTTGGTCTTTTGGTTTTGGGGAAATTTGGACACAGAGGCGCAGGTGAAAAGGGAGCCTCAGAGGTTGGCCCTGAGGACAGGCCTGTAAACCTGTAAGACAGGAGCCTCAGGGAACCTGACCTGTCTGCTAAGGCAGGAGCCTCAGGAGAGCCTGGCCTATCTGGAGCTCTCAGAGATGCATGTGTCAGTAGTGGGACCCATCCCTAGGAACACCAGGATGCTGGTGGGGAGCCTCAGCCTCAGATGCACACTTTAGATTTGTATATATGTTTGTTTATAGTAACCATTGCTTTTTGGGAATTTTGTGTATTATGAGTCATTTTGTTTGTCCTGGTGATGTGCCTATTTTTGTTTTTCAAAAAAAAAAAAAAAGAAATTTAAAAAGGATTCACTAGATCTTAATGTTTGAGAAGCAGAGCTTTGGAGATAAAATATTACACTTCCTTCTCCACATGCTCAATAGCACTTTCAGGTTCCAAAGTAAGTAATATTTAGTTAATAATACTGCAAAAGCTGTATTTGTAGAGTATAAATGTTTACACTTAATTTGTACATATAACAAGAAGACTAATTTTTGTTTTACCAAAGAGACTATAAACATTATTTACTTTGATAACATAAGAACACTGGCTCTGGCTCAGCACCTGTAGCTCAAGCGGCTAAGGCGCCAGCCACATATACCAGAAGTGGCAGGATCGAATCTAGCTTGGGCCCGCCAAACAACAATAACAACTACAACCAAAAAATAACATTGTGGCAGGCACCTGTAATCCCAGCTACTTGGGGAGGCTGAGGCAAAAGAAATCGCTTAAGCCCAAGAGTTGGAGGTTGCTTTGAGCTGTGATGCCACGGCACTCTACCCAGGGCAACAGCTTGAGGCTCTGTCTCAAAAAGAACACTGGCTCGCTGCCCACAGCTCAGTGGTTAGGGCGCTGGTTACATACACTGAGGCTGGCAGGTTCGAACCTGACCCAGGCCTGCTAAACAATAACGACAACTACAACAAAAAAATAGCCAATAGCTGGGCATTGCGGCAGGCGCCTGTAGTCCCAGATACTTGGGAGGCTGAGGCAAGAGGATTGCTTAAGCTCAAGAGTTTGAGGTTGCTGTGAGCTGTGACCTTACTGAGAGCAACATAGTGAGATTCTGTCTCAAAAAAAAAAACAAAAAAAACAAAAACACTACTATTAGAACAAAAAAATACAAAAGGAAAAGAGCTTTAAAAATGGCCAGATTTCTCATTATTCACAGCAGGAAATCAAGAAATGCTATTGATACAACATATTGTTGAAAATTAGGATCGAGCTGGGTGAGGTAGCTCATATAATCTTAGTACTCGGGGAGGCCGAGGTGGGCGGCGAGCTTAAGCTCACGAGTTTGAGACCAGCCTCAGCAAAAGCCAGACCATGTCTTTACTAAAAATAGAAAAACTGAGGGAAGAGTATTGCTTGAGCCCAAGAGTTTGAGATTGCTGTGAGCTATGATGCCACAGCACTCTACCCAGGGCTAGGAAGGAAAATTAGGATTGCTTGAGCCTAGGAGTTTGAGGTTGCTAAGAGCTATTGTACCATAGCACTCTACCCTGGGCAACAGAATGAGATCCTATCTCAAAAAAAAAAAAAAGGTTATACTATTAACTATCAAAAGTAAAAAACGGACTTTAAAAGAAGGCTACATTTAAGAAGTGGGACTGGGGCCGGGCGCTGTGGTTCACGCTTATAAGCCTAGCACTCTGGGAGGCCAAGATGAGTGGATTTCTTGAGCTCATGAGTTTGAGACCAGCCTGAGCAAAAGCGAGACCCCATCTCTACTAAAAATAGAAAATCCGAGGCAAGAGGATCGCTTGAGCCCAAGAGTTTGAGTTTGTTGTGAGCTATGATGCCACGGTACTCTACCCAGGACGACAGCTGGAGATCGTTGCAAAAAAAAAAAAGTGGGACTCCCATCTTGTACTTGTATTTCAGAGGTTTTCCTACAGCCTTTTTTTAATCAATAGGAAAAAATGTAGATCATCCTTAAATAAGTATTTTCATATCTTACTTCTACCTCAATAACCCTTAAATAAGACAATCTTTTTTTCTGCTTCATACAGAGACACAAAATAGTGACGCAGGAATACTCAGTGATCAACATGGGATAGTTCCACTGTAAGGTCAAGGCCAACAACCTTGCAGCAGTCCTGAAGCCTTCCTCTCTTCACAGCACATCCCATTTTCACAGCCTGGTTCCTCCTGTCCTCTAGGCCCAGGGCCTCCTTACCATCCATAGGCCATCAACACTGACACTAAGGACCTGTGTGACATTCTGATCACACAGCTCTACACAAACATCATGCAAGTCCACTCCAAATTCATGCCGACCACACTGGCCCCAGCCTCACTCACTAGCCCTGGTACTGCTTTCACTGTTTGATTAACTCCTCTCACTTTCCCCTATGCTGCTCCTCTAATTCTTTTCTTAACCCTCGTGCTTCCACACTTTTGAAGAATCTTTTCCCTTTATCCCCACACCAACTTCCTCTCCCCAAATCAAAGTTTTCACTGAGGGAGAAGTGCCTTACACTCCACCATGAAAAGATGGCAGCCCCATCCTACTGCTCTTAAGTCCACCTCTTCCACTCCCAAGGGATCTAACCTGTGTCCATGTCATCCCAGCCAACTCAAGCTTTTCTTTCCTCAGCCTCCTTCCCTGGGCCTATGACGATTCCTAGTAGTATTTTAATTAATAATAATAGTAATAATGATAATAATAATATAAAATAAAGAAGAATAACTCTGAATCTGCCCCTTGTTCTTTCATTCTCTTTCCCCCAACTTTAAAATAAGAAGCCCACACTTATCATTTCTGTGTCTTCGTCACCTTTTCCAAACTGGTCTCTGATTCAGCCACTGGACAAGAACTGACTAATCCAATCCACTGTTTTCCTTCCTCTGACTTCAACCTCTGCATACCTTTAACGCTGCCGAATATTTGTCTCCCCAAAGGCAGGATACTACCCACCCCAGTTCACCTCATACTTCTGGGATCACCAATGCCTTGGATGACTTCTTTGTCCCCTAGCTTTCGCAACACAGGCATTCCTCATTAGCTTCAATTTTTACTTTCTCTTTCAAAGATCTGATTCCCTGATGAACTTCATGATGCTGCTGCTACTGCTGAAGACCAAAACTTTCAACTGCAGCAGGATATAATTCACCACTTCTTACTGCCTACTGAACAGGCTTCCTGAATGTCCTGCCAGTGCCATAGATTCTATTA
Organism: Otolemur garnettii; assembly: GCF_000181295.1. Lineage (NCBI taxonomy): Eukaryota > Metazoa > Chordata > Mammalia > Primates > Galagidae > Otolemur > Otolemur garnettii. The sequence continues at coordinate 4,913,820 of NW_003852438.1, read as the reverse complement.
TGTCCAAATTTAAGTTTGTTTCCCCAAACCAGCAGCTTGGGTATTTCTATATATAACACTATCACTCCCTGGTTACCCAAACTCAAACTCTGGGCCATCTTTGACTCTGCTGCTACCTATTTCTTTCTTTCTTTTTTTTTTTTTGAGATAGAGTCTCACTATGTCGCCTTCAGACTGTGGCATAACAGCTCACAGCAACCTCAAACCCTTGGGCTTAAGCAATTCTCTTGCCTCAGTCTCCCAAGCAGCTGGACTACAGGCGCCTGCTACAATGCCCAACTATTTTTTTGTTGCAATTGTCATTGCTGTTTAGCTGTCCTGGGCCAGGCTCAAACCCGCCAGCCTTGGTGCATGTGGCTGGCGCCGTAACCACTGTGCTATGAGCGCCAAGCCTATTTTCTCACATTTCACCATACTTCCTTCCCTCTATCTATTACAATAGGGAAAGCAAAGATGAATGTGAGAGCCCTGGAAGAATAAAGAGAAGTATAAGTGAACAATTATAAAGCAATCCACTAAGTGTTACAAAAGAAAGGGGCACAGGATGATGAGGTTGGGGGAAGGTTAAGAGAGAAAGGAGATACCTTAGAGGGGAGTTCAACACACTGTAGTGTGAGGAGTCAAAACTAAAGTCCTGGCTTGGCACCAGGACATAGGGGTGTCCTCATCTCTATGAGGACATAGATAACCATAGTTATCTTCCCTAATAAAGTACTTAAGTAAATTATAAGAATCTATAGTAGTGGGCCCCTATAGTCCCAGCTACTTGGGCGGCTGAGGCAAGATCCCAAGCCCAAGAGTTTGAGGTTGTAGTGAGCTATGGTGATGTCACAGCACTCTACCAAGTGAGACTCTGTCTCAAAAGACAAACAAACAAACAAACAAAAAAACTAACATCCCCTAACCCTCACCAGACCAAAACAACAGCACACATTTAATAATTAAGTGTATAATTTGCTTTAAGAACTCAACATAAATATATATATAACTATTATTTGTCCATTAAATTAAATAAAAAATTTTATTTTTTAAATAAAATTTTAAAAATTCAACATATAAGTTTTAAGCGAGTATGAGTTAGGGAATGATCATTCTCACTGTTTACGGATTTTGTTTTTCTTTTTTATTTGTTGTTTTTTAACAGACAGATTCTTGTTCTGTTGGCCAGCCTGGAGAGCAGGAATGCACTGGTCACTATAGCCTAAAACTTTCAGGCTGAAACAATCCTCTTGCCTCAGCCTCCTGAGTAGCTGGAACTATAGGCACATACCACCTAGCCCAAAGTGGATTTTCTTTAAATAATAGCAGTCCTAAAATTTAAAAAAAAAAAGGATCTCCTTTTCATATATTCCACAAACATATCCAATCACAGGTCATCTCAGGAACTGAAAGACAGAAAAAACTAGATTCTCTCATCTAGCCACTTCATTATCCAGAGGATATGAGTTGTTGACTGACTTGCCCAAAGTCACAAAATGAAAATGCCACACACAAGAGGCAGAACCCAGGCTCTTTTCCATGTTACCTCACTACCTTTGATATGCTTCTAATCTCAGAATATTTTCCAGTTGATTCCTCTAAAAACCAAAAGAAGTGAGAATCTATAAAAAGTGTCCAGATACTTACTCAGTCCCCTTCTTGAAAGTGGCTTTTCAGACACATACACAAAATCTAAATTCCAGGAAGATAGGGATATGGCTGTAATTTAGCTCTCTGAAAAAATGAGAAATGTGTCCTCAGCTTGCTGATGCCAAATTGATCACATGATCCTCTTGTTCCCTGAATTCTCCCCAAAATGTTGATAAAGTTATTTTTTTCTTTCTAACTCTTCAATAATGATTAAAATTCTTAGGATAAAGTGGAGACATGGAGGGTTTTCCCCACACCCAAGCAGAAGTGGGATGGCTTTGAAAAAAATAAATTCTAAGTATTTAACTAATTATAAAGATACCAAGTTCCAATTATCACCTCTTAGTCAATATATGATTTCACCTTATGTCAGAGGGGGGAAAATGTTATTTCTCTCATCTCCAAACAGGTGGTTTTTGTATTATAAAGTTTGTCATGCTACTAGCAGTAGCTCATGCCTATAATCCTAGCACTCTGGGAGGCCAAGGCAGGTGGATTGCTTGAGCTTAGGAGTTAGAGACCACCCTGAGCAACAGTAAGAGCCCATCTCTAAAACTAGTTGGGGGTTGTGGGCGGTGCCCATAGTCCCAGCTACTTTGGGAGACTGAGACAAGAAGATCACTTGAGCTCAAGAGTTTGAGGTTGCCATGAGCTATGAAAGCATGGCACTTTACCAAGGATGACAAAGTGAGACTATGTCTCAAAAATAAATAAATAATAGTTATCTTCTCTAATAAAGTACTTAAATTATTAGAATCTATAACTTGCTGTAACCAAAATCCCTTCTTACCCTTAGAATCTGTTCCCTTTCTGAAGGATCCTCTGCTCACTTTACAGAGAAAATGTTCTAACATATAAGAAATTCAAAACGTATAGAGCCAGAGCTCAAGCTTTTTTTTTTTGAGACAGAGCCCCAAGCTGTTCCCCTGGGTAGAGTGCCCTGGCATCACAACTCACAGCAACCTCCAACTCCTGAGCTCAAGCAAGTCTCCTGCCTCAGCCTCCCAAGTAGCTGGGACCACAGGCGCCCGCCACATGCCTGGCTATTTTTTTGGTTGCAGCCGTCATTGTTGTTTGGCGGGCCTGGGCTGGATTCAAACCCGCCACCTTAGGTGTATGTGGCTGACGCCTTAGACTCTTGAGCCACAGGCGCCGAGCCCAGAGCTCAAGCTTAATTCTACCATGCCTTGCATAACTAAATTGTCAGGGGCCAATTTGTAAACGTGGCTGATAACAATGACAGCAAAAGAAAACACAATCAGCTTGGTTGAGTTATTTAATTTCAACTAAAGACTAGAAGACAGTAAGATCTATTTTTACTACTTTTTTCCTTTTCAGAAAGTTTCTGAGAAATATGTAGTATTTCTTGAATTTCATTAGACTGAAAACGGGAATTCTAAAGAAGTGAAAACTTACTATCACACAACTGCTAATTAAAACAAAAGGAACATGGGCTGGACAGGGTGGCTCACGCCTGCAATCCCAGCACTCTGGGAGGCTGAGGCAAACAGATGGCCTGAGACACAAGTTTAAGACCAGCCTGAGTTAAACCAAGACTCAATCTCTAAAAATAGCCAGGCGTTGTGGCAGATGCCTGTAGTTCCAGCTACTCAGAAGCTGAGGCAAGAGAATCGCTTGAACCCAAGAGTTTGAGGTTGCTGTGAACTGTGACGGCACAGCACTCTACCCAGGGCGACATAGTAAGACTCTGTCTAAATAAATAATTTTTTTTTTTTGAACCAGAGTCTTACTATATTCCCCTCAGTAGAGTGCTGTGGCATCACAGCTCACAGCAACGTCAAACACTTGGGCTCAAGCGATTCTCTTGCCTCAGCCTCCCAAGTAGCTGGGACTACAGGTGCCCACCATAATGCCTGGCTAATTTTTATTGTAGTTATCACTGTTGTCTGGAAGGCCCAGGCTGGGTTCGAACCCGTCAGCTCTGGTGTATGTGGCTGGCGCCCGAGCCACTGAGTTATAGGCACTGAAGCAATAAACAAATTTAAAAAAAATAAATAAAACAAAAGGAGCAGGCCAGGTACGGTGGCTCATGCCTGTAGTCTCAGCCACTTGGGAGGCTGAGGCAAAAGGATCACTTCAGCTCACCAGTTTGAGGTTGCTGTCAGGTATGACACCACAACACTCAATCCCAGGGAGACAGAGTGAGACTGTCTTAAAAAGACAAAAAAAAAAAAAAAAAAATACTATCAAGGAAAAAAATGTGGGGAGGCACCTGTATGGCTCAGCAGGTAGGGCGCCAGCCCCATATACCAAGGGTGGTGGGTTCGAACCCGACTCCAGCCAAACTGCAACAAAGAAAGAAAGAAAAAAATGTGCATCAAAGATTTTAAATGCTAACAAACTGTCCTGTAAGTATCAAGGCTTTCAAAGTTTTCAGGGCCAGATGCGGCTGCTCACAAATGTAATCCCAGCACTTCGGGAGGATCACTTGAGGCCAGGATTTGACCCCATCTCTAATAAAAGAAAAGAAAAGAAAGAGAAAGTAAAACATTTCAGTGTGCCAAGGACAAACTGCACCCAACTAAAAGAAGATTAAGGGGTGGTGCTTGTGGCTCAATGGTTAGGGCACCAGCCCCATATACTCAGGGTGGCAGGTTTGAACCCAGCCCCAGCCAAACTGCAACAAAATACAGCTGGGTGTTGTGGAGGGCACCTGTAGTCCCAGCTACTTGGGAGGCTGAGGCAAGAGAGTCGCCTAAGTCCAAGAGCTGGAGGTTGCTGTGAGCTGTGATGCCATGGTACTCTACCGAGGGCAACAAAGTGAGACTCTGTCTCTAATTAAATAAATAAATAAATAAATAAAAGAGGATTAAGAAAACTTCAGCAGGCTGGGCACAGTGACACCGGTTAGGATCACAACTATAATCCTAACACACTCTGGGAGACTGAGGCAGAAGGACTGCTTAAGCTCAGGATTTAGAGATCTGCTATAGCTCAGGAGTTAAGAGATCAGCCTGAACAAGAGCAAGACCCTGTCTCTACTAAAAATAGAAAAACTACTCAGATGTGGTGGTGTATACCTGTAGTCTCAGCTACTCAGGAGGCTGAGGCAAGAGGATATCTTGAGCCCAAGAGACTGAGGTTGCTGTGAGCTATAACTCCATAGCACTCTACCCAGGGCAACAGAGTAAGACTCCATCTCCAAAAACATAAATAAATAAAACAAAAGGAACACTGATATTCTTTCAAATAATTCTAGATGAAACCTGGCAAGGTAAACAAATACGGTCATGTCTTGCTCTTCATGACTCACCATGACAGTGTCACATCCTCTTTCTCATTACCACCTTTCCTTCTAAGCCAATACACCATTTTAGATAGCAGCTTGTAAAAAGTTGGGAAAGCAGTTTCCTGTCAAATGAATCAGAAACAGCGCTTTGGAAAACCAGCCTGGTGAGGACTAAAGGCACTGCTGACAAAGAATTACTCTACTGCACTCGAGGCTTACGTTTCAGTTCGTTTTCCCTCACAGGGAAAGCGTGAGCCTCAGGTACTACCCTTTCCTCTTCCCCCTGCCTAAGAGTCCAAGGACAGTGTCCTGCTATTTCTGGGGCAGAAAGGGCGTTCACACAGGTGTGCGTGCTTCCTTCTCTCAGCTCACAGCCACACCCACACTCACGGCTGAGACTAGAGACCTCTTGTCTCACCTCCTCTTACTCATCCTGACACATCCTCACCTCTCCTACCCTTCATGTCACCGACTACGACCTGTGTATGCCTTGTACAATAAGCACAACCCCTCGAATGGGAGTGGGGTTTTGGGTATGTCTTCACAAAGTGTTTTCCAAGGATACATACATGACACTCGCTCTTATTTTTAACTGAGAGAATACTCCTAAAGCCATCAAACCAGAGCTCTCCCACCTTCCTCTACCACCTATAAATATCTGCCTCTGCTCCCATCCTTCCCTCCTTCCCTTCTCTTTCAGCAGACAAGGGAGTCACTGCTGGTCTCCTGAATGATCACTCCCACAGTGGGCAAGGTCTCAAATTTGCTGGCTCAGGGACACCTTGTTCCATCAGACCTTTCTACTTCAGACCTTCAATCCCTCCACCCCATAAATGAACATGCTCAATCTCTCCTCTTAACAAAATGTATTTATTTAGCCATCAAATATTTATTGAGCACCTACTATGTGTCAATAGTTCTTTTCAACCCTGGAGATAAAGTGGTGAGTGAAACTCAGTTCTTGCCCTCAGGCAACTTACTTTCTAGCTTGGAGACAGATAAAGACCAGATAAACTTAAAAGCGCCTAGCTACTACCGTCCTTTCTCTCCACCTTACAGCCCGGCCTGCAAAGCAGGATACTCTGCCAGCTCCCACTTCCACTTTTTCTGTCTTGTGTTCTTTACCCACTACTGACCCTCAACCCCTCTCCACAATGCCACTAAAACAGCTCAGGCAAAGGTCACAACTAATGACCTCCACTTGCAAATCTGAATGGCCATTTTCTCAGTCCCTATCTAGTTAAACTCCATGTGTCAAGAGACACTTCCTGAGGTTTCTTGCTGCTTTGCTCTTCTACTCTTTGGTCACTCATACCTCTCTGACCACTCTTCTTCTGGTACCTTTTCTCAGTTTCCCCCATAAAGGGTGGTGCTTCCCAGGGTTCTTTTAGCCTCTTCTCACTCCCTATGCTCTCCATGGATCGCCTCAATCATGCTCATTGCTTCTACTACACAGTGACACCATGAAGAATACCGAATGTGTATCTTCTTTTATTTGTTTGTTTTTGAGACAGAGTCTCACTTTGTCGTCCTCAGTAAAATGCCGTGATATCACAGCTCACAACAACCTCAAACTCTTGGGCTTAAGTGATTCTCTCCCAGTTCCTTGGACTACAGGTGCCCACCACAACATCAGTTGTTTTTAGAGACAGGGTCTTGTACTTGCTCAGGCTGGTCTTGAACATGAAGTTTAGATCTTCAATCCCACCACTCCATATTCTTCCTCTATTCCCTGTATAAGGAAATGGTGCCATATTTCTTGCAAGATGCCTAAGAGAAACCTAGGAGTACACCTAGGTTCTTCTATCACATCTACACATCTATTAGTTCTTCTCCTTCTACATACTAATTTCTCAATTCTCTCTTTTTGGGGGTGGGGTGGGGGCAGAGTCTCACTTTGTCACCCTTGGTAGAATGCAGTGGTGTCATAGCTCACAGAAACCTCAACTCCAGGGCTCAAAGGATCCTGCTCCCCCAGCCTCCTGAGTAGCTGGAACTACAAGCACCTGCCACAACACCAAGCTATTTTTAGAAACGGGGGTCTCGCTCTTGCTCAGGCTAGTCTTTAACTCCTGAGCTCAGGCAATCTACTCGCCTCCCACAGGGCTAGGATTACAGGCATGAGCCACTGTGCCTCCTAATTTCATGAATTATCTCTTTAAATACCACTTTTCAGCTGGGCACAGTGGTTCACACCTGTAATCCTAGCACTCTGGGAGGCCAAGGCAGGTGGATTGCCTGAGCTCACAGGTTAGAGACCAGCCTAAGCAAGAACAAGACCCTATCTCTACTAAAAGTAGAAAAACCAGCCAAGTGCTGTGGCAGGCACCTGTAGTCCCAGCTACTCTGGAGGCTCAGACAAGAGGATCTCTTAAGCCCAAGAGTTTAAGGGTCCTATGAGCTCTGACACCATGCACTCAACCCCAGACAACTGAGTGAGACTCTTATCTCCAAATATAAACAAATAAATACCTCTTTTCATTCCCTCTTCCTAATCCTACCACAGGGACATCTCATTTCAGTATTCTCCTTATAAGTCTTCCCGTTCTGTCTTGCCCTCTTGCCCCATTCTTTTTTTTTTTTTGAGACGGAGCCTCAAGCTATCCCCCTGGGTAGAGTGCTGTTGCATCACAGCTCACAGCAAACTCCAACTCCTGGGCTCAAGCGAGTCTCCTGCCTCCGCCTCCCAAGTAGCTGGGCCCAACAGGCGCCCACCACAACGCCCGGCTATTTTTTGGTTGCAGCCGTCATTGTTGTTTGGCGGGCCTGGGCTGGATTCAAACCCGCCACCTTACGTGTACGTGGCTGGCACCTTAGCCACTTGAGCCACAGGTGCCAAGC
>NW_003852438.1:4902944-4905066 GCF_000181295.1 Otolemur garnettii | reverse complement strand
TCACTTGAGCCCAGGAGTTGGAGGTTGCTGTGAGCTGTGATGCCATGGCACTCTACCCAGGGGGATAGCTTGAGGCTCTGTCTCAAAAAAAAAGATATTTTATCTTAGACTTTCAATTTTGCATTATAATATATTCTTGCTTTAATATAGCAATAATTTCCCCTAAAATTCAATTAAAGGGATATTCTAAGAAGATATACCATGTTTGTAGCTTTAAGTATACCTGGCACACCAACACAAATCCCCATTGGGAAGCAAAGACCTATGGGATAAAATGTAAGACTCTATGGGTGCCACAAGGCATCCCACACCCATCCCTGCCATGCTTTCAGCCCTGCCTACCTGCCCGGGCTTACTGGATTTACTGAGCTTACACTTTACGTTCTGCAAGGGACTAAATCATCATAATCAACATAATTCCTCAAACATGCTGCAATAATTCACAAATCCATGCTTTTCTCCAAATCTGAAGTATCTTCATTCCCTTGTCTATCAGCCCACTAAACTCCCACTGTTAAGTCTGAGCCTTAATGACCCTTCTGTAGGGAATCCTTCCGTGAACACTACAGGCACACTAACGCCTGTCACCTAAGCATCTTCGAGTACTTATACATGTCTCCTTTGTGGCATTTATTATGCAATAAAGATATTGTTTATAATATCTCTCCAAATAACTACAAGAAACTACTGCCATGACCTGCTCCTCTTAACCACAAACTCAAGGAAAGTTGGTTTTGTTTTTTGAAACTGATCCATTTCCTCCTGTTCACTCCTTAACACATTATAATCTGACTTCTAACACACCACTGCATTAGCGTTAAAATCATTCTCACTAAGGTCACAAGTCTCACAAATCCATCTTAATCATTACCATTCTAGTGGTCAGAGCAACATTTGATTATTCTCTTTTGTCTTCCTGGTCCCTAAACTCTCCAGATTCTCCTTCTCGGGCTTTCTCTCTCAACTTCCAACCATGGCTCTGCAGGGCTTCTTTTCCACTGCCCATATTAGCAATCCTGAGGATTCTATCTGAAATACTTCGCTGGGTTCACTTCATACTCTCTTCCTGTGTGAATTCATCTATTCTTATGGCTTTAACTGTCATCCTGCTTTACATAAAGCGAGAAACTAATTTGGGTCCAAACGCCCAGTTTAGGCAGCGACGTAGCTCAGTGGGTAGGGCGCCAGCCACATACAGCAAGGCTGGTGGGTCCAAACCCAGCCCCGCCCTGCTAAAACAATGACAACTGCAACAAAAAGAAAAAATAGCCAGGTGTTATGGTGGGCGCCTATAGCCCCAGCTACTTGGGAGGCTGAAGCAAGAGAATCGCTTAAGCCCAAGAGTTTGAGGTTGTTGTGAGCTGTGACACCAGGGCACTCTACCAAGGGCAATAGCTTGAGACGCTGACTCAAAAAAAAAAAAAAGAATGCCCGGCTCAGTGACTGTGGCTCAAGCAGCTAGGGCACCAGCCACATACACTGGAGCTAGTGGGCTCAAATCCAGCCTGGACCTGCCACACAATGACAGCTACAATCCCCCTCCCTAAAAGCCCAGTTTAGACATTCTGTTCACTAACTGCAAGTTTTACAGAGATGGAAGTTTGGAAAAATAAAACACACAGCAGCATAGTTAAGACTTATAGTGCTTCCCGAGGTGCCAGGCACTGTTCTAATCATTATGCTTTTATATATTCAGTGATTCAGTGCTCACCATCAATCCTGCAATGTTGATACTGTTATCATCCTCATTTTAAGGCTGAGGAAACTGAGATAACTAAATCTGCTACAAAAAAAAAGAGAGAAGGAAAGAATCTCTACCTCTAATGAAAAGCACTTTTTTCTATAATGGCAAAGAAAAGTTAAAAGATAATAAAATCAAATTCAAGATTCTAAGCAATTTACTTCTAACAATTGTGATCTTCTGTTAATTAACATGTAATAATCCCCTAAATCATGTTTTAACATTGAACAATCATTTTAATTATATTTCTTCTATAATGGGATAGAATAACCTGCTGGGCATGGTGGCTCACCTGTAATTCTAGCACTCTGAGAGGCTGAGGCAGGTAGATTGCTTGAGCTCAGGAGTTCGAGACTAGCCTGAACAAAAGTATGACCCCCC
>NW_003852438.1:4901170-4902781 GCF_000181295.1 Otolemur garnettii | reverse complement strand
CCAAGAGTTTGAGGTTCCTATGAGCTGTGATGCCACAGCACTCTACCAAGGGTGACAAAAGTAACACTCTGTCTTGATTTTAAAAAAAAATGAACAATTTTAATTAAGATGCTTCAAAATTTCTCCTTCTCAGCCATAAAAATAAATGTAACATTGATAATAGAATAAGTAAATGAAATTTTTCAGATTTTATTGTATTTATCCTAAGTGCAAAATTACAACAAATTTAGTGTTTGAACAGCATTTTGAATATAGGTAGTCAAATACACACCTGTGACAAAGTCAGTAATACCTAAGAGGTAAAGATTTTGTGTGTGCAGTTGGACAAGTTATGCACAGCTCATGATCATCCTTGGAAGTCTAGTTAGCCACATGTTTGCATAAACTAGAATAAACTGACCAAAGGTCTGACTTAGTTCAACAAACTCGATACTTACCAAATGGCTATTTCACTTCCTTGGTTTTCCAACATTTTGCAAAAGATGTAATAAAGTAGCCAAGAAAAGATACTGGAAAACTAGGCATGTGAAAGTCTTAGTTTTTTTTCCCAACCAGGACCAGTCAAACCAAAATGAAGGCTGCTAATGAGGTCTAAAAACTGAAAAACCCACCTAATCAATTTATGCCTCAGATCAGATCCTATGTGTATTACATTTAGTTAAGGCAGAGGAAAAAGGTAATCAATGCATAGGCAAAGTACAAAATACAAACAAGAAGTGCACTGCCCTATGCAGGGAGTGAGGTCCCACCTCACACAAATGCTGCCCCTGCTTGCAGCTGTGTGTTCTTTAAGTATTTGCATAACAAATATCAATTCAATAAGCAAAGTAACCAGGTAGACTAATAAAATGAAAGGTCGCCACACATCCTCCAACTTAAAAAATCACATGTACAATCAGAGAATGCATAAATAGTGAGAGAAATAAAGAAAAAACAGGCTGGGTACAGTGACTAATGGTTGTAATCCTGGTGCTTCTGAGAGGACAAGGTGGGAGGATTCTGTGAGCTCAGCATAGTCCCAGCTACTTAGGGAGAAGGATCACTTGAATCCAAGGAGTTTGAGGTTGCTGTGAGGTAGAGGCTGACACCATAAACACTCTAGCATGAACAACACAGTGAGACCCTGTCTCAAAACAAAACAAACATTAGAAACTAATCAATTTCGGATTGTGTGCGAAAACCCCACACTGTACCCCAGAAGTGCATTAATGTACATAGTTACCATTCAATAAAAAAAAAAAAAGAAAAAAGAAAAAAGAACTAATCAAATGCCAGGAAACCTACCCACCTCTGAATTGCAGCTCTGGCCAGCTCCCACAGGGACCCTGGGGACACAACCTACATTTCCTTACTCTTTAAAGATGCCACCGCTGGCCAGGTGCAATGGCTCATGCCTGTAAATCTCAGCACTCTGAGAGGACAAGGCAGGTAGATTGCTTGAGCCAGGAATCTGAGACCAGCGTGAGCAAGAATAAGACCTCCGCTCTAGGCTCGGCGCCTATAGCTCAACCGGCTAAGGCGCCAGCCACGTACACCTAAGGTGGCGGGTTCGAATCCCAAGCCTGGACCCGCCAAACAACAATGACGGCTGCAACCAAAAAATAGCCGGGC
>NW_003852438.1:4897381-4900833 GCF_000181295.1 Otolemur garnettii | reverse complement strand
TATGACACCATGACACTCCTCCCTGAGCGACAAGAGTGAGACTCTGTCTCAAAAAAAAAAAAAAAAAAAGATATTATCTCAGGAATCCCATTGGCATCTTCTCCCTGCAAAGCCCATGTGTTCACTGAACAAGTGTCTATAGGGAGTCTTCTATTCTAGGCATTGGAGAGATAGCAGAGAATAAACCAACAAAAGTCTCTGCAAAGAACTAACATTTTACTGGAGAACCCAGTAACAAATGAACAAGATCATTTCAAATAGTGGTATTGAGAAAATGTAAAATAAAAAAAAAAGAAAGTAAAAAAGAGGAGCAAGGTAGAGAATGATGGGAAGAGTTGCTAATTAAACTCAGGGTTCAGGGAAGGGGTCTCTGAGGTTAACTGTGAACGAAGACAGAAAGAAGACAAAGTCAGAACAGAGCATTCCAGGCATAAAAAAACCAAGGAAAGACCTAGAGACAGCAGGCAGCATGGTGAGGTCAGGGAAGTAAAAGAAAGCCTCACCGTTTTGTTCAAAGGTCATCACATGATGAAGCCTTTCCTGACCCTCTTTTAAATCGTACCCACTAACACTGCTCCAGAAGTCTCTATCCCTCTTTGTACTTCTTTTCCACTGAAATTTTTACCATCTAACAAGCAAAATACATCACTTACTATTTCCTATCTAGTCCTATAGAATGAAAGCCCCATATGGGCAATAATTTTTATTATGTTTATCACCTGCACCTAGAACATAGTAGGCACTCAATAAATACCACCTAAGTAAATAAAAGGAAAAAGAGAGAAAGGAAAGGATAGAGGGAGGAAGGAAGGAAGGGAAGAAGGAAGGGAGGAAGGCAAGGAGGAGGGAGAAAGGATGGAAGGAAGAAAAGATAAAGGAAGGAGGAAAGAAGAATCAGCCACTGAGGCTAAAGCACAGTGGGTGAGGTGAAAGGGGAGGAAACTGGACTGTATTTCTTGGCAGACCATGAAAAGGAGTTTAAATTTTATTTTAAAAACAAAAACAATCAGCTCAGCGCTTGCTGCTCAGTTCCTAAGGGCACCAGCCACATACCCCAGAGCCGGAGGGTTCAAATCCAGCCCGGGCCTGCCAAACGATGACAACTGCAATCGAAAAACAGTCGGGCGTTGTGATGGGTGCCTGTGGTCCCAGCTACTCAGGAGGCTGAGGCAAGAGAATCGCTTAAGCCCAAGAACTAGAGGTTACTGTGAGCTGTGATGCCACAGCACTCTACCAAGGGAGACAAAGTGAGACTCTATCTCAAAAAATAAAACAAAAACAATCCACGGGAGATCTATAAAGTAAGAAAGTAATATGATCTAATTTGCAGTGTAAAAAACTCTCTAGCTGCTATGAGGAAAATTGGTTAGAGAGAAGAAAACAGACACCAAGAGGTAAGGAGCTACCAAAGCAACAGATGTACTAACACAGGCAGAGCAAGGCTGAGCAGTGAGGAGCAACAGAAGCTCAGTTAGGATATATTCTCAAGGTAGCACTGACAGAACTGATATGGAAAAGTAAACTGAAGAGGACTCAAGGTTGTGTTATTTATCAATTTACTGTCTCACAGCTCTAAATATGCCCTTCGTTGCCTGCTCTGTGAAAAAGAAGATGAGACCTTTAAATATTTTTCCTTTAGGCCAGGAGAGGTGGCTCATACCTATAACCCTGGCACTCTGGGAGGCCCAGGCAGGTGGACTGCCCAAGACCAGCCTGAGCAAGAGCAAGACTCTGTTTCTACTAAAATAGGAAAAAACTAGCCAAGTGTGATGGCACACACCTGTAGTCCCAGCTACACAGGAGGTTAAGGCAAGCCCATGAGGTTGAGGTCACTGTGAACCATGACACTATGGCACTCTACCCAGAGCAACAAAATGAGACTCTGGTCTCAAAAAAACAAAAAAAAGGACAATTACCTAAATTTATATATATATACATATATACAAATATATGTGCGTGTGTATATATATATATATTTTTTTTTTTTTTTTTTTTGAGACAAAGCCTCAAGCTATCCCCCTGGGTAGAGTACCATGGCATCACAGCTCACAGCAACCTCCAACTCCTGGGCTCAAGCGAGTCTCCTGCCTCCACCTCCCAGGATCACAGGCACCTGCCACAACGCCTGGCTATTTTTTTTTTTTTTTGGTTGCAGCCATCGTTGTTTTGGCAGGCCCGGGCTGGATTCGAACCCACCACCTTAGGTGTATGTGGCTGGCACCTTAGCCACTTGAGCCACAGGCACCGAGCCATATATATATTTTTTAATTGAGACAGTCTAACATTGTCAGCCTCGGTAGAATGCTGTGTCATCATAGCTCACAGCAACCTCAAACTGTCAGCCTCAAGCAATTGTCCTGCCTCAGCCTCCCTAGTAGCTGAGACTACAGGTGCCCACTACAATGCCAGGCTAATTTTTTTTGTTTGTTTAGCAGGCCTGGGCTAGGTTTGAACCCACCAGCCCTGGAGCATGCGGCCAGTGCCCTAACCACTAAGCTAAGGGCACCCATCCCTATATTAATATCTTTTTTTTTTTTTTTTGAGACAGAGTCTCACAATGTCGCCCTCAATAAAGTGTTGTGGCGTCACAGCTCACAGCAACCTCAAACTCTTGGGCTTAAATGATTCTCTTGCCTCAACCTCCAAAGTAGTTGGGACTATAAGCGCCTGCCACAGTGTCTGGCTATTTTTTGTTGCAGTTGTCATTGTTGTTAAGCTGGCCTGGGCTGGGTTCAAACCCACCACCATTGGTGTATGTGGATGGTGCCATAACTACAGTGCATAGGCGCTGAGCCACCTAAATTAATATTTTTAAAACACCAACACCTATTTATTCAGAAGCTAGCAGAATGAAAGCTCCTTGAGAGCAGGAAATCTGCCTTCTATGCATCTCTCACCTAACAACAGGCCTTGCAAATATAGGTCCTCAAGACATCTTTATTGACATATTGGGATGTTTAGCACCTTACTAGAAATGTAGAACTTCCAAAATGTAGAAAGCCTTATTATTATACTAAAAAAACCTTAAGTATAAATGAGAAGGTAGAAAAAGGATAAGTGAAACAAATAGTGGTCAATTAAGTGTTAAACTGTGTTGCTGAATATAACAATAGTCTAAAAATAGAAGAGATTAATATGGACTAAAGCAGTCAGCTGTTTTCATGATGAGGGGACCATCAGCCAGGCCTTTAAACAAGAGTAGGATTTTACTAGGAGAAAAGGCAGACCTAACCGGGAAAACACTCACTGGCAAAAGCATAGAGATAGGAAAGAGCCTGTCAGGGAAAAGAGCAAGGAAACACATCTAACCATAACTGAAGAGTGTCAGATGCTAGTAAGGAAATAAGACTAGATAAAGAGGTTGAGGACAGAGCCTATAACTGTTCACTAGCTGAACTGAAAGGCAGTCACGCGGAAACATACTGTGTGCAGCAGGCAGATGTGGTGCCTCA
>NW_003852438.1:4895809-4897203 GCF_000181295.1 Otolemur garnettii | reverse complement strand
ACTCTGGGAGGCCAAGGCAGGTGGATTGCCTGAGCTCACAATTTTGAGACCAGTCTGAGCCAGAGCGAGACCCCCGGCTCTAAAAAAAAAAATAGCCAGGCCTTGTTGCAGGCACCTATAGTCCCAGATACTAAGGAGGCTGAGGCAAGAAAATCACTTGAGCCCATGAGTGAGAAGTTGCTGTGAGCTATGACGCTATGGCATTCTACCAAGGCTGACAAAGTGAGCCTCTGTCTCAAAAAAAAGAAAATAGAAAAATTAGCTGAGCATTGTGGCAAATGCCTGTAGTCTCAGCCACTCTGGAGGCTGAGGCAAGAAGCTCGCTTCAGCCCAGGAGTTTGAGATCGCTGTGAGCTATGACACTCTAGGCCAGGACAAAAATGAGACTCCATCTAAAAAAGAAAAAAGATACTGTGTGCTGTCCTCAAGCAGCTTACTAAGAAGAGATCAGAATATTTATGCAAATGATAATTTGACAACCTTAAGATAATTCTTAAAATAGCTGTAACAGAGGGATAACATTAGAGATCAGAGCTCTGAGAACCAACAAAAGCAGAAGTTGTTTTTTAACAGGAAGTTCATTTTCTAGTACTTCCCTTGGTCTCCTTGAAGAAGAAAAACAACAAGCAAAGAACTATGGGAGGAAAATTCGTATTAATGCTTTTTCTACATGTTCAACTTAAAAATGAAAGTTTCTCTAAACTAGAAAGGAAGTCCCATAAAGTAAGAATGGCAACTCTTTAAAATTTTAAGACAATCTCTTTGCCTTCTTTGCAGATTTTTAAAGCTAGAAACTATTAGAAGTGTCTACCTAACAATTCCGGCTGGGTTCATTTTTAGAAAGGAGATTCAGTAACAAGACTAGACATCACACAAAAGTCACTTGTGCCTGAACTAAATCAAAACCCACCCGTTTCAGTGGGTTTTTAACTTAAGACAATATGATTCTTAAAAAAAAGTGGGAAAATCTCCTATAGATGCTTTAATGTATCACTAAAAGCAACAGTACTCTAAAAATAAGGTGCTATAAAGAGAACTCTTCCTTCACAAAAAAAGAACTGTAAGAAAAACCAATTAAAGTACATGTCAGCCAGGCGCAGTAGCTCACACCTATAGTCCCAGCACTCTGGGAAGCTGAGGGTGGACTACTTGAGCTCAGGAGTTCAAGACCAACCTGAGCGGCTCAGCCCCTGTGGCTCAAGTGGCTAAGGCACCAGCCACATACACCTAAGGTGGCGGGTTCGAATCCAGCCCAGGCCCACCAAAACAACAATGACAGCTGCAACCAAAAAATAGCTGGGTGTTGTGGCGGGTGCCTGTGGTCCCAGCTACTTGGGAGGTTGAGGCAGGAGACTCGCTTGAGCCCAGGAGTTGGAGGTTGCTGTGAGCTGTGA
>NW_003852438.1:4888345-4894857 GCF_000181295.1 Otolemur garnettii | reverse complement strand
AGAGAGAGAGAGAGAGAAAACCTTCCAAATACATAGTATACTTCAGTGATGACTACTCTGGTTCTGGCAAAGCAAGGTCATAAACAACAAGCTGCACCTCATATCTATTTCTCAGAAAAGAGAATAGAATATTACCACTCTTCTCCCTTAAGGCATCCCTACCCCAAAACATTCAAAGACAAAAGCTGTATGCTAAGGAAAGTGGGGCCTACCAGTTAAAACAGAGGAGAATTTTGCCAAAATTACTTGAAGTGTGATTCAGGGACATGGAGGTGAATTGGCAGTGCAGAAACACCATGGGTTTGGAGCCAAAAAGACTTGGGTTCTAATCCCAGCACATTGTATCTTCAGGCTTCATGTTCTTTAACAAGTTTCTACAAAATGGAAATCGCACACCTATCTTTAGGAGTTGTTAAGATTAGAAACACATTTTAGAGACTTGCACAAAGCCATATATTAAATGGAAACAGGATGTGAACCCAATTCTGTATCACTCTTACGTCTAGCGCTCTTCCCCTGCGCCATGCACCAAGAATGTTACCATTACCTACCGTTAAGGAGGAAGGAAAGAGAGGTGAGTGTAAGCACAAGTGGGAGGTGGAATGCATGGCATTCTAGGCAATGTTCAGGTACTTCTTGCTAGCTCAGTTCCCTCATCATCATTATGGTAATAGGAGCTATGAATTCAGCACCTCCTCAACAGCCAGGCAGGGTATATAACGTACTAAGCATAGGGCCTGTTACATAATTACTCAATAATTAATGACTACTTATACAGAGATCTTAACTTCTTGAGAGCTTAGGAAAGGTGGCTTCTCACAGGAAATTGAATGAAACAAAAGTTAACTAGGCAGAAAAAGGGGAAGAACATGGTAAAATGGGCATTTTAGAGAAAGGCAATGTGTATAAATGCATAGAAGTGAAAAAGCACAGCGCATTCAGGGAAGTGCATGTCATTCAGCATGGCTGGAAAACAGAGAAAACAGGAGCAGGAAATGAGGTAAAAAGAAAGGCAGGTCTTGGTACACAAAGAAAGATGCTTAGATTTTTATCTTGTAGATAAGGGAAACCAGTGGGAAAAAAATTTTAGAAGAAAAATTAAAAATCAGAGCAGAAATAAATAAAAACAAAAACAATACAAAAAATACAAAACAAAAAGTTGACTTTTTAAAAAGAAACAAAAATTGACATACTTTTAGCCAGACTAACAAAAAAAGAGAGAAGACCTTAAATTAGATATGAAAATGGAAGCTGGCATGCTGGCTCACACCCATAATCCTAGCACTGTGAGAAGCCAAGGCTAAAGGATTGTTTGAGGCCAGGAGTCCCAGATCAGCCTAAAAAAAACAAGACCCCATCTCTACAAACATTAAAAAAAAAAGTCAGCCAGGAATAGGGGCATGTGCCTGCAGTTCCAGCTGCTCAGGAGGCTGAGGCTAGAGGATGGCTTGAGCGCAGGAGACTGAGGTTACGGTGAGCTATAATCACACCATTGCACTCTAACTGGAGAGGAAAGGAGAGGGGAGACATTACAACTGATAGTCCAGAAATCCAAAGGATCATTAGAGAGCACTACAAGAAACTATGTGCCAATAAACTGGAAAATTAAGAAGAAATGAGTAATTCCTAGACACAACGTACGATTAACAAGAAATCCAAAACCTGAATAAACCAATAACACGTAGAAGCAATAATAAAAAGGCTCCCATTAAAGAAAAACTCAGTACCCAGTGGCTTCACTACTGAATTCTACTGAGCATCCAAAGAACTAATCCTACTTAAACTACTCAAAAAAAAAAAAAAAAATTTTTTTTTTTTCAAGGAGGAAAGGATACTCCCAAACTCAATCTATTCTACAAGGCACATATCACCTAAAACCAAACAGACACAACAAAAAAAGGAAACTACAGATCAATATCTCTCTGATGAACATACATGAAAAAATCACCAACGAAAAAACTAGTGAACTTGCAGTGCCTGTGGCAAAGGAGTAGTGCACTGGCCCCATATACCAAAAAAAAAAAAAAGATAAAAACTAGTGGACTGAATTCAACAACACATTAAAAAGATTACATCCACCATATCAAGTGGGATTCATCCAAGGATGCAAGGATGGTTCAACATATACAAATCAGTCAGTGTGATACAATCTGTGAAGAGAACAAAGGACAAAAGCCATGATTATTTCAATTAAGTGGGACTCATCTGGAGATGCAAGGTGGTTCAACATATACAAATCAATTAATCAGTTTGATACAGCCTATCGGCTCAGCACCTGTGGCTCAAGTGGCTAAGGCGCCAGCCACATACACCTAACGTGGCAGGTTTGAATTCAGCCCAGGCCCGCCAAACAACAATGATGGCTGCAACCAAAAAATAGCCTGGCATTGTGGCGGGTGCTTGTGGTCCCAGTTACTTGGAAGACAGAGGCAGGAGACTCACTTGAGCCCAGGAGTTGGAGGTTGCTATGAGCTGTGATGCCACAGCACTCTACCCAGGGGGATAGCTTGAGGCTCTGTCTCAAAAAAAAAAAAAAAAATAGATATAGCCTAGCAATAGAACAAAGGACAAAAAAACCATATGATTATTTCAATTAATACTGGAGACACATTCAATAAAATTCAACACTGTTTTAAGATAAAAACTTTCAAGAAACTGGTTATAGAAAGAACTTAAACTCAACATGATAAAAGCCATATACAACAGATCCACCGTTAGTATCACACTGACCGTGTAAAGCTAAAAGCCTTTCCTCTAAGATCTGGAAAAAGACAAGGATACCTACTTCCACACTTTCATTACTTAGCATAGTAATGAAAGTTGCAATTATACTAGAGAAAGAAAAAAAAAATTTTAAGACACAATCTCACTTTGTAGGCCTCAATAGAGTGCCATTGCATCACAGCTCACACCAACATCAGACTCTTAGGCTCAAGCAATCCTCTTGCCTCAGTTTTTCAATTTTAGTAGAGACGGGGTCTCTTGCTCAGGCTAGTCTTGAACTCCTGAGCTCAAGCATTCCCACCTCAACCTCCCGGAGTACTAGGATTACAGGCGTGAGCCACTGTGCCCAGCCTAGAGAGAGAAATTAAAGGCATCCAAACTGAAAGGAAGAAGTCAAATTATCTTTGTTTGCAGACAATATGATCTTACATCTAGAGAAACTTCAAGACTCCATCCAAAAACTAGTAGAACTGATAAATAAATTCAGTGAAGTTACAGGATACAAAATCAACATACAAAAATCTGTGACATTTCTACAGGCCAACAGCAAATAGTCTGAAAAAGAAACCAAGAAAGTAATGCCATTTATAATAGCTGTAAATAAAATAAAATATGTAGGAATAAACTTAACCAAAGAAGTGAAACATCTCTATAATGAAAACTATAATGCACTGGTAAAAGAAGTTGAAAAGGACACAAAAAGGCCAGGCATGGTGGCTCACACCTGTAATCCTAGCACTTTGGGAGGCCAAGGCGGGTGGATTATTTCAGCTCATGAGTTTGAGACCAGCCTGAGCAAAAATTGAGACCCCATCTCTGCTAAAAATAAGAAAAACCGAGGCAAGAGGATTGCTTGAGCCCAAGAGTTGGAGGTTGCTGTGACCTATGATGCCACAGCACCCTACTCAGGGCAACAGCTTGAGACTTTATCTCAAAAAAAAGGAAAGAAAAGAGGCAGCGCCCATAGCTCAGTCTGTAGGGCGAGAGCCACACACACCAAGGCTGGCAGGTTTAAACCTAGCCCAGGCCAGCTAAAAGAACAATGACAACTGCAACAACAACAACAACAAAAAATAGCTGGGCGTTGTGGTGAGCACCTGTAGTCCTAGTTACTTGGGAGGCTGAAGCAAGATAATCACTTAAGCCCAAGAGTCTGAGGTTGCTGTGAGCTGTGACACTATAGCACTCTACCCAGGGCGCCAGCTTAAGACTCTGTCCCCCCCCCCCAAAAAAAGAGAGAGAGAAAGAAAAGGACACAAAAAGTGAAAAGACATTACACGCTCATGTATTAGAAGAATCAATATTGTTAAATGTCCATATTACCCAAGATAATCAACAGATTCAATGCAATCTCCTTCAAAACACCAATGACAATTTCACAGAAATAGAAGAAACAGGCCAGGCAGGGTGGCTCACGCCTGTAATCCTAGCACTCTGGGAGGTCAAGGCCACGGCTCTCTACTGAGGACGAAAGTGAGACGCTGTCTCAAAAAAAAAAGAAATAGGAGAAATAATCCTAATACATATATGGAACTACAAAAGACCAAAAACAGCCAAAGCCACCCTGAGCAAAAAAGAACAAACTCACTTCAGATTATACTACGGAGCTGTAGAAACCAAAACAGTATGGTACTAGCATAAAAACAGATACATAGACCAATGGAATAGAATAAAGAACTCAGAAACAAATCAAAGCATCTATAGTGAACTCATCTTCAACAAAGGCGTCAAGTACATACAATGGGGAAAGGACAGTTTCTTCAATAAATAGGGTACTGAAAAATTTTAAATATGGAAAAGGGCACAATTAAGTTTGTGTTTCAGAATGGTCACTCAGTGACAGGGTAAAGAAGACTGGACTAGAGGGAGAAGAAACAAATGAGTTAGGAGACTACTACAACAGTGGTAAGCAAAAAATAAGTGCCTGAAATAACACCAGAAAGACTGGAGAAGTGGAAGTAGAATCAACAGGACTCAGTGATGCATCAGAAGTTAAAGATGGGGTGGTGCCTATGGCTCAAAAGAGTAGGGTGCCAGCCCCATGTGCCGGAGGTGGCGGGTTCAAACCCAGCCCCAGCCAAAACTACAACAACAAAAAAATTAAAAAAATGAAAATAATAATAATAATAATAATAAGCTATAGAAGTTAAAGATGACCCCCAATTTTGTACTTGGGTAAGTTACCAACATCTAAATGTTGGTGGCCCCCAGAAAAAATTCATCTGTTGGAACTTAATCCCCTATGTGATAGTATTAAGAGATGGGGCTTTTAGGAAGTGATTAAGTCAGAAAGGTAAAGAGCCTAGAGCAGTGGTTCTCAACCTTCCTAATGCCACGACCCTTTAATAAGGTTCCTGTAGGTCGTGTCCCACAGGTTGAGAACCGCTGGCCTAGAGGGAATCTGTGTACCCCTTCAACTATGTGAGCATGTGAGGATGCAGTAAGAAGGTGCCATCTTTTTTTTTTTTTTATTTTTTTGAAAGAGAGTCTCTTTGTAGCCCTCATAGAGTGCCATGGAGTCATAACAGCCTCCCGAGTAGCTGGAACAACAGGTGCCTGCCACAGTGCCCAGCTATTTTTAGACACAGATTCTTGCTCTTGCTCAGGCTGGTCTCAAACTCATGAGCTCAAGCAATCCACCTGCCTTGGCCTTCCAGAGTGCTAGGACTACAGGTGTGAGCCACTGCACCCAGTCAACATGCCATCTTTGAAGCAGAGCAAGACCTCACCAGATACTAAATCTCCTGGTACCTTTTATCTTGGACTTCTCAGTTTCCAAATTATGAGCAATACATTTCTATTGCTTACAAATTACCCAGTCAAAAGCATTTTGTTATATACAGTAGCAGGAATAGACCAAGACAGCAAGTAGACATTCTGAAGTAGGGAATATATGTGGAATGGGGAGGTGTGAGTGGGGACGGAGGAGGTTGAAACAGGGAATAGTCTGGGACTTTCTAGGTTACAGCTAGCTGCCTGTGGAGGGAGCCAGTGAAATGTCTACCGTAGAAGAGATGAGTGCTAGAGATACAAACTGAGGAACATCTGTGTAGCCATGACAGCTGAAGCCCTAGGCATGGATGAGATTACTCAGTTAGTATGTGAAGTGAGATGAAGAATAATGACTTACCCAGGAAACACCCACATCAGAAGAAAGAGAAGTCTAAGAACGGGCATGAGAATTAGGAAGCCAGAAGGAAATTATGCCATAGCATAACACATATATTACCATAGCATACACAGCAATTAGGAAGCCAAAAGGAAATTATAATGCTATAAAAGTTATGAAGGAAAACGTTTCATTAGCATCATGCACAGTACCCAATGCTGCAGACAAAGATGCCATATCCAGCAGGTACTCTGCAGTCTGAATCATTGGTATTCTCAGAGACAGATGTTTCAGAGGACTGATGAAGCAGAAGCAACAGGCCAAGCAGTAAGCAAAGGTATGAAATAAGAGGAGGAAGCCAGTGGAGGTGGCTCACCCCTGTAGTCCTAGCACTCTGGGAGGCTGAGATGGGTGGATCACTAGAGCTCAGGAGTTCTACACCAGCATGAGCAAGAGTGAGACTCCACTTCTACTAAAAATAGAAAAACTAGGGCAGTACCTGTGGCTCAGTGAGTAGAGCGCCGGCCCCATGTACCAAGGGTGGCGGGTTCCAACTCGGCCTTGGCCAAACTCCAACAAAAAAAATAGCCAGACGTTATGGCTCAAAGGAGTAGGGCACCAGCCCCATATGCTGGAGGTGGCAGGTTCAAACCCAACCCCATCCAAAAACTGCAAAAAA
>NW_003852438.1:4885829-4887835 GCF_000181295.1 Otolemur garnettii | reverse complement strand
GGCAAGAGAATCACTTAAGCCCAAGAGTTGGAGGTTGCTGTGAGCTATGACACTACAGCACTCTACAAAGAGTGACATAGTAAAACTTCTGTCTCACAAAAAAAGAAAGAAAGAAAGAAAAAGAAAGAAAAGGAAGGAAATGTAGGCTATACTATCTCAGGTCTACAGTGAAGGCAAGCAGATTGTCATACAAGAATTTTTTTTTTTTTTTTGAGACAGAGTCTCACTTTATCGCCCCCAGTAGAATGCCGTGGCGTCACACAGCTCACAGCAACCTCCAACTCCTAGGCATAGGCGACTCTCCTGCTTGGCCTCCCAAGTAGCTGGGACTACAGAAACCCGCCACAACACCCAGCTATTTTTTGTTGCAGTTCAGTGGGGGCGGGTTTGAACCCGCCATCCCCAGCATATGAGGCTGGTGCCTTACCCACTGAGCCACAGGCACCACTGAATTTTTTTTTTTTTAAGATGGGAGAAGATTGAGCAAATATATAAGCTTGAAAGGAAGTGGTGAAGTGTTAAGTGAGAGGCTGAAGATGAGAGAAAGAGACAAAAAGAATATGAATAAATGAAATCAATGAAGTAAGGTCCCAAGACCCCGGAAGCAGCAAAAGGATAGGAGTGGGAACACAGAAGAATACACCTTAGAAGAATAAGGGGATATGTCTTCCCTTGAGAAAAGACTGAAAAGGGCTATAGGTAAGAAATGACATAGATAAGTCTATAAGTGCTGGGGATTGGAGCTAAGGGAGTTTGGCCTGCTTTACAACCTAGTGAGAATGAAAGGTAAGTACAGTGGCATCATCCTAGCTCGCAGCAACCTTAAACTCCTGGGCTCAAGTGATCCTCCTGCCTCAGCAGCTGGAACTATAGGTGCACACCACCATACCCAGCTAGTTTTCCTATTTTTGGTGAAGACCTGGTCTTGTTCTTGCTCAGACTGGTCTCTAACTCCTGATTTCAAGTGATCCTTCCACCTCAACCTCACAGAGTGCTGAGATTAGAGGTTTGAGTCACCTTGCCCAGCCAAGACTAGGTTCTTAACTACGCTCCATAATCTTCTTGAAGAAACTGATAAACGTTGTAGACCCCAGCTCCCAGAAAAGACACATAAGCACTCACAATCAAAAAAACTCCCTTAATCCTCCATGATACAAACAAAAAGAGATGGACAAAGCCACTATCTTAGACCCTGAGGGTGAAGAATACAAGAGACCATCTCTACCTTTAGGGATCTTAGAATTTAAAGTCAACAAGAAACAGGCCGGGCATGGCAGCTCATGCCTGTAATCCCAGCACTTTGGGAGGCTGATGGGGGTGGATAGCCTAAGCTCATAGGTTCGAGACCAATCTGAGCCAGAGTGAGACCTCATCTCTAAAAATAGCTGGGCATTGTGGTGGGCAGCTGTATGTAGTCCCAGCTACTTGGGAGGCTAAGGCAAGACAATCGCTTAAGCTCCAGAGTCTGAGGTTGCTGTGAGCTGTGACACCACAGCACTCTACTCAGGGCAGCATAGTGTTTCAAAAAAAATAAAAAATAGTAGTATTTTAAATAGATAAAAGCTCAATCTAGAGCTGAAACATCAGTCAAACCAGTTAGGTCTGAGATAGAGGACTCAACAAGGCTGGGGGTTAACTGCAACTCAAAGGAGGATGCAAGGAAACTTTTGAAGGAGGAACCAAAAGGGTGGCAGACAAATGGCAATGGAGTCAAAAAGTATTTGAAGGTTCCGGGTGAGGGGCACAAGTACAACCTGGATTCTACCTTACAAACACAAATGATGTAACCTAATTGTCTGTACCCTCACATTAATCTAAAATTTAAAAAAAGTCGCAAGCAAAAAAGTGAAGATCATGGCAGCGCCTATGGCTCAGTGAGTAGGGCACGGGCCCCATATACCGAGGGTGGTGGGTTCAACCAAGCCCTGGCCAAACTGCAACAAGAAAATAGCCAGGCACTGTGGCAGGTGCCTGTAGTCCCAGCTACTCGGGAGGCTGAGGCAAGA
>NW_003852438.1:4883974-4885279 GCF_000181295.1 Otolemur garnettii | reverse complement strand
CCTATGCCAGATGTCTGTATCAAATAGACCAGGACTCTCTCTGCGCTAGTCAACGGCTTGGCTTGCTGTGACCCAACGTATGCTAGAATAAGGACACAAGTACCAACAGAAGAAGTGATGGTAGAGTGAAACCTTACTTTTGAAAAAATACATTCCTTTTTTTTTTTTTATTTACTTTTTTTTTTTTTGCAGTTTTTGGCTGGGGCTGTGTTTGAACCCGCCACCAGCATCCTACTCCTTGAGCCTCAGGCACCGTCCTTTTTTTTTTTTTGAGACAGAGTTTTGCTTTGCCACCCTCCATGGAGTGCAATGATGTCATAGCTTACAGCAACCTCAAACTCTTGGGCTCGAGTGATTCTCTTGCCTCAGCCTCCCAAGTAGCTGGGACTATAGGGGCCAGCCACAACACCTAGCTATTTTTAGAGACAGGGGTGTCACTCTTGCGCAGATTGGTATCAGATCCATAAGCTCAGGCAATCCACCTGCCTCGGCCTCCCTGAGTGCTAGGATTACAGGCATGAGCCACGCGCCCGGCCTCCTCATTGGATGAATGACGCTAAAACCAGGGATGTTAGTGCGGCGTCTGTACCTCAGTGGGTAGGGCACCAGCCACATACACTGGGACTGGTAGGTTCGAACCTGGCCCAGGCCAGCTAAAACAACAATGACAACTGTAACAGAAAAACAACCGGCTGCTGTCAGCTGTGACACCAGAGCACTCTACCCAGGGTGACAGCTTGAGACTCTGTCTCAAAATAAGAAAAATTTAAAAAATAAAACAGGGATGTTAGGCAGTTTGTCCAAGGTCACAGAGCTAATAAGTGATACAGCCGGGACTTGGACTCAGGCCCAACAGATTCAAAAAAGTATGCTTCTCAGGAGACTTCTGACTTGGGTCTTTCCCTTTGCCAGAAGCTCTGCTGATTTTTACTCTTTCTTTACTCTTTTATTCTTTTCTGTCTACTAAAATCCTATCTTAGCCATGAAAAATTAAAAAAAGAAAGAAAATGTGTACTTCTCAAATGATTACACAACCCCACCTTATACCAAAATCAAGTCCCCAAGACTAAGACTTCACTTTTTAATTCAAATCAAATTGAAGTAATAATGCACTGTGCTCCTAAAACAAGGTAATAATTATGAGTTACTTAAAAAAGTTTAAAATATAAATGACCTCTGTAGAAACTTACATTGAGATAAAATGAGAAGCAGTTTAATTAATTAGAAAATGTATGATTGGCTCGGCGTCTATAGCTCAACCGGCTAAGGCGCCAGCCACATACACCTAAGGTGGCGGGTTCGAAT
>NW_003852438.1:4874198-4881807 GCF_000181295.1 Otolemur garnettii | reverse complement strand
TTTATTTATTTATTTTTGAGACGGAGCCTCAAGCTGTAGCCCTGGGTAGAGTGTGGTGGCGTCACAGCTCACAACAACCTCAAACTCCTGGGCTTAAGTGATTCTCTTGCCTCAGCCTCCAGAATAGCTGGGACTACAGGCACCCGCCACAATGCCCAGCTATTTTTTGGTTGTAGTTGTCATTGTTTGGCAGGCTGGGGTCAGATTCGAACCCACCAGCTTTGGTGTATGTGGCTGGCACCTTAGCCGCTTGAATTACAGGCGCCACCATATGTCCTCATCTTCATGATGGACCCCATACCATGGTTATAGGACCAGAGACACATGATAAAATAGGAAGGAAAAAGGGAGGATGTGACCGCATGTATTCTTTATGCTCTGAGAAGTTTTCAAACAAGAAAAGGGAGGATCCCTTGTTCTAAGTATTATTTTATCAATACCTTTCCAGCTGTCATTCTTGGACTTTGACACAAAAAGACTTGAGCTCCTACTGACATGCTACAGACGTACAGAAACACCCTTCTTTGCTTCACACTTCTGACTGAGTTGCACAGGTTAAATCACAGCCCTTTCTACTAGCCACACAATTCAATCTTGTATTTATAATTCTCTGCCATTTTTTTCTGACAAAAGTGACAAGGCAGGTATCTTCCTCTTTTCTTAGAAGGTCCCCTCTGTACATGATCTATCGTGCTCTTAGACACTGTTTTTTTGGCACTTTTAAGTGATTTCCCTACCAGACTCAGAGCTCTTTGAAAGCTATCACAGTATCTTGCTTATCTCTGTTCCCTTGCCCATAGTAGGCACAAAATGTAAATCTACTGAACCAAATGCAACTGGGTGCACCTGGTGAATATTTCAATGAAGGATACAACAGAGAGACAAGCCAAAAGGATTCCTATCTTCCTAAATACTTCGCAGAAGCAAACTCATCTACCCTCAGCAATTCTGGGGGCTGGCCAAAGAATAACTTCCCAACTGATTAATTGAAAAATAATATGTTGGTAATTAAGTGCAGGTGAAAACAGCACCTCCCCTATACATAGGGAAAACCTAATAGGGTTATTAAAGATAATTATTTCCTTCAATGCCCAACTGGATTTTGAACGCTCAAATCAACTTCTGGCTTTTCATTGTAAAGGATTCTGAAAGGGGGTGGAGGGAACCACATGCCTTGATAAGTAAACAAAAAATCAGAACTCTCCCAGGAAGTAAACAAAAAATCAGAACTCTCCTGGGAAATGGTCAGAGTCTTCTTTTCCAATCAACAGTTTTTGATCCACTTGAAAAATGCTAGTGAAAAGCTCCTTTGGCAAGGAAGTCAGTAAGAATATGCAACTCTAGGGACACTACCAAAGTACTGATACCAAGCTCGGAGAAAATGCTGCTTTTGTCTCAGAGGCGGCCTGTGATAAAAACAGGAACTTTACAGAAAACTGATCACAACTGCCCAACAAGCCTGATCACAGGCCCACAGCAGAGCATTGTGTTTCTGTCATTGTTGTCCAAGGGACTTTCTCTAATAACTGTGGCTTGATTTATTCCACTTTTAAAAAAATTCCCAAATTAATCTAAGCTTCCGCGTACCAATCCATTGTCAAAAGAAAAAGTGCCTGCCAGGATTTGCAGGTAACCAACAGTCACCTCTCCTTCCCTCTAGAAAGACTCCAAAAGGTGATCAGGTGCGGAAAATTCAGCCCGAATACAGGCACCAGGGAAAAAACCCTATGACAAAGGTGATCTTAAAGCAGCACCGTGTGTGTCTCTCTGGATTAATGCCACTGCGTCTAATCTCCCTAAGGACCCTCAACGGCTCACCCACTTCCACCTTCTGTCCTGTCACTAAGGAGGAATCTTACATTGTTAAAGAGGGGAGAAGAAATGCTCCCGTGGATTTCCCATGTGTCTTTCTCTCTTTTTGAAGGGGAACGGAGAGGCTGAAACAAGGCATGGGGCCCTCCTCCTAAAGGGGAGAGGAGGAAAGGAGAAAGCTGACAGCCACCCTCCTCGCAGCCCTCCCCCACACCCTACTTGCCCAGACGCCGGGTCAGAAGACGGAGGGCGCAGCTTTGTCTCGGGTTTGGGGGGACAAGAAGCGCAGGAACAGCCCGGACCCGAAGGACCTCTCCCCCAAGCCCTTGCTTAGCCCCCTCCAAAGGAAAACAATGAAAGCCACGGGAAAGCACTTAGCGGGGTGGGAAAGGACAGAGGATGGCTGTGGAGAGCCAGGCCAGATTTCCTGCACCCTCGTCCCCCTTGCCGCACGGCCGCCAGAGCGCGCGGCGGGGACCTGTCTCTGACTCGCTGCGATCCGCAGGGCCCCGGGGCGCCCGCCCCCCGCCCGGCTCCTACCCTCTGAGAGCTCCAGCTCCAGCTCCGCCAGCTGCGCCCGCACTTCAGGCGGCAGCGCCGCCACCGCGGCTGGCGACGGCTCCAGGCCTCGCTCCGCCACCCCGGCCCCGCCAGCCACACTCCGGAAGACTAGAGAGGGGGCCGAAGGAGGGACGACTGACGCCGGCCCACACCCCGGCTACAAGATCCGGCTCCGTCCGCCTAGCCCCGCGAGCGCCGCCGCTACTGCTGCCGCCGCCGCCGCCGCTGCCGCCGCCATGAGCAAGGGTCACGTGAGCGCGGCCGGCCCGCCCCGGGCCGGGAGGACGCACCGCCTCCGCAGCCCGGATGGGCTGAGGACGCGCATGCTTGTAGCGCCCTCTACTGGTCAGGTTCTGAGACAGCGGGCCCGCACCCTCCGCCCGAATTCTCCCACGCGAAATGGGCTCAGGGTGTGGACGTCGGGTTTACCACAGTGTGGACACATAGCATTTACCTTTCTGAACTCTCGAGCAAGTTTTCAGGGGTCCCGGACCTTACTTTTTCCACTACTAGAATTAGAAACATATCTTTGTTTTGTCCTCCTTTTCATTTCCCCTGATTGACACCTACCCATGTATAAGGACCTGATCACAGGCCACCTCCTTCACTGGGGCTTCCCGGGCCCATCTGCCAGGAGCGCTTTGTCTCTGTTTCCGTTACAGCTTTTAAAAGGACAATAGAGGGGAGAATCTGCTTCCTATTGCCTAGACTTCTAACGATTTACAAGAGGGGAACTTGTATTTTCTTCATCCTTTTATCCTTCTCAGCATATGATGTAATGGTGTTCCAAAATAATTTTTAATTTAATATAAGGAGAGTCCAAACATAGGTGCATTTTTTACCAGGAACTGGTCTGGCAGATGCTTTTAATTCTCATTCATTCTCATTCATATTCTCTCTCTCTTTCTCTCTCTCTCTCTCTCTCTCTCTTTTTACAAGAGGGGAACTTGTATTTTCTTCATCCTTTTATCTTTCTCAGCATATCATGTAATGGTGTTCCACAGTCTTACTCTGTCCAGCCTGGCATGCCGGGGCATCAGTTCACAGCAGTCTCAAACTCCTGGAGTCAAGCAATCTTCTTGCCTCAGCCTCATGAGAGTTATAAATTTATTAACACTTCCTCCACCAGGGGGCGGTGCCTGTGGCTCAGAGGAGTAAGGCTCTGGCCCCACATGCTGGAGGTGGCAGGTTCAAACCCAGCCCCAGCCAAAAAAAAAAAACCAAAAACACTTCCTCCACCAAGAAATGAGGTCTGTGTCCCCTCCCCTGCATCTAGATGCACTCATGACTGCTTTGATCACGAGAATATGGCAGACATAATACTGTGTGATTTACGAAGTTAAGTCCTAAAAGCCCATGCAACTTCCACGGTTTTCCTTGAAATACTGTTTTCCAGAGACTCCCTCTCAGGACTGATTCCTGATGCACTCTCTTCTCTTTTTCTCTCTCCTCCCCTCCTACTGCAACATCTTTGCTGGGAGAATCCCAGACTACATTGAAGGTCATATAAGAGATTCTGCCCAACACCTCCTCGCCACACCACCTTCTAGTAATCCTGGCCCAGGGTGAAGAAGCCTCCAAGTGATTCCAGACCCTGGACATTTGAGACTTCCCAGGTAACACCCAGACCATGTGAAACAAAAACAAACCATCTCTGTCCTGCTCTGTCCACATTCCTGCAACCTTGATAAAATGGTCATCCCTTTATGCAACTAAGCTTGGAGTAATTTGTTACATGGTAATCATTACCAAAAGGGCCTCAATAGACATTCTTGCTTATCCTTCCAACAGTTCTTCCCTCCTCTCTCCTTGTCAGCAGACCACACGAACTCCTATTGAGGGTGAGTAGGCCAAATACTCACTTTACCACCACCATCCTTGGGAGGTGTGCAATCCACTGAAGGAGCTGTTGAACAGGGAGCATCTGGGGAGGATTTTCCTCCCTGATAAGAGATGAACAAGGAAAAGCTCCCCCCTTTCATTTCCTTCCTGTCTTTAGATGTCCTGTTTAGTACAACAGCAGCCGTCTTGCAACCATAAGGAAAAATTACCTAGAACTTCACAGAATTGGTCTGTTATACTGTGGGAGGCCAAGGCAGGTGGATTGCCTGAACTCACTAGCTGGAGACCAGCCTGAGCCGGAGCAAGACCCAGTCTCTAAAAATAGCCAGGTGTTCTGGCGGGTACCTATACTCCCAGCTGCTTGGGAGGCTGAGGCAAGAGGATCACTTGAGCCCAAGAGTTTGAGGTTGCTGTAAGCTATGACGCCATAGCACTCCACTGAGGGCAACAAAATGAGACTCTGTTGCAAAAGAAAAAAAAAAAGAATGTGGTTTCTTAAGCTGGGCAGAATGGCTCACACCTGTAATCCTAGCACTCTGGGAGGCCTAGACTGGAGGATTGCTTGAGCTCAGGAGTTCGAGACCAGCCTGAGCAAGAGCAAGATGGGATAGGAGCTAGGGTGCCAGCCACATACACTGGAGCTGGCGGATTTGAATCCAGCCCAGGCCTGCCAAACAACAATAACAACTACAACCAAAAAGTAGCCAGGTGTTGTGGCGGGGACCTGTAGTCCTAGCTACTTAGGAGGCTGAGGCAAGAAAATCACTTAAGCCCTAGAGTTGGAGGTTGCTATGAGCTGTGATGCCACAGCACTCTACCCAGGGTGACAGCTTGAACCTCTGTCTCAAAAAAAAAAAGCACATCTTAGTTCACAATAGTCACATGTCAAGTGTTCAATAACGTGTGGTTAATGGTTCTCATATTGGATAACACAGGTCTAGATAAGATCTTTGCCCACTTTTTTTCTTCTTTTTTGTAGAAAGAGAGGCTTTTGGTCTATTCCACAGGCTGGAGTAAAGTGGTGCAATCATAGCTTACAGCAACCTCAAACTCCTGGGTTCAAGTGATCCTTCTGTCTCTCTCCTGAGTAGCTAGAACTGCAGGAGCACACCACCACACAGAGCTAATTTTTTTTTTGTAGTTTTTGGCTGGGGCTGGGTTTGAACCCACTATCTCCAGCATATGGGGCCAGCACCCTACTCCTTGAGCCACAGGCGCTGCCCAGAGCTAATTTTTAAATTTTTGTAGAGATGAGACTCTCACCATATTGCCCAAGCTGGTCTTGAACTCCTGGCCTGGAGAGCTCCTGACCTCAAGTTATCCTCCCATCTTGGCCTTCCCCAAAGCTCTGGGACTACAGGCATGAGCCATTGTGCTAAACTCTTGCCTACTTTGTTATCACGTGGAATTGACTGGCTTAAATAATCCAGATGTTCACTAAAGTTTTTGCACCCAAAGATACTCCAAACCTCACTTCAAGTGGCTCTGATTTAAAACTGCCTCTAATCCAAAGTAGTCCCTACAGAATGGAGACTCCAAGGGTGAGTGGGTAGCTAAAGGATGGGAGGTTCCTTGGTGGGTACAATGTGTGTTGGTCCAGTGACAGGTGCACTGGAGGATCTGACTTTACCATAGTGCAATCTATCAATGTAGCAAAAGTTCCCTTGTACCCCATGAATATATACAAATAAAAAATAAATAGAAGCTTAGCACTCTGTAAATTTCCAACTGTTATCAACAGGAAGACAGCTGCCAAAGCTCTATAATTGAACAGAGGTGAATTAGGTATATGCAGAAGGACATATTAGGTATGTCTATGAAGGAAAATAGATAATTAAGACATTCCCAGAGATCTGAACTAGGGACTGCTAAACAACTAACAAAGTTACTCCGCTTGCCAGAATAGGGTGTCCTCACTAGTACTGTCAGGCAGTATGGAAGATGGTTTGCAAGAATGACTGTAGTGGCTCAGTGCCTGTAGCTCAAGTGGCTAAGGCACCAGCCACATACACCAGAGCTGACAGGTTCAAATCCAGGCTGGGCCTGCCAAACAATGACAACTACAACTGAAAAATAGCCAGGTGTTATTGTGGACACCTGTAGTCCCGGCTACTTGGGAGGCTGAGGCAAGAGAATTGCCTAAGCCCAGGAGTTTGAGGTTGCTGTGAGCTGTGACGCTACAGCATTCTACCCAGGGCAACAGCTTGAGGCTGCCTCAAAAAAAAAAAAAAAAAAAGAAATGGTAGTAATTCCCCCAAACCCTATTCATTACCCCATTCACTGCCTTTAAGAAGACCCCTCTTGCATACATGGTACGTTTGACCATGAGACCATTCTCTCACATGACCATGAGATAATATCAGACACAACACACAGACTTGGAAAGTGCTTGTGCACTGGGACTTGCCTCCCTCTTTCTGCTTTTGGAAACTGAGACCATGTGAATAAATGTAGGCTGGACTATTAGATGAGGAAAGATATGGCCCAGCTATTGTCATCATCACCCCAGACAACAACTACCAACTGCAAGGCAAATAAAAGAGGCCATGGACTGCCAGTTGATCATGAATCTGTGGGTGTCCCCTGTCCATATGGCCAATTTACAGAGTCACCAGCAAATAAATATTTGCCATTTTAAGCTACTAAATTTTATTTGTTGCAAAGCAAAAGCTCAAAAACAATGTCCACTCCCTATTTCCTTTGCTAAATAGAAATATCATTGCATTTACACTTCTGTGTCTAGCATTATCTTTTGCAGGACCTCTCCAACTTGGGCGATTGAGACACAAATTTCTAGACACAACCCAACTTCTGATTTTGTAGGGTTTGGATGTGACCCAATAATTTATGTTTCTTACAAGTTCTGTGGTGAGGCTGATGCTACTTAGGCAAGTACTACACTTTGTGAGACCCCTTAGTCTATTGGATATGTTGGAGACAAGATAATTTGTTTTTTAACTCCAGGCTGTTTATCCAAGAGAAATAATCTCTAGACCTGAAGGAAAAGATTGCATAGTCCCAGAGGGCCTGAACTCGGATCTGTAGGCAATAGATGGATGATACCGGAGTTCTCTTCCTTTGAGGATGAAATTTCACTGAAGTGTTACCACATTTTCTTTTTTATTGAGATAGACTCTCACTCTCTCACCTTCATTAGAGTGCTATGGCATCACAGCTCACAGCAACCTCAAACTCTTGGGCTCAAACGATTCCCTTGCCTCAGCCTCCCTAGTAGCTGGGACTACAGGTGCCTGCCACAACATCTGGCTACTATTTTTTTTTGTTTAGCAGACCCAAGCTGGGTTCAAACCCACCAGTCATGGAGCATGTGGCAGCCGATGCCCTAACCACTGAGGTACAGGTGCCCCCATCACTGGTTTTTTTTTTTTTTTTT
>NW_003852438.1:4870260-4873145 GCF_000181295.1 Otolemur garnettii | reverse complement strand
AAAAAAAAAAAACTGCAAAAAAAAAGAATTCTGGGAAAGTTATTCCACCCGATAAGAGAAACAAAGGAGAAGAATCCTGAGAATTCTGCCAAATTCTCAGATCATTACATGCTCGCAGGAGAGCTGCAAGGGTGGCAAACAAAAGTCTGGAACATGGAACACAGAGACAGCCAGGATCCTGAAGGTAGTGGCAAAAAGAGTAGACCGGAGTGATTTGCCATTCACCTTCTGGGAACACCCAAAGGGCCCCGAGTTGGCGAAACAATCTTGTTAGGCAGGAGCAACATTTCACATCCATGTTAAGAGGCTCTCACTTGTACCTGTAGATGGAATACTGGGGAAATTTTAAATTTAAATTACATAAAACCTTTCTACAACTGGACCTGTAAAAGAAACTCCTGTGTAAACTAAAAGCTATTCCATAAAAGATATGTTTGTTGGGTGGTGCCTATGCCTCAGCGGGTAGGGTGCCGGCCCTGTATACCAAGGGTGGTGGGTTCAAACCCAGCCCTGGCCAAACTGCAACCAAAAATAGCCAGGTGTTGTGGTGGGCACCTGTAGCCCCAGCTACTCAGGAGGCTGAGGCAAGAGAATCTCCCAAGCCCAAGAGGTGGAGGTTGCTGTGAGCTGCAATGCCATGGCACTCTACCAAGGGCAATAAAGTGAGACTGTCTCTAAAAAAAAAAAAGATAGGTTTGTTTGTTTGTGTGTTTGACACAGAGTCTCACTTTGTTGCCCCAGTAGAGTGCTGCAGCATCACAGTTCACAACAACCTCAAGCTCCTAGGCTCAAGTGATTTTCTTGCCTCAGTCTCCGGAGTAGCTGGGACTCCAGGCACCTGCCACATCACCCAGCTATTTTTAGAGACAAGGTCTTGTTGTTGCTCAGGCTGGTCTCCAAACTGTGAGCTCAGCCAATCCACCTGGGCCTCCCAGAGAGCTAGGATTACAGGCGTGAGCCACTGCACCTGGCAAAAGATAGGTTTTTGTGAGATGAACCAACATCTCATGATTAATGGGGAGTTTATTATTATTATTTTAGAGACAGAGTCTCACTTTATTGCCATCAGTAGAGTGCTGTGGCGTCATAGCTCATAGCAACCTCCAACTCCTGGGCTTAAGTGATTCTCTTACCTCAGCCTAAATAGCTGGGACTACAGGTGCCCGCCACAATGCCCAGCTACTTTTTTTGTTGTTCTTTGGCTGGGGCCAGTTTCGAACCCACCACCCTCCGTATCTGGAGCCGGTGCCCTACCTACTGAGCCACAGGCACTGCCCAATGGGGAGATATTTTTGTTTTGTTTTGTTTTGTTTTTTGAGCCAGAGTCTCACTTTGTTGCCCTTGGTAGAGTACTGTGGCATCATAGCTCCCAGCAACCTCAAGCTCTTGAACTCAAGTGATTTTCTTGCCTCAGCCTCCAGAGTGACTGGGACTACAGGTGTCTGCCACAACGCCTGACTGTTTTCAGAGATGAGTTCTCGCTCTGGCTCAGACCATCTCAAACCTGTGTGCTTAGGCAATCCATGTGTCTCGGCCTCCCAGAGTGCTGGGATTACAGGCATGAGCCAAAGTGCCCAGATGAATTTTAACTTCTTAAGTCCATCTGAAACCACAGGGCAAACAGAAGAAGCATAGGACAATAGTCTCTCTTCTATTTAGGAAGGTTTGGAAAAATATCAGAAAGAAGGTTCCCCTTTCAAATATGCATGTTATACTACTGGGGGAGGCTGAGGTGTGTTTTAAAAAGAAAGGCCTCTTTCCTCATTTTGATCTTAAGTTAAATGCTGGTAGGCAGTAATATTAGCACTCTGGGGTTAAGGCAGGGGAGAATCCCGTTAGGCTAGAAGTTTGAGACCAACTTGGGCGAGAGCCAGACCCCCTTTTCTACTAAAAATAGAAAAACTGGCCGGGCGTTGTGGTGGGCACCTGTAGTCCCAGCTACTTGGGAGGCTGAGGCAGGAGGATAACTTGAACCAGGCGCTGCTGTGAGCTAGGCTGAGGCCATAGTACTCTAGCCTGGATCAACAGAGTTCCAATGGAGAAAGCATGCAAACAATATCTCAGCCAGGTGATAGAAATTAACATCAGTGATAAGTTATGTTCACAGCATGAACACTTAATATGATGTGATGAAAATGGACTTCACAGGAGGTGCCTGTGGCTCAAAGGAGTAGGGCACTGGCCCCATATGCCGGAGGTGGCAGGTTCAAACCCAGCCCCAGCCAAAAACTGCAAAAAAAAAAAAAAAAGAAAACAGAAAGTGGACTTCACTTCTACAGTTTTATTGCCAAGAACTTATAACTCCAGTATAATCATGAAAATAAACAAATTAAAAACAAAACCAAATTGAAGGACAGTCTTCAATTTGAGGAATATCTGGCCAGTATTCCTCAAAACTATCAAGGTCATTAAAAAAATAAAACAGCCTGAAATACTGTCACAGACCAGAAGCACATAAAGAGACAAGATATCTAGAAGTAATCTATTCTGGATGAAATCCTGCAACAGAAAAAAGACATTAAGGGAAAACTAATGAAATCCAAATAAACTATGAAGTTCAGTTAATAGTAGTGTACAAATGCTGGTTTCTTGTGAAACAGGTATTGTAGTAATGTAACATTTTAACAATAGTGGGGGAGGCTCCTGTGGCTCAGTGAGTAAGGCGCCGGCCCCATATACCGATGGTGGCGGGTTCAAACCCAGCCCTGGCCAAACTGCAACAGAAAATAGCCGGGCGTTTTGGTGGGTGCCTGTAGTCCCAGCTACTTGGGAGGCTGAGGCAGAACAATCGCCTAAGCCCAGGAGTTGGAGGTTGTTGGAGCAACTCTGCTGCACTCTACCGAGGGCGAAAAAGTGAGACTCTGTCTATATATAAAAAAAAAAAA
>NW_003852438.1:4865949-4869940 GCF_000181295.1 Otolemur garnettii | reverse complement strand
AGGCGCCGAGCCTATATTTTCAACTTTTTGGTAAATTTAAAACCATTCTAAACTAAAATGTTTATTTAAAATTAAAGTAAAATTAAAGAAGTTGCCCAGATGGGGTGGCCAACCCCACCTGTAATCCTAGCATTCTGGGAGGCTAAGGCAGGTGGATTACTTGAGCTCACAAGTTCGAGACCAGCCTGAGCAAGAGTGAGACCTCATCTCTAAAAAAAGTAGCCAGGTGTTATGGCATGGAGAGACTCTACCAAGAGTCTCTATGATAAAATGAGACTCTGTCTCAAAAATAATTAATCAATTAATCAATTATTAAGTAAATAAAATTAAGTGGGGCACAGTGGCTCTCTCCTGTAATCTAGCACTTTGGGAGGCCAACATGGGCAAAATGCTTGA
Source organism: Otolemur garnettii (assembly GCF_000181295.1). NCBI lineage: Eukaryota > Metazoa > Chordata > Mammalia > Primates > Galagidae > Otolemur > Otolemur garnettii. The sequence goes on along the minus strand of NW_003852438.1, from coordinate 4,869,544 downwards.
GCTCAGGAGTTTGAGACCAGCCTGAGCAAGAGTGAGACCCTGTCTCTAAAAATAGCCGGGCATAGTGGTAGGTGCCTATAGTCCCAACTGCTTGCAAGGCTAAGACCAGAGAATCACTTCCCCCCTTCTTTGGAGACAGAGTCTCACTTTGTTGCCCCTGATAGGGTGCCATGGCATCATAGCTCACAGCAACCTCAAACTTGTGGGTTCAAGCAATGCTCTTGTCTCAGCTTCCCTAGTAGCTGGGACTACAGGTGCCTGGTCACATGCCTTGCTATTTTTAGAGACAAAGTCTTGCTCTGGCTCAGGCTCAGAGAGTCACCAGCCTGAGCCAGAGTGAGACCTCGTCTCTACTAAAAAAGAAAAACTGAGGCAAGAGGATCACTTGAGCCTGAGTTGGAGGTTGCTATGAGCTATGATGCCATAGCATTCTACTCAGGGTGACAGCTTGAGATTCTGTCTCCACCCCCCAAAAAAGAGGAAAGAAAGAAATCTATACCCATTCTAAATTATTATACTGAATTTCCCACTTGACACCCCTCTTTGCCTTTACCATCATTTGCCTTTGCTAGTATGCCTTTTCTTTCACTATCTAGCAAACATATAGTGATCAAGACTCAAATGGTTGGGTGGGGTGCCTCATTCCTATAATCCTAGCACTTTGGGAGGCGGAGGCTGGTGGATTGCTTGAGGTCAGGAGTTTGAGGCTGCTATGGGCTATGCCAGAGCACTCTACCCAAGAGGCAATCCACCCACCTTAGCCTCCCAGGGTGCTGGGATTACAGGTATGTGCCACCTTGCCTGAACTAATTTTCTATTTTTGAGTAGAGATGGGATCTCACTTTTGCTCCTGCTGGTCTCAACTCCTGAGTTCAGGTGATTCATCAGCCTTGGTCTCTCAGAGTGCTAGGATTACAGGCATGAGCCACCATGCCTGGCCTACATTTGGAATCTTTAAGAAATATTTACTATCCTCTAATTTTGTGTATGAGTATGCAAGCTGAGTGAATTAAATTGTTAACACTTGCCAGAATTGCAGAATTGGCTGTGGCAATCCTATACTTTCATTCCAGGTGGGGGAAAAGATTTGACAGACATGTGAATTCTACAACTTCACGTATGTTTATGTATGTTTATGGCAGTGTTATACAACTTCTAGAACACAACTGTTTTGCTTAGGCAGGCATGAATTATCAGTCTTTTAGGGAACCACAGAAAAATGTCAAGTTGATAACGTAAATTTTTTTTTGGAGGGAGTAAACAGTTATGACAAACTTAATGCTTTTATTCCTCTCAGTAAGGGTCTGGCATATTGGTGAAGACATTAAGTGTCTGGAATTTTCATTCATGTTAAGTGCTTAGCATAATAGTTGGTGATTTGGAGACTGTCCAGGTGGGAAAAAGAATGACAACTGAGATAAGGGACACAACTATCAAGATAAAGGAAAAGGGGTAGATATAAATCAATAATTTTTAGTCTTGTCCCTAACAGTCATTTTTATTTTTTTATTACTTTTTTTTTTTGAGACAATGCCACTTTGTCACCCTCAGTAGAGTGCATAGTGTCACAGCTCACAGCAACTTCAAACTCTTGGGTACAAGCAATTCTCTTGCCTCAGCCTCCCAAGTAGCTGGGACTACAGGCACCAGCCACAATGCCCAGATATTTTTAGAGAAGAGGTCTTGTTCTGGCTCAGGTTGATCTGGAATTTATGATTGCCTCCCTCCTTGGCCTCCCAGAGTGTTAGAATTACAGGTGTGAGCCACCGTGCCAGACCTATTTATCTATTTTTTGAAACAGTTTCACTTTTTTGCCCTTGGTAGAGTGCTGTGGCATCACAGTTCACAGCCACCTCAAACTCTTGGGCTAAAGTGATCCTCTTGCCTCAGCCTCCCAAGTAGCTGGGACTACAGGTGCCCACCACAATGCTTGGCTATTTTAATTTTTTTTTGAGACATAGTCTCACTTTGTTGCCCTCGGTAGATCTCTATGGCATCACAACTCACAGCAATCTCAAATTCTTGGGTTCAAGAGACCCTCTTGCCACAGCCTCCCAAGTAGCTGGGACTATAGGAGCTGGCCACAACAACCCGGCTAGTATTTTTAGAGACAGGGTCTTGCTCTTGTCTCAAACTTGTAAGCTCAAGCGATCCACCCACCTTGGCCTCCCAGAGTGCTAGGATTACAGTAATAGTCATTTTTAAAATTACCTGAGAGAAAATGTCATCTAATTTAAACCACCCTATCAGTCAGGCATAGTGACATGCACATGTAGTCCTAGCTACTCAGGAGGCTGAGTCAGGAGGATCATGTAAACCCAGGAGTTTGAGGTTGCAGTGAGTTATGACAAGTCCACTGCACTCTAGTCCAAGTGACACCCCTGTACCCGCCACAAAAATATACCACCCTATACCAGAGATGAAGTACTAGACTTGAAAGGATTGCCTCTGGGTTAGTATTTTTTTTTCTCCCATCCTCCCATGTTGCCATGGTTAGCATTATAAAAAGTCCTATAATGGCTCGATGCTTGTATTTCCGTGGCTAGGGGGCCAGCCACATACACCAGAGCTGGCGGGTTTGAACCCAGCCTGGGCCTGCCAAACAACAATGACAACTACAACCAAAAAATAGTCAGGTGTTGTGGTGGGAGCCTGTAGTCCCAGCTACTTGGGAGGCTGAGGCATGAGAACTGCATAAGCCCAAGAGTTTGAGGTTGGGCTGGTGACATAGTGAGACTCTGTCTCCAAAAAAAAAAAAAAGTCCTGCAAAAAGAACAATTATCTCAAAACCATACTTAAAATCTCTCACTCAACTAAGGTTTTTTGTCAATGTATCCAGTCATGGTGAATGGCATAAGTATCCATCCAGTTCCAAAAACCAAATTCACAGTCATCTTTGGTGCCTTCCTCCCTCTTATATCCAGATTTAATCTTCCTGACCTGCTGATTATACTCCCTACATGTTATTCAAATCGTCCACTTTGCTCCAGCTGTATCATTATCTGGTATAACTTAACTGGTCTCCCATTTGTTCTCCAAACACTTCAAATCCCAGAAATCTAGCTCTTACCTATTTCTTGAGGCCCATCTTAGAAGATGGAATAATGTTCCCCATGCTATAGGCTGCAGGACTGTACAATTCTTCCAATGCACCATAAAGTGGTATGGGTTGTTCCATATATTTGGGACATTCTCCTGCTCATCAAATTAACTCCTACTCCTTTAGACGTATGTACTCTCAGTTGGTCAAAGCATTCCTTCCTTGCACCACTCCCTAACCCCATAGATTGAGACTCCAGATGTTACATTTACTATTATTCTAATCTTGCAATTATTTATGACTCTTTCATGCCTCACATGACAAGGCCAAAAGTCCTATTTTTGCTAACACTCTCTCTGGAACATAGCATGCAATAAATACTGATTCAATGAATACTCAATTCATCATGATTTGCTCCAATGTTAAGACAATACCTTTAGTTGTTGTTTTTTTTTTTTTGGAGACAGAGCCTCAAGATGTCCCCCTGGGTAGAGTGCCATGGCATCACAGCTCACAACCTCTAACTCCTGGGCTCAAGTGAGTCTTCTGCCTCCG
>NW_003852438.1:4847726-4864242 GCF_000181295.1 Otolemur garnettii | reverse complement strand
AAAAAAAAAAAATCATCGTACTGTGTTCCTGACATAAAATTTGTTATGCACCCTCCCACACAAAATACACTAACACGATGACATGAGGCTTTGTTAGTATTTAATCCCCTGTAAACCTGTCATTACCAGGCCCGTTTCACTTACTGATACTAGCCATCTTTGTTAAATGTTTGTTACCAAATTGAAGGTTTAGCTAAAGGGCAATGCTAAAGAGGTAAATAATTATTAAAGTGAATGGTCATGTTAAGTGTTACCTTAAGGTGTATTATTTGCAAACATATCCAAGGCTTTGTAGAACAGTTAAGTATTGCTAAGAATTGGGAGAATATAGTGGCTGGGTGTGGTGGCTCAGGCTGGTAATCCTAGCACTCTGGGAGGCTCGGGTGGGTAGATTACACTGAACTCAGGAGTTCTAGAACAGCCTGAGCAAAGGGAGACCAGGTCGTTACTAACAATAGAAAAACTAGCTGGGTTTTGTGTTGGGTATGTGTAGTCTCAGCTACTTGGGAGGCAGAGGCAAGAGGTCGCAGGATCCTAAGAGTTTGAGGTTGCTATGAGCTATGGCGCCATGGCACTCTACCCAGGCTGGCAGAATAAGACTATCTTTAAAAAAAAGAGAGAGCGTATAGCTTGAAATCAGGCTGTTAAGACCTAGATTTCTACCATAAAAGTTTTCTTTGACAATTCAAGAATAAACTGTAGCATAGTAGCCATACAAAACCTTTTTTTTTTTTTTTGAGACAGTTTCACTTTGTTGCCCTAGCTGCTAAGCTACAAGCACCAAGCCTACAAAACCATTTCTTTCTTTTTTTTTTTTTTTCTGAGACAGAGTCTCAAGCTGCTTCCCTGGGTAGAGGGTTGTGGCATCACAGCTCACAGTTAACTTTAAACTCTTGGGCTTAAATGATTCTTTTGCCTCAGTCTCCCAAGTAGCTGGGACTGTAGACACCTGCCACAATGCCTGGCTACTTTTTGTTGCAGTTGTCGTTGTTTAGCTGGCCCAGGCTAGGCTTGAAACCACCAGCTTCAGCGTATGTGGCTAGCACCATAATCCCTGTTCTATGGGCGCCGAGCCTATAAAAACCATTTTTTATACCAATACAGTACATTCAACTAAAGGTATCACATTAACTTACAACAGTTCAAAGCCAGAGACTCATTGTTTTTCCATTACTGCCTTTAAAAGAAACATCTTTTGACTTGGCACCTGTAGCTCAAGTGGCTAAGGCACCAGCCACATATACCAGAGCTGGCAAGTTTGAATCCAGCCCAGGCCTGCCAAAGCAACAATGACCACTACAACCAAAAAATGGCTGGGTGTTGTGGTGGGCGCCTATAGTCCCAGCTACTTGGGAGGCGGGGGCAAGAGAATTGCTTAGGCCCAGGAGTTGGAGGGTGCTGTGAGCTATGATGTCATAGCTCTCTACCTAGGGCAACAGCTTGAGTTTCTGTCTCAAAAAAAAAAAAATCTTTTAAAACTAAAAGATTTTGGGATCACTTGCACTAAGTTCAAGACCAGCCTGAGCAAGAGCAAGACCCTTTCTCTACTAAAAATAGAAAAATTAGCCAGATGTTGTGGAAGATGCCTATAGTCCCAGCTACTTGGGAAGCTGAGGCATGAGGATCACTGGAGCAAGAGTTTGAGGTTGTGAGTTATGATGCCAGGACACTTAAACCAACGGTGACAGAATAAGACTCTGAGGGAAAAAAAGCCCCAAATACTCTTTAGCTGGGTTTGATACTCACACTCAAGCAAGTAATAATATGCTCTATGAAGGTATGATCTTTAAAGTGTACATTACTGTGGGATTTTTTTCTCCTTTCAATCTCCAGCCACTGATACTAAAACAATTAAAAGTAAACCTGAGGCCAGGTGAGGTGATTCACACCTGCAATCCCAGCATTTGGGATGCTGAGGTGAGTGGATTGCCTGAGCTCACAGGTTTGAGACCAGCCTGAACTAGACCTAGACCCCCATCTCTAAAAATAGCCAGGCATTGTGGTGGGCACTTGCAGTCCTAGCTACTTGGGAGGCTGAGGCAAGAGAATCGCTTAAACCCAGGAGTTTGAGGTTGCTGTGAGCTATGACACCACAGTACTACTAAGGGAGACAAAGTGAGACTGTCTCAAAAAAAAAGCAACAAAGTAAACCTGAGAATCAGAAAGTCGAATATTCTGGCTTTGTCCTTGTTTTACAGATGAAATACTCTACCCCTCACTGCCCTTCCACCCTGAAAAGCAAAGGAACAAACAAAAAACCCAGCTGAGACAATAATGATGCTAGAATGGGCAACATATAAAATTAATGAAAAGTATCCTCCATGTAAATGCAAATTTTTAAAAAAATTAATGAAAAGTAAACAGTAGTCAGTAGACATTAACACCAATCCTGCTTTTAATAATTTTATTTTTGTCTAATTTTTGTTACTTTAGTTTCCCATAGCACCTTGGCAATGTTGAAAACAAATACAAATACAAGGATGTACTCATTTTAACATTTTATGCATGAGCATGTGTCATACCATTTTGGGAGGGGACATTTTTGACAATAGAAACAAACCTACGCAATGGACAAAATAGAAGTCAGAGAACTGGTTCTAAACCCCAACCCCTCACATTTAAGAGATGTCACTCAAAGGACACCTGAATCAGGATTTTAAAAAAAGCTGATATGGATATTTCTTTACACATGCTACTCAGTATTCTGTGCTGAAAAGTGAAAATAAAACCATTTAACACACAGTCTGTTGATATCTGAGTTGTACTTTTAGGAACTGTCTACTCAAAGATTCACAAAAAGTCCTCAGCTTTAAAAATTAAACTTTAAGTTATTTAATAATCAAGTGAATTGTAAAATAGAATTGATTCTCAACTTGAAAACAAATTCAACTCCTTAAAATATCCTCCTTCAGTTCATAAAAAGTGAAATGTCTAAGTATTTTCTTGGACACTCAGTTGAGCTACATTAGCATATGCCAAAAAGCCCAGTTAAATTAATGGCCACCAAATCTAAGGAAATATAAAATATTAGAAAACTTTACCTGTCATATAATTAAGAATTTATAAAATCCCCTTAAAAGAAACACATGTCCTCTTCTGAGTTTGCCTTTTCTGTTAAAAAAGAAAAACTGGTACTTTTAAAATGATTAATATATATTGCCAACACAAATATCAGAGAATTAACTCCAGTGTTGTTTGACTGTGTCAGAGTAAAGCCAGTGGACATTTAAGCAAAGAGACTAATTAGTAAGGCCATACCTAATAAACTAGAGAAGGGTTCAGTAACTTTTAAATGCTATTTTCTGTTCCAGCAACATTGTTTTCTAGTGTAAACACTAGTGAAGATGCTAATACTCCATCATTTAAGCCTTGTACAAGCAAACATGGTTATTTAAAAAGAAAATGGAATGTGAAATATTCAAGCTACCTTCATTTTAGGAACCAAAAATAAATGAGAATTCTGCGTGTCATCTGATCTCCTGTACACTGAGCACTTAGGACCACCATAACCCTGTATCACTGAAGTATTATCTTCCTCTAAAATACGGTTGAAAAAAATTCACTATTTTAATGTGCCTATTTTTGGCAAAACTGAAATTATTCAGATTAGACAGGCCGTTGACATTACGAAAACCTTAATTATCAGGATAAAAAATGGAGGCAGGTTTTGCAATGTCTCTATGTACTTCCTCTAAACTGCAAGGTAATAATAACTTCTTTTCATTCAGTAAAAACTTATGGCAGAACATCACTGTATCAGACATTCAACAGCCTAAGGAAAAATGGTAAATCATAAAGCTGACGAAAAATTTTGATATTGACATTTTTCCATCTAAAGAACCAAATAAATAATTGAACTACAATGAACACCCACCCTCATCAATAATAGAGTAATGCTGGGAAAAAAGCCAACAGTTTTCACACAACTCACAGGCATCATTTAGATAAAATCCTTAAATCTGGTGTAATAAAATAAATGCTAAATACATACTGTGAATATATATTATATATACACACACACATACACACACACTTATTCTTCTCTATATATCCCATCAAATGGGAACTATTAGTTGTAATGAGGCAAATTAAATTAAAAACACTATGAGAAATTTAAAAAATGGTCATGTCTTCAAATTAAATTTCTACTTTCAGTAATGTTTAGGGAAAAAGCAAAAATACACTTGCTTTCTTCAAAAGAAGACTCTTAAAAGACTTTTTTTTGTGTTACAATTAGAATCTTTAGATTTTTAGAAACATTAAGACACACAAGCATACATATAATACAAGCCTACATCTGTGACACATTGTTTAAAAAAAGTATGTTTCATTTTAAGTGCAATAATTAAGTTTATAATCCTTACCAAGTGATTTTTACAAAATGTTTATTCTCTTAAATCCAATGCATTCACAGGATGTTAACACTTTAATGTTTATCATTTCCACCAACTGCAGCATTATCTAAGTAAACAAAAATAAGCACTTTTATCATAGATGTAGTCAGTGATTATTAATACTTTCCTTAAAAGGACCTAAACTTCCCCCAAATTTCAGCACAGGTAGTTTCATTGTATGTTTCATCTACTAAGCGATTTAAAAAATAGTGTGTAGAAATGAATAGTTTCAAACTGAGCAATATGTTATACCATGTTATAAAATCCAACAAATCAAAAGCAATTGCCAAGCTGAATAATAAGTTACAAAGAAATAATTCTGGCTTGTACAGAAATGTGCAGTGTTTTCCAAGCTCTTAATAGTTACCCACTAATACAAATTTTCGAAGCTTAACTTAGAGTTGGAAGATAAGTTTCACAGTAATGTAATTTTAACTTCCATTTACATTCATTTTAATATATTACTAAGATGTTTAGTCTATGTCACAATGGTGCTTTCCAGTGTTCACAATTTACAGTTTCAATTTGTACATATGTAATTCACTAACATAAGGGACAGTTCTTACGTATTACAAACTATCCATAAAAAGAAAAACAAAAGCCACCTTACATAGAACTCTGAACATGGTATGACTTAAAACAGATTAATGCAACATGGTTTTTAATAGTAGAGCCACTTCCTAAATACCAGCATGTAAACTTGTCTATTTAACATATGAAAACTATATAACTTTATCCACTGAGAAAATACACATTAATTTTCTTCAACCATTTTCTTCATCTTAAAAATCTCAAGACTTGCTGGTTCTGTTTCAGTGAATTCCAAACTGTATCTTTTTTTCAGGGTGGGGGAAGAAATGAAGGAGGGAAAATAATACTCTGTAAACAGAAAAAAGATTCCCCCCAAATTAAGCCTTTTAAAAATGTTTTTTTACTTCTACACTATTTCACTTTTTAAAGTAAGTTACAATGTTTCACCTTAAACATTAATGCAAATAAATTATTGTAGGGTTAGTTTGCCCTACCATTCTGGGACCTAAAATTCTGTAAGTGAACAGAAGAGTAAATATTTCATGTTCAATTGAATCTGAAATTTAGAACAGTTGAATCATTTGACTAGACTTGTCAAAGCAGTTACAAACACAGAATTCATTATGTGGTTATTCTGCTTTGGGGAGTGGGCAAAGAACAGAGAGTATCATAGAGTATCCAAAAAACGTTTGTTTCCCATGTTAGGGGAAAAATCACAGGGCAGTTTAAAACTCTGAAGGCTATCGATTCAGGTCTAAGATGAATTTTTTTCAATTTTCTGAATAAACTTTTTTCCTTGAGTATCAAACTGATTGGTAGTCACATTTCCAAGTACAACTTCTTGGATGAAATATTAGTAAGCTCAGAAAGACAGACTAAATTTCAAACTAGGAAGAAAAAACTACTCAAGTATTACATTCAGTTTTAAAATCATTTACTAACACAACAGATTTGGCTTCAATCGCTCTTGTCCACACTCACATCCACAACAGGCACTCCAGCCACAGATCTGCTTTGCAACAAAAGGCGATATAGCCAGAGATGGCATTTTCCAAGCCAAACTTTTAAATAGATTAAAAAAAGTAATTTCTAATTTTACAGAATTGCTTGTTCAAAAAATATTTTCTCTCACTCCCTCATCTCCTATACTGAAGGATGTATAATGTTTTCTTCAAGCTAAATCTGAACGTTCAAAATTGATTCTAAGCAGAAAATCTCTGCAAATTAAAATCAAAAACAAAAATAGAAAAATTATATATTTTTATATATGTGTGTATATATATATATATATATTTATACTGATTGGAATCCTCCAGCATTTAAAAAATCACATTAGAGATGAATTTTGGGATCCTACTGCTCACAACGCCAAAATCCATAATGATTTAAGGACATACATCTTCCTGTTTCCTTTCTGGCGAAACCCTCCCCTCCAAAACAGTTCAATATAGCCACGGCTCAAGTTTAATGGGAAGAGAGAAAAGTTTGTGAAAAGTTTTTTTTTTTTCTTTTTTTACTTTGGTGATCTGGGTGGCACATATTGCTCTTTGCCATTACGTCGAGTCACTCCCTGAGGTATTGCCCTATGGCTAAACTGGCGTCTCTGTTCCCTGATTTTTCCAGCTGCTCCCCTGGCTGTGGCATTGCCTCGGAAGCCAGAATAATCCTTGTTAGCCCTTGCTTCTGGCTTCTCATGCGGTTTCTCAACAGACTTCTCAGGAGCTCCATTCTCTTCATTTTTGGTGGGAGACACTACATTGGAGCGAAGTTCCCGCAGTGGTTGCACAAGAACTGAAGACGGCTCTTTTGGGGGCTTCTGGCACACTTCAGCATAACTTAACTTTCGGGGTTCCTTTGAAGCAATAAGAAACAAGCAAAAAAGAAATTTATGGCACATATTCTCTAAATAACAAAGGACCAAAAAATCATGTTAACACAAGAAAATCATAGTTATCTTAGAGGAAAGGGCAATGGGCATTCTCACATACACTGCTGATAAAATATACTGGTAAAATCTTAAAAAGTATTTGTTGAAAATAATAAGAAGGCTTAGCCATTTATTTATGATATAATAACTTCCTTTTTTTTGAGACAGAGTCTTACTAGGTCACCCTCAGTAGAGTGCTTTGGCTTCACAGCTCACAGCAACCTCAAAACTCTTGGACTTAGGCAATTCTCTTGCCTCAGCTTCCCAAATAGCTGAGACTACAGAAATCTGCCACAACACCCACCTATTTTTTTTTATTGTTGCAGATATCATTGTTGTTTTAGCTGGCCTGGGCCAGGCCTGAACTTGCCAGCCTCAGTGTACCTCAGCCTACCACAGAGCTGTGGGCACCAAGCCATCTCTGAAAACTTCTGAGAGTGAATCAATAAGAACTGCAGCAAAGCAGGTAGATGCCAATAGAATATTAATAGAAGACTAACAAAAAGTCTTAATTACCTCATCTGAAAAAGGCATGATATATTATGAATAAAGCACAAACGTTTTATTAGTGGTCTTAGCACTTACTAAGCATTCCAGTCAAAGCTTTTTAAAAATTACTGTCATTATTAAAGTATTTTCAACATACAGTAAAGAGCAATACTAAAATCATACTAGTTATATCACTAAATAGGATTTTAGGGGCTCAGAGCCTACAGCTCAGTGGCTAAGGTGCCAGCCACATACATCAGAGCTGGCAGGCTTGAATCCAATCTGGGCCTACCAAACAACGACAACAGCAACAATGACAAAAAAAAGGCCTGGCACTGGCTCGGCACTTGTAGCTCAGCGGCCAGCGCACCAGCCACATAACCACTGGCAGGTTTGAATCCAGCCTGGGACTACCAAAAAACAATGACAACTAGAATTAAAAAATAGCCAGGTGGTGTGGCAGATGCCTGTAGTCCCAGCTGCTTGGGAGGATCTGTCTCAAAAAAAAAGCCTGGCATTGTGGTGGATGCCTGTAGTCCCACCTAACTGGGCAGGTGAGACAAGAGAATTGCTTAAGCCCAAGAGTTTGAGGTTGCTGTGAGCTGTGACCATGGCACTCCACCTAGGGCCACACTATGAGACTCTGTCTCAAAAAACAAATAAATAAATAAAATAAAATAAGAAGGATTTTAGATAAAGTTTGTGTTTCTTCCTCTTCACTTTCCAAAGTATAAAATTGTGTAACAATTCTGAAATGTTCATACAAATGGGAGTAGCCTCTCAGTGGCTAGAGACTTAGCTGGCATATATGTAACAAGCAGCTCAATGTTTTGTTATGCTATCAAAATGACAATTTCATCATAAGTTGGAAAAGAAAAGAAGTTTTGCTTTACATAATATGATCAGGGAAAAAAAAATATACAACCAGTACCCCTTGAACAACTACTTTAACATTTAATCATTACAAGTCTTAGGTAACACATTAGGAAAGCAATATAAAAAATGAACTACAGGCTTGGCGCCTGTGGCTCAAGTGGCTAAGGCGCCAGCCACATACACCTAAGGTGGTGGGTTCAAATCCAGCCCGGGCCCGCCAAACAACAATGATGGCTACAACCAAAGAAATAGCCGAGCATTGTGGGGGGCGTCTGTGGTCCCAGCTACTCCCAGGGAGGCTGAGGCAGGAGACTCACTTGAGCCCAGGAGTTGGAGGTTGCTGTGAGCTGTGATGCCATGGCACTCTACCCAGGGGGACAGCTTGAGGCTGTCTCCAAAAAAACAAACAAACAAACAAACAAAAAAAAGAACTACAGAAAAAACATAATAATAAAAAAAAATGACCACTGATTTTTTTTTCTCTTATTGTTAACCAAAAAATAAAAGTTGCTTCATCTAAGGATTACAACATTCACTGCTGTTCTACATACTGCTAAATATGGGCTTGGTTTCAGGGAGTTTTTTTTGTTTTCTGCCTACACCTGTCCCCATTTTTCTACTTTTATGACTAAGGTAGAAATACTGTTTATTGAATGGAAAAGTGAAAACAAGTACAACACAAACACAGGTCTAATTGTCTTTAGTACTCAGGGACTTTTTAAATAAAAAGGTGTAAAATGTAATAACAAATTGTCTTCACATGGGCTGCTCACTATAAAAGAAATTTCCTTGGGCAACAGCAACATAATTATTCCTAGAATTTAAAAGTACGCACATGTATCTTCTTATGTTGTATGCCCTAAATATATACAATAAAATTTATTTAAAAAAACAGAACAGGCTTGGCGCCTATAGCTCAGCGGCAAGGGCGCTAGCCACATACACAGGAGCTGGAGGGTTTGAATCCAGCCTGGACCTGCCAAACAACAATGACAATTACAACCAAAAAAATAGCTGGGTGCCCATCCCAGCTACTTAGGAGGCTGAGGACAGAGAATTGCCTAAGTCCAAGAGTTGGAGGTTGCTGTGAGCTGTGACGCCATGGCACTCTAGCTAGGGTGACATAGTGAGACTCTGACTTAAACAAAACAAAACAAAAAAAAACAGAACAATTAATAATTTTTCATTCCCTCAACATGATATAAAAGTCCCAACTCTCTGTAGTGACTTTAAATTCCTTTGGTTTCCTTCTGATGTAGGCAGCATCAATTTGGGATACTTCTGAATGAATCTAATCTAACAAAGTTTTCTTCTTCTTTTTTGAAACAGTTTCACTATGTTGCATTTGGTAGAGTGCCATGGCTTGACAGTTCACAGTAACCTCATATTCTTGAGTTTAAGTAATGTTCTTGCCTCAGCCTCCCAAGCAGCTGGGGCTATCGCCACCTACAAAGCCAGGCTATTTTTTTGTTGTATCTGTCATTGCAGATTAGCAGGCCTGGGCTGGGTTTGAACCCACCAGCCTGGGTGTATGTGGCCAGTGCCCTAACCACTCAGCTACAGGTGCTGAGCCCAGATCTAACTAAATACTATAATAAATTAGATAACTATTTTTTTCACATATTTTTTCACATGTAAACAAAACTCTTCAAGTTACCTGCAGAGCCACAGCTACAGCTGCATTTATGTTACTATTACATGGTGAAGCAGTATTTGCCCTTGATGGCTTGGTAGTACTTGGGGAAGAAACTGGTATCTGGTTGAGAACATCCTTCTGAACAGTGGTATCCTCTACTAAATCCTTTTCTTGCTGAGTTGTGCTAAAGAAAAAAAAAAGCTTGAAATTAGACTTAGAATAGCATCAAAGAACAGTTAGGCAAGGGAATGGATGAAAAAATAATTCATTGTTGAAGTCTTCTATACTAAAACATGTACCTTAATGCAGGAATCTCAGTTGCACCTGGAGGACTGGGAGTCATACTTAGTTGTTGGGCAGAAGTGCAGTCTGTCTGCTCATCATCTGCAGGCACTGGGCAACTCACTCTCAACTCTTCATTATCCTTAACATAAAAAGATATTTCAAAATTACACTTAGACGTTTTCCCAAAGAAGATACACAAGTGGCCAGTAAGTACATGAGAAGATAATCAATATAATGTGTTACTACAGGAAGTAAATCTAAGCCGCAATGAGGTCAGATGTAGTGGCTCACACCTGTGATCTAAACACTTTTGGAATCCTTCAGTGAGATAATCACTTGAGGCCAAGGGTTCAAGACCAGCCTGACCAAAGGCTAGACCTAATCTCTAAACAAAAAAATAAAAAAATTAGCTGGGCGTGGAGGCTCCTGCTTGTAGTCCCTGCTACTCCAAAGGTTGAGGCAAGGGAATGGCTTGAACCTAGGAGTCTAAAGTCTGTAGTGATGACACTACACTCTAGTCCAGAGACAAAACAAGACCAGACCCTGTCTCAAGCAAAACAAAAAGCAGGCCAGGTAAGGTGGCAAAAACGCTAAAATCCTAGCACCCTGGACGGGCCAGGAGAGGGGATTGCTTGAGCTTGTGTGGGGTGCCTATAGTCTCAGCCACTCGAAGACTGAGGCAAGAGGATTGCTTGAGCCCAAGAGTTTGAAGTTCCTGAGCTAGGCTGACATCACAGCACTCTACCCAGGGTGACAAATTGAGACTCTGTGTCAAAACAAACAAATAAAGGACACATCCACAAAACAAAATAATAATAATAAAATAAATTGCTCAATAGGTTTAAATAGTAATGTTTGGATAAAGTTTGTAGAAAATACACAAGAAAAATACAAAAATTAAGAAAACCCAAAAGAAGAAAAGAAGAAAGGAAGAATTTATCAGAGAGATTATACAGAAAAATTTCCTATGATGGACCAAGTCCCAGACTTGAAAGGGTCCACTAAGCATCCAGTGCAATTAATGTAAAAGGGCCATACTAAGATAAATCAATATTCACAGAATACCAAAGGTAAAGAAAAAAATTCTTTTTCCAGAGAAAAGAACAAAATAGATCACTGAGATCAGGAATCAGAGCCCTTAGATTCTCAAAGATCTCAGGAAGCTAGTGCATTCGTTCATCCATTTATCGATCTAGCTAGCTAGCCATGATGTCAGACTAGCTGACAGATCCTCTTGTTTCACTTGCCCAAGTGGCTGGAACTACAGGCGTCCACCACAATGCTAGGCTAATCTTTTGTTTTTAGTAGAAACTGGTCTTGCTCTTGCTTAGGCTGATTTCTAACTGCTGATCTCAGGAGGGTTGTGGTGGGTTGGGAGGTTTAGGAAGGAGAACTGCTTAAACCCAAGAGTTTGAGATTACTATGAGCTATGATACTACCATGGCACTCTACCAAGTGAACTCAGTGGGTAGGGCACCTGCCCCATATAACCAAGGGTGGCAGGTTCAAAGCCGGCCCCAGCCAAACTGCAATGAAAAATAGCCGGGCATTGTGGCGGGTACCTGTAGTCCCAGCTGCTCAGGAGGCTGACGCAAAAGAATCACCTAAGTCCAGGAGTTGGAGGTTGCTGTGAGCTGTGATGCCACAGCACTCTAACAAGGGTGACAAAATGAGACTCTGTCTCAAAAAAACAAACACACAAACAACATGTGACAGGATGTGTTCCATAAAACCTCAAATTACTAAAGAAAGAAAGGAAATTATTATCATCAAGCCACAATGTTTAAATCTAAGTGGGACAGGAGAAGAAGAAATGCATTTAGGGAGGAGACAGACATGTCACTGCTAAGATACTAAAGATATTTAAAGGCGATAATTGCGTTGAGATTACAATGGGAAGTACACTTTATTATTACTATTTAAAAGTGTATACCTAAGCCTGGGGCGGTGGCTCACGTCTATAATCCTAACACTCTGGGTGGCTGAGGCCAGTGGACTGTATGAGCTCATGGGTTCAAGACCAGCCTGAGCCACAGCAAGACCTCGTCCCTAAAAATAGCTGTATATTGTGGTTGGTGCATGTAGTCCCCGCTATTTGAGAGGCTGAGACAAGGGAATCAATCGCTTGAGCCCAAGAGTTGGAGGTTGCTGTGAGATATGACGCCATGATACTCTAACAAGGGTGACAAAGTGAGACTCTGTCTCCAAAAAAAAGAAAAAAAGAAAAGCGTGTATCTCTGTATCATTATCTCTGAGAAGCTACCAATTGTAAAATGTATCATTATTTTATGTATCACCAAGGGGAAACAAAAACACTGCCACTTAAACAATAGATTTTTTTTTTTTAAGACAGAGTCTCAATTTGTTACCCTCGGTAGAATGTCGTGGCATCACAGCTCACAGCAACCTCCAGCACTTGGGCTTAGGAGATTCTCTTGCCTCAGCCTCCTGAGTAGCTGAGACTACAAGCACCTGCCACAACACCTGGCTTTGTTTTTGTTTTTTTGGTTTTTTTTGAGACAAAGCCTCAAGCTATAGCCCTGGGTAGACTGCAGTGGTGTTACAGCTCACAGCATCCTCAAACTCCTGGGCTTAAGCAATTCTCTTGCCTCAGCCTCCCAAGTAGTGGGGACTACAGGCGCCTATCACAATGCCCGGCTATTTTTTTGGTGGTAGTTGTCATTGTTGTTTGGCAGGCCTGGACTGGAATTGAACCCGCCGGCTCTGGTGTATGTGGATGGTGGCACAGACACTTAAGCTACAGGTACCACCAACCCAGCTATTTGTTGTTGCAGTTTGGCCATAGCTGGGTTTGAATCCGCCACCCTTGTTATTTGGGGCTGCTGCCCTACTCACTGAGCCACAGGCGCTGCCCCACAATAGTAGCTTTTAAATAATTATAAGAAAGCCTAACTGTTTTTTTTTTTTTTTTTTGAGACAATCTCACTGTTATCCTAGGTAGAGAGCAACAAATGAATGGTGTGACCATAGCATATAGAGTGCAGCACTGTGATCATAGCTCACTGCAACCTCAAATTCCTGGGCTCAAGAGATCCTTCTGCCTCAGACTCCTGAGTATGTGGGACTGCAGGCATGCACTACTAGGTCTACATAATTTTTCTTTTCTTTTTCTTTTTTTTTTTTTTCTCCAACTCTTGGCTTCAAGTGATCCTCCTGCCTCCATCTCCCAAAGTGATAGGATTATAGACCTGTCTTTTTCATTAGAAGTCTAAATTTACTATGCACATGTAATGTCACAGTAAAAAAGAAAAAAACCCAACTGAATTAAAAGGTAGAAAATGCAAAGTTAGTGAGACCAGAGGATTTCAAATATGGAGAGGTCTACAATCAAAAATATTATAGGATGGCCTATCTATTCTCTATTACTTGAAAAATTGAAGTTACCAAGTTAGCTCAGAATTCATTTATATCACTGGTTAATTATAGGCACTTAATGTGGTAATGACAACTTTGATTTAGCTTGCATTTAACTTTCAGTTCTAAAAATCTAACCTGATTGGTACTAAGACATGCAAAAGCCAAGGAATGCCTTACTGACCTTGTGTAGTTCTATCACAAATCTTTAAAACATTCTATGTATGCTGAAAACTTGATGAATAAAAATTATGACAGAAATACATACTATGTGCAAATAAAATTTTAAACAATAGGGTGGTGCCTGTGGCTCAATGAGTAGGGTGCCAGCCTGATATGCTGAGGGTGGTGGGTTCAAAACCAGCCCTGGCCAAACTGCAACAAAAAAACGCTGGGTGTTGTGGCCGGTTCCTGTAGTCCCAGCAACTCAGGAGGCTGAGGCAAGAGAATCGCCTAAGCCCAAGAGCTGGAGGTTGCTGTGAGCTGTGATGCCACAGCCCTATACCCAGGGAAACAAAGTGAGATTGTCTCTTAAAAAAAAAAAAAAATTTAAGCGATAACCCTAAAAATAAAGTCTAAATATGGTCTCATAAGGTAACAGAGAATTATATTAAATGCTTCCATGTTTACCTTTTCTTTGTAGACACCTTTAACAACATCAGACATCCTATTCTCCAAAACAAGTTCACCTGGCATTCTTGATGAACTTCCAGGTAAAGGAGGAAAATTTGAGGCTAGTAAGTCAAACTTTGGTGTTGGAGGCTTTGCTTCAGCTGTTGAAGGATGGGGTCTCTAAAGGATACAAATAATAAAAGAAGTCACATGCCTATTTAATTCTCTAATCTTATGCCACAAACATTTAAAGCTGTAAAAAAAGAAACAAAACCTCTAGCCTAATGCACTGAATTGTCTCCCTTATAAAATACCTGGTTTCTTGGCTCAGTTTAGCTATTATTAGTCCTTATCAATCTTAATTATCTTTAGTCAGTTCTTTCCTATTTCTTTTGCAAACTCTGCCCTACTCTTAAACCTTCTAAACCAGTGGTTCTCAACCTTCCTAATGCTGCAACCCTTTACTACAGTTCCTCATGTTGTGGTGAACCCCAACCATAAAATTATTTCTGTGGCTACTTCGTAACTGTAATTTTGCCACTATTATGAATCGTAATGTAAATATGTGATATGCAGGAGACCCCCAAAGGGGTCGCGACCCACAGGTTGAGAACCACTATTCTAACCAATTTCCACTGTTCACAGATTTCTAAATTTGTTACACCTCCTTCCATAACAAAAAAATACACACATATCCCAGCACATAGGGAAGTCAAGGTGGGAGGATCAGTTGAGTCCAGGAATTTGAGACCAGCCTGAGTAAGAATGAGACCCTGTATCTACCAAAAATAGAAAAACTAGCCAGGTGTGGTAGTGTACACCTGTAGTCACAGCTACTTGGGACGCTGAGGCAGGAGGGTCACTTGAGCAGGTTATGTTGACATGATTGCATTGTAGCCTGAGCAACAAAACAACTCTGTCCACCTCTCCCAAAACCCTATACAATATGCACCTTACCTACACATGGCATTGTTTTGTCTCTACATAGTTTCAAGAAAGAACATTATCTTTTTTCCATCTAACAGTTTGGAAAATCTTACCTTTGCCTTCTATCTACCAAATTATTATGTCCTGACAAGACTGTCACACGTGCCTCCTCTAGGTTCTCATCTCTGCACTCATAACTCAATTAAAATAGTTGCTGGCAAGTCACCAATGCCTTTCACAATGGAAAACCTGACATTTTATTTTTTCTGACCTCAAGTGTTAAATTCTTTCCTTTGGGAGTACATTCTTCTTTTGGTTTTTGGGATAGTTCTCTTAGTTCTTCTCAGAGCTGACAGTCATGTGCTTCTCTCGACTACTTCTTAAATTTTGATGGGTTTTTGTTAACTTATGAAAACAATCATTGAATTGTACACTTTAAATATTTCCAACCCAGATCTTTACTTGAAACTCATGAATACACTTGCCCATTTTGCTACATCAATTCAATTCCCCTCCCAATTTTGCTTGGACACTTCAAACAACATACTAAATAATCTCATTTTCTGCCAAAAGCAACTGCTTATAATCCACAAGATTCCATATTTGAAAGACTTTTATCATTCTTCAGAGCATGAGCATACCCTTCATGATCTCATTAATTCCTATCACTTCAATTACTATGATTAATCTATCAATCCTAAATTTGATCTCTGCGATCTCCCTCCTGAATTAATAACTCCTCTACCCTGTCCTTTCTGTTGGAAGGCATGCCAGTCTCCTTTTCTTTCACACCAAATTTTAGTCCTCAATCATGACATTCAAAGCACATTAAAAAGACTCTAAATCTAACCACTTTCTTCCAACTGTTGAGGACCACCCTAGGCAACATGATAAGACCCTCTCTGTACAAAAATTCAAATACTTAGCCAGGCATGGTGGTATGTTCCTGTAGTCACAGCTATTTGGGAAGCGGAGGCAAGAGGATCACAGGTGCTCAGTTGTTTGAGGCTATAGTGAGCTATGATCATGTTACTGCCCTCAAACCTGGGTAAAAGAGTAAGGCCCAGTCTTTTTTTTTTTTTTTTTTTGAGATAGTCTCACTTTGTCACCCAGAGGTTGAGTGCTGTGGCATCACCTTAGCTCATGGAAACCTTGAACTCTTAAGCTCTAGCAATTATCTTGCCTCAGCCTCCTGAGTAGCTGGGATATAGGTGCTGGCTACCACAACTGGCTAATTTTTCTATTTTTCATTAGAAACAGGGTTTTAATCTAGTTCACACTGGTCTCAAACTCCTGAGCTCAAGCAATTTACCCACGTAGGCCACCTGGAGTGCTAGGATTATAGGAATGTGCTACCACACCTGGCAGACACCCCATCTCTTGAAAAAAATGAAAGAAAAGAATTGTTGCCTAGGCTCTGTGTCTGTAGCTCAAGCAGCCAAGGTGCCAGCCACATACACCAGA
>NW_003852438.1:4841178-4846948 GCF_000181295.1 Otolemur garnettii | reverse complement strand
AATGACGGCTGCAACCAAAAAATAGCCATGACACTCTACCCAGGGGGACAGCTTGAGGCTCTGTCTCAAAAAAATAAAAATAAAAATAAAAATAAAAAAACCCCACTGTTGTAAAATGTTCAGTTATCCCTATAGACAATTACCTGTATCATAATGGCATACATTTATTTATTTTTTGTAGACATAATCTTTTTTTGTCGCCCTTGGTAGAGTGCTGTGGTATCATAGTTTACAGACCTCAAACTCCTGAGCTCAAGGGATTGTCTTGCCTAAGCTTCCCAAGTAGCTGGGACTACAGGTGCCTGCTACAATGGTGCCTATTTTTTAGAGATGAGGTCCTGCTCAGAGTGGTCTGGAACCTGTGAACTCAGGCAATCCTCCTGTCTTGGCATCCCAGAGTACTAGGATTATTGGCGTGAGCCACTGGGACCAGCCTATACAATTTTTTTTTTTTGAGACACAGTCTCACTGTGTCACCCTCATTAAAGTGCTGTAGTGTCACAGCTCACAGGAACCTCCAACTCCTGGGCTTAAGTGATCCTCTTGCCTCAGCCTCCCAAGTAGCTGGGACTATAGGTGACCGTCACAATGCCCGGCTTTTTTGTTGTTGTTGCAGTTATTGTTGTTTAGCTGGCCAGGGTGGGGTCTGAACCCACCAGTCTGGGTGTATGTGGCCAGTACCCTACCCACTGAGCAACAAGTGACGCCCATACATTTTTAATTTTTTTTTAATGAGACAGTTTCATTATGTCGCCCTCAGTAGAGTTCCATGGTGTCATAACTCACAGCAGCCACAAACTCTTGAGCTTAAGCGATTCTACTGCCTCCCAAGTAGCTGGGACTTAGAGGCACCCGCAACAATGCCCAGGTATTTTTTGGTTGTTGTTATCATTGTTGTTTGGCAGACCCAGGCTAGATTTGAACCCACTAGCTCTGATGTATGTGGCTGACTCCCTAGCTGCTGAGCTACAGACATAGAGCTAGGGATTTACATTTACTTTTTAAAAAAATCTTGCAGCTGTCATTGTTGTTCAGCTGGCCTGGGCTGGGTTTGAACCTATTAGCCTTGGTGTATGTGGCTAGCAGTCTACCCACTGAGCTACAGGCACTGCTTATACATTTATTTGTTTAAAAAATGAGTTTTCCTTTCACTACTATACAAATAAGCATTATGTTATAAATTCTAGGGGATAGTTTTATGGTGATTTCCATGTTATTTCTCAACATTTTTACCCCTAAGAGATTGCAAATATTCATTATAAACTGCAAAAAAAAAAAAAAAAAGAAAAGAAAAAGAAAGAAAGAAAAGAAGAAAGAAAACGTGGGCTCAGCGCTTGTGGCTCAAATGGCTAAGACGCCAGCCATATACACCTAAGGTGGCGGATTCGAATCCAGCCCGGGCCCGCCAAAACAACAATGGCAGCTGCAACCAAAAATTAGCTGGGCATTGTGGTGGGCACATGTGGTCCCAGCTATTTGGGAGGCTAAGGCAGGAGATCTGCTTAAGTCCAGGAGTTGGAGGTTGCTGTGAGCTGTGATGCCACAGCACTCTACTCAGGGGGACAGCTTGAGGCTCTGTCTCAAAAAAAAAAAAAAAAAAGAAAATGTGGATAATGTGAAGCTAGGAAAGGTGAAGTTCAAATAAGAACATATGTAGAGCCAGGTGCGGTGGCTCATGCCTATAATCCCAACACTTGGGGGGCCAAGGTGGGTGGACTACCCCATCTCTAAAAAATAGCCAGGTGTTGTGGTGGGTGCCTATAATCCCATTACTTAGGAGGCTGAGGCAAGAGGATCACTTAATTGAGGTTGGTATGAGCTAAGACACCATGGTACTCTAACAAGGTTGACCAAGTTAGACTCTGTCTCAAAAAAAAATATGTAAAAATGATTTTTTTAATCTAGTATATACAAGACTAGGCAGTAGATAGAATATAACCCCAAAATAGCAGTCTAAGCTTCTAACATCATTCAACAGGGCTTTAAGAGCGAATGATAAAGGATTTCTCAGATTATCCAAAAATGAAAATCATACATTTAATAAGACAAGAGATAGGCTCGGTGCCTGTAGCACAGTGGTTATGGTGTCAGCCACAAACACCTAGGGTGGTAGGTTTAAACCCAGCCTCAGCCAGCTAAACAACTACAACAAAAAGTGGTCGAGCACTGTGGTCCCAGCTACTTGGGAGGCAGAGGCAGGAGAATCACTTAAGCCCAGGAGTTGCAGGTTGCTGTGAGGTATGACACCACAGCACTCTACCCAAGGTGACATAGTGAGACTGTGTCCAAAACAAACAAACAAAAAAACCCAGATAAATAAGAATTTTTGTTCACTACATGAGACTAAAAGTTGGCACAATTCACACAAAAGACTATTTGGAAGTGACTGAATTGTAATCTTAAAATCTCCTCTAAGGATTTTCCTTCAGATGTAATTGCACACATGGGCAATGATGATTAAAGATCAGGTTATCATTGCATTGTCTGTTATAACAATGTAAAAGACTGAAACTACTTAATGTCCAGAAAAAATGTGAAAAACTTTCTATTGTTTTAATTTTAAACATGTGAATATAACAGATATTCAAACAAATTATTTTTAAGTGAATGACACAAACCAAAGTCCTAACTGTGCTTGTGCTTGAGGGTACGAATGGTGGTGGAGAATAACTTGGGGTCAGATTCTGGCTCTATTTACCTTTCTTGAATACTAGAATTGATATAAGGAAGAGCCCAGAAAGGAAGGACAGACCACATACAAATACCACAGTAAATCAGAGGAAAATACAAAACAAAATAAAACTATTAATGATGTTAAAAAAAACTTACTGGGATCCTGTCATCTTCTCGTCGTCTTCGACCTCTAAACAGAGTTCTCCTTTTAACAAGAAAAAAAGGGGATGGGACAACTCATAAGTTTCTTCAAATATATATATATTATCAAAGGTAAATTGATTTCCATTTTGAATATTTATAGTTTCTTAACCTGGGGGCCACTCTTTTATTATTATTAAGAGGTATATGTATTCTTCTGAAGGGATCCTAAGCTAAAAAATCTAAAAACTTCACCTACTACCAGCACCACAAATAAATTGGGCCTATTTTTAGTAGCACTCCTTTCTTTTAGAAGTAAAAAGTTAAAACTACAAGGCAGATGGTTACCTTATTTTCCTAAGCTTTTTTTAAAAGTAAAGTATAAAGAATTTCAAAATAACTTTATAAACGTCTGATTAAAGGTATATTCTACTCTTTGCTTTTTTTCTTTTTTTGAGACAGAATTTTACTTTGCCCCCCTCAGTAGAGTGCGTGGCTTCACAGCACACAGCAACCTCAAACTCTTAGGCTCAAGTGATTCTCTTGTCTCAGTCTCCTGAGTACCTGGGACTATAGGCATCTACCACAATGCCCAGCTATTTTGTAGAGATGGGGTCTTGCACTTGTTCAGGCTGGTCTCGAAACTGTGAGTTGAAGCAATCCACCCACCTCAGCCTCCCAGAGTGCTATGATTACAGGCATGAGCCACTGAGCTGGGCCTTCTTTATTTCTTGATAATCATAAAAAATTAAGGTTATATAAATAAGTATTTACCATAACTATACCAACAATTAAAACCAAGCAAAAATCACCAGGTCTTCAAATATGCCAGATGCTCATATTATGAGATAAATTTTTTTGGCCGGGGCTGGGTTTGAACCTGCCATCTCTGGCATATGGGGCCAGTGCCCTACTCGAGCAAATTTTTTTCATATGCCCACATTTCCTTACCTGCCCCTACCATAGTCCCCATTCTGTTCCATCTGCAGAGTGGGAGTCTCCTTTGTGAGGAAAGTTTGCTCCTGATGCCCTGCTACTGTAGGGTTCTGCCGTTCTGTTGGAAAGTTCCTTGAACTAGATCTGTTCAACTGTCCATCCCCCAATGACACAGAGCCCTCTGTTGAGTGTTCTGAACCACTGGATGACCTAAAATGAGGCTTCACACTATAAGAAATAGAAGACCACATACATAAAGGGATAAATCAAGACAGAACTATCTTTTCTTATGTTAAAAACAGGCCTCAGCTATACTCTGCTTTTAAAAAATAAAAGTGTCATACAAGGCTTGGCACCCGGAGCTCAGTGGGTAGGGTGCTGGCCACACACACTGGGGCTGGCAGGTTTGAACCTGGCCAGGGCCAACTAAAACAACAATGACAACAGCAACAAAAAATAGCCAGGCATTGTGGCGGACACCTGTAGTCCTGGCTACTTGGGAAGCCTGAGGCAAGAGAATTGCTTGACCCCAAAACTTTGAGGTGGCTGTGAGCTGTGATGCCAGGGCAGTCTACACAGTTGAGACTGTCTCAAAAAAAAAAGGCGGCACCTGTAGCTCAGTGAGTAAGGCACAGGCCACATGCACCAAGGCTGGTGGGTTTGAACCCAGCCCAGGCGAAATAAAACAATGACAACTACGACAAAAAAATAGCCAGGCATTATGGCAGGCGCCTGTAATCCCAGCTACCAGGGAGGCTTAGGCAAGAGAATTGCTTAAACCCAAGAGCTGAAGGTTACTGTGAGCTGGGACTCCCCAACACTCTAGCCAGGGTGACATAGTGAGATTGTCTCAAAACAAACAAACATACATATATAGATATACACACACACACACACACATAATTCAAATTTTAGCTAATGTTTTTAACATTAGCTGCATTACTGACATGTTTAAATCAGGCTTTAAGCTTATTAATGACTCAACTCCTGCCACTCATTCTTAATTAAAGGGGGCTAAATCCAATGAGAGTTTAAAAAAAAAAAAGTGGGGGAAATCACCTGATCATCATCCCTTTAGGTATAAAACACATATACAGTATATATAGATATATAATAATCTGTATGTATTAAATTTTCAAAGTAGCAAATTAGGGGGAAAAATGTCTAAAAAGGCCATGTAGATGAGTAATAACCAAAGGGGTAAGAAACATTGGAATATACTATTATAGAGACTTAGTGTAGCCTCTTACTAAATAAGCATCCTTCACCTAATGAAATTAGTTCTTCAAAGATCCTTATGTGGATAAAAGGTCGGGATAATACAGCAATATAACCAAACATCTGGCATGACTTCATGAATTAAGGCATGCAATGTGATTAAACAAACTAACCTGCTTTTACCCAATGTAGCTTTTATCTTGGATGATGGGCATAAGCACCCAGCTTCCTAAAAACTTAAAAGCAGTTAAAGCTAGGGTGAGGTAATAGAGGATACAGGTTAATCAAAAACAAAAAGATCTAGAGCAAGCCCACGCAAGTTGAGGATCTTGCCTCTACAATGGATTAAAAAAGCAGCATGAGATATATGATTTGGCCCATTGCTCACAGTTTATACATCCCATTTTTATTTATTTATTTTTTGAGACAGAAACTCAAGCTGTCCCCTAGATAGAGTGCCACAGTGTCATAGCTCACAGCAACTTCCAACTTGGGCTCACACAATCCTCTTGCCTCAGTTTTTCTATTTTTAGTAGAGATGGGGTCTGGCTTTTTGCTTAGGCTGGTCTCAAACTCATGAGCTCAAGCAATCTACCTGCCTCGGCCTCCTAGAGTGCTAAGATTACAGGCATGAGAGCCATGGTGCCCAGCCTATCCCATGTTTTACAATCTCTATTTCTTTCTTTTTTTCGAGGGGACAGGGGGAAAAAAGGGGTAAAGTGCCTTTTCCATCCTAGCTCACAGCAATCTCAAACTTGTGGCTCAAGTGATTCTCCTGCCTCAGCCTCCCAAGTAGCTGGGA
>NW_003852438.1:4836814-4838523 GCF_000181295.1 Otolemur garnettii | reverse complement strand
AAAAAAAAAAAAAAAAAAGCAACCTGCACTATACAAATATATTAAAAAGAACCATACATGAGTGGTATTGAATAACATATAAAACTAAACATATCTGCCCTGTATCTATATCCTCAAAACCGTTAAATATGCTACTTAACGGTTTAAAACAAAATTTATTGGCTAGGCGAGGTTGGTTCACACCTGTAACCACAGCACTCTGGGAGGCTGAAGTGGGTGGATCTTAGCTCACAGGTTCAAGACCTGCCTAAGCTAGAGTGAGATCCTGTCTCTAAAAATAGACAGGTGCTGTGGCGGGCACCTATAGTCCCAGCTACTTGGGAAGCTGAGGCAAGAGAATCACTTAAGCCCAAGAGTTTGAGGTTGCTGTGAGCTGTGATGCCATGGCATTCTACCAAGGGCAACATAGTAAGACTCTTGTCTCAGAAGAAAAAAAAATTATCCATTCAAAATAATGTATATGAAATCATTGGATACATATTTACAAAGCTGTTCTTTGTAATCATGAAAAATCTTTTATCTCCATACAAGATAAGTTATAAACTCATTTACTCTAATGGAATTAGTTGTAAGAAAAATCTTTGCCAGCTTATGTTGATATGTTCTAATATCTTAGGCCTACTAATACTAACTGGCCATGGAATACCAGCAAGACTTCGTTTTTCGAAGAGACAGGGTCTCTCTGTGTCACCCACAATGGAATGCAGTGGAGTCATTGTAACTTACTGTTAACTTTGACCTCCTGGGCTCAAGTGATCCTCATATCTCAGCTACCTAAGTAGCTGGGACTACAGGTACACACCAACACAGTCCACTATATATATATATATATATTTTTTTTTTTTTTTTTTTGGAGACAGAATCTCACTTTGTTGCCCTAGGTAGAGTGCAATGGCTTCCTAACTCACAGCAATCTCAAACTCGGGCTCAAGTGATCCTCTTGAAGCTTGGATTACAGGGTACTCATCACAAGGTCCTGCTAGTTTTTCTACTTTTAGAGATCGGGTCTTTTCTTTCTCAGGCTGGCCTCTCCTGAGCTCAAGAAATCTTCCCACTTTGGCCTCCCAGAGTGCTAAGACTACAGATGTGAGCCACTAGCCACACCTGGCTAGATAACCTTTTGTTTATAATGTATCTCTCATTAGTAGTCTTTGAAGAGGTTTCATCTGAAACTTGAATAAAAATGTAAAATTTTCCTAACACTTAAAAATGGTCTTCTTCAAATGCTTTACCAACTATTCCCTAAAAGGAACCTCAAAATTGTGACTTTTAAAAGGTACAACAAAATGAATGCTTCCAGAATCTACTAAGAAGAATATTTTTTCTACTGTGAGACTCTCTTCTCTCATGAAGAATGTTTTAGAGAAACCTTTTTCTACTGAATTTCTAAGTCACCTTGGAAAAACATATCCCATTTGGTTTCCTTGCCCAAAAGTACCAAGAAGGGGAAATCAGGTGTGGCAAGAAAGTGAAAATCACTGAAAATAAATCATTAGGAAGAAACCTGAAAAACCAGGAGGCTCATAAAATAAGTGAATTAATAAAATAATAAATGTGAAATTATTATTATTATTTTCTGAGACAGAGCCTCACTCACTGTGTCATCCTCGGTAGAGTGCAATGGCATTATAGCTCACAGCAACCTCAAACTCCTGGGCTCAAGCGAGTCTCCTGCCTTCACCTCCCAAGTAGCTGGGACCACAGGCGCC
>NW_003852438.1:4831398-4835902 GCF_000181295.1 Otolemur garnettii | reverse complement strand
GGCGCCCGCCACAAGGCCTGGCTGTTTTTTGGTTGCAGCTGTCATTTTTGTTTGGTGCACCTGGGCTGGATTTGAACCTACCAGCTCAGGTGTATGTGGCTGGGTTCTTAGCCGCTTGAGCCACAATATTATAACCTTTAATGCCTCAATTTCCTCATCTATAAAATAGACATACAGGCTGTCCATAAAGTCTGTGTGCAATTTTTTTTTTTTGTGAGACAGAGCCTCACTATGTCTCTCCTGGTAGAGTGATATGGTGTCACAGCTCACAGCAACCTCAAATTCCTGTGCTTAAGTGATTCTCTTGCCTCAGCCTCATGAGCAGCTGTGACTACAGGTGCCTGTCACAACACCTGGCTATTTTTTGGTTGTAGCTGTCATTGTTGTTGGTTGTTGGCAGGCCCAGGTTGGGCTCAAACTTGCCAGCTCTGGAGTATGTGGCTGGCACCCTAGCCACAGAGCTACAGGTGCTGAGCCTTCTTTTTGAGACAGAGTCTCACTATGTCACCCTCGGTAGAGTGCTTAACAGACCCTGTACATCCATTTTATAGATAAGGAAATTGAGGCATAAAAGGTTATAATATTGTGTCTAAGAGCACCTAGCCAGTAATTGGCAGAGTGAAAATTTGACCCAGGAAGTTTGACTCCAAAATTTTCATTTAAATTTTCCAATGTTCAAAATAGATTATGAGAATCACACAGGGTGTCCATGTAGTTCGTGTGCAATTTAAAATCGCAA
Source organism: Otolemur garnettii (assembly GCF_000181295.1). Taxonomy (NCBI): domain Eukaryota; kingdom Metazoa; phylum Chordata; class Mammalia; order Primates; family Galagidae; genus Otolemur; species Otolemur garnettii. The sequence continues at coordinate 4,835,163 of NW_003852438.1, read as the reverse complement.
ACTATGGCTTGGAGTCTCAAAATTAACTAATAAAACATATAAAATCTAGGAATAGATTGAGACATTAAAGGCTCAATAAATGTTAGCTATTGTCTGTTGTGTACTGTATTTCATGGAAATCATTTCAAAGGTCAATTTTTTAAAATCCCAAATAATATACATTCACAATTTGGAGCACTTAACATTGTTATCCCCAGAAAACTCTCATTCTCAAAAATATTATCCATTTAACACACTAACTGGCAATTCCAATTTTATGTCAAAGACTCCTACCACAATTTTTTTTTCTGTTCTCTATTATTAAACAATCCAAGGCTAGGCTTGGTGGCCAACTTATAATCCCAGAACTTTTGGAGACCAAGGTAGGAGGACTGCTTGAGTCCAGGAGTTTGAGACCAGCTTGGGCAACATAAGCAAGATGGTGTCGCTACCAAAAACTTAAAAAAAGAAAAGAAAAGAGAAAGAAAATACCCAGGCATAGCAGCATGTGCTTGTAGTTTCATCTACTTGGAAGCCTAGGGTGGGAAGATCACTTAAGTCCTAGAGTTAGGGAACTACAGGGAAGCTATGACAATGTGTCACTATACTCCAACCTGGGTAACAGAGCAAGCCCCCATTTTCTCAACTGAAAAAAATAAATAAATAAAAAGAAAACCTCAGTCTAATGTTCCTTTACATTCAATACCAACTCTGAAGTAAAAGTGTTTATGAATTCTAGGTTGAATTACTAAAATGTCTACATTCTTTATACTAAAACAAACTACTCTTTTTACTGAGCCTGCCATTAAGCATTAGTTATTTTTTCATTTTTGAGACATAGTTTCACTATGTCACCTGTGGTACAGTGCCATGGCATCACAGCTCACAGTAACCTTAAACTCTTGGGCTTAAGTGATTCTCTTGCCTCAGACTCCCAAGTAGCTGGGACTACAGGTGCCTGCCACAAAGCTCAGCTATTTTTTGGTTGTAGTTGTCATTGTTGTTTGGCAGGCCCGGGTTGGGTTTGAACCCGCCAGCTCTGGTGTATGTGGCTAGCACCCTAGCCGCTGAGCTACAGGCGCTGAGCCTCCATTAAGCATTATTAATAACACAGTAAACCCTTAACAACCATTCGGAATAGTCTAAAAATTAGTATTAGCTATGATTTTTATCTTACCGATTTTTGGGGAATGGTCGACCCATATTCATAGCAGCAACATTTGTTTTATAAGATCCTGGTGAATTAAAGCCATTCATAAAACTACCATTGGGAAAGGGAGCCTAGAAGAAAATGTTAACATTTATATAATATTAATGGTAAAGGCAAAAATCTGGTGCGAAGGTCACAAGGACCTCCATGTGGCAATGTACCATCAATTTTTCATAAGTCAAAAATAACTAAAAATACTTTAATGATCCATTTTTTACAATATTCAAGTACCACTAAATTTAGGAATAATAAATCACTAGTTCTTTACTTACCGAGGAATATTCCTCTCTGCCAGTATTTCTCAGTACTAAAAGTCATTTGAAATCATTCAGAACTTATCTACTCTCGTCTTTCAATTCACTCAAACTTATGAAATAAAATTATAGAAACTAATAGCTCAACTCTGAGTCATAAGCATAATTTGGTATGGAGCTTAATACTATAAGTTATAATTACTTGTAAATTGTAAGTCAAAAAGAAACCAATGTCAACAAAAAACTGCTCCACCTGATTTCTTCCAATTTCAGCTTGCATTAAAATTTCATTATTTTATATTTTATTATTCGATAAAGATCTCACTTACCAGTGGTGTTTCAAAGTAAGGTGCAGGATTTGGAGACCAAGACTGAGGCACAATACTATAGACTGAGTACTGCTGATGAGGATTATATACAGGCTGCATAAAGACTGGTGAGGCATACTGTGCTTGAGTATGAATGGGCTGACTATACAAACTAGAATCCATTAATCGATAACCATTCTTAGCAAAAAATGTGTTGATGGCTTTTATCCTTGCCTAGAAACAAAAAGAACACATTAGAGTAACAAAGGATTAAATGTACATTTTACAAATATATTAATTTACATTTCATCGTATTTTACATGACTATGCTGTTTCTCCCTGTTATAGAATCAGTAGAACAAAAGAAAAGGAAATGCCACCTTTAATTAAGTTATAATAAAAATGTCTGCATGGAAAAAACCACAATAAACAAAGTAAATCAAGCCAAAATAGTAAAACTAACAGTAACTTACTAGTCAAGGGTGTTAATATCCATATTATATACATTATAGAAATAGATGTGAAAAGGCCAATAATCCTACAGAAAAATGGATTAGAGAAATCAACAGAGTTCACAGAACAAAGGTAGGCACCAAATGACTTTTGCATAGGAAACAGATGTTAAACCTTACTCATATGAGGAGTGCAATTAAAAATCGGGGGTATGGTAAAAATGCTCAAAATCAATAGTTATTAGAGAAATGCAAATAAAATCATGATACCATCCCATGTCTGTTAAAATGGCTTTTAACAAAAAGACAAGCATTAAGTATTAGAGAGGAAATGGAGAAAACAGAACACTTGTACACTATTGGTTGGAATGTAAACTGGTAGAGCCACTATGGAAAATACGTAGTTTCTTTAAAAATTTAATAGTGCTATCATATATGAACCAGTAATCCCACTAGTGGGTATATATGCAAAGGAAATAAAAATCAGTATATCGAAGAGTACTGTACTCCTGTGTTCACTGCAGCATTATTCACAATAGCCAGGATATGGAAACAACCTAAGTGTTCATCAACAAATGAATAGATCAGGGAAATGTGTGTGCATACATGCATGTGCACACACATACATGGAAGAGTATTATTCAGCCTTAAAGAAGGAAATCCTTTCATTTCTCACAACATGAATGAATCTGGAGGACATAATGCTAAATGAAATAAGCCAGGAAATAAAGGCACATACATACTATATGATCTCATCACTTTATGTGAAATCTAAAAATGGTGAGCTCACAGAAATTGAGAATAGAATGGTAGTTGACAGTGGCTAAGAATGGGAGAAGAGACGATATGGGGAGATGTTGGTCAAATAATACAAAGTTTAAGTTACATAGGAGAAATAAGTTTAGGAGATTTATTGTACAAGTAACAATATTTAATAATAATGCACCGTATACTTGAAAATTGCTGAGAGTTCATGTCAAAATGTTCCCACCACCAAAAAATAAGTATGTATGTGTTAACTAGCTCAATTTATTCATTTCATAATACATACATACGTTAAAATCTCACATTGCACACTGCAAATATATGCAATTTTTATTTGTCAACCATACCTTAGTAAAGCTGGCGAAAAGAGAGAGGCTCATGACTATTCAATAATTGAGAAAGGAGGAAAATTCTCCCTCTGCCCAATAGCCCATCAATGTTAGAATATACTATGGTGCATTCATACAATTGAGTATTATAGGAATATAGAAAAATAAACGTTCTAAATAGTTCTAAATATTATTAAAGAGAGATTTTCAGAAAACAGTTAAGTTTAAAACAAACAAGGCAAAAAGATGAAAAGTACATATAGCAAGCTGTTGTTAGTAATTAAGATAGGGATATGACATACATGAGTATATAACGTTCTATGCTTTAGATATTTTATTTATTTTTTAGAGACAGAGTCTCACTTTATCACCCTCAGGAGAGTGCTGTTGCGTCACAGCTCATAGCAATCTCCAGCTCTTGGGCTTAGGTGATTCTCTTGCCTCAGCCTCCCAAGTAGCTGGGACTAC
>NW_003852438.1:4829219-4830623 GCF_000181295.1 Otolemur garnettii | reverse complement strand
GTCTCCTGCCTCAGCCTCCCAAGTAGCTAGGACCACAGGCGCCTGCCACAACGCCTGGCTATTTTTTGGTTGCAGCCATCATTGTTGTTTTGGTGGGCTCAGGCTGGATTTGAACCCACTACCTTAGGTGTATGTGGCTGGTGCCTTAGCCACTTGAGCCACAGGTGCTGAGCTCTGAGTCCAAGAATTTGGTGTCGCTGTGAGCTATGAGGCCAATACTCTCTACAGAGGGCAAGAGAGTAAGACTTGTATAAAAAAAAAAACAAAAGCCATGCCATATTCCTGGGAATATCAAATGAAATAATGCACGTGAAAGTATAAAATTATAACTCTAGTATATGAAAGATGTTCTGCAATCCTTCACAGCTATAAGCTAAAGGCCCATCTCTACTTCACAAATTGCAACCAATTAAACAATAAGAAACCAGTTATGGCCAAACTTAAAAACTGATTTTAGGATGGACATAGCAGCTCACGCCTGTAATAAGAGACTGAGGTGGGTAGACTGCTTCAGCTCACAAGTTGCTATGACCTATGATGATGCCAATGGCACTCTACCAAGAGTGACTGAGACTGTCTCAAAAAAAGCAAAAAAAAAAAATGTATTTTAACATGAAAAATAATTATGGCTCCTACTTTTACCTAAGTAGTATCACATGTTATAGTTCACTTTAATCTTAATGTATCCCATAAGATTCTGAAAACAAGGCATTATTAAAAAAATAGTCCATAAATTAAGAAAAAAGCAGCCAAAGAAAGACTCCAAGATGACCTAGACATTGTATTACAGAAAATGTTTTTAATCCAGCTATTATAAAAAAAAATTCATGACAACAGGGAAAACTGTGTTCTTAATAAGTTGAATTTAATGAGAAATTTCAGGAGAGAGGGGGGAACGAATTTCAAAAAATGGAAACTCTAGAACAGCAGATCTCAACATTTCTAATGCTGGGACCCTTTAATACAGTTTCTTAAGTTGTGGTGACCTGCAACCATAAAATTATTTTCATTGCTACTCCGTAACTATAATTTTGCTACTGCTATGAATTATAATGTGTTTTCTGATGGTCTTAGGCGATGCATTCTCAACCCCCAATGGGGTCGCGACCCACAGGTTGAGAACTGCTGCTCTAGAATATAGCATCTAAAATAAAAAATTCAATATACAGTCCTATCAGCAGATTGGAGATAACAAAAAACACCAATCGACTTGAATATGAACCAAAATCTACAGCAATTATCTAATACGAAAAACAATGACAGACTGAAGAAAATGAGTGCCTTTCAGTGTCATCAAGCAATCTAATATATATCTGAAATTGAAATTTCAAAAGACAAAAGGAAAAGGTGGAAAAGAAAATCTTTTCTTGGCTCCGTGCCTATAGCTCAACCGGCTAAGATTTT
>NW_003852438.1:4828027-4829026 GCF_000181295.1 Otolemur garnettii | reverse complement strand
GGCTGGGGATTCGAACCCACCACCTTAGGTGTATATGGCTGGCGCCTTAGCCACTTGAGCCACAGGCGCCGAGCCGAAAAGAAAATCTTTTGAGATTAAGTCAGAGATCCAAGAAGTTTAGCACATTCTGAACAGAATAAAACCATCCTAGATATACACTATAGACAACTTAGTGAATGGAAAACCAAAGATAAAACACCCTGACAGCATACAAAGAAAAAAGACACATCACATACAGAGGAACATGAAGGATGGTAAGCATCTCACCAGAAACAGAGTCCAGAATGATATCTTGAAAGAACTAAAAAAAATTATAGCAGTCATCCCAGATTTATGTATCCAAGGAACACATCCATCAAAAATGAGTGTGAAATATGAGATATTTTAAGATAAAAAGTAGGAGAATTCGGCCTTGGTAGGCACTGTAAAAAACACTAGAAGAGATTCTTTAGTTCAAGGGACCAGATACCAGTTATAAACATATAGGCAAAGAAAGCACAATTAAAACAGAATGAAGCACTATCTCGTAATGAGATTATGAGCGAATGAGGAAACAAGTAGAAAACCATTATCCTCTTAGTGTCTTCATCCAAGCTCATAACTTTGAATCACAGAATTTTACAAATTTATAGCACGCATACTACAAAAGAAGCAGACTAAATCCTTAGAGGTTAGCCTGACATACTCCAGGATCCAAGAGCCAATAGCTGAAGGTAACATTAGGGCTGGAATGTAGGATTCTCAGTTCTTGCTCCTGTCTTTTAAGGTTATTAGAACATGTGATGGTTTTGATGCATTTTCAATAAAAGAAGGATACTGTAAAACTATGGTCATTAAAACAGTGATACTTGCTCACAGAAGTAGAATAAACAACCTGAAACAGCTCTCATAGAGAAAACTAATATTAAACACAAGTTGTGGAAGAATAGATCAGGCGGCTCGGCGCCTATAGCTCAACCGGCTAAGGCGCCAGCCACGTACACCTAAGGTGGCGGGTTC
>NW_003852438.1:4825826-4827768 GCF_000181295.1 Otolemur garnettii | reverse complement strand
AGATCAGGCAAAAATTAAGTGTTGAGACTATCTTTTCACCTATGGATAAAAATGGAATTATATCCAAGTCTTGTACTATACATTAATTCTAAATGTATCTAAGGCCTAAATCTGAAATACTATAAAACTTGCAAGCTATTCGACTTAATACAGACTTAAGTCTAATACTGTAACTTTAAAGACTTAAAATATCTTTATTGCCTTAAAACAGGGAAAGGTAGTTAACAAGGGAGAAGAGTATCATAGGCAGAGGACGGAGAATGATGACTAGGAAATAGCCTCATCTGTAATATGGAAATAGCATCATCTGCCACAGAGTAATAATGAGATTCAAAGATGTCAAAGTCTTAGTATAGAGCCTGACATATAATCTCTTACTACATTTGAGTGACTCTCATCCTGGATCTTACACTAACCAGTAGTACGAAACTTCCAGGTTACTCTCATGCCTTATTATCCTCACTAGTAAAATGGAGAAAAGAGTAGCTATCTCCTTAGGTACTTCTAAGGATTAAATGAGTCATCCATGCAAAATTCTTTTGTTCGAGACAGTCTCACTACACTGCCCTGAGTAGAGTTACATGGAGTCATTGTAGCTAACAGCAACCTCAAACTCCTGGGCGCAAATGATCCTCTTGCCTCAGCCTTCTGAGAAGCCAGGACTACAGATACCTGCCACATCTTCTGGCTATTTTTAATAGAGATGAGCGTTTTCTCTTGCTCTTGGCTCAGCCTGGTCTCCAACTCCAGAGCCCAAGCAATCCACTTGCCTTAGCCTTCCAGAGTGCTAGGATGAGCCACCATGTCTGTCTATATGGTAAGTTTTTTTTTTTTTGCAGTTTTTGGCCGGGGTTGGGTTTGAACTGCCATCTCTGGCATATGGAGCTAGTGCCCTACTCCTTTGAGCCACAGGTGCTGCCCTCACATGGAAAAATTTTTAAAACAAAAACCCATACACAGAAAGACCTCAACAGAGATGAGTAATAAAGACAGTGTGTTGTATTTATAAATGATGAGAATTTTATCACATAGAAAAAAGATGAGGAGTAGGTCAAAATAAGAGCATGTTTACAATTATATTTTAGAATGGAGGCTCTAGTAGCAATGTGGAGAATGGATTGTTAAGGGAGGGGGAAAGTTGACTGCATAGGAATTAAAGGGGTACTCTAACTGTTCAATCCTAAACAATAACAAGGATGGAAAGTAGTTTTGAAAGGCAAATTTCACAGGGCCTGAGAATAGACTAGACATGTACAAGTGAGCAAATGCCATCAGTGACATTGCTTAGATTGGCTCCCAAATGGTTGGATTTTTTTTTTTAAGACAGTCTCCAGTCTGTTGTCTCAGGCTAGAGTGCCATCGTATCAGGCCAGCTCATAGCAACCTTACACTCCTGGGCTCAAGTGATCCTTGATTACAGGTATATTCTGCCATGCTTAGCTTATTTTTAGTAGAGACCAATCTTTCTTGCTTAGGCTGATCTTGAACTCCTGAGCTCAGGGATCCTCCTGCCTTGATCTCCAAGTGCTAGAATTATACACATGAGCCACCCTACCTGGCCAAAATAGATAGATATTGATGTGGTAATTCACTTAAAGTGAGATGAAGCTGAAAAGTATTAAAAATGTTTTCCATCCCTGTCACTAAAAAATTATTACTAGTGCTCATTTGGAGATCTGGAATTTTTTTTTTTTTTGGAGATAGAGTCTCACTTTGTCATTGTTGGTAGAGTGCCATGGCGTCACAGCTCACAGCAACCTCCAGCTCTTAGACTTAGGCAATTCTCTTGCCTCGGCCTCCCAAGTAGCTGGGACTACAGGTGCCTGCCACAATGCCTGGCTATTTTTTGTTGCAGTTTGGCCAGGACTGGGTTTGAACCTGCCACACTTGGTATATGGGGCTGGCACCCTACTCACTGACCCATAGGCGCCTCCTGGAATTT
>NW_003852438.1:4821167-4824144 GCF_000181295.1 Otolemur garnettii | reverse complement strand
GTTGTTTGGCGGATCTGGGCTGGGGATTCGAACCCGCCACCTTAGGTGTACGTGGCTGGCACCTTAGCCGGTTGAGCTATAGGCGCCGAGCCATGGCCCTGATTTTTTAAAAAAGAATAAAAATTAGTGAGCAATTTAAAAATGAGGGACTCAAAAATAACTTGAACTTTACCTTAGAACTGAAAACAATGTAACCTAAAAATCTGTATCCTCATATTGATTTGTAAAAAAAATATAGTAATAATACAGGATCATAAGTATGAATTTAAAACAGAAATCTATTGTAACAGTAGCATGGGGAGTAGGGAGATGTGGATGGGAGAAGCTCAAGAGCTACCAGCTATCACAGATAACTTTAATAAAATAAAATGCTGAAAAGTGCATCCATGTGGTGCCCATAGCTCAGTGGGCAGGGCACTGGCCACAAACACCAGGGCAGAGGGGTTCAAACTGGGCCCGGGCCTGCTAAACAACAATGGCAAATACAACAAAAAAATAGCCAGGCCTTGTGACGGGCTCCTGTAATCCCTCCCAATCAGCTACTTGGGAGGCTAAGGCAAGAGAATCACTTAAGCCCAAGAGTTTGAGGTTGTTGTGAGTTGGAATGTCACAGCATTCTACTGAGGGTGATACAGTGAGACTCTGTCTCCAAAAAGAAAAAAAAAAGGACATGATAATAAACAAGAGTAAAACCATTAAGCCAAAACTCCAAGAGTTTAGTACCTACTATGTACTAAATACACTACTGAGTACAGGTTAGTACTCCTAGTCCCCAGGTTAATTCTAAAATTTTGTGTATTAAGTTTTTTAATGACAGGAAACAATCTGTTCTGAAGTTTAAACTGAAAAACTTTAGGTCGTGGTGAAAAAGGAAACCAGTTGAGCAAAAGAAAAAAGGGGAGTTCATGAGTTTCAACAAACAGTTGAACAAGTTAAATATTTAAACAAACACATTTTCACAATTTAAATATGCCACTATTTATTTTACCACCATGACTTGTTTAAGAAAGCAAGTTTTCTTCTCACCTGCTGGGCATCTGTGTCAGACTGGAAAGTGATATACCAGTTGCTATTGTGTGCAAACTCACAGCTTATCACTTTGGGGCAGTTTTCATTTTTAAACAAAGCTTTCACTTCCTAAAAGAGAAAAATTACATTAACTCTAAAATACATATAATTGATACTTACTTTTATTTACTAGTAAGAATGAGCATCTCTTCAAGTCTTTTTTTTTTTTTTTGAGACGGAGCCTCAAGCTATCCCCCTGGGCAGAGTGCCATGGCCTCACAGCTCACAGCAACCTCCAACTCCTGGGCTCAAGCGAGTCTCCTGCCTCAGCCTCCCAAGTAGCTGGGACTACAGGCGCCTGCCACAGCACCGGCCATTTTTTTGGTTGCAGCCATCATTGTTGTTTGGCGGGCCGGGCTGGGGATTCGAACCCACCACCTTAGGTGTATGTGGCTGGCGCCTTGGCCGATTGAGCCATAGGCGCCAAGCCATCTCTTCAAGTCTTTTGGGCTTTTCTTTTTTGAGACAGAGTTTCACTTTGTTGCCCTTGGTAGAGTGCCATGGTGTCATAGCTCACAGCAACCTCTAACTTTTGGGCTCAAATGATTCTCTTGTCTCAGCCTCTTGAAAAGCTGGGACTACAGTCACCCTACACAATGGTGTCAGCTATTTTTTAGAGATGGGGTCTCCCTCTTGCTCAGGCAATCTGTGAGCTCAGGCAATCCATCTGCTTCAGCCTCCCAGAGTGCTGGGATTACAGGCATAAGCCACCTCACCTGGCCCTGTTTGTTATTTCCTTTTTTTTTTTTTTTAAGAGCCAGAGCCTCCCTCTGTTTCACAGGGTAGGGGCCAAGTATCATACTGACTGCAGCCTCAAACTACTGAGGCTCAATCCACTCTCCTCCTTTAGCATGTAGTAAGACTATAGGCATCTACTGTGACATCCAGCTAATTTTTATGTTTTTAGGAGAGACAAGAGATTACTCTTGCTCAGGCTGGTTTCAAACTCCTGAGATCAAGCGAATCTCCTACCTCAGCCTCTCAAGGTACAAGGATTCCAGGTATGAGCCCATCACACCCGACTGACGTTATTTCTTAATATTACAGATATTCTTCCCATTCTGCCAGTTTCCTTTCAACGTATTACTTTTGACATGTAGTTCAAAAATAATCAAAGACTATGACCATTTCTTTGCTAACTTCTCTCACTGCTTGTACATTTAGAAAATCTTCATTCCAGAGCGGTGGTTCTCAACCTTTCTAATGCTGTGAACCGTTAACAGTCCAAAGGGGTCGCAACCCACAGGTTGAGAATGGCTGTTCTAGAGACTTAATGCTAAAAGACTTTTGGAAAAACAATTTAACTACTAAGGCATCAAAAAAAATATTTTTTTCTTAAGCAGTTTTTGGCCAGGGCTGGGTTTTGCCAATTCTCACATATGGGGCCAGCGCCCTACTCCTTTGAGCCACAGGCGCTGTCCCCCAATTTTTTTTTATGTGATAAAGGTTTAAAAATTCTCTTCTAGGCCGGGCACAGTGGCTCACACCTATTATCCTAGTACTCTGGGAGGCTGAGGCAGGTAGACTGCTTGAGCTCACAAATCAAGACTAGACCAGCTTGAGCAAGAACGAGACCTCATCTCTAAAAAAGTAGCCAGGCATTGTGGAGGGTGCCCGTAGTCTTAGCTACTTGAGAGGCTGAGGAAAGAAGACCCTTTAAGCCCAGCAGTTTGAGGTTGCTATGAGCTATGATTGCCACAGCAGTTCATCAAGGGCACAAGGGCAACAAAGTAAAACTGTCTGAAAAAAAAAAAAAAGGGGGGGGGTACTGAGCTTAAGCAATCCCCCTACCTTGGCCTTCCAGAAGGACTGGAGCCCGTAGTCTTAGCTACTTGAGAGGCTGAGGAAAGAAGACCCTTTAAGCCCAGCAGTTTGAGGTTGCTATGAGCTATGATTGCCACAGCAGTTC
>NW_003852438.1:4819006-4821147 GCF_000181295.1 Otolemur garnettii | reverse complement strand
AAAAGGGGGGAGGTACTGAGCTTAAGCAATCCCCCTACCTTGGCCTTCCAGAATGCTAGGATTACCAGGTACGAGGCATTGCACCCAGTCAAAATTTTCTCACATCCACTCATTCCTCAAGTAGCCAAAATAGCCTATTTATATTTTAATTGCTTTTCAGTCAACTCAGTAAATTCAGAATTGGTATTCTCACTTCTTCCCTCTCATCTGTCTAGTAATTTAGAATTTATAAAACACATTAATATTTATCCTAATCACAATGATTGATATCAGGGCACTGACATACTCTGCTTATATACCTCTTCCAATTTAAAGAACATTTAGTTTAACAATGATTAATGATTTACCTCTATTGGTGTTGTTTCAGGAATCTCTCTAAGAATCACAATACAACGCTTATGACTTGGTCTCACTTTCTCACCCTTCTCATCAACTTGTACCATGGGAGAAGCTGAAATTGCAAAAAAGAAAGAGTCTCACATCGAGTGCCAATTCATGATATTAATAATGCCATTAAAAAACTATTTAATTGCCAACTGAATAAATTTAAATTAGCAAAGGCCAGGTTAGTATCATAAAGTAATTAAGTTATAGAATCACAGTTACAATTATGATAAAAAAAATTAATATTCATATGTAAAGGACACTGTCCAAAGTTATCCATTCAAATATCCAGAGTAGCTACCTTTTTTTTGTTTGTTTTTTGGGGACAAAAGTTTTTCACCCTTGGTAGAGTGCCATGGTGTCATAGCTCACAGTATCTCAACCTCTTGGGCCCATGAAATTCTCTTGCCTCAGCCTCACAAGTAGCTGGGACTGTAGGTGCCTGCTACAGTGCTCAGCTAATTTTTTTTTTTTTTAAGAGACAAGGTCTCTCTCTCGCTCAGGCTGGTCTGGAATTCCTGAGCTCAAGCAATCCACCCACCTCAGTGTCCCATAGTGCTAGGATTACAAGCGTGAGCCACTGAGCCTGGCCTAAAGTACCTACTTTGTGATCTTGAGACTACAATGAGATTGAAAAGAAGCCTTTGGGGACCATACAACAAACATATAACCAGGCAAATTTCTTGTATATGGGAACTTCTTCACTCAAAATTGATAAGAAATGGGTATTAACAGAAATCAGGGTATTTGCATTAGCTAAACTCCATTCTGGGGACTGTAATGTATTCTGACATGGAAACAAAATTCTTCTTAAATTAAATACTAAGAAGCTCTTAAACCAAGACCAATACACAAATGATTATAAGCTGGTCCTTGATTTCAACATATTTATTCTTACATAATGGCCACCTTTCAGATGCTGATTTTAAGAACATATTGAATAAAGTATCACATAGACACACTTTTTATTTTTTGTTCCTTCAGGGAGGTTTTATGCTACATCTTTCTCAGAAGATAAACCAAGAGAATAAAATCAGGTTAAGGCCTAGGTGTGCTAGGTTCCAATCTAAACAGGCGGGGAATTCTGTCCATTTCTGCCAATTTTTTATGTAGATATGACTGCACCATTTTAAGAAATGATGTCTATATAAACCAATTAGAGATTCCATAAATGTTTTTAACCCTCTAGTAATAGAAATCTCCTATTCCCACATAAGTCGATTACTGAACTCACTGTACTTAACTTTTTTTGAAGGCTTTTTAAAAATGGGTTAATATGAGAGAGTACATATAATTAGGTTACATTATTTACATTTTTAAGTCCAAAGGCTGAGTTGTAGTTGAGTCCTTCCCCCAGGAAGTGTGCCATATACTTCTACTTTGTATATGGGAACTAACCAGCCCTATCCACCATTCTTGAATTTAATTGTGTTTTTTCTCTCATGTAGGCCTATAGTTGGTCAATCTACTATTTTCTGCTATACTTAACTTTTAACTATTATCAACACATTTCACATGTAACATGAATACAGATCTGCCTTTATTCATTCAAGTAGTTAAAAAAAACCTATTTAATAAAGGTTCAAGAAATACTGATAGCCAGGTGGTATGGTGGCTAATCTTAGAATTATGGGAGGCCAGCGTGGATGGATTGTTTGAACTTAGAAGTTCAAGACCCTCCCAAGCGGCTCGGCGCCTATAGCTCAACCGGCTAAGGCGCCAGCCACGTACACCTAAGGTGGCGGGTTCGAATCCCC
>NW_003852438.1:4809424-4817920 GCF_000181295.1 Otolemur garnettii | reverse complement strand
CCTGTAGCTCAGCAGCCAGGGCGCCAGCCACATATGCCAGAACTGCCAGGTTCGAATCCAGCCTGGGCCTGCCAAACAACAGTGACAACTACAACCAAAAAGAATAGCTAGGTGTCGTGGGCACCTGGGGGGCTGAGACAAGAAAAGTCACTTTAAGCTCAAGAGTTTGAGGTTGCTATGAGCTGTTACACCACAGCTCTCTACCAAGGGCAACATAGTGAGACTCTGTCTCAAAAAAAAAAAAAACCCCAAACCCCAATTTCCTGTACAATGAGAAATGAAAACTGTATTAAACTTTAAAACATTTAAAAGTAAGTTAAAAGGTATTTTTACATACATCTCAATACTTCAAGAATTAGATCAGGGTCTGTGGTCAGCTTTTTTATTTCTTCCATGTTGGCAACTGTCCAAATTGGGATGAACTGATCACTATCCATTTGAGATATCAAGTAAAGGTCCTTTGACAAATTTTCTCTGAAAGGAATAAAAAGAAGCAATAGTTCAACAAAACAAGCAACTCTTAAAAAAAAAAAAGCACCTAAAAAGAGGTACGTTATTCACATTTGTCACTAAATATGGGAAAACAAAATTATGCTATCAGAAACGACACAGTGAACTTTGAAAAGGTTCAGTTAAAGGTTCAATTTAAAAGATACCAACACAGTATATATAGATCAGATTGTATCATCTTCTATACTTTCTGAACCCCAAACACAACTGAACCAGAAGTTTTAGATGAGCTATTTTATGAAATTATACTGATATAGAAGAGGCTTAATATTAAGCAGAATGCTAACATACTACTACATATGGTGCAGTTCCATCTTATAAGCACTTTATCTCAGATTTCAAAATACTTATATTGAAAAACTGGTTTATTTCTAAATTAGCTCAAAAAGGATTTTCAATTTCTAAATGCTTACATTTTCATAAGCACATATAACTTCTATAACTTAAATATTTAAAATTAAGACAAAAGACTTAAGTACACTAAAAAAACAAAACAGCAGCCTGGGCATGGTACTCATGCCTATAATCCTAGCAATTTAGGAAGCTTAACTGGGAGGACTGTGCAAGCCCAGGAGTTCAGGACCAGCCTGAGCAATGTAGTGAGACCCTTTTTCTCTCTCTAAAAAAAAGAAAACAATAAAAATAAAGAAAGAAATTAGCCGGGCATGGAGGTATTCCCAATATACAGCTCGTTTTCCCCATATAATTTTTTCTGAGTTTTGAGAAGGAAGATGGGAGATTGGGAGCCAGGCTGAAATGGCAATGTAAAATCTGAGTGGCCTTGTGATTAAGTCCCAGAGGAAGAAGAAATGCTCCAAAAAACACAAGTCTTCCTCACAAGATATTTATCTGATTTTTGAAGCTGTAAGGGCTAAGTGACTAACGAGCTAGTCTCGAAGCTCTGTAGAACACATCTAAATCTCTATGGTGTTTTAGGATCAAGGTGACAAAAAACTGCCAACCTGTAAATCAAAAGCCAGAGAGGACCATGTACAAAGAATAGCAATATTATCAGAGATGAACTGAGTCTAATTAAAGTGATTGCTCAGCCTTAACTCAGCTGAATTCCAGATTAGAGTAGAACAATCAACATTTTATTGTGTCTTTAACAGAAAAAAGCTTAATCTCTGTCCGCAGGGAAAAATTATAGTTATCTGAAGCTTCCATGCTTTTTTGGCGTCATCACTGCAACTGCAAGCTCATGGGTTCAGTGATCCTCTGCCTGAGCCTCCCAAGTAGCTGGGACTATAGGCATGCCACCTTGCCTGACTAATTTTTTCTATTTTTGGTAGAGATGGGGTCTTGCTTTTGCTGAGTCTGGTCTCGAACTCCTGACTTCAAGGGATTCTCCCACCGCAATCTCCAAGAATGTTAGGATTACAGATATAAGCCACTGCACATGGCTTATGCTTCTTTTTACATGCCATGTATAGCATACGATCAAAATGAACAGAATATACAAAAAGTCAAAAAGTTACTGGGTAGTGCGTGTGGCTCAGTGAGTAGGGCGCTGGCCTCATATACGGAGGGTGGCGGGTTCAAACCTGGCCCTGGCCAAACTGCAACAAAAAAATAGCCAGGTGTTGTGGTGGGTGCCCGTAGTCCCAGTTACCTGGGAGGCTGAGGCAAAAGAATCACTTAAGCCCAAGAGCTGGAGTTTGCTGTGAGCTGTGACGCCACAGCACTCTGAGGGCGACAGAGTGAGACTATGTCTCTAAATAAAAAAAAAAAAGTGAATTTTAAGAGAGGCACAACTGATAAAAGAAAGCCAGGAGGCTCTTGCTTTCATCCCATGATCTATACTAAAATATGAAGGCTAAGAATAATGAGGGAAAGAAAAGGAAGATATTTAAAATAAAGATAAGATATTTAGAATAAAGATAAATTAAACCAGAGTCAAGAGTGTATTTTGAGCCAGGCATGATGGTTTACGCTTATAACATTGGCCTCTGGCAAGATTGCTTAAGACCAGGAGGTTCAAATCAGCCTGACAGAGAGATTCTACCCCTTTAAAATATGTAAAAGTTAGCAGGCTGGGGCAGTGACTTATGCCTATAATCCTAGCTCTCTAGGGGTCCAAGGAGGGTGAGTTGCTTGAGCTTAGGAGTTCAAGACCTGGCTCGGTGCCTGTGGCTCAAGTGGCTAAGGTACCAGCCACATACACCTAAGGTTGTGGGTTTGAATCCCCAGCCCGGGCCCACCAAACAACAATGATGGCTGCAACCAAAAAAAAAAAAAAAAAGTTGTGGCGGGTGCCTGTGGTCCCGGCTACTTGGGAGGTGGAGGCAGGAGACTCGCTTGAGCCCTGGAGTTGGAGGTTGCTATGAGCTGTGATGCTATGGCACTCTACCCAGGGGGACAGCTTGAGGCTCTGTCTACAAAAAAAAAAAAAAGAGTTCAAGAACAGTTCAAGACCCCATCTGGGGAGGAGAGCAGGGGAAGGAAAAAGAATAAAAGAGAAGAAAATGATAACCACCATTCTTCTATTGTATTTCACAGGTAGTTTACATCTATTAACCAAAGTCAAAAAAGTGGAAATACTAATAAAAAAGGATTATGTACCGTGAGAAACAAAATTCTAATTGTTTCTTCAGACATTCTTTTAGGTCTTCTGTAGAAATTGCTGAATTGCTTTCTCCTGATGATAGAAAACAAGAAGGGAAAAAAGTTAATGCCAAGTTACCACAGGTGGTGAACTTTATTATTGTACTCAGAAATCACAAAGTATCCATAATTGTAAAATCGAGCATAAAATTGTATTTTTTATTATTTTAAAATTTGGACAGGGGCAGCACCCACAGCTCAGGTGGGCAGGGTGCCGGCCACATACACCCAGGTTGGTGGGTTCATATCTGACCCATGCCAGCTACACAATAATGACAACTGCAACAACAACAACAACAAAAATAGCCGGGCATTCTGGTGGGCACCTGTAATCCCAGCTACTTGGGAGGCTGACGTAAGAGAATGGCTTAAGCCCAAGAGTTTGAGGTTGCTATGAGGGGTGACACCACAGAACTCTGCCCAGGGAAACAAAGTGACACTCTGTCTCAAAAAAAAAAAAAAAATTTGGACAGTTTAAAGTCTAATTTTTTCATCCTGTCTTGCTTCAAATAGATTTCACATTAGTTTAAGAGTTATATTACTGTGTTTCCCCCAAAATAAGACACTATCTTATATTTATTTTTTCTCAAGAAGACACACTAGGGCTTATTTTCAGGGGATTTTTTTTTTTTTGGGTGGGGGCTGGGTTTGAATCCACCACCTGGTCAGCACCACCCAGGATGTCTTATTTTTATTAAGTATAATACAACAATCTACATTTATTCAAATATAGTTAAGTCATTTTCTGGAACCTGACAGGGGTAGCCGACCTTCTTGGTGGGGCTGGCGCTATAACGGGTGAACTACTTTCCTGTAGCC
This sequence comes from Otolemur garnettii, assembly GCF_000181295.1. Taxonomy (NCBI): domain Eukaryota; kingdom Metazoa; phylum Chordata; class Mammalia; order Primates; family Galagidae; genus Otolemur; species Otolemur garnettii. The sequence continues at coordinate 4,813,987 of NW_003852438.1, read as the reverse complement.
GTTTGCATGTGAGCAATAGGATGCCTGTAACCACGTTTACCACTAGCACCCTGCACAAGTGCGAATGGATCGGAGAAAGGAGGTGTGGCAGATAAAAGGTATTCCAGTCTTCCTTACCACTCCGCACCGAAATGCATGGCATGGCTGTGCAGATATGCTGCATAGCCACGCCCACCACTAGGTCTCATTATTGGGGTAGGGCTTATATTTAACAAGTGCATAGAAATTCTGCTAGGGCTTATTTTTTGGGTAGGTCCTATTTTGGGGGAAACACGATATTAAGAAATTAACAAAGCATCATTAATACCAAAGCACTTGGCCACCATATTGTGAAACTTGGCTCTAAACACTTTAGCAATGTGGTAACTACTTATTCCTTTAATGTAAACTAAAGGAACAAAAACAGTAATCTAAATTTGAATGGTGGTGCCCACCATTCAAATGTAAGCACCAGCCCACGTACACTGAGTCTGGAGGGTTGGAACCCTGCCGGGACCAGCTAAAACCACAATGGCAACAACAACAACAAAAAAAAACAGCTAAGCGTTGTGGTGGGCGCCTGTAGTCCCAGCTACTTGGAAAGCTGAGGCAAGAGAATCGCTTTAAGCCCAAGAGTTTGAGGTTGCTGTGAGCTGTGATGCCACAGCACTATACTGAGGACGACATAGAAAGTCTCAAAAAAAAAAAAAATAAAAAGCTTTAGTAGTATAGAAATTTTCTTTAACTACAATGATAATAGAATATGTAAGTGTCAAAAATCTGAAAAAAGGGGCAGTGCCTGTGGCTTAGTGAGTAGGGCACTGGCCCCATATACCAAAGGTGGCAAGTTTGAACCCAGACCTGGCCAAACTACAACAACAACAACAAAAAAAATCTTAAAAAGGCTCAGCGCCCATACCACAGTGGTTCTGGCGCTGGCCACATACACCTAGGCTGGCAGGTTCAAACCTGGCCCCAGGCCTGCTAAACAACCATGACAACTGCGGAAAAAAAAAAACTGCCGGGCATTGTGGCAGGTACCTGTAGTCCCAGGTACTTGGGAGGCTGAGGCAAGAGAATCACTTGAGCCCAAGAGGTTGAGGCTGCTGTGAGCTGTGATGCCACGGCAATCTACCAAGAGCGACAGTGAAACTCTGTCTCAAAATGAAACCAAAAAAAAAAAAAAATTAAAAGTTAATAAGAAACAATCTTTCTTTTTATGTATCATATATGCACTCCTAATACAAATTCACCGACCCAAATGCTAGCTAAATAAGCCACTAATTCGTTTAACTTTCCAATGTCATTTACAGCAAACCTACTAAAACACCAACTGGTTGCCACATCACTTAAACCAGCTCTGTAGTCAAAGTAGCCAGTGGTTAACATTAAGACTGCAAGGCAGGGCATGGTGGTTCACACCTGTATTCCTAGCACTTTGGGAAGCTGAGGCGGGTGGATTGCTCGAGCTCAGGTGTTCCAAACCAGCCAGAGCAAGAAGAGATGAGTCCTTGCATCTACTAAAAACTAGCTGGGCATCATGGTGGGTGCCTACAGTCCCAACTACTTAGGAGCCTGAGGCAAGGGGATTGCTTGAACCTCAGAGTTTAAGGTTGATGTGTGCTACGATGATGCCATGGAACTCTACCCAGAGTGAGAGTGAAACTCTGTCTTTAAAAAAAAAAAATTAGGAATACAGGTAGAAGTCAGTATCATCCTTAAATTACCATATGTAATTGTCATTTTCTTGTTTGAAATCACCTTATAAGTTGATAGACCTTAGAAATCAAGTCCAAATGTGTATTACAAGGTAACTGAGGACAAAAGTTCATATACCTTGTCTGAAGTCACAAAGCTACTTAACAGCAAAAACAAAAATAACCTATTGCATATTACAATTATTTTTTAAAGAGACCCTGTAGTTATTAGAAAAACAAAATTAGGGTTTACGTTTTATTTTTAGTTTAATTTTTTTCCTTTTATTTATTTTTTGAGACAGAATCTCACTGTGTCACCCTGTAAAGTGCTGTGGTGTCACCATAGCTCACTGCAACCTCAAACTTCTAGGCTGAAGTAATCCTCCTGCCTCAGCCTCCAGAGTAGTTGGGACTACAAGTGTATACTACCACACTCAGGTAAATTCTCTTTCTCTTTTTTAAGACAGAGTCTCACTTTGTTGCCTGTGGTAGAGTACCATGGCATCACAGCTCACAGCAACCTCAAACTCCTGGGCTCAAGTGATTCTCTTGCCTTAGCCTCCCAAATAGCTAGGACTATAGATACCTGACAGAATGCCTGGCTATTTTCAGAAATGAAGCCTCACTCTGGCTAAGGCTGGTCTTGAACCTGTGAGTTCAGGCAATCCACCTGCCTCAGCCTCCCAGAGTGAACCCTGCCTGTACAACTTTTCTATTTTTGGTAGAGACAGGGTCTTGCTATATTCTTCAGGCTGGTCTCAAACTCCTAGTCTCTAATAATCCACCTGCTTAGGCCTCCCAAAGTCCTGAGTTATAGGTGTGAACCACCTCACCCAGCCACTTTCTTTTCAATTTTGTCTAGTTTAAAATAAAAAATTACTAATCCATGCTGAGTAATGGAATTTGAAAACTAATTTTCTATGTTGAATTGTAACAGAGCCCATGATTTTATTTGTTTTTTGAGACAGAGTCTTATTGTTGCCCTCGGTAGAGTACTGTGGTGTCACAGCTCACAGCAACCTCAAATTCTTGGGCTTATATAATTCTCTTGCCTCATCCTCCCAAGTAGTTGGGACTACACGCGCCCGCCACAATGCATGGCTACTGTCTTATTGCAGTGGTCATTGTTATTTAGTTGGCCCAAGCTGGGTTTGAACCCGCCACCTTCAGTGTATAGGGCTAGTGCCATAACCACTGTGCTATGGCACCAAGCCTAAATAATCTTTTTAAATCACAAATTTCACGTATGGGTATTTGATATAGTCCTTATTTATAATAATCACTTAACATTTCATTAACATCAACTTTCTGGCAAGCAAGAAAATAATGCCACAGGTTCATCAGAATAATGATAAACAGACTTTGGGATATAGAGTAGTCTAGTGTACTAAATTCTTTTAACAATAAAACTGTAATATTTACCAGAAACATCATATATTTGGTAACCCAAATCTTCTGGTCCTAAAATCATTCCATCAGTTGACTCTTCAATGCCTGTAGTATTTCTTGTGCTTTCACAAGATGGAGAATACATTACTTCATATTCCTTACACGTATCTTCTGATGGCTCTGTATTACCTGTATGAAAGAAAAGAAACTGAAAGTAAATAGGAATTCTTTAAATTCTATCTTTGGGAACTTTTGGACTGCATGTCTTCTATAACAAGAGTTCAAGACATTCGACTAATTGGGAAAATATCCACATGTTTTAAGTAGAAGTTATCTCCACAGAGAGATAAGTTTTGACCATTATGACTAAGCTAAAATGATTAACAATAACTAGAATTTATACAGCATTATCTATGTACCAGGCTACTCTATGCATTTTATTTACTTAAGTCTCAGAAAATAATATGCTATACGCAATTATTATGGTTTCTGTTTTACAGATGGAGAAAACAAGCCCAGAGATGTTAAGTTTTTTCCCAAAGGTCAAAAAGTGAGTTAATAACAGAATCAATGATTGTAAGTCCAAACTAATTTATAAATATATTATGAATGGGTTAAATGCTGGACATCTACTACTTAAAAGTAGTGACAATCCGGGCAGCACCCGTGGCTCAGTGGGTAGGGCCTTGGCCCCATATATTGAGGGTGGCAGGTTCAAACCCAGCCCCGACCAAACTGCAACAAAAATATAGCCGGGCATTATGGTGGGTGCCTGTAGTCCCAGCTACTCGGGAGGACAAGGCAAGAGAATTGTCTAAGCCCAGGAGTTGGAGGTTGCTGTGAGCTGTGTGACGCTGCGGCATTATACCAAGGGTGATAAAGTGAGACTCTATCTACAAAAAAAAAAAAAAAAAAGGAATTACAATCCATTCATGTGGGATGTAAATGAAAATTATTCACAAACTACACATTAATTATAAATACATGTAATCAAACAATCAAAGGATATATCCCAAAGTTCTATATACTGGTTTGGCCATACATGTAAGCAAAATGAGTCTTTCTGATTAAATATTTAAAACTTACCCTCAGGATGAGACCCTGATGTGGCTGCTGTTTCATGCCAAGAGCTTTCTGTTCCATGAGTTACTGGGGTGGCATCGGTACTTCCAGTAGGAATTTCTTGCCATACTTTGGCATTAGGATTTAAACCAGTTCCTTTAGATGTTACCTGCTAAATAATCATATGATCTATGGTAAATTTCAAATGTCAGGGCATGAAAATCATAAATTTAGATAAAAGGCCTTTTGCATTACATTTAAATGAGAAGGAAAACTCTAGTAACAATGTTAAATACAAAAAATAATTTAATAGTAAGCAACATTAAAGTTTTTGATCAACTTGACAATATTAAACTTTAAAAGCAGATTTGATCTATATAAAATGTAGCTACCTAGGCTCAGCGCCCATAGCACAATAGTTATGGCACCAGCCACA
>NW_003852438.1:4799774-4809094 GCF_000181295.1 Otolemur garnettii | reverse complement strand
CCTGTAGTCCCAGCTACTTGGGAGAATGAGGCAAGAGAATTGCTTAAGCCCAAGAGTTTGAGGTTGCTGTGAGTTGTGATGTCACAGCACTCTACTGAGAGCAACATGAGACTGTCTCAAAATAAATAAATAAATTTAGCTACCTATATCAGAAAATGTAGAGCTATAAAATACTATTAAAATAGAAATACTACTTTATCCCCAAACCTACCTGTAAAGCTTATAACATTATTCAAGTTTTGGCCAGGCACAATGGCTCATGCCTGTAATCCCAGCACTTGGGAGGCTGAGGCGGGTGGAATGCCTGAGCTCACAGGTTTGAGACCAGCCTGAGCCAGAACGAGACCCTGTCTCTAAAAAATAGCCCAGCACTGTGGCGGGCACCTATAGTCCCAGCTACTTGGGAGGCTGAGGCAAGAGGATCACTTGAACCCAAGAGTTTGTGGTTGCTGTGAGCTAGGACACCAGGGCACTCTACCAAGGGTGACCAAGTGAGACTCTGTATCAAAAAAAAAAAATTCATTCAAGTTGTTCATATATCTTTGAGATGTGTGTATGCACATCTATAGCAAATTTTTTAGTTATCTACAGCAGTTGTCCAGAGTACATAATTTTTATTGCTATCTAAGCCGTGACAGAGACGTTTAAGTCTAAATGATTCTATCACTGGAAATTTTTCTAAAGTCAAAAGCAGTGATCTGCCTTATACTGGAATGCTCTTTCCCACCCATTCTCAACATGTACGTTCTTAATGTGCACAACATAACTCCATTAACTATTTATTTATTTATTTTGAGACAGAGCCTCAAAGCTGTCCCCCTGGGTTGAGTGCCGTGGCATCACAGCTCACAACAACCTCCAACTCCTGCGCTCAAGCGAGTCTCCTGCCTCAGCCTCCCAAGTAGCTGGGACCACAGACGCCCGCCACCAACACCCAGCTATTTTTGGTTGCAGCCATCATTGTTGTTTGGCGGGCCTGGGCTGGATTTGAACCCTCCACCTTAGGTGTATGTGGCTGGCTTCTTAGCCACTTGAGCCACAGGCGCTGAGCCATACATCAACTATTTAAATGCTGCCATTTAAAGTGATCTTTTGCAGCTGCACACAGTGGTTCACGCCTGTAATCCTAGCACTCTGAGAGGCTGAGGCAGTTGGATTGCTTGAGCTCAGGAGAGACTAGCCTGAGCAAGAGCGAGATCTCATTTCTATTAAAATAGAAAGAAAAAAAACAACAAATACCCCAAAACCCCACTAGTTGGGTGTTGTGGTGGGCACCTATATTGCCCGCTACTCCAGACGCTAAGACAAGAGGATTGCTCAAGCCCAGGGATTTGAGGTTGTTGTGAGCTATGACACCATGGCACTCTCCTCAGGGCAGAGTGAGATTCTGTCTCAAAAAAATTTTTAAAAATTTAAATAAAATGCGATCTTTTCCAAGCATTATCTAATCAGAGACCCACAGAAGTGAAAAACAGACACTGAGGTGGGGTGGAGGGGATAAGAAGGTATGAAAATACATAGAGAAAGGAAGAAGAGAGAGAGGTGGGATGCACAGATATACTCACTCTCACTTAGTCCAACCAAAGAACAGGGTTTGATCCTTTTCAAGTACCTTAATGACCCCACAAAACATTCATCCCCTTTCCAGTAAGTTACTTTTGACTGTTTTCTCAACTGTAGGTCAGTTGCTTTGACGGCAAAAGGCAGAAAATTAACTAATGGAAGCTTATTACCTGCAGATTCTGAGAATTCAGCAAGAATCTGTCAAATTCCCTACTGAAAGGAGTTCTTAACATTGACCCCGGGTAATGAGGTTTAAAAAAAAAAAAATCAGCCTATGAGGTATCACCAACATCCACCGATAGCCAACCAAGGAAAAATTCTGAATAGGCAGAACTACAGAGCCCCCAGACACAGTTGTTAAGACTCAGCTTCTGGGTGGCCTACCTATAATTCCTGCAATTATAGCCCAGGAAATTCCCCTGTACTCTACTTAAAACACTTTTTTGTTTCACTTTACATTTTTTTAGAGATGGGGTCTTGCTTACGCTGGAGTACAGTAGCCCAGTCATAGCTCACTATAACCTTTAATTCCCAGGCTCAAGTATTCCTCCTGCCTCAGCCTCTTGAGCAGTTACAACTATAGGGAAGCACCACCATGCTCAGCTAATTTCTTTTTATTTTTTGTAGAGACAGTATTACACTAGGCTGGCCAGGCTGGTCTCAAACTCCTGCCCTCAAGTCATCCTCCCAAGTCAGGGTCCCAAAATGCTGGGATTACCAGTATGAGCCAACTCACCTAGCCTTTTACCTGTACGCTTCTACTAAACTGATTTTTTACTTGCGTTTCAGGGAGTTTCCATACTGTGCAAATAACATGACTTAAGTGTATGAATTGATGAAACAATATTGGTTAAGTACACTCTACTGCCTATCATATTTTTGTGTGTGTCCTTACATCACCTGAAAAGAAAGGTTTCAAAATTTAATCTGAGGAAAAGAAGGATCAGTCAGACACAATGTCCTTTTCCATATCTAGATTCACTCATATCTTGGGAACAAGCGCTGAGCCTTAAATTGATGGTGGTAGTAGAAAATATTTTATCACTGACACTGTTTAAGATTTTGTAGGTGGCTCGGTGCGGTGCCTGTAGCACAGTGGTTACAGCACTGGCCACATACACCGAGGCTCAAACCTGGCCTAGGCCAGCAAAACAATGGCAACTGCAAAAATAAATAAATAAATAAAATAAAGGCTGGGCATTGTGGCAGATGCCTGTAGTTCCAACTACTTGGGAAGCTGAGGCAGGAGAATCACTTAAGCCCAACGGCTCAGAGGTTGCTGTGAGCTGTGACACATGGCACTCTACCTAAGGTGACCAAATGAGACTCTGTCTCAAAAAAAAAAAAAAAAAAAGACCTGGCTCCTGGGAGCTTTGGCATTGATGAAGCAGATGACAATGATAGAGAAGAGAAGATGCTGGAGCTCCCCATAAGGGTGATAACCTCAGGTTCTTTATGCATAGTTTCTAATTTCTAACTGACTGCAAAACAGAACTATGAAGAGTTTGTGACAGTCTATCACTCTTACCGTGTGAACAGTATTTAATTTTATAATAAAAAATTTTTTGAGTAGGGCGCCAGCCCCATATACGGAGGGTGGTGGGTTCAAACCCGGCCCCAGCCAAACTGCAACAAAAAAATAGCCGGGCATTGGGGGGGGGGGCACCTGTAGTTCCAGCTACTTGGGAGGCTGAGGCAAGAAAATGGCCTAAGCCCAAAAGCTGGAGGTTGCTATGAGCTGTGATGCCTCTGTACTCTACCAAGGGCGATATAGTGAGACTCTGTTTCAAAAAAATAGACAACGACTGAGGCTCTAGAATCACTCTTGAATCCAAACACAGTACAAATATGAACTATATTGTGATCCTGAGAAAGTTTCTTAACTCATCTGTGCCTTAATTTTATCAAGTGTAAATTGAGTTAAGAATTCCTTATTTTGGCTCGGCGCCTGTGGCTCAAGTGGCTAAGGCACCAGCCACATACACCTAAGGTTGCGGGTTTGAATCCAGCCCGGGCCCACCAAACAACAATGACGGCTGCAACCAAAAAATGGCCAGGTGTTGTGGCAGGCACCTGTGGTCCCAGCTACTTGGGAGGCTGAGGCAGGAGACTCGCTTGAGTCCAGGTGTTGGAGGTTGCTGTTAGCTGTGAGGCCACGGCACTCTACCCAGGGGGACAGCTTGAGGCTCTGTCTCCAAAAAAAAAAAAAAAAAAGAGAATTCCTTATTTTATTGCCGTTTTTGACTGGGGCCAGGTTTGAACCCGCCACCTCCAGTATATGGGGCCAGCACTCTACTCCTTGAGCCACAGGCACCACCCCAAGAATTCCTTATTTTAAAAACAAAATTATATTAATGCTTGAAAAGTAGTTAACAGTATAAATAGTCCATATTTTTTTTTTTTACATGTATAAAGTATGTTGGTTTTTGGCCAGGCATGGTGGCTCATGCCTATAATCCTAGCACTCTGGGAGGCTGAGATGGGCAGACTGCTTGAGCTTATAAGTTCAAGACCAGTTTCAATAAGAGTGAGACCCCATCTCTAAAAAAAAAAAATCCAGGCATTGTGGTGGGCGCCTGTAGTCCCAGCTGCATGGGTGGCTGAGACCACAGAATCTCTTACGCCCGGGAGTTTGGAGCTGCTATGAGCTAAGGGCACTCTACCAAGGGCAACATAGTGAGTACTATTTGTCTCAAAAACAACAACAACAAAAAAAAGTATGTTGGGTTTGAATAGAAGGCAATTTTGATGTCTCACCTTCAAATGTACTACTCAAACACCAACATAAGTTAAAAGTGAACTACTATGGTGGAGGGGCCTGGTGCGTAAGCCTCTAATACTTGCACTCTGGGAGGCAAAGGTGGGAGAATTGCTTGAGGTGAGGAATTCAAGAGCAGCCTTAGTAAGAGCAATACTCCTTCTCTACAAAAAATAGAAAACTTAGTAAGGTGTGGTAGCACGCACCTGTAGTCCTAGCTACTCAGGAAGCTGAGGCAGGATTGCTTGAGCCCAAGAGTTTGAGGTGGCGGTAAGCTCAGATGCCACAGCACTCTTATCCAGGGTGACAGAGTGAGACTGCCTTAAAAAAAAAAAAAAAAAAAAAAAAAAGGTTGGTTGCAGTGGCTCACACCTGTAATCCTAGCATTCTGGAAGGCCAACGCAGGTGTGGACTACCTGAGCCCAGGAGTTCGAGACCAGCCTGAGCAAGAGCTAAACCTCATCTCTGGGGGGAAAAAAATAGCCAGGCATTGTGGCAGGCGCCTATAGTCCCAGCTACTTGTGAGGCTGAGGCAAGAAAATCACTCGAGCCCAAGAGTTTGAGGTTGCTGTGAGCTTTGACACCATTCTACCAAGGGAGACAGAGTGAAACTATCTCAAGAAAAAAAAAAAAAAAAGACAGAAAGAGGCTCGGTGCCTGTGGCTCAAGTGGCTAAGGCGCTAGCCACATACACCTAAGGTGATGGGTTCGAATCCAGCCCGGGCCCCCAAAACAACAATGCTGGCTGCAACCAAAAAAAAAAAAAAAAGAAATAGCTAGGTGTTGTGGTGGGCGCCTGTAGTCCCAGCTACTTGGGAGGCTAAGGCAGGAGAATTGCTTAAGCCCAGGAGATAGAGGTTGCTGTGAGCTGTAATGCCACGGCACTCTACCCAGGGGGACAGCTTGAGGCTCTGTCTCAAAAAAAAAGAAAGAAAAAAGTACACATATATACACAAACATGAAAGTAAAGTACTGGGTAGCATCTGTAGCTCAAGGAGTAGGGCACCAGCCCCATATACCAGAGGTGTGTGTATATATATACCAGCCCAGCCCAAAAACTGCAAAAAAAAAAAAACAGAAAAAAGAAAAAAAAAAAGAAAAGAAAGTAAAGTACTATATTTTATGCTTCCTAGATTAGCAAAGCACTTAAAAATAATTCCTGGGCTGGAATAAAATTGGCAAACATCCTTTATAGGAGACTATATAAGATAGCGCCAACTCATATTTCCATGTTAGTATTATTTATGGAAATCAAGAAATGAAAATAACCCAAAGTCAGAGAAGAAATTTAAGTAACTGTAGTACATTCACTAAGTAAAGTGCCATACAACCATTCTGTTATCATAAAGATACCACAATACCACATTCTATTAGATATAAAGGGGAACTAATATATTACAAATAAAAACTGCTGTTTATTAAACTATAATAAATCAAATATTGTAAGATGTATCTCACTTTTCCAAGAAGTCAAAATGTACTAAAATGGGCACATGTGGAAAAGTATCAAAAATAGAAAATTTTTTCACATAATAACTATGGGGGAAAAACCCATAACTACCATAGCACAAACAAATTTGTTAAGCAATTCTGCAGGCGAGGCACTGTACTAAATACACACATCATGTCACCTACTTTTTTTCATAGACGGAGTCTTGCTCTGCTACCCCTAATAGAATGCACTGGCATGATCATTACTCACTGCAATCTCAAACTCCTAGGCTCAAAACAATCCTCCTGTCTTAGCCTCCCAAGTAGCTAGAACTACAGACCTGCATCATCTAATTTTTCTATTTTTAGTCTAGTCTCAAACTCCTGACCTCAAGCAATCCTCCTGTCTAGGCTGCCCAGAGTGCTAGGATTACAGGCATGAGCCACTTTGTCCAGCCTCACCTACTTCTTTCTTTTTTTTTGCAGTTTTTGGCCGAGGCTGGGTTTGAACCCGCCACTTCTGGCATATGGGGCCAGCACCCTACTCCTTTGAGCCACAGGCGCCGCCCAGCCTCACCTACTTCTTAAAAAAATTCTCATGTACAAATACTTCCCTTTTACAGATTACACTGAGAGATTAAGTATGAAGTCAGCATTCAAACCCAGACAGCCTAACTCCAGAAAGAGGATTAACCAACCACACAATGATTAAAACTCAGATTATTACAATTGCAAAAAGTGCCTAAGCACAGGGATATGGGCTAGAAGAGAACATGATCTAGTATATAATCAGACCAGCGATAAGACTGTTTTTCCCCTTATGAAATACTCCATTAAAATGTTGCTTTAATTTGAATCATAAAAACAATGAAACTCTGATATCAAACGTTCAAAAAATTATGGAACTTAAATAAAAGTTTATCATATCTATTGGAGAGTCTTCAAGCCAGAGCATAAATGTTAGCGCCTAGTACATTAAAATAAAAGATTAGTCTGTGCCTTTTTAGCCTACATATATATAAAGTATTATTTTAATTTTATACTAATCAGTATTACTTAACTTTACATAAACATTGGCCATTTTCTTTGATCATCATTCTTTCTTGTATTTCAGATCCTTTAAAAATCATTTTCCTTCTGCTATAAGGAAATCCTTCAGAATTTTTAGTTAAGTTCTCTGAAGTTGTGGTTTCTTGGAAAATACCTTTATTTTTACCATCCATCCTTGCTACATACAGAATTCTTTTTTTTTTTTTTTTTTTTTTGAGACAGCATCTATTAACCTTGGTAGAGTGCTATGGTGTCATAGCTCACAGCAACCTCAAACTTCTTCACTCAACCCTCTTCCTTCAGCCTCTCAAGGGAGAATATATGTGCCTGCCACAATGCCTGGCTAACTTTTTTTCTATTTTTAGTAGAGATGAGTTCTTGCTCAGGCTGAACTTCTCAGCTCAAGCAATCCATCGGCCTTGGCCTTCCAGAGTCCTAGTACTACAGATACTGGCTGTATATAGCTGTGTGAACCATTGCACACAGCCATATACAGAATTCTAAATAAACACACATTCACTTTCAAGCACATTAAAGGTATTCACTGCTCTCTGGTTTGTACTACTGCTAATAACAAATCAGCCACCAGTGTAGCTGCCATTTTTAATCTCTTTTCTCTGTGCTACTTTTTTTTTTTTTTTTTTGAGACAGAGTCTCAAGCTGTCCCCTGGGTAGAGTGCCTTGGCATCACAGCTCAGAGCAACCTCCAACTCCTGGGCTTAAGCGAGTCTCCTGCCTCAGCCTCCCAAGTAGCTGGGACCACAGGCGCCCGCCACAACGTCCGGCTACTTTTTGGTTGCAGCCATCATTGTTGTTTGGCGGGCCCTGGGCTGGATTCAAACCCACCACCTTAGGTGTATATGGCTGGCACCTTAGCCACTTGAGCCATAGGCGCTGAGCCTCTCTGTGCTACTCTTTATCAATCACTACATTTTGCATCATTAAGTCAAAGTGTGAATTCTTTTTAATTTATTGCACTTGGGATCCATTGAGCTCCCTGAAATCTAATACGTCTTTCATCAGTTCTGTAATATTCTCAACCATTATCTCTTCAAATACTGTCTCTCCACCAACTAACTGCTCTATTATTTCCTCTGGAACTCCAATAAAATATGCATCCTACTTTCTCATCCTATATTCCACACTTACATATAACTCTATCATTTTTCATTTTTTCGTCTCTTTAGTTGTATTTTGTCAATTTCTTATGATGTTTCTTCTAGTACATCAATTCTCTCAAGCTGTTTCTAAGTTGCTATTCACATTGTCTAGTAAATTTCTTTTTGTTTTTTTCAAGACAGTTTCACTCTACTCCCCTGGGTAGAGTGCCGAAGTGTCACAGCTGACAGCAACCTCAATCTCTTGGGCGCAAGCAATTCTCTTGCTTCAGCCTCCCAAGTAGCTGGGACTACAGGTGCCGGGCACAAAGCCTGGCTATTTGTAGAGATGGGGGTCTTGCTGTGGCTCGGGCTGGTCTCGAACCTGTGAGCTCAGGCAATCCACTCACCTTGGCCTCCCAGAGAGCTAGGATTACAGACATGAGCCATTGTGCCCAGACCTTATCTAGTAAATTTCTATGCTCTCTTTTTATATTAGATTTATTCCTTTTTTCTTTTCTATTCTTTTTTTAAGAGATAGAGTCTCACTTTATTGCCTTTGATAGAATGCTGGGGGCATCACAGCTCACAGCAACCTCCAACTCCTGGGCTTAAGCGATTCTCTTACCTCAGCCTCCCAAGTAGCTGGGACTACAGGCACCCACCACAATGCCTGGATATTTTATATTGCAGTTTGGCTGGGACTGGGTTCAAACCTGCCACCCTCAGTATATGGGGGCAGTCTGAGCCAGTCACTGAGCCACAGGTGCTGGTCCCTCCCTTTTTTTTTTTAAATTGAGACAGAATCTCACTTTGTCACCTTTGGTAAAGTACCATGGTCATAACTCACAGCAACCTCAAACTCCTGGGCTCAAGCAATTCTCTTGGCTCAGCATCCCTAGTAGATGCAACTACAGATGACCACCACAAGGCCTGGCTATTTTTTTGTTGTTGTTTGTTTAGTAGGCCCGGGGTGGGTTTGAATCTACCAGCCCCCCGAGCATGTGGCCATTGCCCAAACCACTGAACTATGGGCGCCCAACCTTTATATATAGTTTTCATCTCTTAAAGTTCCTTATGTTTCTTTTCCTAAATATGTCTGATCAAATTTTTTGTTTCTTTTTTCTTTTTTTTGGAGACAGAGTCTCAAGCTGTCATTGGTAGAGTGCTGTGTGTTGTTACAGCTCACAGCAGAAACCTCAAACTCTTGGGCTTAAGCGATTCTCTGCCTCAGCCTCCCAAGTAGCTGGAACTATAGGTGTCCGCCACAACACCCAGCTATTTTTTTGTTGTAGTTGTCATTGTTGTTTGGCAAGGCCTGGGCTGAGTTCGAACCTGTCAGCCCCTATGTATGTGACCAGTGGCATAACCACTGAACTACAGGCACCAGGTCAAACTTTTTGTTTGTTTCTTTTTTTTTT
>NW_003852438.1:4797369-4798784 GCF_000181295.1 Otolemur garnettii | reverse complement strand
TAAAAAAAAAAAAAAAACAATTGACAACTGCAACAAGAAATAGCTGGCCTTTATGGCAGGGGCCTGTAGTCCCAGCTACTTGGGAGGCTGAGGCAGGAGAATCACTTAAGCCCAAGAGTCGGAGGTTGCTATGAGCTGCGACACCACAGCACTGTACCCTGAGGGACAGCTTGAGACTGTCTTTAAAAAAAAAAAAAAAAGAACATGACGTTTTACATTATCAAAACTCCTAAGTTTCCATATACCTTGGGCCCCCAATTTCTTTTTTTCTTTTTCTTTTTTTGAGCCAGAGCCTCACTTTGACACCCAGTGCTATGACGTCATAGCTCGCAGAAACCTTAAACTCCTGGGCTCAAGTATTCTCTTGCCTCAGCCTTCCAGATAGCTGGGACTTACAGGCATCCGCCACAAAGCCCAGCTATTTTTAGAGATGGGGTCTCACTCTTGCTCAGGCTGGTCTCAAACTCCTGACCTCAAGCAATCCACTGGCCTTGGCCTCCTAGAGTGCTAGGATTACAAGCATGAGCCACCACACCTGGCCCAGCAAATTTCATTTGTTTTAGTCATTGCTTCTTTGTCTCCCTCATTATTTGTACTCTATTACCACTATACTGTATTAGAATACTTTGTAGAAATGTGTTCTTTGCATTTGTGCAAAGGACTCCAGAAAGGCAGAGACTAGCTTTTCCTCTTCTTTATGTTTGGCAAATGTATTTACCATTCTGAGGGTCAGAAGATCACACAGAGCAGATGAAATCTTCCTTTTCCTCAGTTTAAAATGGAAGTTTTTTACTATCTAGTGCTTCTTGGCTTTTGGATTCATGGCTGCTACAAGCTTTTACACTAACAGCAAAACCAGTAACAAAATGCAAATCTGTATAGAAAGAGTGAAAGTATCTTTGAAGTACCATGAATGACTATAGAAAGGTCCTGGTAGAGGCAGTGCCTGTGGCTCTGTGAGTAGGGCGCTGGCCCCATATACCGAGGGTGGTGAGTTCAAACCAGGCCCCAGCCAAATTGCAACAAAAAATAGCCAGGCATTGTGGTGGGAGCCTGTAGTCCCAGCTACTTGGGAGGCTGAGGCAAGAGAATCGCCTAAGCCCCGGAGTTGGAGGTTGCTGTGAGCTGTGACTCCGAAGCACTCTACCAAGGGTAATAAAGTGAGACTCTGTCTCTTAAAAAAAAATTTAAAAAAACAGAAAGGTCCTTGCTTAGAGGTGCAATGTCCTCATATCATGTAATTAACTCAAGGAGGAAACAAATTAATTTTTCATATAGCCTCACCATGCCAGACACCTATTTAAAAACTTCTAAGCAGAAATTTTAGAAGGTAGTACTATTTGCCACTATATAGAGACAGTAACAGTGCTTGCTGTACAAACAGCATCTTACCAAAGTTTTTTTTTTTTTTTTTT
>NW_003852438.1:4788799-4797274 GCF_000181295.1 Otolemur garnettii | reverse complement strand
GATTCTCTTGCCTCAGCCTCCAGAGTAGCTGGGACTACAGGTACCCGCCACAATGCCCAGCAATTTTTTTTTTTTTTTGGTTGCAATTTGGCCGGAGCCGGGTTTGAACCTGCCACCCTCAGTACATGGGGCCACCCCCTTACCAAAGTTTTTAATCAATCAGTATTTAAATCCACTCTGGGTAATTTAAGCCGAAAGGTAATTAATTTACTTAAAGGACAGCATCACTGCCACTATGTTACTGGGAAAGCTGAAAAAGCAGATGCAAAGATAATACCACCTAAGATAACAGTTGCAGAAGTGGCCTAATGAAAAAACCATTGTCCCTGCCATCACTAGGCTCTAAATGAAAAAACTGGAATCCACTATAAACTTTACCACTGCCAACACCAAAGCCACATTCATCTCTGTCAGGAAGTCAATCTATAACTGTTATCTTCACTTAAACCTGACCATCTCCCATTGCCAGTGCTAACTGGAAAATGTTAAGTTTTGAACAGAATGTTCACTTCCTAAAAAAAGAACAAAATAACACTCACTTCCTTACAGAGTACACTTTCAAAGTCATCTCTGAGTGTATCTTGACTAGTGATAATAGGTCACACACCTGCATCCATGTAGGTAAAAAAGAATCTGGGGGCTGGTGCCTGTGGCTCAGTGGGTAGGGCACAGGCCCCATATACCGAGGGTGGCAGGTTCGAACTCGCCCCGGCCAAACTGCAACAACAACAACAAAAGAATCTGGGAATTCTGGGAATTTGAGTTTTTACTAGTACATACACTGGAGATGTCTGACTCACAACATGGAGATTTCTGTGCATGTAGACTAATCAAAAATCGGAAGACCCCCAAATATGACAAATAGTCTCAGTAAGAGATTAAGGCTAATGTTTAACACACAAAACACTAGTCATATATGATTTATAAATAAATATTCAAATATTGGTAGATTATTCTCAAAATCTTCCCTCTTATTTAGTGAATGCACTGTGCTATTAAATACTTAGTGAATAAAAACAATTAAAAGTATATGCCTTTGGGCAGCATTCCTACCCATAAATCAGATGGGTTCCTTGCGTATTAAGGGTGTCAAGAATAATCGAAGTGTAGTGTCTATGTTATATAAATAAGCAGTACCCCTGGGCATACTTATACCAACACATTAACAGACTACAATTACTAAGATATCTGTCAAACAGGGAAAATGTGCACAGGACAGGCAGAAATAGTTAATTACAAAATGCCATGTATGTATTGAACAGCCCGGACTTAATACCATAGAACAAAATCAGTTCACTACTAAAATTATGTAACTCTGAAGAGTTGGCAATGTTAATCAAACACCTTAAATACATGCTTTCTTTAGACTAGAAATTACACTAGTCTGATTTACTCAAGACATACAGAAAAACTTGTAAGTATAAGAGCTTTTGCTACACTAATTTTATTACAGTGAAAAATTAAAAACACTAGTCATATAGTGTTTTTCACTATAAAAACTGCATTTTTTCAACAACTGAAGTTCGTTCACATAACACAATGTGCCAGAACCTTAAAACTAGATTGTATGTAAAACTGGTGAAATCTGAGTAAGTTCTGTGGACTGTATCAACATCGATTTGCAGTTCTTGTTTTTTTTTTTTTTTTAATGGAAACAGAGTGTCATTTTCGTCACCTTTGGTAGAGTGCTGTGGTGTCACTGCTCACAGCAATCTCCAACTCTTTTTTTTTTTTGAGACAGAGCCTCAAGCTGTCCCTCTGCGTAGAGTGCTATGGCATCACAGCTCACAGCAACCTCCAACTCCTGGGCTCAAGCGAGTCTCCTGTTTCAGCCTCCCAAGTAGCTGGGACCACAGGCGCCCGCCACAACACCCAGCTATTTTTTGGTTGCAGCTGTCACTGTTGCTTGGTGGGCCCGGGCTGGATTCGAACCCGCCACCTTAGGTGTATGTGGCTGGCACCTCAGCTACTTGAGCCACAGGCACCAAGCCAATCTCCAACTCTTGGGCTCAAGCGATTCTCTTGCCTTAGCCTGCCAAGTAGCTGGGACTCCAGGCAGCCGCCACAACACTTGGCTACTTTTAGAGATGGGGTCTTGCTCTGGCTCAGGCTGAACGTATGAGCTGAGGCAATCTACCAGCCTCAGCCTCCCAGAGTACTAGAATCAAGCCACCTCACCAGGCCACACAATTTGCAGTTCTTTATATATTATGGTTATGTAAGATACTACTACTGGGGAAACTGGGCAGAGAGAACAGAGGACCATTCTATACACTGTTTTGCAACATTTGGTGAATCTATAATTATAATCATGTGCTGCACAGATAAAACAGTGGTCCTGTATGATTATAACGGCTATATAATACAGCCCAGAGGTATAGTAGTCTATACCTACCTAGGTTTGTATGAGTAAACCCTGATGTTCACATGATAGAAGCCACCTAACACGACACATTGCTTGGAATATATGTCCATCATTAAGTGATGCTTGACTATTTTAAAATAAAGTTTTGGGGCAGCACCTGTGGCTCAGTGGGTAGGGCACCGGCCCCACATACAGAGGGTAGCGGGTTCAAACCCAACCCCAGCCAAACTGCAACAAAAAAATAGCCAGGCGTTATGGTGGGTGTCTGTGGTCCTAGCTACTCAGGAGGCTGAGGCAAAAGAATTGCTTATTCCCAAGAGTTGGAGGTTGCTGTGAGCTGTGACACCATAGCACTCTACCAAGGGTTACAAATGCCCGGCACCTGTAGTCCCAGCTACTCAGGAGGCTGAGGCACGGGAAATCGCCTAAGCCCAGGAGTTGGAGGTTGCTGTGAGCTGTGACTTCACAGCACTCTACTGAGGGCCATAGTGAGACTCTATCTCTAAAACTAAAAACCTCCCAAACCTATAAAACCTACTTTTCATCCAGCAACTTCAAAGTCCTACCAGAAAATGCTTAGGGGTATTTTATGAAAATTAAAAATGAGGTTCAGAGCCCGTAGCAGTGGTTATGGTGCCATTCACATACACAGAAGGTGACAGGTTCAAACCCTGCACAAACAACTGCAACAAAAAATAGCCAGGCATCACACAGAGTCCTGAGTTGGCTGGTCCTTCCTCCCTTTCCTTTCCTATTGTTCTTGTGTTCAATTAAAAAAAAAAAATAGCCAGGCATTATGGCGGGGGCTTGTAGTCCCAGCTGCTTGGGAGGCTGAGGCAAGAGAATAGCTTAAGCCCCAGAGTTTGAGGTTGCTGTGGTGACATAGTCATACTCTGCCTAAAAAAAAAAGAAAGAAAAGTACATTGAAAACTAAACTAGGAATTCTTCACTCATTCTTTGAAAGAAAAGTAACATTTATAAAAGACAATTCATAATAACCTCAAATTAGGTACTATTATCGTCCGTGTCTCTCTTAAAGAAAGTTAACTTAACTTGAAGTAAAGTTACCCGTCCAAGTTTACATAGCTAATTAAGGCAGAGCCAAGGATTTAAAATAAACCTAGTAGTTTGGAGAGTGTATCTTCTAATTCAATACATTACAGTTGCTTTAGAGGTAACTTTTGGACAAGTTATAGTTTATGTAAGGAATACTACAATCTCCTTTCTAAGTCAAATAGTCCCTAGCCCCAGTTTTTCCTAGAATGGCTAAGGATCCAGAAGAAATGAATTGCACAGAAAACAGCCACCATAGGACAGAGGTCAATTCAGATCTTCAGTGATTTCTATCAAAGTCCATAGTATACCTATTTTCCTTTTTTTTTTTTTTTTTTTTTGAGACAGAGCCTCAAGCTGTCCCCCTGGCTAGAGTGCTATGGCATCACAGCTCATAGCCACTTCCAACTCCTGGGCTGAAGCGAGTCTCCTGCCTCAGCCTCCCAAGTAGCTGGGATCACAGGCGCCCGTCCACCGCAACGCCTGGCTATTTTTTTGGTTGCAGCTGCCATTGTTGTTTGGCGGGTCTGGGCTGGATTCGAACCCACCACCTTAGGTGTATGTGGCTGGCGCCTTAGCCACTTGAGCCACAGGCGCTGAGCCAGTATACCTATTTTCAATTAAAGAAAAAATAAAATATTCACAGTAACTTATATAATAAATTCACCCTCTATAAAAAGGCACTTCTAAGAGGCCTGGCATGATTACATGCCTGTAATCCAAGCACTCTAGGAGGGTGAGGCAAGAGGATTGCTTGAATCTAAGAGTTTGAGGTTACTGTGAACTATGAAGCCAAAGCACTCTACCCTTTGCTTATCAGTGGTGACAGATAACAGGAAAAATATTCACTTTTTTTTTTTTTTGCTCATCAGCCTTCGTTAGTGTTTTTGAATTTAATTTGTGACCCAAGACAACTCTTCTTCCAATACAGGGCAGAGAAGCCAAAAAGTTGGATACCCCTGCAAGGGTGTGGAAGCTTCACACTGGCAGCAACTTTTTTTTTTTTTTGAGGTAGAGTCTCACTATGTCGCTCTCAGTAGAGTGCGTGGTGTCACAGCTCACAGCAACCTCAAACTCTTGGGCTTAAGCAATTCTCTTGCCTCAGCCTTCCAAGAAGCTGGGACTATATAGGTGCCCACCACAACACCTGGCTATTTTTTGGTTGTAGTTGTCATTGTTGTTTAACAGCCCCAGTGTATTTTATGGTGCCCTAACCACTGAGCTAGGGACACTGAGCCAATGGCAGCAACTTTTGTCTATGGATTACTGCTTTCTAGCACCACGAAGAGTGATTAGCATATAGGAGGCCAAGAATAAAATCTCTTGAATCAATGAATGAATACTCTAGGTCAGTGCTTCTGAAGCTTTCATATGCCTAATAATCACCAGAGGATCTTCATAAAATGAAGACTCTGAATCAGTCATTCAAGGGTAGGGCTATATAGAGCTTATATTCTAACAAGTCCCTGGGTTAAAGAAACTTGCTGTTAAACTGAGGATCACACTTCGAATAGCAAAGTAACTGGATTACAAGATCATTCATTTTCCTCAAACTCTCCAGGTTGTCAAGAATCTGAAATCACCCTTTCTATTGTGGAAGAAAACATGTAGTTTATTCACCAATAAAACTATTACTACTGGGTGGCGCCTGTGGCTCAGTGAGTAGGGTGCCAACCCCACGTATCAAGGGTGATGAGTTCAAACCCAGCCCTGGCCAAATTGCAACAAAAAAATAGCTGGGCGTTGTGGGAGACACCTGTGGTCCCAGCTACTCAGGAGGCTGAGGCAGGAGAACCACCTAAGCCCAGGAGTTGGAGGTTGCTGTGAGCTGTGACACTACAGCACTCTACCAACAGCAATAAAGTGAGCCGCTATCTAAAAAAAAAAAAAAAAAAACCCTTCCCATTTGAAAAAAAAAAATTTACTACTAATTCTCTAGTATCAGAGGAAAAGAGAGGTAGGCGTATCTTCCCACTACCCCAATTAGATGGCATCTATTGTTTATCAAAAAAACCCTGAGGCCTCCATAGATAAATGGTACTTAACCTTTTGGGGGATGATCACGGACTGTTCTGAAAATACAAAGGTACAGATTTCTAAAGTTCTATGTGAGACTCATGAATCCCCTCATTTAAAGATTAAGAACTGTATTAATAGAGACCTGATATGTAACAATTTTTAAAGATTAAGAACTCTATTATTAATAGATACCTAGAGTTTAAATAATTTAGCCAGCTGATAGTCAATGGCTAACAACCATACACAAATGATCTTAAACGTACCTTGAAATTCAAATACCAATATTAAATATCAATATAATTCTTTTTAGAATGGGGTGTCAATTTATCCAATCCCTTGTTACTTTCATATGTAAATGACCAGAAAAAAAGAGGTGAGAATTATCTTTCACAGCTCACATTGAGATAGTCCTTATGTACCATATATCATTCTAAGTGTTTTACCATAACTGTCAATCCTCATTATAGTCCTATAAAATATTAATATTAGTATTAACTTCAACTTATAGATAAGGAAACTGAGAAAGAGGTTGAACAACTTGCCTGAGGGCACAAATTGAAAGTATCCCAGCCTCAGCAGGGATTTGGACCCAGGCAGCCTGGCCTCAGAGTCTATGTTTTTAACTACTCTTTTATGTAACTTTGTATATAAAGATGTATCTTACTATCACTCCACCACTGCCCTAGTTTCTTTCCTTCTCAAACTCAAAAGGTCAGAATACTATTTTCCTTGATGAACCGCAACTTTGTCTTATAAATTTACATTTCCCATAGCCAATTTATTTATTTTTTTTTTTGAGACAGAGTTTCACTCTGTTGCCCAGGCTAGAGTGCCATGATATCAGCCTAGCTCCCAGCAACCTCAAACCCCTAGGTTCAAGTGACCCTCCTGCCTCAGCTTCCCAAATAGCTGGGACTATAGGCTAATTTTTTTTCTATTTTTAGTAGAGAAAGGTTTTGGCTCTTCCTCAGGATGATCTGGAAATCCTGAGCTCAAGCAATCCTCTTGCTGCTTCCATCTTCCAAAGTGCTAGATTACAGCCCCCAGCCCCCACAGCCAATTTAATAATAAATATTTTATTGCCAATTTATGTGTTTATGTTGTTTTCTTAATTATGTGGAAAAAGAAAAAAAAAGAACTCTTGCCAATATGCACACAGTGAACTTCTGATGTCTTCTGAAAATTTAAATTTGCTGAAGCTTTATTTTCTTTAGAGAAACAAAAATTATCACATACTTGCTCAGAAAAGGGTTTTAAAAAGTTACACAAAGCAGGACATTTTTTAGGATGAAACAGGGTCATCTGTCCGAGAAAGTAGGTATACACTGTGACTACTATCCAGGGCAAAATAAAGAGGTATTGTCACTGTTACCTGTTTTGTAGTAAGTAGTATCAAATATAACCAATTATGCTTTGCATTCCTCTGTACTTTTCAGACCTGACAAGAAAATCCTTTTCTCTTATCTCAACGATATATAAACTAACTCAACAGGCTGAGCGCCCATAGCACTGTAGTTACCGTGCCAGCCACATACACCCAGGCTGGGAGGTTCGAACCCGGCCCAGGCCAGCCGAACAATGACAACTGCAACAAAAAAATAGCCAGGTGCTGTGGCAGGTGCCTGTAGTTCCAGCTACTTGGGAGTTGAGGCAAGAGAATTGCTTGAACTTCAAGAGTTTGAGGTTACTGTGAGCTGTGACGCCACGGCATTATACCGAGGGCGACATAGTAAGACTGTCTCAAAAAAAAAATTTTTTTTATATATATATATATATATAAACTCAACAGAACTTAACTCCCCACCTCCGGAGTTTGGCTTTATGCATACATACAGTTCATATCCTACTCCCAGTGACCCTCATCTAAAGTACTTTTCTGTCTTTGGTTTAGAGTCAGTCATTTAAAACTAGAGATAGTCTATGAACCAAAGATTGGCTTAAGAGAGGAAAAATGAATATATGATACTAAAATGTTTCTTTTTCTTGCACTTACTGATGTTTACACCACACACACACACAAAACCTTCAGAGTAAATACAGGGCCAGCATGGTGGCTCCCAACTGTAATCATAGCACTCTGGGAGGCCAAGGCAGGAGTATTCCTTGAGTTCAGGAGGTCTAGAGCAAGCTCCAGATCAGCCTTGGCAAAAGCAAGACCTCCATCTCTACAAAAAATAGAAAAATTAGCTAGGTGTTGTGGCAGTCTCCTATTGTCCTAACTATCGAAGGGCTAAGGCAGACGATCGCATGAACCCTGTAGTTTGAAGTTGTTGTGAGCTAGGGTGAAACTATGACACTCAAGCCTGGGCAATAGGATGAAACTGTCTCAAAGAAAGAGAAAGAAAAAAACAACCCATATATTAATTTGAAATTTAAAAAGCCAATAGTAGTGGGAAAGTGGAAATGAAAACTCAGTCATGAACTGATAATTGGGGAGAAGGTGGTTACAAGGAGAATTCTCACACATAATTAGTCTCTATGTGTATGTATGTAAGAAATTTTCGATAATAAAACTTAAAAAGAAGGCCAGGAGAAGTGGCTAACACCTGTAATTCCAGCACTCTAGGAGATGGAGGCAGGGACCAGCCTGAGCTAGAGTGAGTGAGACTCCATCTCTAAAAAACAGCCGGGTGTTGCAGCAGGTGCCTGCAGTCCCAGCTACTTGGGAGGCTGAGGCAAGAGAACTGCTTAAGCCCAAGAGTCTGAGGTTGCTGTCGGCTATGAAGCCACAGCACTCTACCAGGGGCGGGTGACAAAGTAAGACTCTGTCTCATAAAAAAAGTAAAGTGGGAGGCACCTGTGGCTCAGTGAGTAGGGTGCCGGCCCCATATACTGAGGGTGGCGGGTTCAAACCCAACCCTGGCCAAACTGCAGGCATAAATAGCCTGCATTGTGGTGAACGCCTGTAGTCCCAGCTACTTGGGAGGCTGAGGCAGGAGACTTGCCTAAGCCCAGGAGTTGGAGGTTGCTGTGAGCTGTGACGCCACAGCACTCTATCAAGGGCAATAAAGTGAGACTCTGTCTCAAAAAAAAAAAAA
>NW_003852438.1:4771640-4788527 GCF_000181295.1 Otolemur garnettii | reverse complement strand
AAAAAAAAAAAAAAAAGTAAAGTGCCTATTTGCATTTTATCATTTGTATTCCTTTAAATTTTGCATATAAATGTGTATTTTAACACACTGCAATCTTCATTCTTGGTTCAAAAGTTTTATTTCCTAGCCAGGCGTTGTGGTGGGCACCTGTAGTCCCAGCTACTTGGGAGGCTGAGGCAGGAAAATCGCCTAAGCCCAGGAGTTGGAGGTTGCTGTGAGCTGTGACTCCACAGGACTCTATCAAGGGCAATAAAGTGAGGCTCTATCTCTAAAAAATAATAATAATAAAAGTTTTATTTCCCCAAACAAAAGTATACCCCTTTTCAACTCTAACTCTAAATAAGGTAATTAATTAACTTGTTTGGTTTGCCCCAAATCAGAGCAAATTAGTAAAAAGCCTAGGATTAAAACTAAAAACTTATATATCCCTTAAATAAATCACTGCTATCTCACAGTAGTTTCTGCAATCATTAGTGATGCCACCACGGAGTTCAATAAACTTTCCAGAAATATTACTATATAAAACACAAAATCCAGAGTTTTTTGGAAGGCAGCTACATATAAACCAACAATTTACATTACAATACAGTTGTTGTGAAGATTAAATGATAGTGCCAAACTGTTATCCGCACTGTATCACAAGGCCACACACCACAAACACAACCTAATTTTGTCACAAGACATTATTCTCATATTACACAAAGGGACCAGGCCTAACAGTGGCTCATGCCTGTAATCCTAGCACTCTGGGAGGGAGTGGTGGGAGGATCCTTTGAAGTTAGGAGTTTGAGATCAGTCTGAGCAAGAGTGAGCCCATCTCTACTAAAACCAGAAAAAAAAACCTGGCCAAAAATGTGGCAGGCTTGCAGTCCCAGCTACTCTGGAGGCTGAAGCAGGAGGATCACCTAAAGCTAGGAGTTTGAGGTTGTAGTGAGCCATGATGACGACATTCCACTCTAGCCAGGGGTGACAGAACAAGAATGTCACATATATACAAAATTACACATAGCAATTTGAGGCTCAGAAGTTATATTACAGTTGGGTGCCCGTACCTCAGTAGTTAGGGCGCCAGCCACATGCACCAGGGCTGTTGGGTTTGAACCCAGCCAGGGCCTGCAAAACAATGACAACAACAAAAATAGCCAGTGGCTCGGTCCCCATAGTTCAGTGAGTAGGGCGTCAGCCACATATACATCAAGGATGGCAGGTTCAAGCCCAGCAGGTTCAAGCCCAGCCCAGGTCTGCTAAAACAATGACAACTGCAAAAAAAAAAAAATAGCTGGGCACTGTGGTGGGTGCTTGTAGTCCCAGCTACTTGGGAGGCTGAGGCAAGAGAATCGCTTAAGCCCAAGAGTTTGAGGTTGCTGTGAGCTGTGACACCACAGCACTCTATCAAGGGAAAGATAGTAAGACTATCTCAAAAAAAAAAAAAAAGTTTTATTACCTGCTTAGGTTAATTAACACCTAACATATGAAGCCAAAATTCTAAAAACCCTCACAGAAAATCACAGTACATGATATAATATAAACTATTTACAACGTTTTCAAGAAGAGTGAAAACTTGCTTCAAGTATATACTTTAAAGAAAACAAAGTTTAATCAAAGCGTATATTACAAAATGATAAATCAAAATGCCCTGAACACTATCAAAGCCAAAAGGTTGTCAGGCATGGTGGCTCACACGTATAATCCTAGTACTCTGGGAGGCTGAGGCAGGTGACTCCCTTGAGCTCAGGAGTTCAAGACCAGCCTGAGCAGGAGACAGTCTCTACTAAAAATAAATTAGCTGGATGTGGTGGCACAAGCCTGTAGTCCCAACTACTCAAGAGGTGGGAGGATCACCTGAGCCCATGAGTTTGAGGTTGCAGTGAGCTATGATGACGCCGCTGTACTCTCTCTTTCTGGTATAACATAGAAGGACTATCTCAAAAATTAAATAAATAAGGGAGGATACATAATATTCAAATATTGTTTTACATAAGCAACTTGAACTTCAGGCCAGGGGTGGTGGCTCACACCTGTAATCCCAGCACTCTAGGAGGCAGATCCATGAGGATTACTTGAGGCCAGGGGTTAAAGACTAGCCTTAAGAGCAAGATCCCATCTCTATAAAAAAAAAAAAAAAAACAGAAAAATTAGGCGAGAGTGGTAGTGAGTGCCTGTAGTTCTAGCTACTCAGGAGGCTGAGCAGAAGAAATGCCTGAACCAGGGAATCTGAGGTTTCAGTAAGCTATGATGACATCACCACTGCTCGCTAGCCAGGTGACAAAGCGAGACTGACTCAAAAAGTAAAAATAAAAAATAAAGTAGTTATGTGGATAGGTAAGATGCAAATACCACTTTATATAAGAAATTTGAGCATCAGGCCAGGTGCAGTGGCTCCAGCACTGTGGGAGGCCGACAGGAAGACTGCTTGAGGCTGTATGTTCTGAGGCTATGAGTCTGACACTAGCCTGAGCAAGATCGAGACCCCATCTCTATAAAAAACAGAAAAATTAGCCAAGTGTGGTGGCGCATGCTATAATCCCAGCTAATCAAGAAGCTGAGGCAGGATGATCAGGAGTATGAGATTGCAGTCAGCCATGACGACTGCTAATGTACTCTAGCCTGAGCAACAAAGTGAGACTGTCTCAAAAATAACTAAACAAAGACCCAATCCCCCATAAAAACTCAGGGACAACTATCTTCATTTTTGGGGGTGGGGAGGAGGGATCAAACAGAAATCCAAATTTAACAGTTACTAAAACACTGCCAAAGAACTAAAACAAGCACAACTGACTGAAATTATCAGAAAAAAAAAAAAAAATCATGGCTCTGTGCCTATAGCTCAGTACCTAAGGTGTCAGCCACATACACTGGAGCTGGTAGGAGGCAAGAGAATTGTTTAAGCCCAAGAGTTTGAGGTTACTGTGAGCTATGACCAAGGGTGACATAGTGAGTCTCTGTCCCACTTATAAATAAGTAAATAAACCGTAGAACTTATTCCTCAGTAGAGTGCTTTGGCATCACAGCTCACAGTAACCTCAAACTCCTGGGCATAAGCAATTCCTTGCCTCAGCCTCCCCAGTAGCTGCGACTACAGGTGCCCACCGTAACGCCCGGCTACTTTTTGTTGTTGCAGTTGTTGTTTAGCTGGCCTAGGCCAGGTTTGAACCCACCACCCTTGGTGCATGTGGCCAGTGCCATAACCACTGTTCTACAGGCACCCAATAATGCCATTCTTAACCTCTTTTGTGAAACAGATCTCCTTACTAGTTTGATTAAGCTATGAGTCTCTTCTCAGAATGTTTTTAAATTTATGAAATACAAAGGATCACAAAGTAAACCAAATATATTAAAATACAGTTATCAAAATGTTTTAAAATTGCAATCTTCCTGCCTTAGCTTCTCAAGTAGCTAGGACTACAGGAGCATTCCACCATGCTTGGCTAACTTTTTTTTTTTTTTTGAGACGGAGTCTCACTTTGTTCCCGTTGGGAA
Organism: Otolemur garnettii; assembly: GCF_000181295.1. Classification (NCBI taxonomy): domain Eukaryota; kingdom Metazoa; phylum Chordata; class Mammalia; order Primates; family Galagidae; genus Otolemur; species Otolemur garnettii. The sequence continues at coordinate 4,785,047 of NW_003852438.1, read as the reverse complement.
AGTGCTGTGGCATCACAGCTCACAGCAACCTAAACTCCTGGGCTCAAGCGATTCTCTTGCCGCAGCTTCCTAAGTAGCTGGGACTACAGGCACCCCACAACATCGGGCTATTTTTTCTAGAGACGGGGTCTTGCTCTTGCTCAGGCTGGTCTGGAACTCATGAGCTCAGGCAATCCACCCACCTCAGCCTCCCAGAGTGTTGGGATTACAGGTGTGAGCCACTATGCTGGGCCTTTTTTTTTTTTTGTAATGAGGTCGTATAATGTTGCCCAGGTAGGTCTTGAACTCTTGGCCTCAAGCAATCCTCCCGCCTGAGCCTCTCAAAGTGCTAGGATTACCATCTTGAGCCACCGCACCCGACTAACAAACAAGATTTTTAAGTATATAATAACAAGGAGTAATAAGCATAAACAACATTCCAATGTATCTGAAAATACTGTAACATGATATGAAATATGATTATTTCTTTTGGTGACAAGGTCACAAACACTGTTGCCTCCACTGAATTTTAAAGAATTTTCGTTTTCTTTCCTTCTAGATTTCAGTTAGCAGCTCGTGAAAATAAACAGGCAATTTTTTTCCCTCAATCAAGCTCACACACTTCCTCAATTCCATCCAAAAATCAGATTAAGAACCCTCGGCTTAAAGGAAAGTGCAAAAGTTAAGTTTTGGAGCCAGACACTTGTGTCCTAGAAAACAAGACTTCAGACTTTAGTCCCCACATTATTTACACTTGAATGACCTTAGACATCTAACTTCTGAGCTTTGGTTCCCTCGATAAGAACAACTCCTATATATCATGAGGTTATAAGGATCAAGTATTAGCTAACAAAATAACAAATGTTTTGTTTTTGAATGATTTTAATACCACATATTCACAGCCTATGCTAGGATTAAAGGCGTGAGCCACCACCTGAGCCAACACTGTTAATTTTCAATAAAACTCATTATATGAGAAAAATAAAGAATAGTATACCGATTCACAAAGAAAATGATTAATGGAAATATTAACTCTAAATAACAGTTTAGAGATATAGTAGAGTTTGTCTAAACTGGAGTCAGACAGGCCTGAATTGCTAAGCCTGTCCATGATTTGACATCAGAATGACTTGATCTAAATCCCAGTTCCAGTACTTTACTAAGTAAAGTTACTTAACCGGCTCCGTGTCTGTAGCTCAAGTGGCTAAGGCTCCAGCCACTTAAACCAGAGCTGGCGGTTTCGAATCCAGCCGGGGCCTGCCAAACAATGACAATTACAACCAAAAAATAGCCAGGTCTTGTGGTGGGCGTATGTAGCCCTAGCTACTTGGGAGGCTGAGGCAAGAGAATCACTTAAGCCCACGAGTTTGAGGTTTGCTGTGAGCTGGGACACCACAACACTCTACCGAGGGTAGCATAGTGAGACTCTGTCTCAAAATAAATAAATAAATAAAATAAAGTTACTTAACCTTTCTACCTCAGTTTTCTCATCTGAAAAACACTGCAATGTTGCTTGAGAGACCGGAAACAACCTAGCTCAAATAAATGAAGCTATTACGAAAGTTCACATTTTAATAAGCCAAAGAAATCAATTTGGAACTCAAAAGCTTATTTTGGAATTCATGTTGATATAAATCAAAGTTCACAATTCTTTTGTCCAGCAAACACATACATACTCAAAACTTGCGATGTTTGCTTGACACAACATTCCTAAAACAAACTGGCACTGCTTGAAATCATGGTTGATTTCTTATTCTGCCAAATGAAAACAAGGAGAATAAAAACGGCAAACAGAATGACTTCAGTAATTTTAAATCTTCTCATGATTTGCCTGGAATATTCCACTTAATGCTTATTACTAATAATGGATAGATTCTAAGATATCACTTTTAAAAAATAACTCAACAGCTACATAATACCAAAGGAAAAAAAAGCAAAATCATTTATTTAATTTATGCTATAATATTATGGAATAAGATTTCCCACCACAATCGGAAAAAAAAGAAAAAATAACCTCCATAGGCTGGCCCTGGCAACTTTACCAATATACAACCTGTAAATAAATTCCTTCTCTCATTAAAAGCTTCTTTTTATGGGCATAGTTAACAAATGCCAAGCTGCGAAGTTGCAGCTTTGCTGGTTTGACGTTTTCACAATGTAAGAACAATATGATCTGGAATCTACTCAAAGCATTAGCCAGGCAGTCAGCTGATGCTCACTGCACACAGGAAGACCGAATATAAGAGAAATTTATACTTTGTATTTATGTAAGGCAGGTATCCACTACTGTGAAATCTAAAATAGGCCAACAGCAGACGTTCTAGTTAAATTAATAAAAGTATTTCTATTGTTCAAATAATACTGAAAACGGCATTTACTGGAATAGGTTTCTCTCCTTCTTGGAATTTTCCTTGTAAAGGGTTTGTAATAGGTCCATAGAACCAACCCTCTATCAGGCAGCCGCTGCCTGAGTAACTTTTACAAAAGGTCAAAGCGGTGCCTTTCAAGGCTTCCAAAGCCTATTGGCTTCTCCTCGATTCAAAGTGGCTCGCTTTCACCCACAGAACGTTCCAGAGACCTAGGTACGGGGACCCGACAAAATTTAGTGGAGGTTGCTAAAAAGTAGTTTTCCATTTTCTTCTCAAAACACTCCCCGCAATTCACCTTCCTCCCTCCGCGGCCCCACATGTTGCTTGCCTCCCTCTCGGGGCCCCCGCGAGGCCTCGCTTCCCCTCCCCCGTCCCCCAAACGCGCCCACCTATTACTCTTTACGCAGGCGGACTCCGCCTCCCCACCCCCGCCAGTTCGCCTCCCTTAAGAAGAGGTCCACTCGGGACACTTTCCCCATCCCCAGATCCTCACGCCACACCAGACAAGCCTCCAATGCTCCACCTTCAATTCTCCCCCTCCACGGGCCTCGCCTCCCACAGCTTCCTAAAGTGTTCGGAGCGCGCAGAGTAGAGCCGCAGGCCTGCACGGCCCAGGTGCTGTGTCAGCCTATCTGCCGGTTCCGCGGCGTGTACGGCCTGGAAAGTCACATGGCGGTGGGACCGGCCGGCGCCTCCACACTCCTGTTCTCTTCAGAGCAGGAGGAGACTACCAAATCCACTCACCTCCACGAAAAGCAACATGTTTTCCTCCGCTCGGCCCAGTCGTTCCCGCCGCCGCGACTCCAACTGGCTTACAGGCCCAGAGCCCCAATTGCTAGGATAAGGACACTCGCTTTGCCCCTCCACCCGGCAGTGGACCCGGCTCCTCCCCCGCCGTCAGCCGCCGAGGCCCGACCCGCCCAATCCCACCCCCACTTAAAATAGCAACTGTTTCCGGGTCTAGCAAAATTGCTTCCGGGAGGAGAGAAAGCCCTCTGAGCGTTCGACACTTGCCTCACCTTTGCCAGTAGCAATGTGGAATGTACTATCGTCTGGCGGGGCGGGGGGATCAGAAGGAGACACCATTCTGGTGTGTAAAAATCTTATTGACGCGTTTTAAACAGCTTACTGCCACAGCCCTAATAACGCGCCGTCTCATAGTTCGTAATCTAGATCTGATTAAAAAAAGCCGATCTTGCACAAAGTGTACTGAACAAACGCCCGACTTTGGCGAAAACGTGACTCGCAGAAAAAAGTGGACAGGAAAAAAAATGTGTAGTAGTAGTAAGTATATGAGTAGCAGCTACTATATATTAAGTGCGACACTACTGCGCGCTTTACGCACATTAATCTTGAAACAATGCTATGCAATAAATATCTCCTATTTTACAATTAAAAGAGCCCTCTAGGAGGGCACGCTACCCTAGACACACCTTTAAAGAACTTTGCCCCATGCTCGCCTGAATCAATGTAGGTACCTATCTAATCAATGTAGGTACCTACATTTCCTTCAGCTTAATACATACAATGCTACTTAATAATACTTAGTCTGGGTAGCCTATTCATTGTTGTACCATTAATCCAAATAAAATACTATAATTTTATTGTAAAATTATTCGTGTCCCTTGTAAAATAGAACAATTTTTAAAATTATATTTTTATCTTTAAATGTTTTTCTTTTTATCTTTTTGTTAGATGATCCAAAGTCCTTATTTTATTTTATTTTTGAGACAGAATCTCACTTTGTCGCCCTCAGTAGAGAGCTGTGTCGTCAGAGCTCACAGCAGTTCTTGGGCTCAGGCTAGGACTTAGGCTATTCTCTGGCCTCTGCCTCTGTAGTTGAAACTACAGGAGCTTGCCACACGCCCCCGCTATTTTTTCTTCTTCTTTTTTTTTTTTTTACAGACAGGGTCTCCCTTTTGCTCAGGCTGTTCTCCAACTCCTAAGCTCAAGCAATCCACCCACCTTGGCCTTCCAAATTGCATTTTTACCAAATGAAAGGACTTACTTTCAAGACCTCCCCATTCTCATCCAGTGTAATCTTTGCTTTAGTAAATCTCTTAACTTTCACACTTAGATATCTAATTCTTTTTTTTTTTTTTTGAGACAGAGCCTCAAGCTGTCCCCCTGGGTAGAGTGCTGTGACATCACAGCTCACATCAACCTCCACCTTCTGGGCTCAAGCAAGTCTCCTGCCTCAGCTTCCCAAGTAGTTGGGACCACAGGCGCCCACCACAACGCCCGGCTATTTTTTTTTTTTTTTTTTAGTTGCAGCCATCATTTATTTATTTATTTATTTATTTTTGAGATAGAGCCTCAGGCTGTCGCCCTGGGCAGAGTACTGTGGCATCACAGCTCACAGCAACCTCCAACTCCTGGGCTTAAGTGATTCTCCTGCCCCCATCTCCCAAGTAGCTGGGACTACAGGTGCCTACCACAATGCCCAGATATTTTTTGGTTGCAGCTGTCATTGTTGTTTGGCAGGCCGGGGCTGGATTTGAACCTGCCAGCTCAGGTGTATGTGGCTGCGCCTTAGCCACTTGAGCCACAGGCACTGAGCCCTAGTTCTTTTTTTTATAATTAATTATTTTTTATTAAATCATAACTTTGGGCTCGATGCTTGTGGCTCAAGCAGCTAAGGCGCAGTCACATACACCTGAGCTGGCAGGTTCAAATCCAGCCCCGGCCTGCCAAACAACAATGACAGCTGCAACCAAAAAATATCTGGGCATTGTGGTAGGCACCTGTAGTCCCAGCTACTTGGGAGATGGGGGCAGGAGAATCACTTAAGCCCAGGAGTTGGAGGTTGCTGTGAGCTGTGATGCCACAGTACTCTGCCCAGGGCGACAGCCTGAGGCTCTATCTCAAAAATAAATAAATAAATAAATAAAGCTTGCTTCTCTTTAAAAAAAAAATAAATCGTAACTTTGTATGTTGATGCATTTATGAGGTTCAGGGTACTGCTTCGATACACAATGTGAAATGTTTACAGTGAACCAAGTAACACATTAAATATCAAATTCATTCCACCATCAAACTGCTGATATGTCCAGCCCACCCTAATCTAATCGCCGGTAAATTCATCTCAGTGATTAAACAAATTTCACTTTTCCCCTAAGATTCAAACTCATTAGCACTCACCTCCGAAGCCATGGCTCAAGGTGTCTTCCCTATCTGTATTGCCTTCATTTGTCAGTCAACCTTCTCTCTCCATAAGGTTTTCCCAAAGACTCTGCTCCCCACAGATCTCTTCTTCATGTCCCTTGTTAGCACTTGATTATTGTACTCTATCTTAATTTTTTTTTTTTATTTTTAGTTTCTTCACAGGAGCCCTATCATATATACTTCAGTTCTTCAGCTTAGGTTAGGATAATGGCAGCTGCATGGTAGTGTTTCAACAAAAGCTTGTCAAATTGAAAGGGAAGGAGGATTTAAAAATTTTCTTTACAAGGTTTCATTTCCAGTTGCTGATTTTAGTGAAGTCCATGCTGCATGAAAAATAGAGAGAGAGAGGAGAGTAATAATGCTAAATTAGTTTAGTTGACAAAGATTTGGTCTGCCTTGTGAATGCCTAGTAGGATAAGCAATGCAAGGGAACATTATTTAAGGATCTCATAATCTACTATTATTATCAACAAAGTACTTAAATAAGTTCATTGATAATGTCAAGAAATGCTGAATAATGATAAGTAGTTTAATTAGACCTCATATTTATAATGAACCTCCTTAAGTGTGGTCCTTTCTGAAAACTTTATATAAACTGCTTTTGAGTAAATAGACTCACTTGTGATTTATGGGAAAGAAGAGTCATGTTTTATGACTGCAGGGTGTATGGCAAGAGATTTGTCTAAAAAAAAATTAAAGTTTTCTGGGCTGCGCTTGTAGCTCAGCAGGTAGGGTGCTGGCCATGTACACAGAGGCTGGCGGGTTCGAACCCAGCCTGGGCTAGCTAAACCAACAACAACTACAACAACAAAAAAAAATAGCTGGGCATTGTGGTGGGCGCCTGTAGTCCCAGCTACTTGGGAGACTGAGGCAAGAGAAAAGAATTTGAGGTTGCTGTGAGCTGTGACAGACACTATAGCACTCTGTCTCAAAAGGGCTGAGACTCTGTCTCAAAAAAAAAAAAGTATTCTGAAGCTTCGAATAGTTTCCATAAGGAGAAGAATCCAAAACTATAATGGGTATCCATATTTTAGACAGTTTTTGTGGAAGAACTAATGAAGAAGGCATCAAATGTAAGGAAAAAACAAAAAGTACTGCATTTGGTCTTGAGATCACAGCTAATTGACAGAGACAAATAAATAGTTACACTTCAATAAGTACTATAACAAAAGGTTCATAAAGTGTTTTGGGGAACATAGAGGAAGGAATAACTTAGATAAGATCTTAAAGAGAAGGAAAAGGGGGGTGGCACCTGTGGCTCAAAGGAGTAGGGCACCGGCCCCATATGCCAGAGGTGGCGGGTTCAAACCCAGCCAGCCCCAGCTAGAAACTGCAAAAAAAAAAAAACAAAAACAAACAAAAATATATATATATATAAGGAAAGGGAAAATATAATTGGAAGTCTAAAGGCGAAAAAGAATAAAAAGAAAGGAAAATACTTAATTTGCTCTCTATATACTGACTGATATCCTTTAAAAGACAAATACTTTATGATCTCCCCCCATTTTCCTAAAGGACTGAAGCACATAAGTGTTTTAATTTTACAAATTTACAACAAGGACTCAACAAAGACTAATTTTACAATAAGTTTACACCTAAACTCAAGGAAGACCTTGCAGAGAAATGAAGTTATATATCAACAATTTCTATAAAATTTAAAACCTATACATGATACTATATAGTTTATGAATACATACACCTATAGTAAAACTATATAAAAACACACTAAACACAAATATATCAAATTCATCATTGTCATTTTCTCTGAAATAGGACTGAGGGGAAGGAAGGAATCTGGGGAGGGCAAGGAGACTTTTTCTCTAACGCTTTTTTAATTTAAAAATAAGGCTGGTGTGGTGGCTCACACCTGTAATCCTAGCACTCTGGGAGGCCAAAGTGGGTGAATTGCTTGAGCTCAGTAGTTGGAGACCAGCCTGAGCAAAAGCGAGACCCCTGTCTCTATCCAAAATAGAAAAACTGAGGCAAGAGGATCACTTGAGCTCAAGAGTTGGAGGCTGCTGTGAGCTATGACACTACAGCACTCTACTCGGGGCAATACTTGATACTCTGTCTCAAAAAAATAAAATAAATAAAATAAAATGACCAGGCGTGCTGACTCACGCCTTTAATCCTAGCACTCTGGGACACCGAGGTGGAAGGATCCCTTGAGCTCAGGAGTTCCAGACCAGCCAGAGCAAATCAAACCCCCTGTCTCTACTAAAAATAGAAAAATCAGCTGGGCATGGTGACAGGGACCTGCAGTCCCAGCTACTTGGAAGGCTGAGGAAGGAGAACTGCTTGAGCCCAGGAGTTTGAGGTTGCTGTGAGCTAGGCGGAGGCCATGGCACTCTAGCTCAGGTGACAAAATGAGACTCTGTCTCAATAATAACAATAATAATAATAAATTTTAAAAAATTAAAATAAATTTTAATCTGCAGCAAAAATGACAAATGTTATTATTTGTGCATGCTAGGTAATGATCACATAGCTGTTTTTTTTTTTGTTTTTTTTTAACTTTTATACTTTTTAACATTAACAAATAGAGCTATGCAGCAGGCTTGGCACCCGTAGCATAGCTCAGTAGTTAGGGCACCAGCCACATGTTCTTGGACTGATAAGTTGGAACCCAGCCCTGGGCCTGCTAAATAAAAAAAAAATAGCAGGTATTCTGGCAGGTGCCTATATTCCCAGCTATTAGGGAGGCAAGACCAAAAGTTTGAGGTTGCTGTGAGCTATGACTCCATAGTACTCTACTGAGGGTGACAAAATGAGACTCTGTCTCAATTAAATAAATAAATAGATAAATAAAACAATGACAACAATGAAAACAGCCAGGCATTGTGGCAGTTGCCTGTAGTCCCAGCTACTTGGGAGGCTGAAGCAAGAGAATCACTTAAGTCCAAGAATTTGAGGTTTCTGTGAGCTGTGACAGCACAGCACTCTACTGAGGGCAACCAAGTGAAAGATTCTCTTTTTTTTTTTTTTTGAGGCAGAGTCTCAAGTGATCCCCCTGGGTAGAGTGCTGTGGCATCACAGCTCACAGCAACCTCCAACTCCTGGGCTCAAGCGAGTCTCCTGTCTCAGCCTCCCAAGTAGCTGGGACTACAGGCGCCCACCACAATGCCCAGCTATTTTTTGGTTGCAGCCGCCATTGTTGTTTTTGGTGGATCCGGGCTGGATTCAAATCTGCCACCTTAGGTGTATGTGGCTGGCGCCTTAGCTACTTGAGCCACAGGTGCCGAGCCAAGTGAGATTCTGTCTCAAAAAAAAAAAAAAAGCTACACAGCAAACAAAACCACCCTGTCCTTCAACTGCTCCAGTCTCCTGTGCAATCAAAGGAGCTGCCCCAAAGTATTACTCTTTTCAGTTAGCAAGCAGCCTCTAGAGTTCCCTTCAATTTCTTGAGCCAGCTATGTAATTTGAAAGCCTTCTTCAATCAGGTTCCTTGAAAAAAGGAGGAACTGAGCAGTGCAAAGAGTGTGATCTTCATCCAATTATCTTCCAAGTTACTGCATGTCTAGGGAAAGTTAAGGGGCAGCTGTAGAAGTTGTAAAACACTTATTCCATTACAGGCTTAAAAATACTTAAGCAAAACCCCAGGAAGAGAGAAGAACCAGGAGTTACATTTGATACACTGGATCTTGAATTCTAACACCTGAACTTTAAGCAAGGCTATAACTTCTATTTCTTTTAACTTTTGTGTTCTCTATTCTTTCCTACCCTCCCTCCCCCCTTCACCCTCTACCATCACAGCATATAGAATGTCTATTTCTCTGCATTTGGTAAGAACTCTTTAAATGTTTGAGTCAATGATAATGTCACAATGATTCCATTGTGACAGCACCAGGACTGTAATACTGGAGGTAAGCAACCAGTTAATAGCAAGGTGAGCCACAACCTCTGGGAGCAGGAAAGACCTCTTCTAGCTTGTAGTGGATACCTGTTTTAGCATTTGCCTATATTCTGTGAAAAAGAAGAAATAAAAGAAATTCAGCTAAATTTTTGAAATGCTGGCCAACATGGAAACTGAGACAGAAGATGAATCTGAGTCAGAAAAAGAAGACAAAGATTCTCTCATCACAAGAAATCCCAGAAAGGTCCTTAACTTCCCTGAAGTCCCAGCGCTTGATGTCTCATTCTCTGTAAAAAGCATCATCTCTAAGATTGAGCAAGCACAGCTCCACCGAGCCAGAGAGGCAAGTAGTGTGCCAATAGTAGTTTACAAATTGTAATTTTTTTTAACTTTCTATGATCAGGTACATTTTTTTTTATTTTAGAAATCGCTTTACATTTATAATCTTTGATTGTGTTTATGGTAACTTTGACTTAAAATGACAATTTCTTTATCTTTCTTTCTTTCTTTCTTTTTCTTTTCTTTTCTTTTTGAGACAGAATCTTTCACTTTGTAGCCCCCAGTAGATTACTGTGGCATCACAGCTCACAGCAGTCTCAAACTCTTGGGCTCAAGCCGTTCTCTTGTCTCTGCCTCCCAAATAGCTGAGACTACAGGCATCTGCCACAAAGCCCGGCTATTTTTAGAGATGGGGTCTCCCTCTGGCTCAGGCTGGTCTTATACTTGTGAGCTCAGGCAATCCACCCACCTCGGCCTCTCAGAGTGGCATGAAATACAGCACCAGGAGTCAAATGACAATTTCACCTGACTCTGACTTTATGGCTAGTTACCTCCAATTTGATATTAATTTCTTCATATCAGAATTAATCAAACCATTTAAGAAATAAATCATGTGCTACTGATTAACATAGTGGGAAAAATTAAAGTCTATAGCCAGGCACAGTGGCTCATGCCTGTAATCCTAGCATTCTGGGAGGCTGAGATGGGCTGATTGCTTGAGCTCAGGAGTTCAAGACCAGCCTGAGCAAGAGTGAGACCCTGTCTCTAACATTAAAAACAATAAAACTAAAGTCTATAACTAATACCAATATCTAATTTCAGTCAATGTTTTCATTTGTTCACAATTACTTACCCAAGGGAACATAGATTACTTTCTAAACCTAGCTCTTTTGTAAAGTGGTGAAATCTAAAGAAAAAAGTGAATTCTAGTTCCTTTAATTTCACCTGAACACTTCAAGGGATGAGAGGGGCTTATTGGCTAAGAGAAATCCAAGGATAATGAGGATAAGGATTTAAATAACAAATAACCAGGGCAGCTCCTGTGGCTCATAGGGGTAGGACACCAGGTTTGGCAGGTTCAAACCCAGCCCCTGCCAAAAACTGCAAAACAAACAAACAAAACATATATATATATATGACAACCAAACAGACCCCAAAGAATTAAGGCCATACTGCATTCTATTTTCTTTTCTCTTCTTTCTTTCTTTTTTTTTTTTTTTTTTGCAGTTTTTTGCTGGGGCTGGGTTTGAACCCGCCACCTTCGGCATATGGGGCTGGTGCCCTACTCCTTTGCACCACAGGTGCCACCCTCTTTTCTTTCTTTCTTTTTTTGAGACAGAGTCTCAAGCTGTTGCCCTGGGTAGAGTGCTGTGGTGTCATAGCTCACAGCAATCACACACCTTGGGCTCAAGAGATTCTCTTGCTTCAGCCTCCCAAGTAGCTGGGACTACACATTACCTGGCTATTTTTAGAGATGAGTTCTCGCTCTGGCTCAGGCTGGTCTTGAACCTGTAAACTCAAGCAATCCACCTACCTCTGCCTCCCAAGTGCTGGGATTACAGGCGTGAGTCACCCCACTCAGCCACTGCATTCTATTTCCCCAGACAGGTAAAATACAACAAAATCAGTCAGTTTAGAAAAACTTGATCAAAGGAAAGTTTTTCTTTTTTTTTTTTTTCTTAAGAGACAGAGTCTCACTTTGTCGCCCTCAGTAGAGTACTGTGGCATCACAGCTCACAGCAACCTCCAGCTCTTGGGCTTAGACAGTTCTCTTGCCTCAGCTTCCTGGGTAGCTGGGACTACAGCACCCACTGCAACGCCTGGCTATTTTTTGTTGCAGTTTGGCCGGGCTGGGTTCGAACCCACCACCCTTGGTATATGGGGCTGGCACCCTACTAACTGAGCCACAGGCACTGCCCAATTCTTAGATTTTTTTTTTCATTATTCTATACTAAAATCTATACCCATCAAATAATTTCCCAAAACCTCCTTTCCTCTAGCCCCTAGAAACTATGATCCTAATTTCTGTCTCTATAAATTTGTCTGCTGTAAGTACCTCATGTAAATGAAATCATTTGTTCTTTGTGACTGCCTTATTTTACTTAGCCAATCCTCAGGGTTCATTTCTGTTGTTGTATATGTTAGAATTTTTGCCTTTTACAAGGGTAAATAATATCCCATTGTATATATTTACTACATTTTGCTTATTCTTTCATCCATTAACACTTGGGTTGCTCCTCCCCAGTAGAGTTCCTTGGCATCATAACTCACAGAAACTTCTTGGGCTCAAGCAATTCTCTTGCCTCAGCCTCCGAAGTAGGTGGAACTACAGGCGCCCACAACAATGCCTGGCTATTTCTAGACACTGGGTCTCACTCTTGTTCAGGCTAGTCTGGAACTCCTGAGCTCAAGCAATTCACCTGCCTTGGCCTCCCAGAGTGCTAGGAAACTGAAATTGCTGGATTACTTGGTAATTCTATGTTTAATTTTTTTTTTTTTTTGAGACAGTCTCAGTTACCCTGGGGTGGCATGCCATGGTGTCATGGCTCATAGCAACCTCGAACTCTTGGGCTCAAGAACTCCCTTGTCTCAGCCTCCCAAGTAGCTGGGTGTACAGTCGCCCACGTCGCCCAAATAGTTTTCCTATTTTTTAAATTTTATTATTTTATTTTTTGAGACAGTCACCCTTGGTAGAGTGCTGTGACATCACAGCTCACACCAACCTCCAACTCTTGGGCTTAAGCAATTCTCTTGCCTCAGCCTCCCAAGTAGCTGGGACTACGGGTGCCCGCCACAATGCCTGGCTAAGTTTTTCTATTTTTAGTAGTGATGGGGTCTCATTCTTGCTAAGTCTGGTCTGAACTCTTGAGCTCAGGCAACCCACCCAACCCACCTCCCAGAGTGCTAGGATTAAAGAAGTGAGTCACTGTGCCTGGCCTATGTTTAATTTTTTGAGCAACTATCATATAATTTCTCATCGTGGCTTCACCGTTTTTACATTCTCACCAACTGTGCACAAAAGTTCTAATTTTCTACATCATCATCCATGCTTGTTATCTTCTGATTTGGTATTGTCTTATCAGACATGCGATTTACAAATTTTTTTTAAATTTCAGATTAATATGAGGGTACAAATGATTAGGTTACAATGCTTGTTTTTGTTAGGTAAGGTCCCTGTTGTAGTTGTGTCCTGCACTGAGGAGGTGTGCCATATACCCTTACATTGTGTCTGTTAAGTGGTAGTACACCATTCCCTATCCCTCTATCCTGCCCTTTTTCCTACCCCTCCTCCCTTGAATTCCTCCCTTGAATTAAATTGAGTTTTTGTCTTGTGTGGGCATATATTGGTTCATCTGCTGGCTTCTTAATAATATTGAGTACGTTGGATACTTGCTTGTGCATTCTTGTGATACTTTACTAAAGAGAATGTTCTCGTCAGGCAAGGTGCCTCACACCTGTAATCCTAGCACTCTGGGAGGCCAAGGTTGGCAGATTGTTTAAGCTCATGAGTTAGAGACCAGTCTGAGCAAGAGCGAGACCCCGACTCTACTAAAAATGAAAAACTGAGGCAAGAGGATTGCTTAAGATCAAGAGTTAGAGGTTGCTGTGAGCTATGATGCCACAGCACTCTACCAAGAGCACAAAGTGAAACTCTGTCTCAAAAAAAAAAGGCTTGGTGCCATAGCACAGTGGTTATGGTATCAGCCACATACACCAAGGCTGGCGGGTTCTTTTTTTTTTTTTGAGACAGAGCCTCAAGCT
>NW_003852438.1:4769132-4771073 GCF_000181295.1 Otolemur garnettii | reverse complement strand
AATGACAAATTGGAACAAAAAATAGTTGGGTATTGTGGTGGGTGCCTGTAGTCCCAGCTACTCGGGAAGCTGAGGCAAGAGAATAACTTAAGCCCAAGATCTGGAGGTTGCTGTGAGGTGACAAAGTGAGACTCTGTCTCTAAAAAAAAAAAAAAAAAAAAATTTTAGTTGCCTGGGGCATGGAGAGTGCCCACTTAGTAAAACATTATTCTGGGTGTGCCTGTGAAGATGTTTCTGGATGAGCTATACCTTTGAATCAGTACTTTGATTAAGTAGTAGATGTCCCTTCCTAATGTGAGTAGGCCTCATACAATCATTTGAAAACCTGAATACAAGAAAAAGACTATGACAGAACTCCTACTTGATAGTCTTGAACTGGGACATCATTCTTTCTCTGTATTTGAAGTCAAACTAAAACATGACACTCTTTGGGTCTCTAACCTGCTGTCTTTGGATCTGGAACTCACATAATTGACTCTGTTGGTATTACACTTGATCTTAGCCAAAAGGCCAAGAAGCAAATGACTCTGCTAGTTTTGAAGCCTTTGGATTTCAACTGTCCTTATACCAATGGCTGTCTCTTGAGTTTCCAGTTTTCTAACTTCTCAACTTCATAATTCTGTGAGCCAATTCATTCTCTCTCTGTATATATACATGTGTGTGTATTCTCTTTCTCCAGAGAACCCTTATTAAATCCAGATTTTGGTACCAAAAATTGTTCTTTTTTTTGTTTTTTTCTATTTTTAGTAGAGATGGTGTCTCACTCTTGCTCAGGCTTATCTCAAACTCCTGACTCAGGGATCCTCTGCCTTGGTCTCCCAGAGTGCTAGGATTCTAGGCATGAGCTGCCATACCCAGTGCCAAGAATGGTTCTAGACAAAAAGAATTTTTTTTTCAGAAAACAAGTTCTATTTAAATAAAGGTTTAAATACATTACACATAACATTAAAACTGAAGGGGAAAAAAAACATCTTGTTACTTCACATGGCATTAGGCAGCTGTTGCTAGTAAGTTGCAAGCTCTACAGCTAGCTACATAGCTGATACATCAGTTATGAGATTTGTTCCCTTGTCTAAAGTTTAACTGATAGAAGGTTGGGCTCACATTCTCATGTTTGGACAGCCCTTAGCTAGGATATGCCTGGTCAAAAAGACCTTGGTGGAAAGCCAGATGTCCTATCACCCTACTGGAGGGAAGGTGGCCTAGGTTCTGGCCCCCTGGAGATACCAGGGGATCTTTCCTTTACTACCAAAGACTCCCTCTAGAGGTACAACTGCATTGCTGACTTACATCCTCTAAGATTCACTGAGGGTTGTCTCCAGGTGGTGACATTCTCTTAGGGCTGGCAACTCCGCAGAGAGAGAGGTGAGGAGCTTCTGGCCAGACATAGCCATCTGTGAGCACTGGGCTCTGGGCCTGGCTGAAACACTATGTTATGCTTTGTTTGAGGCTTGACGCTCCCAGGTGCCTCCTGCTTTACCTCTGTTTAAATGAGGGACTTCAAGACTAGACAGCATGGCTCTTTTCAGTTTATTGCATGGAGTTACACTAGTCTAAGTTAAAAGCAGACCCCAAATGGTTACGTTATACAAGCAGTGAGGTTTTTAAACTTGTGACAAGGGACAGAGGGGAAATTCTACTCACTGCAAAGAAATCCTCACTTAAGTCTCAGCAAGCCACAAGCACTTAAAACCCATGAGCCTTCAGTTGATCGTCCTTAGCTAGTCCAGTCTCTACAAGGAACTGGCATATGTTCTTACGCTGGTCACTCCTGCAGCTGAATTACTTCTCCACATTCTGGATGCTCAATTACAGTACCATTGCAGGCAAATATCTTCTTAAACGCATTCACTAATTTCTTTTTATCGTAATCATCAGCAATCCCTTGAACAGTGTAGTAAGGGTCTCCCTGCTGTTTCTCTGTTGAATTCTTTTTCTTTT
>NW_003852438.1:4763831-4768430 GCF_000181295.1 Otolemur garnettii | reverse complement strand
AGCTGGGACTACAGGCGCCTGCCACAACGCCTGGCTATTTTTTTGTTGCAGTTTGGCCAGGGCAGGTTTGAACCTGCCACTCTTGGCATATGGGGCTGGCGCCCTACCCACAGGGCCACAAAAAGAATACAGCAGGAAGCCGGTCATCACCTTTACTTGCATCAGCAAAGGGGTTGAAAGAGTGGAGGTTCTGCCTCCCCGTGGTGCCCCCCCCAAAAGAATTTTTTAGGATGCGTTTTCTGAATTGGATCTGGGGTTTCTGGAACTTACTCTTTAAACTGATTATATTTAAGAATACTAATGACTCTTTTCACTAACAAAGAGAGCACTGACATTTCAGGGTGTTATCTGGCAATAAAGATACGCAAAATATCTGCACCGGATGCCACTGATAAAAAGCAAATAACTGAGTGACTGTGTATATGATACTTGGGAAAATTTTTTGAAAACCAGTGAATATAATAAAGTTGGCTGGTTGTTCCTACTGTTGCTAGACCAAGTGGTGAAAGAAAAGGATGAGCTCACTCATTCAAATATCCTGGTCAAATGCCATATAAATGACCCAAAGTTTCTTATATGTGCCCAAACTGTTATCTCCTATAGCCACAGGGCTGAGATAGCTAAAAATCACACCCAAAATTTCATCCTGGGACTGCTGTTAAAGTGAGGGCTTTCCAGGTAGCACCTGTGCTCAGTGGGTAGGGCACCGGCCCCATATACCGAGAGTGGCAGGTTCAAACCTGGCCCGGCCAAACTGCAACAAAAAATAGCCAGGTGTTGTGGTGGGCACCTGAAGTCCCAGCTACTTGGGAGGCTGAGGCAAGAGAATTGCCTAAGCCTAGGAGTTGGAGGTTGCTGTGAGCTGTGACCCTACAACACTCTACTGAGGGCGATAAAGTGAGACTCTGTCTCTAAAATTAAAAAAAGGGGAAAAAAGGTGAGGGCTTTCCTTTGGAAAGAACAGGGCTCTGAAAGTTGAAATGGCAGCCTGTGCAAAGACCTTCGTGAACCTATGGATAGGGAGCTCCTAAATTCCGTTGAGACTTCTTTGCCAGTGGAAGAGGCCTCTTCTGTCTGATCTTCTGTCTGCATCACTTGAGAAAACTGTAGAGACCTCCCCTTAGACATTTTTTATGGAAGACAGTCCTGAGTCTCCTTAGGACCAGTCTCCATCACCCCTCTCTGTTTCTAAACTGTAACTAGACCCGAGTCCCAGCACACCCCTAATGGTGACATAAAAAGTGAGATCTATGAGAAGTTTCACTCTACTCAAAAACAAAACAAAACAAAACAAAAAAAGACAACAGCTTGATTTTAACTTTTACATACAAAAATTCAGGGAACATGTATAGGGCTAGCTATTAATTTTGTGGGATCATGGTGGAAGGAACATAAATTTGGATCAGGCTGAATTTATTGTTATGGTCTCATTAAAGAAAGATTCTGCATTTAATGTTGCAGCTTGGGAAGTTAGAAAAATTGCTAAGATTTGTTGGTTTGGCTAAAACATGGACCAAAAGGGGATTCACAGTGAGTTGGAAATACCAGACTTGCCTTGGTTTAACCTTGAGGAAGGAATTCAAAGGATTAAGGAATTTGAAATGTTAGAGTAGATTTGTCATTTAAGACCTACTCATTGGCTTGGCACCTGTAGCTCAGCAGCTAGTGTGCCAGCCACATACACTGGAGATGGCAGGTTCAAACCCAGCCCAAGGCTACCAAACAACAACAACTGCAACCAAAAAATAGCTGGGCACTGTGGTGGGTGCCTATAGTCCCAACTACTTGGGAGGCTGAGGCAAGAGAATCACTTAAGCTCAAGAGGAGTTGGAGGTTGCTGTGAGCTGTGACACCACAGCATTCTACTGAGGGTGAAAGAGTGAGACTCTGTCTAAAAAAAAAAAATATATATATATATAAAATATATATGTTATATATATACAATAATATGATATATATGCATTTTTTCCTTTCATTTGGACATGAAGACAGAGTATAGTTAGATCATGGTGCTATGTTTGTTTATTTGCTTTTTTGAGACAGAATCTCACTCTGTGCCCTGGGTAGAGTATCATGGCATCTTAGCTCACAACAACTTCAAACTCTTGGGTTCAAGCAATCCTCTTTCCTCAGCCTCTGGAAATAGCTGGGACTACAGGTGACTGCTATAACACCTGGCTAGTTTTTCTATTTTTAGTAGAGATGGGGTTCTTACTCTTGCTCAGGCGATCCACCTGCCTCAGTCTCCCAGAGTGCTAGGATTATAGGTGTGAGCCACCACACCCGGCCTTGGATAACATTTTAAAAATCTATTTTGCTGGCTCGGCACCCGTGGCTCAAGTGGCTAGGGCGCCAGCCACATACACCTAAGGTGGTGGGTTTGAATCCAACCCGGGCCCGCCAAACAACAATGAAGGCTGGAACCAAAAAATAGCCGGGCATTGTGGTGGGCGCCTGTGGTCCCAGCTACTTGGGAGGCGGAGGCAGGAGACTCCCTTGAGCCCAGGAGTTGGAGATTGCTGTGAATGATGCCACGGCACTCTACCCAGGGGGATAGCTTGAGGCTCTGTCTCAAAAAAAAAAATCTATTTTGCCAATAGTTGTCTTTTTTTTTTTTTTGAGACAAAGCCTCAAGCTATCACCCTCAGTAGAGTGCTGTGACATCACAGCTCACAGCAATCTCCAACTCCTGGGCTCAAGTGATTCTCCTGCCTCCGCCTCCCAAGTAGCTGGGACTACAGGCGCCGCCACAACACCCAGCTATTTTTTAGGTGCAGCTGTCACTGTTGTTTGGCGGGCCCTGGCTGGATTCGAACCCGCCACCTTAGGTGTATGTGGCTGGCGCCTTAGCCGCTTGAGCCACAGGCGCCGAGCCCAAAAGCTGTCTTTTGATAGGAGAGTTTAGTCTTAGCCATTTTAACATTTGTTTTCTCTATACCTTTTTTCCCCCTTGTTTTTACATTACTGTGGTTTTTTGTTTTTAGTTGATTCTTGGGTCATGAAACATTTTAACTGCTTCCTCATTTCTTTTTGTTCATTTGTATATTTCATCATTATCTTCTTTTAGTCATATCTTAAAATTGCCAGGGCACAATGGCGCACTCCTATAATCCTAGCAGTCTGGGAGACCATGATGAAAGAATCACTTGAGATCTCAAGACCAGTGGAACAACAGTGAAACACATACCTTGTTTCTACTAAAAATAGAAAAACTAACTGAGCATGGTGATACACATCTGTTGTCCCAGCTACTCAGGAGGCTGAGGCAGGAACATTGCTTGAGCCCAGGAGTTGGAGGTTGCAGTGAGCTCTGATGATGCCCCTGCATTCTAGCCAGGTCAGTGTAAAATTCTGTAAAATTAAAAAAAAAAAAAAAAGCAGTCCTAAAACTTTAACACTGTAAGGCTGGGCTTGGTGGGTCATGCCTGTAATCCTAGCACTCTGGGAGGCTAAAGAGGGTGAATTGTTTGAGTTCACAAGTTATTGACCAGCCTGAGCAAAGACAAGACCCCATCTCTACTAAACAAAGAAAAACTGAGGCAAGGGCAGTGCCTATGGCTCAGTGGGTAGGGTGCCGGCCCCATATACCAAGGGTGGCAGGTTCAAGCCCAGCCCTGGCCAAAGTGCAACAACAACAAAAAATAGCTGGGCATTGTGGCAGGCACCTATAGTCCCAGCTACTTGGGAGGTTGAGGCAAGAGAATTGCCTAAGCCCAAGAGCTGGAGGTTGCTGTGAGCTGTGATGTCATAGCACTCTACTGAGGGCAATAAAGTAAGACTCTGTCTCAAAAAACAAAACAAAACAAAACAAAACAAACAAAAAACTGAGGCAAGAGGATCTCTTGATCACTTGAGCCTGAGTTGGAAGCTGCTATGAGCTATGACACGACAGCACTCTACACAGGGTGACAGCTTGAAATTCTGCCTCAAAAACAAAACAAAACAAAACAAAACAACTTTTAACACTCTAATTTGAATTCATACAAATTTGGTTTCAGTAGCATGCAGTAACTTTCCTCCTATACAATACCAACCCCCTTTCAATTTTTTTTTTTTTTTGAGTCTCACTTTTTGCCCTTGACAGAGTTCTGTGGTGTCAGAGCTCACAGCAATCTCAAACTCTTGGGCTTAAGTGATTCTCTTGCCTTAGCCTCCCAAGTAGCTGGGACTACAGGTGGCCACTTCTATGCCTGTTTTTAGAGATGGGGTCTTGCTTTTGCTCAAGTTGGTCTCAAAACTATGAGCTTGGGCAATCCATCCACCTCCGCCTCCCAGAGGGCTAGAATTATAGGTGTGAGTCACTGCACCTGGCCTCCCCCTTTCAATTTTTTTTGTTTTTTTTTGAGACAGAGCCTCAAGCTGTCCCCCTGGGTAGAGTGCCATGGCTTTACTTCTCGTGGCAACCTCCAACTCCTGGGCTCAATTGAGTCTCCTGCCTCAGCCTCCCAAGTAGCTGGGTCCACAGGCGCCCACCACAACGCCCAGCTATTTTTTGGTTGCAGCTGTCATTGTTGTTTGGCGGGTCTGGGCTGGATTCGAGCCAGCCACCTTAGGTGTATGTGGCTGGCACCTTAGCCACTTGAGCCACAGGCACTGAGC
>NW_003852438.1:4751805-4763811 GCF_000181295.1 Otolemur garnettii | reverse complement strand
GGGTACAATGTGCTGGTTTTATATAAAATTTGAAATATTTTCATCAAACTGGTTAACATAGCCTTCACGGCATTTTCTTAGTTATTGTGTTAAGACATTTATATTCTACATTTAGTACATTTCACATGTACCCTTGTAAGATGCGCCATAGATGTGGTCCCACCAATTACCCTCCCTCCGTCCATCCTTCCCCCTCCCCTCTCCCCTTTCCCCTTTCCCCTTCTTCTACACTGCTGGTGGGAATGCAAACTAATACATTCTTTTTGGAAAGATGGGTTATAGCTGTCATATGAAAGCTATAAATTGATTTCATAGTAGGGCTGAGTACATTGGATACCTTTTCTTTCATTCTTGAGATACTTTGCTAAGAAAACTATGTTCCAGCTCCATCCATGTAAACATGAAAGAAGTAAAGTCTCTATCTTTCTTTAAGGCTGCGTAATATTCCATGGTGTACGTATACCACAATTTATTAATCTGTTCGTGGGTTGATGGGCACTTGGGCTTCTTCCATGACTTGGCAATTATGAATTGGGCTGTAATAAACATTCTGGTACAAATATCTTTGTTATAATATGATTTTTTGGTCTTCTGGATATATACCTAGTAGAATTGTAGGATCAAATGGCAGGTCTATTTTTAGATCCCTAAGTGTTCTCCAAACATCTTTCCAAAAGGAACTTATTAGTTTGCATTCCCACTAGCAGTGGAGAAGTGCTCCCTTTTCTCCACATCCATGCCAACATCTCTGGTTTTCTCCCCCTTTCAATTTTGATGTTACACATTACATAAATACATCATCATATGGCCAAAAACATAGGCAAATACTTGGTTATGCACTTGTCCTGTTTTTGTTTGTTTTAGATTTTAACATTTTAATTTCTTTTGAGTATAAATCACTTTTTTCAAGCTAGGCAACAGAATCAGCCAGTGGCAATCTAGCCCTCAGTCTTTGGCAGAGTGACAAGGTGGTAGCAATAGAGTTATAAACTCTAAATAACAACCCTTATCTCCATTTTTTGTTAGGAAATATGCAAAAGTCCAGTCCTTAACTATTGGCATGATATGCAGAACATCTTGATCTATGAAGGACATAACCACCCAAATCATATGCTGTTTATTGGTGACATAAGACTGAGCTGGCCAAGAATGGGTAAACAGAGAATGTGCTTAGATTTAAAAAACTTGGGGCAGTGCCTGTGGCTCAGTGGGTAGGGCTCCATAGACTACAAACCCAACTCTGGCCAAACTGCAACCAAAAAAAATAGCTGGGCGTTGTGGCAGGCACCTGTAGTCCCAGCTACTCGGGAGGCTGAGGCAAGAGAATTGCCTAAGCCCAGGAGTTGGAGGTTGCTGTGAGCTGTGTGATGCCACGGAATTCTACCCAGGGTGATAAAGTGAGACGCTGTCTCTACCAAAAAAAAAAACAAAAACAAAACTTGCTCTGCAGCTTAAAAAGTTCCTGGTTGCTATTGATACGAAAATGAGTAAAAAATATTATAGATCCACCCACACTGATATTTGCTTTTACCAAGTCTTCCACTAGAACATGAAGGTGGAGATAAGTGTAGGGGATAAGATATTGAGATATTCAAAAAATAAGTTACTTAGTAATAAGAAATTAGACATACTGCATTCTTCTTTTTTTGAGACAGAGTCTCACTTTGTCACCCTTGGTAGAATACCATGGTGTCACAGCTCACAGCAACCTCAAACTCTTGGGCTTAAGCATTTCTCTTGCATCAGCCTCCCAAGTAGCTAGGACTACAGGTGCCCACAACAATGCCTGGGTTTTTTTTGGTGTAGCAGTTGTCATTGCCATTTTAGCTGGCCGGGGCTGGGTTTGAACCCGCCACCCTTGGTATATGGGGCTGATGCCCTACCCATTGAGCGACAGGCACTGCCCCGACATACTGCATTCTTTCATTGGGGAGGCTGAGACAGGAGGATTTCTTGAGATCCTGAGGATTTCTCAGGAGTTTTGAGATTAGCCCCAGCAATAAGAGGACCCTATCTCTACTAAAAGTAGAAAAACTAGCCAGGCTCTGTGGATGGAACCTGTAGTCCCAGCTACTTGGGAGGCTGAAGCAAGGGGATTGCTTGAGTCTAAGAGTTTGAGGTTGCTGTGAGCTAGGCTGATGCCACAGCACTCCAGACTGGAATAACAGAATGAAACTCTGTCTCAAAAAAATAAAAATAAAAAATAAATACACAATAAATAAATAAAATAAAAAGTAGAAGAAACATTCAACTCTAAAGAGGATGGTGGCAGTCTTTCCACTAGAGAATAACCTCCCATTTTTCCCAATTAACATTGTATTGTTCCATGATACACATCCCCGTGGAAAATCTTGTCAGGAGCTTTTGCAAATGCCAGGAGATGAAAAATAAGAGTGTGTTCTAATCAGCTAATTGTAAGCTCGGTTAACACCTTCGGGATGGACACAGATTCCAGCCTCTGGTTTGTTAGACATTGCAGACTGCATAGTTCCTTGGCCTTAGCCAAAGCTTCTGGTCAGTACCTCAAAGCTAGGTAGTCCACTATGGCTTCGGGACGTCAGGGCTGAGGTAGGTGCTAGTCATCAAAGTCTGAACTGTCATTGTAGGAGTAACCTTGGTAGCCTTTGTATACATAGTAGGCAATGTGCAGGAGGAAAAATCTAGAATGCCAAAGATCAGGATGGGAATGGTTCAGTCTGCCCTGCCCCCTTTCATTGATGTAGCTGTACAGCAGAAGGAGCGTATAATAATGAGAAAGGTGCCAATCAAAAACAGCACAGTGGCAAGTGCAATGGCCTTATGAGGAATCTTAGGAGGGCTTTTCTTAAACTGAAGGCCAACATAGCCATTTTTATGCTGGAGACACTAGTATTTCGCTTTATTACTGGGGTTTCTAGTAGCATAGTTGGTTACTGGTTACACACAGAGGCAGTTATGGTGTAGTCTTGATTAGATGCCAGATGCTGTTTTAGGTGCTTTATACATATTTAACTCAGAGTATTGGGCCAGTGTCCTGCGCATAGACAGAGTGCCCATGGTTGGCAGTGGAGGTGCCCAAGGCTCTGCATTTGTCTTTTAAATCATGTACAAAAATCATCAGGGGTGGTGGCTCACCCCTGTAATCCTAGCATTTTGGGTGGCTGAGTCAGGTGGATTTCTTGAGCTCAAGAGTTCCAGACCACAGCCTGAGCAAAGCAAGACCCTGTTGCTACTAAACAATAGAAAAAACTAGCTGGGGGCAGTGCCTGTGGCTCAGTGAGTAGGGTGCTGGCCCCATATACCGAGGGTGTCATGTTTGAACCCGGCCCTGGCCACACTGCAACAAAAAAATAGCTAGAGGAGGGGCCTGTGGCTCAAAGAAGTAGGGTGCTGGCCCCATATGTTGGAGGTGGCAGGTTCAAATCCAGCCCTGGCCAAAAACTGCAAAAAAAAATAAAAATAAAAATAAAAATAAAATAAAATAGCTGGGCATTGTGGCGGGTGCCTGTAGTCCCAGCTACTTGGGAGGCTGAGACAAGAAAATCACCTAAGTCCAAGAGCTGGAGGTTGTTGTGAACTGTGATGCCACAGCACTCTACCGAGGGTGACAAAGTAAAACTCTGTCTCTAAAAAAAAAAAGAGAAAAAGAAAAAGAAAAACTAGTTGGGCATTGTGGCGGGCACCTGTAATCCCAGCTTTTGGGGATTACAAAAAAAAAAAAATCTTGTACAAAATAAGTTAAATTAGAAACCAAAATTACAATAATACAAGCTTTCATCATTGCCTATGCATTTAACTTTACCATATATCTTAATTTATTCATATTGCTAACATATTACCTGAACTTTTGTTAATCTGGTAATGTCTTAATTCCTTCCTTGTCAGTGTTTCCACTCCCTGTCTCCGGCAGCACTTTGGGGGTTATTTTTGTGTTTGTTTTTGAGCCAGAATCTCACTATGTTGCCCTGAGTAGAGTGCCACAGCATCATAGCTCACAGCAACTTCAAACTCTTGGGGCTCAAGTGATTCTCTTGCCTCAGCCTCTTGAATAGTTATGTAGTTAGGGCTGTAGGTGACTGCTAGTATTAGACAAGGAGTCTCACTCTTGTGCAGGCTGGTCTCCAACTCCTGAGCTCAGGCAATTCACACACCTTGGACTCCCAGACTGCTAGGATTACAGGTGTGAACCACTACCCACCCCCAGCACTTTGAATATATCAATTCACTGACTTCTTGGCTAACCTTAAGAGGTTTCTGATGAGAATTCTTAGTCTTAGCAAGGATCTTTTGCATATGACAAGTTGCTTCTCTATTGCTTGTTTCAAGATTATTTTTAGCTTTTGACAGTTTTATTATCGTGTGTCAGTGCTGGTCTGAGTTTATCCTACCTTGGGTTCACTAAGCTTCTCAGATTTGTCAATTCACATATTTCCTCACATTTGGAAAGTTTTCAGCCATTATTTCTTTACATGCTAAAAATATCTCTCCCTTTTCTCTCTCTTCTTTTTTTTTTGAGACAGAGCCTCAAGCTATCACCCTGGGTAGAGTGCCGAGTCGTCACATCTCACAGCAACCTCAAACCTCTGGGTTTAAACAATACTCTTGCCTCAGCCTACCGAGCAGCTGGGACAACAGGTGCCCTCCACAACACTTGGCTATTTTTTCATTGTAGTTGTCATTGTTGTTTGGCAGGCCCAGACTGGATTCAAATCCACCAGCTCTGGTGTATGTGGCTGGCGCCTTAGCTGCTTGAGCTACAGGTGCCACCATCTCCCTCTTCTTCTTGTGGTACTCCCACAATATATATCTCAGTCTACTTGTATCCCACAAGTCCCTTATGTTCTGTTTACTTTTCCTCAATCTTTTTTCTTCCTGTTCCTCAGACTTGATATTAATAATTTTAATTTTTCTATCTCTAAATTCACTAAGTCTTTCTTTCTGCCTGCTCAAATATGCTTTGAATCCCTCTAGTGAATTTTTTTTTTTTTTTGAGACAAGAGTCTCACTATATGGCCCTCAGTAGAGTGCTGTGTTATCACAGCTCACAGCAACCTCCAACTCTTGGGCTTAAGTGATTCTCTTGCCTTAGCCTCCCAAGTAGCTGGGACTACAAGCAACCACCACAATGCCTGTCTATTTTTTTGGTTGCAGTTGTCATTGTTGTTTAGCAGGCCCGGGTCAGGCTCAAACCCACCAGCCTTGGTGTATGTGGCCAGTGTCCTACTCACTGAGCTATGGGCGCCGAGCTGCTCTAGTGAAATTTATTTATTTATTTATTTTTGAGACAGAGTCTCAAGCTGTCACCCTGGGTAGAGTGCAGTGGTGTCACTGCTCACAGCAACCTCAACTCTTGGGCTCTTACCTCAGCTTCCCAAGTAGCCAGGACTACAGGTGCCCACCACAATGCTGGGCTATTTTTTGATGCAGTTGTCACTGCTGTTTTAGCTGGCCAGGGCTAGGTTTGAACCTGTCACCCTTGGTATATGGAGCCAGCACCCTACCCACTGAGCCACAGACACCTCCCATCCTCTAGTGAATTTTTAATTTCAGCTTTTCAGCTCCATATTTTTTTTGTTCCCTTTTATGTTTTCTCTTTGTTGATTTCATTTTGTTCATATGTCATTTTCCTGACTCTGTCCATGTCTTCCTTTAGTTCTTTGACTGTCTTTAAGGCAGTTGTTTTAAATTCTTATCTAACTATCATCTAGTCTTCCTCAAGGATGGGTTCTGCATTTTTTTCCCTTCAATGGGCCACACTTTCCTGTTCCTTTGTATTCCTTGTAATTTTGTTATTGTTGGCTCGGCACCTGTGGCTTAAGCGGCTAAGGTGCCAGCCATGTACACCTGAGCTGGTGGGTTCGAATTCAGCCCAGGCCCGCCAAACAACAATGAAGGCTGCAACCAAAAAATAGCTCGGCGTTGTAGCGGGCACCTGTAATCCCAGGTACTTGGGAGGTGGAGGCAGGAGACTCACTTGAGCCCAGGAGTTGGAGGTTGCTGTGAGCTGTGATACCCTAGCACTCTACCCAGGACGACAGCTTGAGACTGTCTAAAAAAAAAGAAAAGAAAGAAACAACAGTTCTCAGATGTTTTCCGAGTGCATGTCTTTTTCTGGGCATGCACAGTGACTTTTTAAATTCTCCTCTCTATATATTTGCCTTTGACTTTCCTTGTCCTTAAACATTTGGCTCTTGAAAGGGAAAAATGGGAAAAGTGAAGGAAAAATCCTCTGGAAGCCACTTCATCCAGTGGGGATTGCAAAAATGGCAGTTTTTTTTTTTTTTTTTGTCTATACCTCTATCTAAAGCAGAAAACCACAATTAGAACACAGATCCCAATTGTTTGTATCATCACATTAATCTGAAATTAAAAAAAAAAAAGAACGCAGATCCCTCATAATTGGCAGACAATGTCCTTGTTTCCCTCCCTAGCTCCTGCAAGCTATTTTAGGAATTCCAGTATGACTGTCTCCCTGTGATGCTGGGAGATGAGTGATGAGTACCTGTACCATGTTAAAGGCTGAAATCGACTGAAATTGCCTATATTTTATAGGCTTTTCCCTGAAAGCTATACTCCTTTGAACAGACTCCAGAATTCTAAAATAGGTTCACCAGACAGAGTCTGCCAATACAGTTGCATCACAGCTCACATCAACCTCCAGCTCTTGGGCTTAGGTGATTCTCTTGCCTCAGCCTCCCAAGTAGCTGAGACTACAGGCGCCCACCACAATGCCGGGTTATTATTTTGTTGTTGCAGTTTGGCCAGGGCTGGGTTCAAACCCGCCACCTGGCGCCCTACTCACTGAGCCACAGGTGCTGTCCATTATTATTATTATTTTTTTAACTGAATGCTAGACATTGTAAATTTTATCTTGTTGGGCGATAGATATTAAGTTACTTGGAAATACAATAGAAGCGCCATAGTTGACCACCTCTCTACATTGACCACCTCCTTAAATTGATCTAATTTTCATAGACAGGACATACACCACATGTATATATCAGTACAGTAGGCCTAGTTCCTTATGTTGACCAGTTTATTACAGTTCCTTGGGGGTCCACTTACAGTTTTACTGTAATTTGATTCTTTTGAATCTTCCTTTTGATCATCACTAAGTAAGACCATAGCAGCTTTTACTCTAGGGCTAATTTTATTTCACTACTGAGACAAAAACCTTTCTGAGTATTCTACCTGATGTCCCACTAATTAAGAAGTTTTTCATTATGGCTGGTAGGAAGAGAAATGATTGCCTCTCCTTGTTCAAACTCTGGGAATTGTTCCTATTAATCCTTCGAGGTGGCTGCCATTTAGTTGTTTTGGGTGAGAGGACAACTCTTGTGCTTGTTACTCCATCTGGGATGAAACCTAAACTTGAATTATTTTTTAAATTAAAAAAATTATAATAAACATAAAAACTGGTAACTGAAAAGCTCAATGAATCATCAAACAGTACCTCAGACGCCAGGCATAGTGGCTCATGTGTGTAATCCTAGTTAAACTCAGGAGTTCAAGGCCAGCCTGAAGAAGAGACCCTGCCTCTACTAAAAGTAGAAAAATTAGACAGGCGTTATGGCTATTTTATAGGTTTTTGCTTTGTAGTTACTATGAAGCTTACATAACACATCTTATAGGTATAACAGGCTATATTATGCTGATAAAAACCAACTCCAATTGCATAAAAAGAAACTCTACACTTTTGTTTTCTGTCCTCCCATATTTATGTTTTGGGTGCATATCCCTTAACAAATTATTGCACCTATTATTATTGTTAATAGTTTTGGCTTTTAATCTTTTCACGCTAAAGATATAAATGATTTATACATTTATACATCATTACAGCATTAGAGTATTCTAAATTGGACTTCTCACTTTTACAAGTGAGTTTTATAGTTTCATATGTTTTTATGTTGCTAGTTAACATCCTTTATCTCAGTTTAAAGAATTCCCTTTAGCATTTATTATGTATTTATTTTTAGAGGTGGGGCCACTATGTTGCCTAAGATAAACTTGAACTCCTAGGCTCAATAGATCCTCTGTTTCAGCTCCCAAGTCGCTGGGATTACAGGTGTACACTGTCATGCCAGGTTCTCTTTGGTATTTATCATAAGGCAAGTCTAGTGGGGATAAACTTGCTTGGCTTTTATTTGTCAGAGAAAATTTTTTTATTTCTTCTTCACTTTTTTTTTTTTTTTTTTTTTGAGACAGTCTCACTTTGTTGCCCTCGGAAGAGTGCTGTAATGGCACAGCTCACAGCAACCTCCAGCTCTTGGGCTTAGGCAATTCTCTTGCCTCAGCCTCCCGAATATCTGGGACTACAGGTGCCCACCACAACGCCCAGCTATTTTTTTGTTGCAGTTTGGCTGGGGTCAGGTTTGAATCCATCACCCTTGGTATATGGGGCCAGTGCCCTACTCACTGAGCCACAGGCACCACCTTCTGCTTCACTTTTGAAGAACAGTTTTGTCAAGTAAGTTATTATTTATTTATTTATTTCTGAGACAGAATCTCACTCTATTGCCCTGGGTAGAATGCCATGGCTTCATCATACCTTGTTGTAACTTCAAACTCTTGGGCTCAAGCAATCCTCTTGCCTCAGCCTCCTGAGTAGCTGGGACTATAGCTGTGTACCACAATGCCCAGCTAGTTCTATTTTCAATAGAGATCGGGTCTCAATCTTGCTCAGGCTGGTCTTAAACTCCCGAGTTCAAGCAATCTATATACCTTGGCCTCCCAGAGTGCTAGGATTATTGGTGTGAGCCACTATGCCCAGCTTTTTTTTTTTTTTTTTTGACAGCGTTTCACTGTGTTTTCCAGATTAGAATACAATGGGATGATCATAGCTCAGTGCAACCTCAAACTCCTGGGCTCAAGTGATGCTTCCGCCTCAGAGTCCTGAGTAGCTGGGACTACAGCAATGTGCACAAGCAATCCTCTTGCCTGAGCCACCCAAGTATGTGGGACTACAGGTGCCAGCCACAATGCCCAGCTATTTTTAGAAACAGGGTCTCACTGTTGCTCAGGCTGGTCTTGAACTCTCTCTTGACCTCAAGTGATCCTCCCACCTCAGCCTCTCAGAGTGCCAGGATTACAAGCATGAGCCACCCACACACATCTGAAGTAAGTCATCTTGGTTGGCAGGTAATTTTTTTTTTTTTTGAGACAGAGTCTCACTATGTAGTACTTGGTAGAGTAATGTGGCATCACAGCTCACAGCAACCTCCAACTCTTGGGCTTAACCAATTCTCTTGCCTCAGCCTCCCAAGTAGTTGGGACTACAGGTGCCCACCACAACACCCAGCTATTTTTTTTATTGTTGTAGCAGTTGCCATTGTTTGGCAGGCCCAGGCTGGGTTCGAACCCACCAGCCCTGGTGTATGTGGGCTGGTGCCCTAGCTGCTGAGTTACAAGCGCTGAGCTGGGTTTTTTGGTTTGTTTACTATACCATCCCAGTCTCTCCTGGCCTATAAGATTTCTGCTTAGAAATCCACTGATATCCTTATTGAATTTCTCTTATGTGTAATATACTCCTTTTCTTTTTAAAAAATTATTATTATTATTATTATTTTTGGATCCTCTCACTGAGTAAAGCAGGCAAAGTAATTCAGACAACCTGAGGACAGGGATACCACTTTGCAAATGAGGAATAAGGCTTTAGAGGAAATGAACCATTGGCAGTATTATTCCTAATAGTCAAAAGGTGGAAGGAACATAAATGTCCATCAACTAATGAATGGATAAATAAAATATGATCTATACACATAGTGGAATAGTTTTCAGCTTTAAAGAGGAAGAGAATTCTAAAGAAAAAAAAAGGAAGGGAATTTTGACACATGCTACATGATGAACTTTGAGGACATTATCCTAAGTAAACTAAACCAGTAACATTTGGGTAAATACTATAGATTCCAGGTACCTGAGGTACCTACTGGAGTCAAATTCATAGAAACAGAAAGAATGGTGGGTGTCAGGGGCTGGGCAAGGGAGGAATGGGGAGTTATTGTTTAATGGGCTCTGAGTTTCAGTTTCACAGATGAAAAAGTCCTGGAGATTGGTTGCACAACAATGTGAATGTACTCAACACTGAACCACACTTAAAAAGATTAAGACAGGAAACTTTACATTATGTATATTTTATCAGAATTACAATTTTTTTTTTTTAGACAAAGCCTCAAGCTATCCCCCTGGGTAGAGTGCTGTGGCATCACAGCTCACAGCAACCTCCAACTCTTGGGCTCAAGCGAGTCTCCTGCCTCAGCCTCCCAAGTAGCTGGGATCACAGGCGCCCGCCACAACGCCTGGCTATTTTTTGGTTGCAGCCGTCATTGTTGTTTGGCGGGCCTGGGCTAGATTCAAACCCACCACCTTAGGTGTATGTGGCTGACGCCTTAGCCACTTGAGCCACAGGCGCTGAGCCCAGAATTACAAATTTAAAAGAAAAGAAATGGAGTAACTTGCCCAGGTCCCTCTGATGGGAGGTATGAGAAGCAGAATTTAGATCCTAGCTTAAGAGTGACTCCCTGCTATGAAAACTCCTAGTCATGTATCTGCTGAATGAGTAAAATTGAGGGGAAGAAGGTGGCTTCTAGAAAGGAAAGACTTTATTGAGAAAAGACATAAAAACTGACCTGAGAGAGAAAAAAATTCAGTGGACATGAAGTGAGGAGAATGGGTGTCAGGCTGCCTCTGCTGTGTGATCTTGGGCACACCATTCTCCCTCTCTGGGGTTTGAGTGGGTCTTCACTCTTATATGAGGGTTAGGTTGGGAGAGCATCTAGGTCCTTTCAGCTCTGAGGTCTAGAATGGGGTGAGAAGGGATACCAAAGCACACTGTAATAGCTCCAATAGACCCCAGGATCCTGTCGGGTGCTGGGGTTGTCTTCCCTCTGGAAAGCTCACAGTCAATGGATAGGGATAAATTCCAGACAAAAACTAATCCGGCAAACTTTTTCTGAGCACCTACCACATACCAAGCTCTGTTCTAGGCCAGGTCCCCTTGGGTGGACAGCCTATTGGGTAGGACAGGCAATAGACAAGTAAATAAATATGAATAGATCAAAAAAAGAAACAAACACAAGTACTGGGATGCAGTTATTCAGGGTGGGGGCAGCAAGAATTCCTGGTGGAGAGATTGCACTCTGGATCCCAGGAAAGCACCCTGGAAGAGGTGACATCTCTGACAGTCCTTAAGCCTGGCTTCCTAAGTCCTTACCAAACACAGGTGCTACAGATAAAGAATTCACAGACCCAGTCTTGTGAGGAGAGAGACACGGCAGCATACACATCCCAATCTGGCACAGTAGGTGCTGTAGCAAGCCAGCCACATAGGACACCAGATGTCGGGAGCCAGCCCCCGCACGACACGTGAGGGTCCCCAGTGCTCAGTGGTGATGAGGGAAAGGGGAAAATAAAGTATGCTCCTTTTGGCTCAGTGCCTATAGCTCAGCAGCTAGGGTGCCAGCCACATACATCAGAGCTGGTGGGTTCGAATCCAGCCTGCACCTGCCAAACAATGACCACTACACCTAAAAAATAGCCGGGCATTGTGGTTGGTGCTTATAGTCCCAGCTACTGGAAGGTTGAGGCAAGAGAATCACTACAGCCCAAGAATTTGAGGTTGCTGTGAGCTGTGATGTTACAGCACTCTACCAAGGACAACATAGTGAGATTCTGTCTGAAAAAAAAAAAAGACAGAAAAAGTATGCTCCTTTTCTTATACTGCATTCAGGATCCTCTCTTTGTCTTAAATTGCTGACAATTTGATTATAGTATATCTTGGCATAGTCTTATTTGGGTTGAATCTAATTGGAGACCTTTGACCTTCCTGTACCTGAATATTTACATCTTTCCCTAGATTTGGGAAGTTTTCAGCTATAATTACCTTAACTGGGCCCTCTGTCCCTTTTTCTTTTTCCTTTAAATCCTGCAAGGTAACAGTAATTCTTTTGATACTGTCCCATAAATCCCATAGGCTTTCTTCATTCCTTTTCTTTGTTCCCCTTTGTATATTTTCTTTTTTTTTTTTTTTTT
>NW_003852438.1:4740327-4751588 GCF_000181295.1 Otolemur garnettii | reverse complement strand
GCCTTAGCCGGTTGAGCCACAGGCGCCGAGCCCCCTTTGTATATTTTCAAATAACCTATTTACAGATTCATAGTTTCTTTCTTCTGCTTGGACAGTTCTGCTGCTAATGCTCTTTATTATATTTTTCATTTCATTAATTGTATTTTTCTGCTCCAGAATTTGTTTGCTTTTTTCAATATGATTTCTATCTCTTTAAAATTTCTCACTTTTTTCATTACTTGTTTTCCTGTTTTTTGTTGAATTCTCTGTATATTAAAGTTTTCTGTGCTTCTTTAAATAACTATAGTCATTAATTACAGTGCTGTATGCCAACATTTTGGGTAATGACAAACCGCATATAGAACAGTAGTCCATATTTTTACTATATCTTTTCTGTGTTTAGAGATGTTTACATACAAAAACACCATTGTGGTACAGTTGCCTACTGTATTTAGTTGTAATAGCCTATACTATATAATCATAGTGTGTAATAGGCTATACCATCTAGGTTTGTGTAACTACATTCTATGATGTTCACTTGACAGAATTGCTTAATGCATTTCTCAGAATATATCCCCATTATTAAGTTACTCAAGATTGTATTTTAAATTCTTTGACAGGCAGTTCATTTATCTCCATTTCTTTGGAGTTGGCTACTGGGAGATTATTCTGTTCTTTGATGGGTAATGTCTCTCCTTGGTTTTTTATGTTTCTTATTCTGTTTTGTTGTCTGAACATTTGGTGGAGAAATACCCTTTTATAGACTTTATAGGATGTTGTTATCAGAAAAAAGATCTTCCTGTATGGGGGGGGCAAAAAAAATGACTGGGTGGGGTACAGAAATTCTGGCACTAGTGAAGGTATAGAATCCATGCAGCTCTGTCAGCTGAGGTTAGTGTTGACAAAGATTATGAGCTTTGTCGTAATCAGGGATCTTCAATCTCCAGCACTATGGATGTCTACAATCGTGCAATCGTGGTAAAGGCTGTTGAGTCTTTGGTGGATATGGCTGCTAGGGTCCTCCCAATGCCTTTTTCTCCCCCCTAGGGAGTTGTGGCTGAAGAATCCTTATTAGCACTGGGACTGGCTTGTGATGGCAGTGGTCCTGGTATCTGATAAGTGGCACCTGTGGAGCAGCCACAGAGTGGAGGCCTGAAACATGGGTTCATATGGAGAGACCAAGATGGTAATGGCACTGGTACCCAGTGTACAGGCATCCCACTGCCATGTTGGTAATGGTGTATAAAGCATGAGTGCTTGTGAAGCAGCAAGCAAGCCAGGGATGGGAGCAGAGAGCTACAGTGGCTGTGTGGTTTGGGTGGGGCGTAGTTTTCTATGGTGTCTGAGCTGGTGACCGGAGTATGGTCATGCAGAGACCTTGCCTCCAGGGTGTGAACTAGTTTACTATGGCTCCATTGTCTGAGGTGCAGATGAGAACAGTGCTGCCACAGAATCCGGTCTAGTCACTCATGGAGTAGCCACAGTTCAGGAGTCAGGAGAAAGAAAGTCTTTGTAGAGGTGATTACATTAAGTGTCTTGTTTTTTTTTTTTTTTTTAATTTTTGAGACAGAGCCTCAAGCTGTTGCTCTGGGTAGAGTGCTGTTGCATCACAGCTCACAGCAACCTCCAACTCCTGAGTTCAAGAGATTCTCCTGCCTCCGCCTCCCAAGTAGCTGGGACTATAGACACCTGCCACAATGCCCAGCTATTTTTGGTTGTAGCCGTCATTGTTGCTTGGTGGGCCGGGGCTGGAATCAAACCCGCCAGCTCAGGTGTATGTGGCTGGTGCCTTAGCCACTTGAGCCACAGGCGCTGAGCCATATTAAGCATCTTGAGGTGGAGATATTATCTTGGATTGTTTGATTGAGCCTTAAATGCAATCACAAGTGTCCTTGTAAGAGAGAGGTAGAAGGAGTTTTCATATACACAGCGTAGAAAGCAATGTGAAGACAACAAAGACAGATTTGAAGGTGCTGACCTTGAAGATTGTAGCATGTGGCCACATGCTGGCAGCCACCCAAAACTGGAAGAAACAACAGATTCTGAAGGGAGTACAGCCCTGTAAATATCTTGATTTCAGCCCAGTGATGCAGATTTTGGATTACTGATAGCCAGAACTGCAAGAGAATAAGTTTCTATTGTTGGGCGGGCTTGGTGGCTCATGCGTGTAATCATACCACTCTGGGAGGCTGAGGGTGGATTGTCTGAGCTTATGGGTTTGAGACCAGCCTGAGCAAGAGACCCCATCTCTAAAAATAGCTGGGCATTGTGGTGGGTGCCTATAGTCCTAGCTAATTAGGAGGCTGACACAGGAGGATCACTTGAGCCCAAGAGTTTGAAGTTGCCATGAGCTATGATGTCATGGCACTCTCCCGAGGGGGACAAAGTAAGACTCTGTCTCTAAAACATAAAAAAATAGGCTTGGCGGTTAGGGCGCTAGCCACAGAAACCTGCCAGGGCCTGACAAACAATGACAACGACAACAACAACAAAATAGCCAGGTGTTGTGGCAGGCGCCTGTAGTCCCAGCTACTTGGGAGGCTGAGGCAAGAGAATCACTACAGCCCAAGATTTTGAGGTTGCTGTGAGCTGTGATGCCACCGCACTCTCTACTAAGGGCAACAAAGTGAGATTCTGTCTCCGAAAAATAAATAAATACATACATAAAAATAAAGAAACTGTTAATTGTCGTAGAAAGTGATTGTACCATTTCATGTTGCCACCAGCAGTGCATGAGAATTCCAGCTGCTCCTCATTTTTTGGCCAACACTCAATTTGGTCAGGCTTTTTCATTTTAGACATTCTAATATTTTGTATTTTTCAGTCTATATATATCTTGCACCTATTTTATTAGATTTATACCCGAGTATTTCTTTCTTTTTTTTATAGAAAGAATTCTTACATTTGCCATTCTTTGGTGACCCAATGGAGAAATAGACATGTTATAATAAAATATTCTCTGTCTTTTTATCACGAAGTTTAAGGAAAAAATAAAAAAATTCTTTTTAAAATTTCAATAGTTTTAGAGGGTTGCAAGTGGAGTTTTGTTAACATAGATATATTGCATAGTGGTGAAGTCTAGGCTTTTAGTGTACCCAGTACCCCAAATAGTGTAATTGTACCCAACAGGTAATTTTTCATCCCTCACCTTCCTCCCATCCTCTCCCCCTTTGAGTTGCCAATATCTGTAGAACTTCTAGTACTACCTTCAATAGAGGTGGTAAAGAGTGGGCATCTTTGCCTTTTTAGAAGAAAAGTTTGCAGTTTTTTACCATTTGGTATATTACCTTTGTGCCTTTCATATATGGCCTTTATTATGTTGAAGAAGTTTCTTTCTTTTCTTTTCTTTCTTTCTTTTTTTTTTTTTGCAAGCATAAAACCAAGTTTATTGAAGAAGAGATAGGTTCACAGAGCAAGAGCAAGATACAGGTTTACAGAGTAAGATATGCTCACCATAAACAATGACTAGGTTCCCATTATCACAAGAAGGAAAAGGCTCTGGTAATAGTCTGGGGTTCTTTTTTATGAAAAGAACTTTTTTATACTGAGTGGGGCCCAAAGAGATTTCTTTCTATTTCTAATTTGTTGTATTAAAGGGTATAGAATTTTGTCAAATGCTTTTCTGTATCAATTGAGCTGCTCGTGTGTGTGTGTAACTTTCTGTTAATTTGGTATATTACATTGATTTATCTATGGTAAACCATCTTTGCATTTCAGGAATAAATCACACTTGGTCATGGTGTATAATGGTTCTAGTGTGCTCTTGAATTATTTGCTAGTATTTTGTGGAGTATTTTGTATTTTTGCATCTAGAATGTTGGTCTGTAGTTTATCTTCTTTCTTTCCTCCCTTCCTTCCTTCCCCTTGTCCCCTTCTTTCTTTTTCTTTCTTTCTCTCTCTCTTTCTCACTCTCTTTCTTGCAGTACTTTTGGCTAGCTACAAAGAATGAGCTGAGGAGTGTTTCTTCCTCTTCAATTTTCTGGGAGACTTTAGGAGGAGTTGGTAATATTTTTTCCCTGACTACTGTGCTATGGTTAGCTTGCATATTCTTTCTCACTTGACTTTAGCAAACTTTGTCTCTGCTTAGCTTGTATATTCTTTCTCACTTGGCTTTAGCAAACTTTGTCTCTGCTGTCCTGTGTTCCTGACTTAAATTACTTGCTGCAACTGTATCATCTCTGTTTTCTATATTCTCCTGATGTCAAATCAGTATCATCTCTGTTTCTGATTGCAATATTTCCAGCACTAACATCTGATTGATTATTCCTTTTGCATGATGCTTTGATTTGCAAAATTAAAATCTTACTCTTATTGTAAAAAATATAGGGCAAGTTCAGTTTATTAGAAGTCAAAATGATAAAGTTAGGAAGAGTGAACCAGTGGTTCTTAATTCTATTAGATTTACTGTGCCCTTTTACAATATTTTTAAAATATTGTAAATATCCCATTTATTCCTCTAAACTGACACTTATAGATTAAACTATACCCATATTTTTAGAACATTAATATAAACATGACAATAAGTAAAAAGAAAGTAATTTCCATACGCATTTCAATAAATAAATCATAGAAATCAACAGTTTGGCTAGGCATGATGACTCACGCCTGTAATCCCAGCACTCTGGGAGGCTAAGCCTGAAGGATTGCTTGAGCTCAGGAGTTTGAGACTAGCCAAGCAAGAATGGGGCCCTGTCTCTACTAAAAATAGAAAAATTAACTGGGAGTTGTGGTGGGTGCTTGTAGTCCCACCTACTTGGGAGGCTGAAGCAGGAGGACTGCTTAAGCACAGGAGTATGAGGTTGCTGTGAGTGAGGCTGATGCCATGGCACTGTAGCCTGGGGCAACAGAGTAAGACTCGATCTCAAAAAAAAGGAAAAAAGTAAATCTTAGGTCAAACTTTGCTAGAAGTTAAAAGGCTTGCATCTATATGTGATTAAAATAAATATGAAATTAAAATGAATATGAAAATAGAATTAAAATAAATATGGAGATACAAATGTAGGGAGATTCAAGTTTGGCATGAAATACTATTAACTATCGAATTGCTGTTGGTACTACAGTGTTCCAGAATGGTGAAACTTGCTTGGAGAAACTTTAAAGAACGTTTTTTTCTTTGATTTACATTGTATTTGTATTCCTGGAAATTTCAATGTAAAATTGAACTGGGCAAAAAAGTACACTTTGTGTTTATATTTTATTTATTTTGAGAAAAAGACTCACTCTGTCGCCCTGGGTAGAATGCCATCGCTTTATCATAACTCACAGCAACCTCAAACTCGCAATTCTCCTGCCTCAGCTTCCCCAGCAGCTGGGACTATAGGCGCCTGCCACAACGCCTGGCTTATTTTTCTATTTTTGATAGAGATAGGGTCTTTCTCTTAATCAGGGTAGTCTCTGAACTCCTGAGCTCAGGCGATCTACCCACCTTTTCTTCACAGAATGCTACGATTAAAGGCGTGAGTCACTGTGCCCAGGCTGGTTTTATATTTTAAAAGGAGTTTAGTTCTGGGCTTGGCTAATCATAAACAATTTTTTTCTTTTTTTTACCTACACGAATGTTCAAGGGGACATTAAAGGTCACACAAGATATGGATGGGACAGTTCTTCATTGTGTGGTACTGTTTACTGCATTGTAGGGTGGAGTAGCATTACTTAGTACTTGTACTAGACTAAATACCCTCTTGATCATTGTGACAATGGAAAATGCTTCTACAAATTTCTAAATGTCACATATGAGGCAGGAAGAACTTCCATCAAGAACTGCTAGGACTGGGCCAGGCACGGTAGCTCATGCCTGTAATCCTAGCACTCTGGGAGGCTGAGGCAGGTGGATTGCCTGAGCTCATGAGTTCAAGACCAGGCTGAGCAAGAACCAGATCCCTCTATCTCTAAAAATAGCCAGATGTTGTGGAGGGTGCCTGTAGTCCCAGCTACTTGGGAGGCTGAGGCAGGAGGATTGCTTAAGCCCAAGAGTTGGAGGTTGCTGTGAACTATGATGCCACAGCACAGCACTCTACCGAGGGAGACAAAGTGAGACTTTGTTTCAAAAAAAAAAAAGAAAGAAAGAAAAAGAAAAAAAGAAAGAACTACTAGGATGAAGTGATGGATAAAGAAATTTGTTCGGCTTGGCTCTTGTGGCTCAAGTGGCTAAGGCGCCAGCCACATACACCTGAGCTGGCGGGTTTGAATCCAGCCCGAGCCCGCCAAACAACAATGACGGCTGCAACCAAAAAACAGCCAGGCGTTGTGGCGGGTGCCTGTAGTCCCAGCTACTTGGGAGGTGGAGGCAGGAGACTCGCTTGAGCCCAGGAGTTGGAGGTTGCTATGAGCTGTGATGCTATGGCACTCTACCCAGGGGGACAGCTTGAGGCTCTGTCTCAAAAAAAAAAAGAAATTTGCTTATAAGGTTCTATTTTTTCTTTACATATATTCAGTGTAGTCAGCTGATAAGATTCTTGTGGAAAGGAGATAATTAAATAAAAGCCATGTTTGAGGAATATTCTGATATCTACTTTCCAGGTCTTAGGGACAGGTAAGGAAGCAAAAAAAGAAGTAACTTGCTTTTCCAGTACCTGTGATTTACAAAGCATTTTCCATGTTATACACTTCACATCAGCAGTGAATTTAGTATCTACACCATTTTAGAGAGGAAGTAGAGGAAGCTCATAAATATTGTGACTTTTTTTTTAATTTATATTTTTAAACCGTGTTATTATATCGCCCTCAGTAGAACGCCATGGCGTCACAGCGCACAGCAATCTCAAATGCTTGGGCTTAAGTGATTCTCTTGCCTCAGCCTCCCAAGTAGCCTGGACTACAGGCGAAGAAGAATTTTTTTAAAGAGAGATCTGATAGTACTTGAGAAGGCTGAGGCAGGTGGATTGCTTGAGTCCAAGAGTTTAAGACCAGGCTGAGAAAGAGCAAGAGATTCTGTCTATGCAAAAAATAGAAAACTTAGTTGGGGATAGTGGGGCATTCTGTCTCAAAAAAAAAAAAAAAAAGGTTGGGGGTCGGGAGAGCACTAGGAGACTCATAGTAAAACTAAAATTAGTGAGACTTTAATTAGAAAGCTTTATTCTATTGACATTGTCTATTCATTGACATTCTGGGAAGAAAGGTAACCAAAGAGTTTTTAAATACTGAGGATTTATTAATACATTTCCCCTTCCTGTCTTACAGGATATTGATATGCAGTTGAAGGAGATCATGGAAAATGTGAATAATATAATAATTCGCTATGCTGTTGATCTTAATATGTCTACGGGAAGGAGGAGCTCCCTTACAGAGTTTAAGAAAAGAAAGAGAACGTATTTTTTAGACAAAATGGCTACTTATGCAAGGAATGCTGAAGTTAGAGAAAAGACTCTTGCCCACATTCTGTCCTGGCTAGAAGAATGGAGTAAGTTTCCAGAAGTGTTTCAGGGAAAGACCACAAAGTTGATGAAAATGGTAGAGAAGAGAATTTATATGTAAATTCAGAAGGATTAATTAGACTAACAAAGAAAACACTAAGGAGGTTATTCAGACAGTTGTCCTCTGTTCTAGTAAAAATAAAAGTGTATATATATATATATATATATTTTTTTTTTTAATTCGGTCTCTGTAGAGAACATCAAAAATTGCTAGTGCCGACTATATTGCAAGTTGTCACAGTGGGTTATTGGGAAAAGTTTTCAATTAGCAATAATCGTGCCTGAGATAAAACTCATGGGCTATGATGCTGCCACTGCGCAAAGCTAGAAAAGTATATTTTTATTCACTTAGTGCTAGCCATTTTGGCCTTCTGGCTTTTTTCAAGCATGCCAGCATGTTTCTCCTGCCCAGTGTCTTTATGCTTACTATTCCCTTGCTGGTGACATTTCCCTCCAGATAGTCCTATGACTCATTCCCTGCTTAAATTTAACTTTAAAATGAGGTCTTCTCTGACCATCCCTATTCCCTCTCTTTCTTCTTCTTTTTTTTTTTTTCTATTCCCTTTCACTTGGCTCTCTCCATTACCCTTTACCCGTCCTTATTCTTGTCTATAGCATTAGTATTTAACATATATAATTCACTTTTTAGTTTGTGTCTCTCTCTTTTGACTAGAATGTAAACAGTATGAAGTCAGGGAAGTTATTTTATTTAATGCTATCAGCTTCTAGAAGAGTACATGGCAGAGTATATACTGGTTGAATAGAAGAATGAATGAGATGAGAATACAAAAAAATGGAATTTAATTTGTTGCAAGAAATCTTATGTAACAAGACTGATAAATACTAGATAACTTACCAAAGGCATTAAATGGGATTTAGATCCCCAATATTAATACATACACTCTCATTTTAGATACTTACTTGTCTGGAGTCAGGGAACTAAACCAAATAAAGACTTTTTACCTTGATTTATGTTTTCCTGTCCAATACTTATTTATTCGGCTTTCTGTTCTAAATCTCTTTGTTTTAAATTTCTTTATGGAGAAAAGCCCCAGGATGGTAGTATGAGATACCTATTTTCCCCAATAATACTATATGGAAGCTTATATAATAATTTATCTTTCTGTACAAAAGTAATTGTTTTTTTCTCTTCAAGATGCCATTTTGTCAGAGATGACAGTAATTGATGCTGATGAATACCACCGCTGGATGGTGCAAATGGAGATGTTACCAGAGACATTAAAAGCTATTGAAAACAATGTCAAGATCCTGAGCAGATTTACTTTAGCTCTCCTTGAAGAAAAGAAGAAACGAAAGAAGAAAACAGGTAAGGGTACTTTATGACTTTAGAAACGGAGTTTGATGTTTTTCTAAAAATAGCCTTATTGATGTATAATTTGTAAGTACAATTAATGATTTTTAGTAAGTTTATAGAGTTTTGCAGTGATCACCACTATCCAGTTTTAGAACCTTTCCCTTATCCCAAAAAGATCCCTTTTTGGGGGGGGACAGAGTCTCATTATGTCACCCTTGATAGAGTGCTATGCCATCAGAGCTCACAGCAACCTCAAACTCTTGGGCTTAAAGCAATTCTCTTGCCTCAGCCTCCCAAGTAGGGAGGACTGCAGGCGACCGC
Organism: Otolemur garnettii; assembly: GCF_000181295.1. NCBI lineage: Eukaryota > Metazoa > Chordata > Mammalia > Primates > Galagidae > Otolemur > Otolemur garnettii. Next base: position 4,742,561 of record NW_003852438.1, on the reverse strand, counting down.
CATAACGTCCAGCTTTTTTTTTTGGTTGTAGTCGTCATTGTTGTTTGGCAGGCCCAGGCTGGATTTGAACCCACCAGCTCTGGTATATGTGGCTGGCACCCTAGCTGCTGAGCTACAGGTGCCAAACCTCCTATTCTTTAGTATTTCTTGTAAGGCAGGTCTGTTAGCAATAAATTTTCTCAGAATTTGTTCATCTGGGAATGTCTTTATTTCACCCTAATTTTTAAGTAGATTTTATTTTTTGGAGCAGTTTTAAAGAAAAACTAGGGAAAAAAGTTGTCGTGTATCTGCCCACAATTTTCTCTTCCATTTTTTTTCTTAGCTCCTTAGCTAGGCAATCCCCTACTATTAATATTTCCCATTAGTATATACTTTTGTTACAATTACAACATTGATACATTAACTAAATTCTGCAATTTAGTCAGAATTCCTTATTTTTACCTAAATTTCCTTTTCTGCCTCAGGATCCCATCCAGAGTACCACATCACATTTAGTTAGTCATGTCTGCTTAGGCACCTCTTGACCGTGACAGTTTTGAGAAGTACCAGTTGTAGAATGCCCATCTATTGGAATTCTTCTGATGGTTTTCTCATGTTAATCCTGGTGTTATGGGTTTTGAGGAGAAAGATCACAGGCATAAAGTGCCATTTTCATCACATCATATCAAGGTTATATACTATCGAATGATTACTGACTTGATGTTGCCATTGATAACCTGGCTAAGGTAATGTTTATCAGGTTTTGCCACTGTAAAGTTATCCTTTCCCTTCCTTTCTTTACTGTTGTCTTGCAGGGGTGTCCAACCTTTTGGCTTCTCTGGGCGTATTGGAAAAAAGAGTCGCTCTGGGTACACATTAAATATACAAACACTAACAAAAGCTGATGAGCAAAAAAAAAAAAAAGGACTGTGCATAATTTTTTTGATATCTACCACCACAGATAAGCAAAAAGCTGTCACATAATCCACATGTGGCTTATAAGCTGCAGATTGGCCACCCCTGTGAGGGAAGTCTAAGGATGCAGCCCATGCTTAAAGAATGGAGTTACACTTTCCTTCCTTTAGAATGGAGCATCAACATAAATTATTTGAAATTCCCATGTAGGGGAGATTTTTCTCTTCTCCCATATTAATTAATTTATTCAACTATTTATATCAAAATGGACTCACAAATATTTATTTTATACTTTGGGTTATCACATATAATCCAGTACTAGTTTATTTTCTTGCTTAAATCATTCCAGCTTTGGCCATTGGGAGGTCTTTCAATTATTTCCTTTGCCCCTTTGACATACTTCTATCAACATAGGCTTTTGTTTGGTTGGATTTTTAGCACTTTCTTACTTTCTGTATTACAAGATGCTTTGGACTCATCTTGTGTATTTCCTGTCCCAGTCCTAGAATCAACCAATTTCTTCAAGGATTTCTGCTTCCCTTTATTGGGGTATAGTATTAAAAACCAAGGTCTGGGTGTTAGGTATGCTCATTGCTACTGTGGTTTTATTTCTATTAGGCCTTCTTAGCTGACAGAGCAAAAGAATATCCATACATGTACTAATCCATGAATATACATATATCTCTAAATATTTCTGTACATAAACATCTGTAACTATACTCAGCCAAACAGAAGTCTTTATGTCTCCAACTGTACTCCATTAACACATGGACCATCCTAGCTTCCGCCCTTTGATTACCTGTGGACGCCCAAATAGCAGGAAACCTAGTTTCCACTATCTGCCATCTATTTACCTAATTATTAAATTCCAGTCTACATATATAGCAGTGTCAGAATTGTTAATCCCTACCCTCCATGAGAAATTATCAACTAGAGTATAATGCTTATGAGTTGTTCCTTTTGCCCTTGGTTTTATAGACTCAGCCAGGCCTGGTGGCTCAGATCTGTAATCCCTGTACTTTGGGAGGCTGAGACAGGATAATTTTTTGACCTCAGGAATTTGAGGCTGCAGGGAGCTACGATTGTGCAGTTGCTCTCCAATCTGGACAACAGAGTAACAACCTGTCTCTAAAAAAAATTTAAAAATTAAAAAGAAATAAAAATTAAAACTATATAAATAAAAAAATAGTTTTATAGACTTCATTCAATTCTAGAATTACTTAGGTCAGCACCTTCCCTCCACTCTACCTTCACTGAGATTGTATAGGTTTCTAATAACAGTCTCTTGTCACAGTGTACATTTCTTCCTAAAGTACCTTGACTTCTTTTTTTTTTTTTTT
>NW_003852438.1:4737370-4739209 GCF_000181295.1 Otolemur garnettii | reverse complement strand
TTTTTTTTTTTTTTTTGCTGTGTGGTGGCTCATGCCTGTAATCCTAACACTCTGGGAGGTTGAGACAAGTGGATTGCTGGAGGTCAGAAGTTCAAGCCCAGCCTGAGCAAAAGCAAGACCTCTACTGAAAATAGAAAAAACAGGTGGCGCCTGTGACTCAGTCGGCACTGGCCCCATATACCGAGGGTGGCAGGTTTGAACCTGGCCCCGGCCAAACTGCAACAAAAAATAGCCAGGTGTTTTGGTGGGAGCCTGTAGTTCCAGCTACTTGGGAGGCTGAGGCAAGAGCATTGCCTAAGCCCAGGAGTTGGAGGTTGCTGTGAGCTGTGCAAAACCGCGGCACTCTACTAAGGGCGATAAAGTGAGACTCTGCCTCTAAAAAAAAAAAAGAAAAGAAAATAGAAAAAACAGGCGGATGTCATGACAGATCCCTATGGTCCCAGCTACTTGGGAGGCTAAGGTAAAAGGATTGATCTCTTTAGCCCAGAAGCTTGAGGTTGCTGTGAGCTATAATGCTGCCGCGCTCTACCCAGGGAGACAGAAAGACTCTTATCTCCAAAAAAAAATTCTTTTTTCTTGCTAAATAATATTCCATTGTACAGATGTGCCATGTTTGTTTATTCACCTATTAAAGGACATCTTGGTTGTTTCCAGGTTTTAGTAATTAAGAATAAATACATTATAAAAAATTTGCAAGTTTTTGTGTGGATATGAGGTTTCAAATCAATTAAGTAAATACCCAGGAGCACAATTTCTGGATTATATGAAAGACTAAAGAACTTCTTAGGAAACTGCAAAAATGTCTTCCAAAATAGCTTTACTATTTTTCTTTTCTTTTCTTTTCTTCTTTTTGGAAACAGAGTCTCACTATGTCGCCCTCAGCAGAGTGCTATGGCGTCAGAGCTCATAGCAACCTCAAACTCTTGGGCATAAGTGATTCTCTTGCCTCAGCCTCCAGGTAGCAGGGACTACAGGCACCCGTAACAATGCCTGGCTATTTTTTGTTGCAGTTGTCATTGTTGTTTAGTTGGCCCAGGCCAGGTTTGAACCCTCCAGCCTTGGTGTGTATGGCTGGTGCGGAGCCAGCTTTACCATTTTTCACTCATATCATTAGTGAACAAAATTTCCTATAGTTCCACATCCTTGCCAGCATTTGGTCTTGTTAGTTCATCAGGTTTTTTGGCTTTTAGCTATTTTAATAGGTGTGGAACAGTATCCCATTGTTGTAATTTGCAGTTCCCTAATGGCAGATGATATTCAGCATCTTTTCATATGCTTATTTTCCATCTGTATATTTCATTTCTCACCTTCATTATTTGGAGAATATTTTGCTAGGTACAGAATTCTTGATTAACACTTTGTTTCACTACTTTAAATATATCATTCCATTGCCTTTTGGCCTCCACTATTTATGATAAGAAGTGAGCTGTTAAATTTACTGTGGTTTCCTTGTACTTGATGAGTCTACTTTGATCATAATAAGTAATTTTCTCTTTCTGCTTTAAACATTTTCACTTTGGCTTTCAACCAACAGTGTAACTATGTGTTCAGGTATGGATTTTATTGGTGTTTATTCTACTTAGAGTTCACTGAGCTTTTTAAATATGTAGATTCATATTTTGCATTAAAGTTGAAGTAATTAGGCTTGGCGCCTATGGCTCAAGTGGCTAAGGCGCCAGCCACGTACACCCAAGGTGGTGGGTTCGAATCCAGCCTGGGCCCGCCAAACAACAACGATGGCTGCAACCAAAAAATAGCCGGGCGTTGTGGCAGGCACCTGTGGTCCCAAGTACTTGGAAGGCAGAGGCAGGAGACTCGCTTGAGCCCAGGAGTTGGCGG
>NW_003852438.1:4730553-4737265 GCF_000181295.1 Otolemur garnettii | reverse complement strand
GTTGAAGTAATTAGACCATTATTTCTCTAAATATTTTTTTGACTCCCTCCTTTCCTTCTTCTCCATGGACTTCTAATACTTGCATATTAGTATGCTTCTTGATGTCTGCTGTGGTCTGAGTGTTTGCGTCCCCTGAAAATTCATATGTTGAAATCTGCCATTAGGAGGTATAGGTGCAAGGTGATTAGGTCATAAGGTCAAGAATGGGATTAGGGCCCTTATAAAAGAGGTCCAAGAAAGATCCCACTCTGTGAGAATATAGCTATCTCTGAGGAAGCAGCCCTACCAGACACCAAATCTGGCTTGATCTTGGACTTCTCAGTCTCAAGAACTGTAAGTAAGAAAGTTTTGTTGTTTATAAGCTACCTAGTTTATGGTATTTTGTTATAGCAGCCTGAACAAATTAAGACAGTGTCCCACAAGTCTCTGAGGCATTAGTCATTTTTCTTTGTTCTTTTTTTTCACCCTGTTCTTCAGATTGGGTGATCTCTATTAACCTACGATAAAGTTTGCTGATTATTTTCTTCCCTCTTAAATCTGCTGTTGGGTCCTTTTGGTGAATTTTTATATTAGTTAATGCATTTTTTTTACTTCAAATTTTCTACCTGGTTTTTCTAATTTTCATGTTTATTCATATGCTCTATTTGATAAGTAAGTGTCATCATTTGTCATGGTATTTTCCTTTTATTTTTATTTATTTATTTTTTTGAGACATAATCTCATTCTATTGTCCAGACTAGAGTGCAGTGGCATCATCATAGTTTACTGGAACCTCAAACTCTGGGCCTCAACTGATCCTCCTGCCTCAGCCTCCTGAGCAGCTGAGAACACAGGTGCCGGCCACCACACCCAACTAATTTTTCTATCTTTTGTAGAGATGGGGTCTCACGCTTGTTCAGACTGGCCTATAATTCCTGAGTTTAAGTAATTTTCTCACCTTGGCCTCCTAGAGAGCTAGGATTACAGGCATGAGCCACCTTACCTGGTCAATTTTCTTTTCTTTTCTTTTCTGCCCTTGGTAAAGCTCACAGCAACCTCCAACTTCTGGGCTTAGGCAATTCTCTTGCCTCAGCTTCCCGAGTAGCTGGAACTACAGGCATCCACCACAATGCCCAGCTATTTTTTTGTTGTAATTTGGCTGGGGCTGGGTTTGAACCCACCACCCTCTGTGTATGGGGCCGGTGCTCTACCCACTGAGCCACAGGCACCTCCCGAATTTTCTTTTATTTTTAAAAATGGCTTCCTTTAACTCTTTGGACATATTTATAACACTTAAAAGTCTTTTGTTTTTTGTCTGATAAGTCCAGCATCTAGGTCCCCTCAGAGACAATTTCTTTCTTTTTTTTTTCTGAGACAGAGTCTTAAGCTGTCACTCTGGGTTCAGGGCTATGGCATCATAACTCACAGCAATCTCAAACTCTTGGGGTCCAGTGATCCTCTTGCCTCAGTTTGTCTATTTTTAGTAGAGATGGGGGGGTCCTCACTTTTGCTTAGGCTAGTCTTGAACATGTGAGCTCAAGCAATCCAACCACCTCAACCTCCCAGAGTGCTAGAATTACAGGCATGAGACACTGCGCCTAACCAGAGACAATTTCTACTGACTATTTCCCTCCCTTGTGTTTGCGTCACTCTTTCCTGTTTCTTTGTTTGTTTTTTTATGTTGAAAACTGGACATTTTAGATACTACTATATTGTTGCAACTCTGGATTCTGAATTCCCCTACTCTGGGGTTTGTTTTTGTTGCTTTTGGTTTTTTACTAAATTGCTGGGGCTAATTCTGTGAAGTCTTATCTCTACCACACTGTGAAAGCACTGATACCCCTGCTTAGCTTTTTCTTTCCTTCCATTTTTGTTTTTATTTTTAAGCCCACCTAGTAGGCACTATTGGGTCAGTATAACTTTTAGTGGTCAGTGATAATGGATCTGTGTATGAGTATTTTGCTTCTGCCGATGTCCTTGGTATGGGATTTTTCCATGCTTTTCTTCAAATTAAGTCTACTGCCCCTCATGGTAGAGTTGTTAGTGCTCACAGACTTACCTCACTCTGGTAGAACTTTCAGGCCATATAAATAGATCTAAGGGTTGAAACTGGAAGCAACTCCAGGTTAACAGACTTTCATTGTTTTTTTATTGAGATACAGTAACTTTTCTTAAACAAATGCTTCTCAATTTATTGTATACCTTTTGCCAATTTCCAAAGTCCTAAAATGGTTTTTTAAATAGTTTTTTCAGTTTTATCATTTTGGGGTAAGGGAAAATGCTGAATTTCTCATCCACCTATTCTGTAAATTTGTCCAAATGTTTGTCTTTTGTCTGTTGATTTGTGACACTTGAAAAAAATCAAGATTAGCTTTGATTCAGATAAGGGAGAAAAAAGAGACAGGAACCCACAAAAGAAAATGGTATGCACCAAGCATAACCAAACCCACAAGAAAGTTTTGGCTTACATCGTATCTCATTCCAAACTTGTAACTAAGAGTAAGTTTAAATTACAGCTAAGTTCAGGTTCTAAACTCTGCAAGCAGCAGTTGTATGTGACTGTGGGGAAAGAGTCTTTTTTCTTTTTTTTTTTTTGAGATAGAGTCTCACTATGTCACCCTCGGTAGAATGCGGTGGCATCACAGCTCACAGCAACCTCAAACTCTTGGGCTTAAATGATTCTCTTGCCTCAGCCTTCCAGGTAGCTAGGCTGGGACTACAGGTGCCCACCATAACACCCGGCTAATTTTTGGTTGCAGTTGTCATTGTTGTTTAGCAGGCCCGAGCTGGGCTTAAACCTGTCAGCCTCAGTGTATGTGGCCTGCACCCTACTCACTGAGCTACAGGTGCTGAGCCTAGAGAGTCATTCTTTTAAATATAATACTGGTTTTCTTTTCTTTTCTTTTCTTTTTGTTTTTTTGTTTTTTTGTAGAGTCTCATTCTGTGGCCATTGGTTGAGTGCCATAGCATCATCATAGCTCACAGCAACTTTAAACTCTTGGGCTTAAGCAATCCTCTTGCTTCAGCCTTCAGAGTAACTGGAACTACAGGCACTCACCAAAATGTCTGACTAATTTTTCTATTTTTCAGTAGAGACAAGGTTTTTTTTTTGAGACGGAGCCTCAAGCTGTCACCCTAAGTAGAGTGCCATGGCATCACAGCTCACAGCAACCTCCAACTCCTGGGCTCAAGTGATTCTCCTGCCTCTGCCTCCCAAGTAGCTGGGACTACAGGCACCCATCACAACACCCAGCTATTTTTTTGATTGCAGCTGTCATTGTTTGTCTGGCCCGGGCTGGATTCGAACCTGCCAGCTCAGTTGTATGTGGCTGGTGCCTTAGCCTCTTGAGCCACAGGCACCAAGCCATGGGGTCTTGCTTTTAATCAAGCTCATCTCAAACTCCTAAACTCAAGCAATCCATCTGCCTTTGCCTCCCAAGTGCTAGGATTACAGGCATGAGCCACCATACCTGGCCAATACTGTTTATTTGGAGCTAAAGTTTTTTGATAAATCTTTAGCCTATAGTTATCCATTAATTTAGGCTAAATTTTATAAGCACAATGCAAAAGAAAAAACACGATCTCATTGTTTCATGTTTTTTTTCTTTCAGTATCTAGAGTTACTTTATGGAAAACTTGGAAAGAAAGAGTTACAAAGCGACCTGGGACAGCCCATGCTTTAAGGGCAGATCAGCTGATTAGTGACCAATATGCAACAAATACAAAAGTTTCAGAAATCCAAGATATGCTACAAGAACTCATAGACACTGCAATGTTCAATAAATTGGAAAATAGTGCTATTAAATATATATCATCAACAATACTGAACCTTTCCAAAGCTTTGAGTATGGTAAATGATGAATTAAAGGCTATTAACATACCAACTTACAAGATACATGTAGGTGACTCAAGTGATAAAGAAAAAGAGCTCACCATGAAGATAATAGAAGATCTCACTGGAGAAAATGAAACGCTTCAGCAAAAACTTCAAGTAGTAGAAGAAAAGTGCGAACAACTTCTTCGAATAAAAGCTGCTACAGAACCACCTATATATACATCACTAACCTGGAAAATGTTACCTGGATCTTCTCCACAGGCATCCAATGCCTTTATGAAAGGTAGTGACATAGATGATGAGATGGAACGTATTTTAGCCAAAGAATTTGGAAATGCTACAGATGAAGTCCCCCCAAAAGGGACCAAAGGCCCTGGGAAAAAGTGGGGCCCACCTATTTTACAAACATCTCAATCTGAAACGAGTCTCGATTTACCAGAACAGCAACAAAATTTACCCGAGAAAAAAAAGAAAAAGGCTCCTGAAGATAGTTCTGAAGATATCATTAAAGATAACATACCACTGAAGAAAGGTGATGTCTTTCAGACAGATGGGACTGACAAGTATCAATCACAGAATAGGAAGTATGCAAGAGACTTACATATCTTTGAGACCTCTAGATCAAATCTGAGCAATAATAAAAGTGAACAGAAAGTTTCAGAGGCCATACCTAATCAATTCTCTGAGACACAAACACTGGAAAGGAAATCCATTTCCGAAGCCAAATCAAAGTCAGTCCCTGAATCACAAAGCCAACATTTCCTTTCTACTGAAACAAAGAATCAAGGTGACAAAAGTAGGAACATTACTACAAGGGAGAAAATTGAGAAAGTCAAACAGGAATATTCACTTCTCAAAAGCCCAATTTCATCAGAGAGTAAAGCGCAGCCCACCACTGAGTCAACAAAAGAGGGTAAAAGTGAGGTAAGTGGCCAAGTGGAGCCACACGGTATGACTCAATCTGACTCTGAGCCACAAAAAGGAAAAAGCTACCACATCCCTTCAGGAACTACCATAAGCAAAGAAGAAAAGACCAAAGAGAAGAGATCACACTTAAAAGAATCCACCAGAGTTCTAGAAACCCAAGATGACAAAAGTGAGCACAGTAAGGTAGAAGAATTTCAGAAAGCCATAATGACTTACCTAAAAGAGAAAATTGAAAACCTAGGAAAGCCTTTTGACCAAAAGACTATGCTGAAGGAAGAGGCGTTATTAAAAAGAGCAGAAGCTGAAAAATTGGAAACCATAAAGGCAAAAATGGAGGAATATTTCCAAACGGTGGGTGAAACTGTGACTAAATTCTTGAGGAAATACAACGATCTTAAAAAGGAAGCAAATGTTGGAAAGAAACCTATGGAACAAAAAAAGACAGTCTCATTCATGGCAGGATCACATTTTCAGAAGTCACCAATTAATGCAAAATCTGAAAGTAGTAAATTCCTCTCACCTGAGAGCGCAGATCCAGTAATTAACAAATTAATACAAACGATTGTGGCTGAAATAGAAAGTAAAGGAGCTACTTCAGCAGTCCCTCTAGTAGAGAAAGACCACAAGAAGAAGGAAAAACAAAGGCAGGAGCAATATTTGCAAGTGGGTCAAGAAAAAAGTTCTGGCGTAAGTCTCAAACAGCAGCTTTTAGAAGAAATAAATCTCTCAAGCAAGAATTATGAGAAGATACATAATGTGGAGGGTGAAAAGTCACGGCGCCAAATGAAGGGTGGAAAGCAAAGACAACAGAAGCAGGAAAAAGTAGGGAAGAAAGACCAAAGACAGAACATTCAAAAGGAGATTGAGCAAGAGGAGAAACAAAAGCAAAGGGGAGAAGAGGAAGAAGAGCACCAGAAGCTAAGACAGGAGTACATAGAAGCACGGGAGCAAAAAATGAAAGAGCAAGGGATGCTCTTGGAAAAGGAGAAGGGAGAGATGAGTCACTTTCAGAAGGAAGTAGGACATATGGAGCTGAAAATGAGTTGGGAGAAAGAGCAGGAGAAGCAGAAGACAATGACAGTGATAGAGGACCTGGAAAGGCAGAGGCAGAATGAAGAAATGGATCACGTGAAGACTGAGGAGGAAACACCTGAAGAACTATTTAAAAAAATCAGTCAACCTCCAGGGACAATGTCTTCCACATGGAAGAGATTGGAAGATGAACCCAAGTTATATGAAGAAAAAGATGTCGATAGGAATCTGAGAACTACAGAGATTCTACATGATGGAAAATACTCCACACCAGTAACTTCTTCCGCTTCCCAACAAATGTCTACACCTGAGGCTCTTCCTATTTCAGGACAGCATCCGACACAGTTCATCACTCTCACCCCTCAGCAGGCCCAGGACCTGGGGATCACTCTCACCCCTTCACAGGCTGAGGCTAAGGGGATCACTCTCACCGCTCAGCAGGCCCAGGCTCTGAGCATCACTCTCACCCCTCGGCTGGCCCCGACTCAGAGGATCCCTCTCATCCCTCAGCAGGCCCAGGCTCAGGGGATCCCTCTCACCCCTCAGCAGGACCAGGATCAGGGCATCACTCTCACCCCTCAGCAGGCCCAGGACCTGGGGATCACTCTTACTCCTCAGCAGGCCCAGGCTCAGGGCATCACTCTCACCCCTCAGCAGTCTCTGGCTCAGGGCATCACTCTCACCCCTCAGCAGGCCCAGGACGTGGGGATCACTCTCACTCCTCAGCAGGACCAGGATCAGGGCATCACTCTCACCCCTCAGCAGGCCGAGGCTAAGGGGATCACTCTCACCCCTCAGCAGGCCCAGGCTCCGAGCATCACTCTCACCCCTCGGCGGGCCCCGACTCAGGGCATCACTCTCACCCCTCAGCAGGCCCAGGCTCAGGGCATCACTCTCACCCCTCAGCAGGCCCAGGCTCAGGGCATCACTCTCACCCCT
>NW_003852438.1:4729516-4730334 GCF_000181295.1 Otolemur garnettii | reverse complement strand
TCTCACCCCTCAGCAGTCTCTGGCTCAGGGCATCACTCTCACCCCTCAGCAGTCTCTGGCTCAGGGGATCCCTCTCACCCCTCAGCAGTCTCTGGCTCAGGGGATCCCTCTCACCCCTCAGCAGGCCCAGGCTCAGGGCATCACTCTCACCCCTCAGCAGGCCCAGGCTCAGGGCATCACTATCACCCCTCATAAGGCTCAGGCTCAGGCTCAGGGCATCACTCTCACCCCTCAGCAGGCCTGGGACATAGGGATCACTCCCACCTCTCAGGAGGCCCAGAACCTGGGGATCACTCTCCCCTCTCAGCAGCCTCACACTCAGGGCATCAGTCCCACCCCTCAGCAGGTCCAGGCTCTAGGGATCACTCCCACCCCTCACCAGGTCCACGGTCAGGGGATCACTGTCACACCTCAGCAGGCCCAGCCTCCAGGCATCACTCTCACTCCTCAGCAGGCCGAGGACAGGGGGATCACTCTCACCCCTCAGGAGGCCCAGGACCTGGGGCTCACTCTCACCCCACAGCAGGTGCAGGCTCAGGGGATCACTCCCACCCCACAGCAGGCCCAGGACCTGGGGATCACTATCACCCCTCATAAGGCTCAGGCTCAGGCTCAGGGGATCCCTCTCACCCCTCAGCAGGTTCAAACTGAGGGAGTCCCTCTAACCACACAGCAGGCCCAGGACCTGGGGATCACTCTCACCACACAACCACCTCAGGCTCAGGGGATAACAACTCTCACCCCTCAGCAGGCCCAGGCACAGAATATCAGCTCCAGCACTCAGCAGGCCCAGGCTCAGGGGATCCCTCTCACCCCTC
>NW_003852438.1:4728681-4729284 GCF_000181295.1 Otolemur garnettii | reverse complement strand
GGGGATCCCTCTCACCCCTCAGCAGGCCCAGGCTCAGGGGATCCCTCTCACCCCTCAGCAGGCCAAGGCTCAGGGCATCACTCTCACCCCTCAGCAGGCCAAGGCTCAGGGCATCACTCTCACCCCTCAGCAGGCTGAGGCTCAGGGCATCACTCTCACCCCTCACAAGGCCCAAGCTCAGAGGATCACTATTACCCCTCAGGAGGGCCAGGACCTGGGGATCACTCTCACCCCTCAAGAGGTTGAGGACCTGGAGATTGGTCTTACTCCTCAACAGGCCCAGGCTCAGGTGATAACTATCACTTCTCAAGAGGCCGAGGATCTGGGGATCACTCTTACCCCTCAGCAGGCCCAGACTCAGGGCATCACTCTTTCGCCTCAGCTGGCCCAGGCTCAGGGGATCATACTTACCCCTCAACAGGATCACGGTCCAAAGATCACTCTCAGCCCTCACCAGGCCCAGGCTCAGGGGATCACTCTCACCCCTCAGAGGGCCCAGGAACAGGAGATTACTCTCACCCCTCAGCAGGCCCAAGACCTGGGGATCCCTCTCACCCCTCAGCAGGCCCAGGACCTGGGGATCCCTCTCACCCCTCAGCAGGC
>NW_003852438.1:4722236-4725175 GCF_000181295.1 Otolemur garnettii | reverse complement strand
TGGGGATCACTCTCACCCCTCAGCAGGCCCAGGCTCAGGGGATCCCTCTCATCCCTCAGGAGGCCCAGGCTCAGAGGATTCCTCTCACCCCTCATCAGGCTCAGGCTCAGGGGATCACTGTCACCCCTCAGCAGGCCCAGGACTTAGGGATCACTCTCACCCCTCAGCTGGCCCAGGACTTGGGGATCACTCTTACCCCTCAGCAGGCCCAGGCTCAGTGGATCACTGTCACCCTTCAGCAGGCTGAGGACCTGGGTCTCACCCCCCAGCTGTCTCAAACTCAGAGTATCCCACTTACTCTGGAGCAGGCTCAGGTATTGGGGTTTCCTCTTACCTTAGAAGAAGCCCATACCCTGGAAATCCCTTTTACCCTTGAGAAAGTCCAACCTTTTAGCGTCCCTTTCACCACAGAGCAGGTCCAGTCTGCAGGTATTACTGTCATGTCTGAGCATGACCGGAAATCAAGAGCTTTTCTCAAAAAAAGTGCTCTTCCTGTTCTTAAAAAGCACACCACATCAGATCCTTCTGCTTTTAGACCATTTCAGGAATTGATGCCTTCTCTCCTTACTGGGCAATCCATTAAATCAAGATTGTTTCCACGCCCTAGGCAGTTCCTGGGATCAAGTGCTTCTATTGCTGAGAAGTCCTCTACACCTGAGGTATCTTCTACTCCTTTGCAGATAGTAAGGCCTCCTCTCACTCAATGTCCCTTTACCCCTAGGAAGCCCGTAGAAATGGAGAGTCTTTCTGACCCTCAGAAACTCCTGGAATCACAGACCCCAACTTCTAAATCTAGACAGACCCTCATATATAGAGGTCGATCCACTCCTGAGCAGTTCCTGGCACCAGAGGTCCCCCCTACCTATGGGCAGCTCCCAATATCTGGGGCCCCTTCCACTCCAGGGCAGACCTTTAAACTGGAGGTCCCCAGCTCTAGGCAGTTCCTCATACCTAGGGACACTCTGACTCCTAGGCCACCTTCAGTATTGAAAGCCCCTCCAGCTCCCAGGCAGCCTCTTATATCTGCAGTCCCCCGCACTGTTGGACAGATTCCCAGTCTCTGGACTTCTCTCTCTCCTAGGCAGCCCTTGGTTCCTAAGACCTCTTCCATCCCTGAACAGCCCCTGGAATCAGAACCCTTAATCTCTGAGCGGCCCCAGGCATTCCAACCTCCTGTCACCCCTGAGCAATCTCCCTATCTCCAGACCTCTTCTACTCTTGGGCAACATCAGACACCATGGACCCGTCCAGGGCAAGGTTCCCCATTGTGGATGTCTTCCATTTCTAGGCATTCCCCTAGAACTCTGGTCCCCCCAACTCCTGGAAAACCCCAGAAAGGTTTGTCCTCTTCTGTTCCTACAAAAAGACTGACAGTTATTTCTTCTTTGAAATCTAAATCATCATTGATCTATCCCAGTGCTCCAGATTTCAAGGTAACTCAAGCTCCTTTTGCCACTAAGAAAGTCCAAATATTAGAAGACTCTGACACTTATGAAGAAACCCAAATACCCCATGATACTTTTGCCATAGAACCATGGAGAACATTTCAGTCCTATCTCACTAATTATAGGACACCTGAAGCACAAACCCCTTACATTGATAAGGGAATTGCTCCCACTCTCATGAAGCCTATAAAATCACTACCTTCTCTTACTAGTCAACTACTCAAAACATCACAGATCTCAACTTTGGAACGGGCCCAGAAATCCCGATTCCCCTCTGTAGACAAGACCCGGCTACTGACTTCAGATACAAAGAAACCAGAGATAATGGTGCCCCCTTCTTCTCCCCAAGAGATTGAAGAGAAAAGGTATTTTATTGATGTGGAGGCTCAGAGGAAGAACCTGATACTATTAAATCAGGCCACAAAAACTTTTAGACTCCCTTCACAGCTATACACAACAGCTAAGAGCCTCGTAATTGAGACACTTCATATGGACGCAGTTCGACTTGGATACTTATTCCGCAAGTACATTGCCTATAGGCTGATCCAGAGTGCCAGGTAAATGTAATTATTATATATTCAGCCCTCTAGTGTAGTTCTGATTTCAAATATTCTCCCTCATGTCCTAGGAATATATTCATATTTGTCAGATTCTCTTACAGAAGATCTGTCAGATGGAAGCCCATTTAAGATAGAAAAAGGAGACTTTCTTTTTCTTTTTTGAGACAGAGTCTCACTATGTCACCCTTGGTAGAGTGCCATGGTGTCATAGCTCACAGCAACCTTGAACTCTTGGGCGTAAGCAGTCCTCCCTCCTCAGCCTCCCAAGTAACTGGGACTACAGGTGCCCACCACAATATCTGCCTATTTTTTGTTGCAGTTGACATTGTTTTATCTGGCCAGGGCTGGTTTGAACCCGCCTGCCTCTGTGTATGTGACTGGTGCCATACCCACTGAGCTACTGCCACTGCCCATTTTTTCTGTTTTTAGTAGAGACAGGGTCTCACTCCTGCTAAAGCTACTCTCAAACTCCTGAGCTGAAGCAATCCTCCTGCCACGGTCTCCCAGAATGCTAGGATTACAGGCATGAGTCATGATTATATCTTAGGTATTGGATAACTTAGGTACTGGTTTATAAAGAGCTTATTTGTTTTATGGCTGCATAGTATTCTTAAGTCTACATTTATCAGATTGTATTTAAACTCCTATGGACATTTATGTTGTTTTCAATATTTTGTTCTTATAAAAATAGATATCAATGAATAATCATATATATCATTATATACATTCTTATATATACATATATATAATGTGTGCAGTCCCAGAAATAGAATTTAGAATTTCTTGATCAAACAGAGCTTTCAAGAGTGTTTTAAAGTACCATTTACATTTATGTACTCATTTCTGAAAAGCTGCAAAACATTCTCAATCTTAGTCAAATTCGTATTTTTACAGTCTCTATTCTTATGTAACTCAGATTACCAAAATGTGAATT
>NW_003852438.1:4719860-4721918 GCF_000181295.1 Otolemur garnettii | reverse complement strand
ACAATTATGAATTGGTGAATTGGTGTAAAAGAATAGTGGCGATAGTGGACACCTTTCTTTTTTTTTTTTGAGACAGAGTCTCATTATGTTGCCCTCAGCAGAGTGCCGGGGCATCACAGCTCTCAGCAATCTCAAACTCTTGGGCTTAAGCGATTCTCTTGCCTCAGCCTTCCAAGTAGCTGGGACTACAGACGCCCACCACAATGTCCGACTATTTTTTGTTGCCATTGTCATTGTTTTAGCTGGCCCAGGCCGGGTTCAAACCCACCACCCTCATGTATGTGGCTGGTACCATAAACACTGTGCTACAAGTGCTGAGCCAGACACCTTTCTTTTTTTGTTTTAGGTAGAATCTCAAGCTGTCACCCTGAGTAGAATGCTGTGGTGTCATAGCTCATAACCACCCCCAACTCTTGGGCTCAAGTGATCCTCTTGACTCAGTTTTTCTATATGTAGTAGAGACAGGGGTCTTGCTTTTGCTCAGGCTTGTCTCAACTTGTGAGCTCAAGCTATCCACCTGCCTTGGCCTCCCAGAGTGCTAGGATTACAGGTATTTGTCATTAAGAAAAATGCTGAGGCTGGGTATGGTGGCTCACGCCTGTAGTCTCAGCACTCTGGGAGGCCAAGGACTATGGAAGGCCAAGCTGGGCAGATCACCTGAGCTCACAAGTTGGAGACCAGCCTGAGCTAGAGCAAAAACCTTGTCTCTAAAAATAGCCAGGCATTGTGGCCAGCGCCTGTGGTCTCAGCTACTTGGGAAGCTGAGGCAAGAGAATCACTTGAGCCTAAGAGTCTGAGGTTGCTGTGAGGTATGACACTACTGCACTTAACTGGCAGGGACAAAGTGAGACTCTGTCTCAAAAAAAAGAAAAAAATGCTGACTTTTGGGTTGAAATACATTTAATCATATCATAGAGGTTCTATTTTATTTTATTTTTTTAAACCTTATTTTATTTGTTTATTTATTTATTTGAGATGGAGTTTTACTTTGTTGCCCTCAGTAGAATGCCCTGGTGTCACAGCTCACAGCAACCTCAAACTCTTGAACTTAAGTAATTCTTTTGCCTCAGCCTCCCAAGAAGCTGGGAGTATAGGCACCCACCACAATGTCCAACTACTTTTAGAGCCCAGGTCTTGCTCTTGCTTAGGCTGGTCTTGAACTCCTGAGCTCAAGCAATCCACCCATCTCAGCCTCCAAGGGTGCTAGGATTACAGGTGTAAGCCACCATACCTTGGATCAACGTTTTATAACAATATTTAACTTTATTCGATTAACAAAGCAGGGAGATGTCAAAAACTAAAAAATGAACCGTTACAAAACTTTAATCCTATCATGGACAATTCCTTTTTTCAGAAATCTCTTCTCTAATATTTAATGTTATTTATTTATTTATTTATTTATTTTGAGATAGAGTCTTACTACATCACCCTTGGTAGAGTGCCATGGCGTCACAACTTACAGCAACCTCAAACTCTTGGGCTTAAGTGATTCTCTTGCCTCAGCCTCCTGACTAGCTGGGACTACAGGCACCTACCACAACGCCTGGCTATTTTTTTGTTGCTCTTGTCATTGTTGTTTAGCAGGCCCGGGCCAGGCTCGGACCCACCAGTCTTGGTGTATATGTGGCTGGCACCCTACTCACTGAGCTATGGGTGCTGAGCCAAAAAAACTAAAAAAATTAACTGTTATATAACTTTAATCCTATCATGGACAATTTCTTTTTTCAGAAATCTGTTCTGTAAGCAACTATTTCATGTCTAAATGCTAAGATATAGAATTGTGTTCCCACACGGTCAATGAAACACTCCTGAGAAGGGAGGATAGGGAGGATGTAAAATTAGAACAAATGATGACAATGAGACATTTCATTTCCATATATATTGAAGAAAGTCCTGAAAGGTACTAAATGTTGTGGTGACTAGATTGCATCATTGAATTTATTAACATTTTTTGAATATTTACTACTTTGGGGGCTTATGTTAGACCCAGGGTGTGGAGAGTGGTGAGATATAAAGATGGATAAGCAGCTGGGCACCTGTAGCTCAAGTGGCTAGGGC
>NW_003852438.1:4710881-4718618 GCF_000181295.1 Otolemur garnettii | reverse complement strand
CCCAGGCCGATTTCTTCAAGTGTTTTCCCTACGCTTTCTTCTAGAATTTTTATGGTTTCATGTCTTAAGTTTAAGTCTTTAATCCAGTGAGAGTCTAACTTAGTTAAGCCCAAGAGTTTGAGGTTGCTGTGAACTGCGATGCCAAGCACTCTACCCTGGTTGACAGTGTGAGACTGTCTCAAAAAAACCCCAAAAAAACAAACAAAAAAATGAAGATGGATAAGCCATATCCCCGCCTTCAAGCCATCGAGAGTCTACTCAGAGAGACAAAGAATGATTATTGTTGGGGTCCTGCCCCTGGGGTAGAGTCCCCTAAGACCGGTGGAAGCTGGTGGCAACTGACTAAAGAAATATAGAGTTAGAAACTACGGTAAAGAAAGAGACGTGAGACATAGAGTAGAATTAAAAGTGGGAGCTCAGGGGTCCATTGAGCATTTGTGGAGTGTTTGCTCCACTCTGCTCTTTCTGAAGTCTATTTGCCCAGAGGGTAAGATGAGGGAGGGAACAAAGAAGCCAGCAGTTTCTCTGATTGAGCATATCAGCTCCTATTGTTAATATTATTAGCCTTAAGGGTAGCCTTAAGAAATCTGAAATCTGAGCCTTGTATTAGGCGAGTCTCCTGCTTGAGATCACACACACAGATTTCTAAGGAGGTGTTAAACTCCACTAGTTCCCTGTGGAGTAAAACACCACCAGCGTTAATCTCCTCTGAGGAATTGGTGGGAGGGAGGAATTTTCCTCCCATCACTGATCTTCCTCTGCAATAAGGGATATAAGCTCTTCTGCTCATATCTCAGGGGTCAAGCTACTCCCTTGATCTCTGCCCCAGGCAAATGCAAATCTCCACAATGGTTATCTGTTTTGCCTGTTTACTAGGCAGGAGACAACCTGGTGTCTTTCTAGATCTTGTCATAGCCTCTTCTATGACCATTTTTCCTCAGAGTGCTCATAGATCCAGCAGGGGTGTTTGTAAGCTGTATCCCTAACAGCCTAGAATTTCAGAAAAGGCAGGAAGCTTGCTAGCAATGGCTAGCTTAAATGTAAACTAGCTGACTTTTCTTTGTTCTGACTCATTCAGCTTACTTTTTAATTTTCCTCTTTTTCTGGGGCTTTCTTTTGCCAAAAATAGGGTCTTGGGTCCCCATTCTCCCTGCAATTATATAGTATGATGGGGAAAGAGTAATGACGGCACATGTGCAAAGTATACATAAGAGGACAGAGTGGGAGAGAGTTAGGCAAAGCTTCTTGAAGTGCAGAACTCTGAACTGGGCTCCGTGCCCATAGCACAGTATTTACAGCTCCAGCCACATCCACAGAGTCTAGTGGGTTCAAACCCAGTCTGGGCCAGCTAAACAATAATGACAACTGCAACAAAAGAATTAGCCAGGCATTGTGGCAGGCACCTGTAGTCCCAGCTACTTGGGAGGCTGAGGCAAGAGAATCACTGAAGCCCAAGAGTTTGAGGTTGCTGTGAGCTGTGATGCCACAGCACTCAACTGAGGGCGACATAATGAAGCTCTGTCTCAAAAAAAAAACCAAAAAAACCAACTCTGAACTGTGTCTCAGAGAACCATTAAATTATTTGAAGAAATATTGTATGGACAAGGAAAAACTAAATGAAAATAAAATTATTTAAATTTAGTTATGTATGTATAGGGACTTATAATATATTTCCGATGAACAGGAACTTTATTATTATTTTTTTTTTTAGGAAACACAGGGTTAATAACAGCCACTATTTACTTAGCCCTTTTTATATGCAATGTCATGACAGTCATGGCAAGCAGAATTCATGCCCATTTTATTTCAAGAAAAAAAACTGATGCTCAGAGAATCAGAGCATTGCTGAAGCTGGAATTAGAATTCCAGGCTATCAACTCCAAGTCTGCTCTGAACCATCATACATGGATTATACTACCCCTCAAACATATCTTTTAAAATCCTAGTTTCCCAAAACAAAAAACCTAAATGGCCACATCTTTTGTAGATAAAGACCTGTTATTTACCTACTACATTTAACCACTCTCTATAAAGTTTCTTGTCTGAAGGAGACTGGCAGCATTACTAATTATACTGCTAATTAACCTTCAACTATTTGTATAGCACATAAGAAATAACACTGCTCACATATACGACAGGAACTTTAGAAACATTATTGGATCTAACTTGCAGATGGGGAATCCGGTTCTGAAAGTTCATTCTATTTCCCCAAATCATACAGCAAGTAAGTGGTAGAACTGAACTCAGAAATCCTATTTCCAAAGTCCATACTATATTATATGATTTTAATATGAAAATTGAGCAGCATCTGGGGCTCAGTGAGGAGGACACCGACCCCATATACAAAAGGTGGTGGGTTTGAACCTGGCCCGGCCAAACTGCA
Organism: Otolemur garnettii; assembly: GCF_000181295.1. Taxonomy (NCBI): domain Eukaryota; kingdom Metazoa; phylum Chordata; class Mammalia; order Primates; family Galagidae; genus Otolemur; species Otolemur garnettii. Next base: position 4,716,235 of record NW_003852438.1, on the reverse strand, counting down.
ACAAAAAATAGCCAGGCATTGTGATGGGAGCCTGTAGTCCCAGCTACTCAGGAGGCTGAGGCAAGAGAATTGCCAAAGCCCAAGAGCTGGAGGTTGCTGTGGGCTGTGATGCCACAGCACTCTACCAAGGGTAACAAAGTGAGATTCTGTCTTAAAAAAAAAAAGAAAAGAAAAAAGAAAAAGAAAAAATCATGGTGCAGTGGCTCTCACTTTTAATCCTACCACTTCAGGAGGCCAAGTCAGGTGGATTGTTTGGGTCAGAATTTGAGACCAGCCTGAGCAAGGGCAAGACCCTGACCCTACTAAAAATAGTGAGTTTAAGGTTGCTGTGAGCTATAATGATGCCATGGCACTATATTCAGGGCGACAGTCTCACAGTTAAAAAAAAGAAAAAGGAAAAAATTATGGTGGGGTGGTGCCTGTAGCTCAAGCAGCTAAGGTGCCAGCCACATACACCAGAGCTGGTAGGTTTGAATCCGGCCCAGGCCTGCCAAACAATAACAACTATAACCAAAAAATAGTCAGGTGTTGTGGCAGGCATCTGTAGTCCCAGCTACTCCAGAGGCTGAGGCAAGAGAATCCCCTAAGCCCAAGAGCTGGAGGTTGCTGTGAGCTGTGACGCCATAGCACTCTATTGAGGGCAACAAAGTAAGACTCTGTCTCTTAAAAAAAAAAAATAGCTAAGCGTTGTGGTAGGTGCCTGTAGTCCCAGCTACTTGAGAGGCTGAGGCAAGAGAACTCCTGACCACAAGCAATCTACCTGTGTGTATTCCTAATCCAGAGTGTTAGGATTACAGGCATGAACCACTGCACCTAGCCCTAACATACAGGGAGGACAAGGTAAGTGGATTGCCTGAGTGGGTAGATTGCCTGAGCTCACAGGTTTGAGACCACCCTGAGCAAGAGCGAGATCCCATCTCTAAAAATAGCCAGGCATTGTAGCAGGTGCCTGTAGACCCAGCTACTTGGGAGGCTGAGGCAAGAGAATGACTTGAGCCTAAGAGTTTGAGGTTGCTGTGAGCTGTGATGCCATGCACTCTACTGAGGTCAACAAAGTGAGTCTCTGTCTCAAGAGAAAAAAAAAAGTTTTGCTGGAGACAGGGTCTCACTCTGTCACCCAGGGTAGAGTACAACCACACAATCACAGCTTACTATAACCTTGAATTCCTGGCCTCAAGTAATCCTTCTGCCTTCTATAATGTTGAGATTGTGGGTATCAACCAACATACTTTTCAAAGCCTTTCATAATCCAGTTATTTCAATTTAGTTTCCTACTATATCCTTTTACATATTTGTGGTCTAAAAATCTCAGACTACTCACCACTTCCAAAACATAATTTTAATTTCTTTTTTTTTTTTTTCTGAGACAGAGTCTCACTCTGGGTGCAGTGCTGTGACATCATGATAGCTCATAGCAACTTCAACTTCTTGGGCTTGAGGAATCCTCTTGCCTACGCTTCCCAAATAGCCGGAACTATAGGAGCCCACCACAAGGCCCAGTTGATTTTTTTCTATTTTTAGTAGATGAGGCCTCACTCTTGCTTAGGCTGGTCTTGAACTCCTGACCTCAAGCAATCCACTGGCTTACTGCTCCCAGATTGCTAGGATTATAGGAGTGAGCCACCTCCCCTGGTTACAACTTTGGTTTTCTTGCCTGTGTTTATGGTATATTCCCTCAACCAGTCCTACCCTTCTTCCCTGTTCTGTTGGTAAGCACAATAGTCTTCAAATTTTAGTAAAGTAAAATGTACCTGAAATTTGGCTTAAAATACGAATTCCTTAAGTCCTACCACCAAGATTTTGATTCAAAGGCCTGAGGAAGCACCCTGGAATCTGCATTTCAACAAGCACTCCCATATGATTTAGTATGGGCAATCAGAGATACTGGTTTGTTTTTTTTTTGAGACAGAGACTCAAGCTATCCCCCTGGGTAGAGTGCTGTAGCATCCCAGCTCATAGCAACCTCCAACTCCTGGGCTCAAGTGAGTCTCCTGTCTCAGCCTCCCAAGTAGCTAGGACCACAGGTGCCTGCCACAGCACCCAGCTATTTTTTGGTTGCAGCTGTCATTGTTGTTTTGGCGGGTCCAGACTGGATTCAAACTCCCCACCTTAGGTGTATGTGGCTGGTGCCTTAGGCACCTGAGCCACAGGCGCTGAGCCAAGATACTGGTATTGTAAAAGAGAGATGATCTGCGTTTGCTTCCCACATCTGGTATTTGTTATGTGACTTTAGAAAAATGATTGAACTTAGTTAAGCTTCCTTTTCTCTCCTGTAGAATGGGGATGACAAAACTCTTATCTTTTTAGGATCACTAGATGTGGTAGTATTCATTACAGAGGAGAGAGAGAATACTTTTATGACTGTTCTTTAAGATCCTATTCAACATCTTCCTATAAATCCTTCTTTGTTACTCTTGTTGGAATTAAACACATGTTCCTTTTTGCACCTATAGAATGTTATAATATATTGATTTAGCATTTATTTAATTCTATCTTTTTTTTTCTTTTGGAAGAGCAAAATGTCTGAATCATTCTCTTTTTCACACACTTAATTTATTAGTCTCCTATTCTGGATTATAAGTGTTTTGAAGGCAAGGACACTGCTTATTTCATAATTGTATTAAGTATCATGTATGTGTCTTACATATATCAATACATACTAAAAAAAAGAAGTATTTCTCACTCTAAGGTAATTTTTATTACAAATAGGCACATTTGCTGGGTGCAGTGGCTCATGCCTATAACCTAGCACTCTGGGAGGCCGAGACAGGTGGATTGCTTGAGCTCAAGAGTTCCAGACCAGCCTGAGCAAGAGTGAGATACCATCTCTACTAAATATAGAAAAACTAGCTGGGCATGGTGGCCCATGCCTGTAATCCTAGCACTCTAGGAGGCCAAGGTGGGTGGATTCCTTGAGCTCAGGGGTTTGAGACCAGCATGAGCAAGAGTAGGTTCCCAGTCTATTAAAAATAGAAAAACTAGACAGGTGCAGTGGCTCATGCCTATAGTCCTAGCACCCTGGGAGGCTAAGGCAGGTGGATTTTTTAGCTCAGGAGTTCAAGACCAGTCCGAGCTAGAGTGAAACCCTATTTCTAAAACTAGGTGACAGGCTTGGTGCCTGTAGCACATTGGTTACAGTGCCAGCCGCATATACCGAGGGTGGTGGGTTTGAACCTGGCCCAGGTCAGCTAAACAACAATGACAACTGCAACCAAAAATAGCCAGGTGTTGTGGCAGTTGCCTGTAGTCCCAGCTACTTGGGAGGCTAAGGCAAGAGAATTGCTTAAGCTCAAGAGTTTGAGGTTGCTGTGAGCTGTGATACTACAGCACTCTACTGAGGGCAACATAATGAGACTCTGTTTCAAAAAAAAAAAATAACAAAAATAGGTGAGTATTGTGGTAGGTGCCTATAATCCCAGCTGCTCTGGAGGCTGAGGCAAGAGGATCACTTGAGCCCAAGAGTTTGAGGTTGCTGTGAGCTGTGACACCACAGTACTGTACTCATGGTGACAAAGGGAGACTCTCAAAACAAGACAAAACAAAAAACCCCAAAGAGGCACATTTAACTTGTTTTATTTTTTTTTTGAGTCTCAAGCTGTTGCCATGGGTAGAGTGCTGTGGAATCATATCTCACAGCAACCTCAAACTCTTGGGCTTAAGCGATTCTCTTGCCTCAGCCTCCAAAGTAGCTGGGACTACAGACGCCTGCCACAGTGCCTGGTTATTTTTTGGTTGTAGTTGTCATTGTTTGGCAGGCCTGGGCTGGATTCAAACCCACCAGCTCCAGTGTATGTGGCTGGCGCCCTAGCCACTGAGCTACAGTAGGCACTGAGCCCACATTTAACTTTTTAATATATTAAAATAATAATAAGCAATACTACTACAACATTAAAAACTATTAATAGTTAAGAAAAAATGTGATAGTCATAGATTTTTTAATCTATCCAAAAATACTTTTTGAAGTATTTTATTCATATAAGGAATTGGATTGAGATCTTGTTAAGTAATCCTCCCATCCCTGTCCGACCCCTCTCTACTTACTAGGGATGAGGATTCAAAGAAGCTGAGGACAGGTTTGCTGAGTCAGGGTCAGTAAAAATATCAATCTAATTCTTGCTAATTTTTTCAAGAAACAACATAACCAAACAATTAAAAGCCATCCAAAACACTGGAAAAGGGTATGAGACCCAAAACCTCTACACAATGCTGAGCAGAATTGATGACTACCGGAAAAAGGTGATGTCGATGTGGACTGAGAAGCAGATGGCTCTAGAGCAGAAACGGAATCTGTACCTGAGGGAAATGATACACATATTTGGCCAGGTAATACGTTTTCCATTCCCTCTCTCCAGGATGTTATTAAGTAAAAAAAAAAAAAAGAAAGTGATAAGCTTTGAAAATAACATTTACAACTCGGCGCCTGTGGCTCAAGCGGCTAAGGCGCCAGCCACATACACCTAAGGTGGCGGGTTCAAATCCAGCCCGGGCCGCCAAACAACAATGACGGCTGCAACCAAAAAATAGCCCGGCATTGTGGCAGGCGCCTGTGGTCCCAGCTACTTGGGAGGCTGAGGCAGGAGACTTGCTTGAGCCCAGGAGTTGGAGGTTGCGGTGAGCTTTGATGCCACAGCACTCTACCCAGGGGGACAGCTTGAGTCTCTGTCTCAAAAAGAAAAAAAGCAAATAACATTTACCCGGAGACATGTATATTAACTCCTTAGGGCTGCTGTAACAGATGACCACAAACTTGGTGGCTTAAAAACAATTATAATTTATTCTCTCACAGTTCTAGTGGTCAGAATTTCATGAAATCAAGATGTTTGCAGGTAGTGCCCATACTTCAGTGGGTGGGGCTCCAGCCACATACACCAAGGCTGGTGGGCTAGCTAAAATAACTACAACAACAACAAAAAATAGCTGGGCGTTGTGGTGGACGCCTGTAGTCCCAGCTACTTGAGAGGCTGAGGCAAGAGAATTGCTTAAGCTCAGGAGTTTGAGGTTAATGTGACCTGTGATGCCATGGCACTCTATCCAGGGAGACAGCTTGAGACTCTGTCTAAAAAAAAAAAAAATGTTTGCAGGAAAACCCTGAGGGAGAAATTTGTTAAATGCCTCTCTCCCAGGCTGTGGTGGTTGATGACAATACTTGGTGGGATTTCTTAGTTTATAAACACATAACTCCAATATTTGCTTTTGTCCTTCAAGTGGCCTTTATCTGAGTATACCTTCTGTCTTCTCTTTTGTCTCTCTCTCTCTTTTTTTAGAGACAGAGTCTCATTTTGTTGCCCTCGGTAGAGTGCTGTGGCATTACAGCTCACAGCAACCTCCAACTCCTGGGCTTATGCATTTCTCTT
>NW_003852438.1:4706633-4708782 GCF_000181295.1 Otolemur garnettii | reverse complement strand
GCCTTAGCCGCTTGAGCCACAGGTGCCGAGCCTCCATTAGCACTCTTAACATATTAGTCACAGTTTTTTTTATTTTTTTCCTTTTAAAAAATTTTTTTATTAAATCATAACTTTGTACATTGATGCATTTATAGGGTTCAGGGTACTGCTTCAATATACAATGTGAAATGTTTACATTGAGTCACAGTTGTTTTAAATTCCTAGTCTGATCATTTCAACATTCCTAACATATCTGACTCTGGTCCTGATACTTGTTCAGTCTCTTCAAATAGTGTTTTTTGTTTTGTTTTGTAGAGACAGAGTCTCACTCTATCGCCCTTGGTAGAGTGCCATGGTGTCACACAGCTCACAGCAACCTCCAACTCCTGGGCTTAGGTGATTCTCATGCCTCAGCCTCCCAAGTAGCTAGGACCACAGGCATATTAAAAGTGCTTAGCTTAGTGTCTGGCATTCAGGAAATGTTGGCTATTATTACATTTGCATGGAGCTTCACAATTTATCAAGTGCTTCCATATATACGTGTATTACCTTATGTAATTATTACAATAACCCTGAGTTTTTAAAATGAAGAGAAAGAAATACAAATTAAGCAACTAACCCAAACTCTCTTAGGAAGAAAATGAGAGGAGCTTCAGTAGGATTAAGATTTTCATATATCAGAGCTCCCATTCTGGAAATAATGTGTGTGGAGGTCAGGTGGAGAAGGAAGAAGATTTGACAATCCATGGAAAAGGAGTAGTCATAGTGTTTAGTCTAGGACCAGCTGAGAAGACCCTCCTATAGATTCTGTTCCTTTATTTTCATGTTTTCCTTTTTCTTATTTAATGTTTTTATAGATCCAAGAGACATATGGACTGAATCTTAGGCAACCTATCGCCTTGATCGACAAAAAGCATATACCTATGTCTACTCCGTATGTTCAACAGCCATTCCTACAGTTACTGAAAGAAGAGGACAGAAAACCTGACATATTCAAGAAATTTAGGTATGTGTAGGAAGAATAACATTAAACTTTGGATCATATGTAGGATCTAATTTTTTTTCCCTGCCCAAGGGCTTTCCCTTTATAATATGGTGCAATGAAGAGTCTAAGGGAGTATTAACTAACAGCAAGAGATTTATTTACATATATTTCTACTTAAATATTTAACATCTGATTTTGAGTTGCTTTAGAAAAGATGAACTGATTCTTCCTTACTAAGAAACAAATTATTTTAAGAATGTGTAATAAAAAAAATTTAGAAGCATTAACCCCTCTTTTACTTTTTTTTGTTTTAAGAAGGCAGGAACTTTTGGGAGGAAGGGGAAAAGATGTGTGGTCAATATTCTCCACAGAGTTAAGAAGGTAGTTTTAAAATGGATTTACTAGGTGAAGTTGTGGAAATGCAGCTTTGGCAACTTTTTCAGCAAATTCTGCTTTTTCATCCTTTTACCACCAAAGTGAGCATACTTAATGCTCCTCCTTGCAAGGGGAAGGCATTTTAAGAAAAGTTGGTGGTGAAGGGAAGAGGTGAGAATAAGGATCATATATTTTGATTGGCTATGGGCACTTCCAAGTAATTCTCTCTGTAGGCAGCAAGAGGAGCAGATGGAGGCCATCTGGAATGTTGATCTGTCCATTTCAAGCTACCCAATAGCAGAGAAGACATCAATGCATTCGCTCTGGGCCCAGCTGGGTGGATATCCAGATATTCCTAGGCTGCTTCAGTTAGATATTCAGTCTACCTTCAGAAAATCTCTTGCATCCATTCAATCACAGTAAGGACTGGGAGCACGCTTAGTAATTGGGCCTTTGGTCATACATCTTTTATTTCCCTAACTTGACTTTCTCCTGAAATACCAAAGGGTTACCAAAAGTATTGTTTGGTATGAAGTTAGATTCACATCAGTTGTAGAATAGTACAGGTAAGTTTAGCATTAGTCTGTTAGTGCTTTTCTTCATAGACCTATAGATGTCACCACTGAATAAGTTTAAAACAAATTTTATTAGCTGGGTGGCATAGTAGGTGCTTGTAGTTTAGTTCTGCTACTCAGGAGGCTGAGGCAGAAGGATAACTTAAACCCTCGAGTTTGAGGTTGCTATGAGCTATGATGATGCCAGGTACTCTATAGTGGGTGATAAAGTGACACTCTGTCTCGAAAAAAAAAA
>NW_003852438.1:4703430-4704513 GCF_000181295.1 Otolemur garnettii | reverse complement strand
TGTCTCAAAAAAAAAAAAAATATATATATATACATATGTATATAAGCCATATTCTAACTTTAGGTATAAGAATATTGTCTCATGGGCAGCAACTGTGGCTCAGTGAGTAGGGTGCCGGCCCCATATAATGAGGGTGGTGGGTTCAAATCCGACCCCAGCCAAACTGCAACAAAAAATAGCTGGGCGTTGTGGCAGTTGCCTGTGGTCCCAACTACTTGGGAGGCTGAGGCAAGGGAATCGCCTAAGCCCAAGAGCTGGAGGTTGTTGTGAGCTGTGATGCCACGGCACTCTACCAAGGGTGACAAAGTAAGCCCAAAGTGTCTCTTAAAGAAAAAAAAAAGAGGGCAGTGCCTGTGGCTCAGTGAGTAGGGCACTGGCCCCATATACCGAGGGTGGCAGGTTCAAACCCTGCCCCAGCCAAACTGCAACAACAACAACAAAAAAAGTTGGGCGTTGTGTCGGACACCTGTAGTCCTAGCTACTCGGGAGGCTGAGGCTGGAGAATCGCCTAAGCCTAAGAGCTGGAGGTTGCTGTGGTGCCATGGCACTCTACCAAGGGTGACAAAGTAAAACTCATGTCTCTAAAAAAAAAGAACATTGTCTCATAAGTAACAACTTATTGCCAAGCCCTATTCTTCCTGATTTTGATCTTGGGAGATACTCTCCCTCTTTTATGTAACTTTTATAAATATGAATTACATGTTTGTTTCACTTGTTTATCCTCTGAGTTCTTGGGGCACTTTTATTTTCTCTGTAACTCACCTATATTCCCACAAATGTGTTTAAAGCAATTTGTAATAAAATTAATTTTCTTGTCTCATTTCTAGGTTTAAGAAGATTCCTAAGTGACTGTAAAATTAAAAACAAGCATGTTTAAAGCAAATTTCATTATGTATCAGTAAATTGCCTATTATGCTTTCTTTCATGTGTACATATATTGCTTTGTTCAATATACTCTAACTGTATGCCTGAAGTTCTAGCTACTTGGGAGACTGAAGAAAGAGAATCACTTAAGCCCAAGAGTTTGAGGTTGCTGTGAGCTGTGATGCCCTGGCACTCTACCGAGGGTGACATAATGAGACT
>NW_003852438.1:4701252-4702210 GCF_000181295.1 Otolemur garnettii | reverse complement strand
AAAAAAAAAAAAAAAAAAAAGGAATATCTTCTACTCTAGATTACTGGAAACACACAGCTTCAACTAACTCTGGGGTAGGCTCAATCACAAAAGGGGCATCATTGTGGGCCCCTGAGTCTGCCTCCCACAACCCAAACCCAAAGATACCTCAGAAGTAAAAAATGGAATGGGTATAAAGAAGGGAAATAAGGACAAACAGTGCTTTTATCCATATATAGAAGGGTCAGGCTTCCAACATGAGGGTAGAGTTGAGCTCTTTTCTATCCAGCATATTGCCCAGTGTAGATCACAGCCTTCCTCAGCAGTCCTACTGCAATATGGAAAAGGAGGAGTGTAGTTGATATGAGTGCAGTGGTGTTTATAACTAATTGAACACAACTGCTTCACTTGACTAGCCTAAAAAAAAAGTAGTGAGGGAAGCAGGAGTGTAAGAGGCTCATAGCAGAATACTACTCAGATACAGGCCAGGAAAAAGAAACCCCAAACAACAACAGTAAATGCTGGGTCAACTACCAAGCATGTAAAGGTTTTTTTCACCTTTCCCTGTCTAGGTCCTCTTTTTACACAGGAGGCTAGATAAATATATTCTTAGAAAGGAAGAAAGCCTAGAGTGAGGTATGGAGAGAATACTTAAGGAGCAAAGCCTTCTGATGAGACCAAGACAGGTGTGAATATTCAGAGTTGGACCTCCAACTCACCAGAAATGGCACAAGATAAGGCTTTGATTCTTCCCACCCCTTTCTCCATCCATCACCTGCCAAGATAGGTGACACCTTTCATGAAAAACAACCTCATAGGCAAAAACAACTTGACAACTAGAAAGGCAATAAACCGTATAACCTCTTTTTTTTTTTTTGAGACAGCCTCACTCTGTCACTGTGGGTAGAGTACTGTGGCATCATAGCTCACAATAACCTCAAACTCTTGGGCTCAAGTGATCCTCTTGTATCAGCCTCCC
>NW_003852438.1:4697873-4700292 GCF_000181295.1 Otolemur garnettii | reverse complement strand
GCTCTTGCTCAGGCTGCTTTCAAACTCCTGAGCTTCAGCAATTTATCCTCTGAGTTCTTGGGGCACTCTTCTGCCTCGGCCTCTCAGAGTGCTAGAATTACAGGCATGAGCCACCATGCCCAGCCAAAATAACCTTTTCTAGATGACAAAAGTTAATAGAACAAAAGCCAGTAAATGTCCCTAAAAGAAATAAAAGAGGACATTGGCAATAAAGCAGAAATAAGCAATTGTAAAGAATTAATTAGGATATTGTATATTCAAAACATAGTTAAAATAAATTCATTAGATGAGATTAACAGCATAATGGACACAACACAAAATCAGGTCAATGAGCTTTTCCAAAAGACACTATAAAGGAATAAGAGATGAATAATACAAGGGTGGTGCTGGTAGCTCAGTGGGTAGGGTGCTGGCCACATAAACCCAAGGCTGGCAGGTTCAAATCTGGCCCAGGCCAGCTAAAACAACAATGACAACTGCAACAACAACAAAAAAGTAGCCAGGTGTTGTGGCAGGCGCTTATAGTCCCAGCTACTTGGGAGGCTGAGGCAAAAGAATCACTTAAGCCTAAGAGTTAGAGGTTGCTGTGAGCTGTGACACCATATCACTCTCTACCCAGGGTGACAGCTTGAGACTCTGTCTCAAATAAAAAAGAGAGATGAATAATATAAAAGTAAAGAAATATGCTAGGGTAGCTTGGGAATGGTGGCTCATTCCTGTAATCCTAGCACTTTGAGAGGCCAACATGGAAGGATTGCTTTAAGCCAGGAGTTTTAGACCAGCCTGAGGAATACAGTGAGACCCCAAATCTACAAAAAGCAGAAAAATCAGCCATGCATGGTGGCCTGCACCTTAAGTCCCAGCTACCCAGGCAGGAGGCTGAGGCAGGAAGATCGCTTGAGCTCATGAGTTCAAGACCAGCCTGGTTAACATAGCAAGACTCTGTCTCTATGAAAAAAAGAAAAAAGAACGGTGGGTATGGTGGCATGTGCCTATAGTCCTAGCTACTCAGGAGGCTGAGGCAGGAGGATCACTTGAGACCAGGAGTTCAATGTTATAGTGAGCCGTGACCCTGCCACTGCCCTCCAGCCTGGGAGATAGAAAAAGACCCTATAGAAAGAAAAGAAGGGAAGAAAGAAGAAGGAAGGAAGTGGGGAGGAAATAAAGCAGACAGACATGGAAATGACAGCATTTAGGAGTCCTAATAGGGCAGAAGAAAGTAAGTGAAGAGAAGCTAATATATGAAAAACAATTGAGACCTTATGGCTTATGGAGTGATAAATAAGGTTGATATGGAAAAAAGAATACTTTGTAATGTTCTAATTAAACTTTAAGATGAATACTTAATCATCTTAACAAAGGCAAAGAGAAAATTCTATTCTGAGAAGAAGGGGAGCTCACTCACAAAGATGATGAATCAGGATAGTATCAGGCTTCTCAGGAGTCAAATTAGAAGCAGGAGAAGCAGGGTGACAATAAAGTGATACTTTCAAAATTTTGAGAAAAGAAACTTTGACTCTAACATTTATTTAGTTAGGTTATCATTTAAACAATAAATGTATTCTCAGACCTTCAAAGTCTCAGTAGATTATTATAAATACTCGTTTTGAAAGGCCAGGTGGGTGGGAAGCTGAGGTGGGTGGATCCCTTGAGCTCAGGAGTTCAGAGACCAGCCTGAGCAAGAGCAAGACTTTTCTCTACTAAAAATAGAAAAACTAGCTGGGCCACATGGATGCCTATAGTCCTAGTAACTGGAGAGGCTGAGGCAAGATCATCACCTGAGCCCAAGAAATTTAGGTTGCTGTGAGCTATGATGAAACCATGGCACTCTACCCTGGGAGAGACGCTTTCTCAAAAATAAGTAAGTAAATAAATAAATAAGTAAACATTTATGTTTGAAAATTCTTCAGAAAAACAGAAATATCATTTCCCTCTATTAGCAACCATGAATTAGAAATGGCAAACTAGGCTGGGCATGGTGGCTTATGCCTATAATCCCAGCACTCAGGAAGGCTGAGGCAGGTGGGTTGCCTGAGCTCAGAAGGTTAATACCAGACTGAGCTAGAGCGAGACCCGCCTCTAAAAATAACCAGGCATTGTGGCAGTACTTGGGAGGCTGAGGCAAGAGAATCACTTGAGCCCAGAAGTCTGAGGTTGCTGTGAGCTATGAATGCCATAAGCACTCTACCAAGGGCAACAAAGTGAGACTCTGTCCCCCCCCCAAAAAATAAATAAATAAATAACAAACTACCATTTACAGAAGCACCCAAACCCATAAAATATCTGCCAAATAACCCCAAAACATGGAACAATAAAAGTTTTTAAACTTTGTTAAAGAAAATCAAAGATGATTGCGCAGCGCCTGTGGCTCAAAGTAGGGCGCTAGCTCCATATGCCGGAGGTGGCGGGTTCAAACCCA
>NW_003852438.1:4692940-4697853 GCF_000181295.1 Otolemur garnettii | reverse complement strand
AAAAAAAAAAAAAAAAAAAAAAGAAAGAAGAAAAGAAAAGATGATATAAAAAAATTAGATAAACTATTATTTGATAAAAAATTTATCTTAGTAAAAATTTTTCCTAAATTAATTTAGAAGTTCAAATCAACTAAACTTACAGAAAATATTTTGTAGGGCCAGGCACAGTGGCTCGAGCCAGTAATCCTAGCACTCTGGGATGCCAAGGTGGGTGGATTACTTGAGCTCAGGAGTTCGAGACCAGCCTAAGCAAGAGTAAGACCCCTGTTTCTACTAAAAAGAGAAAAAAATCAGCCAGGCATTGTGGTAGGCACCTATAGTTCCAGCTATTCAGGAGGCTGATGGAAGAGGATTGATCCCAAGAGTTTGAGGTTGCTGTGAGCTATGATAATACCACCATAATCTAGCCTGGGCAACAGAGCAAGGCCCTATCTCAAAAACCAAAAACACAAACCAGCAAGATAGACATAAGAATGAAGAAACCATTGGAACAGATAGAAAGCTCAGGAATAGATCCATGATACATAGACTTTGACATATGGAAAAGGTAGCTCCATAAAGGGAACAAAGCCATTCTCATGAGGAAAGGTAAGATTGCTGGAAATTATGTTTATAAAGCTAGTTCTTAATATGAAGAAAAATTAAGTTAGATCCTTACCTTAACACTAAATACAAACATGAACGTCTATGATTGAAGATACAAATGAAAAAGTAAAACTATGAAGCTAATGGAAGAAAACAGAAAAATATCTTGGTGACTTAAGGGAGGGAAAGGTTTCTTTAAAAAGACTGAAAATTATGGCCAGGTCTGAGGGCGCTCACGTCTGTAATCCTACCATTCTGGGAGGTTGAGGTGGTGGATTGTCTGAACTCAGAAGTTTAAGACCAGCCTGAGCAAAAGCAAGAGCCCATCTCTACTAAAAAACAGAAAAACTAGCTGGGTGTTGTGGCAGGCACCTGTAGTCCCAGCTGCTCAGGAGGTTGAGGCTAGGGGATCACCTAAGCCCAAGAGTTTGAGGTTACTATGAAGCTGTGATGCCACTGCATTCTACCAAGGGGGACATAGTGGGACTCTGTCTCAAAAAAAAAAAGAAGAAGATACAAAATTATGAAACTTTTTTTTGGAGACAGAGTCCTACTTTGTTGTCCTCTGTAGCGTGCTGTAGCATCATAGCTCACAGCTTTGGGCTCAAGCGATTCTCTTGGCTCAGCCTCCTAAATAGCTGGGACTACAGGTGCTGGCCACAATGGTTATTTTTATTTTTATTTTTATTTATTTTTATTTTTATTTTATTTTATTTTATTTTTTTTGAGACAGAGCCTCAAGCTTTCCCCCTGGGTAGAGTGCCATGGCATCACGCTCACAGCAACCTCCAACTCCTGGGCTCAAGCGAGTCTCCTGCCTCCACTTCCCAAGTAGCTGGGACCACAGGCGCCCGCCACAACGCCCGGCTATTTTTTGGTTGCAGCCGTCATTGTTGTTTGGCGGGTCCGGGCTGGGGATTCGAACCCGCCACCTTAGGTGTACGTGGCTGGCGCCTTAGCCGGTTGAGCTATAGGCGCCGAGCCCACAATGGTTATTTTTAGAGATGGGGGTCTCACTCTGGCTCACGGTGGTCTCAAACCCGTGAGCTCAGGCCATCCACCCACCTCAGCCTCCCGGAGTGCTAGGATTACATGAGCCACTTGGCCCCTAAAATTATGAAATTTAACACTTGTTTACAGGAGTCAGGGACTGATCCCACTGTGGTTTTGTTGACGTATGTTTCTTCATGCAAAGAGTTGTGGTTTCATTGTTTATGACTTTTGTTATTAAACCCTTACCCGCCCATTCATGACTGGGATCAGCAATTCTCAACACTTTTCTTATTGGCTGCAACAAGTTACAATCTCTTTTCCAGGAAAACTGGCATTCATTTTTTTCTAAGTATTTTTTCATAATGAAGTTAGAAAGGGGTGTATTTGGGCTCAGCACCTGTAGCACAGTAGTTATAGCGCCAGCTGCATATACCAAGGCTGAAGAGTTCGAACCCAGCCCGGGCCAGCTAAACAACTGCAACAAAAAATAGCTGGGCATTGTGGTGGACACCTGTAGTCCCAGCTATTTGGGAGGCTGAGGCAAGAGAATCGTGGAAGCCCAAGAGTTTGAGATTGCTGTGAGCTGTGAAGCCAGGGCACTCTACGGACAGTGACATAGTGCCACTCTGTCTCAAAAAAAAAAAAGAAAGTGGTGTGTTTGTGTTTGAAGATCAAGGTATATATGACTGAAAATATAGAATATCTGATAATTTTGTAAATTCATTTATGTCAAGCAATGAATTTTTTTTCTTATGATTCAGATATGGTGAAGAGGCAATATAATTTGTTGGCAGCTCAGATAAAGAACCAACAGTGTCAGGTTGTAAAGGAAATGATGAGGACATTTTCACTACTTCAGATAGTGAACAAGAAGAATTTGGAGAGGTGGAACATGAAATTATCTGTTCTGAGGAAGAGAGTGAAGAGGAAGAAGATGATGACAATGGAGAAGAAGAAATGCAAAATATGGAGCCCAAGAGAAGACCATGCCCACTTGTAAAAATAGGGTAGCCTACAGCTCAGATGATGGGCACCACCAGGAATGATATGAAACTCACAGCTGCTGAAGGATCAGAGGAGATGAAAATCAATGAACATTATGAGGACTCAACCAGGAATATAATCAGAAATAGAACTCAAAACTACATTAGATGCTTTCCAATTATTTATTAATAATGAAACTGTGGATGTGCTTATCAAGTTATAAACCAGAAACTACATCTAGTTAAGGAGTTATGTAAACATGTATTCATCCACAATTCTGGTGATTTTGTAAAAGAAGAAATATTAGGACTAATTGGAATTCTTCTAAACTGTGGTATATAATGTGTAAGGAGAATTTTCCAGTTTACTGTGCTACCTTTCCAGAACATAGACTGCGCCTCCTACTAAAATGTCTATGTTTTGATGTTGCTGCAACATACAAAGCTTGCAAACAGCATGATAAACTTTTTCTAGTTCAAGAGCTTTGGAATACGGGTATAAGTAAGGTCTCACTTTACTACAATCTTCACAAGTCTGTCACTGTTGATGAGGAATTGGTGTTTCTCCATGGGAGTTGTCCATTTAGACTTTACATACTAACTAATCATGGAAAGTATGAAATTGCAGTGAATCATTTTTTTTTTTTTTTTGCAGTTTTTGGCCGGGGCCAGGTTCGAACCCGCCACCCACGGTATATTGGGCTGGCACTCTCCTCCTTGAACCACAGGTGCTGCCTAAAGTAAATCTTTTGTGTGATTTTTCCATAAACTGCTGCTTTGAGGCAGAGCTATATTTGGGGAAATTAGAGAACAGGAAATTACAATAGTGGCTCCAAGATTGTTAAGAAGACTGGTTTAAAAAAAAAGGCTGGTTCAGAACTGTCATTTGCCTCAGTCTGTAGGAAATATTACCATGGACAGAAAGTTTTTGTTTTGAGACAGAGTCTTGCTCTGTCACCTTGCATAGAGTGCCATAGTGTGATAGCTCATAGCAACCTCAAACTCTTGGGCTCAACTGATCCCTTTGGGTCTGCCTCCCAAGCAGTTGGGACTACAGGCCCTTTACCATGCCTGGCTAGTTTTTCTATTTTTTAGTAGAGACAGAGTCTCATTTTTGCTAAGGCTGGTCTTGAACTCCTGAGCTTGCAATTCACCTGTCTCAGCCTCAGAGAGCTAAGATTACAGTCATAAGCCAATGTGCCTGGCCCATGGACCAAAAATTTATCTCCTTGCTCTGGATTTCAACTTGCTTTAAAAGAATATAACCACAGTTGGTTCCCTTCACAGTGATTAGAATGATTTGCTTCTAGAACTCAGGCCAACATTGATGAAAATCTTCCTACCTGGTACAGTAAAATTTTCCTTCTCTTCTTCTGTGACATTAATAAGCTATGCTCCAAGGGAAAGGTAGTTATAGTACTTTTCACACAGCATGGAGATATGAAGGTGACAGACAACAAGCGTGATGTAATCCAATTTTATAATGTTACTAAAGTAGATGTTGATGCACTTTATAAGTGCGTGAAAACTATTCTGTTAGTCTCTGGCAATTTTCTTCAATGTCATTGACTTTGCAGTATGAAATTCATATGTCATTTTTCAGGAAATAATCACTGATTATTTTTTCAGGAAATAAATAAACCACTTTATTTGAAAAAACAATTGGGTGCTTGCTTTGGCAGCACATATACTAAAATTGGAATGATACAGTGAAGATTAGCATGGCTCCTGTGCAAGGATGACATGCAAATTCATCAAGCATTCCATATTATTATTTGACAGAAAGTGAATTTAAAATATGGATGATAAAGACAATAAAGGGGGCACAGCGCCTGAAGCACAGTGGTTACAGAACCAGCCACATGCATTGAGGGTGGCAGGTTTGAACCCAGCCCAGGGCCGGCTAAACAACAATGACAACTGCAACAAAAAATAGCTGGGTGTTGTGGCAGGCACCTGTAGTCTCAGCTACTTGGGAGGCTGAGGAAAGAAAATCGCTTAAGCCTAAGAGTTTGAGGTTGCTGTGACCTGTGATGCCACAGCACTCTACTAAAGTGACATAGTGATACTCTGTCTCAAAAAAGAAAAGACAATAAAGGGAATGATGAGAAAATGGAAAGACAGAACCAAAATATGGATGAGAGATATGTAGAATATAGAAAGGATATGGTGGAGCTTAAGGAAATGAAGGAGACAATCAGGGAATGTAATAGATGCAGTAGAAAGTATCAAAAATAGGCTTGGCACCTATAGCTCAGTGGCTAGGGTACCAGCCACATATACCAAAGCTGGCATGTTCGAACCCAGCCTGGGCCTGCCAAACAACAATGACAACTACAAAAAAAAAAAAAA
>NW_003852438.1:4690273-4692167 GCF_000181295.1 Otolemur garnettii | reverse complement strand
TCCCAGCTACTTGGGAGGCGGAGGCAGGAGACTCGCTAGAGCCCAGGAGTTGGAGGTTGCTGTGAGTGTGATGCCACAGCACTCTACCCAGGGGGAAAGCTTGAGGCTCTGTCTCAAAAAAAAAAGAAAAGAAAAGAAAAGAAAAGTCTGCTGTCACCAATGGCTCTATAGGGGCGAGCCCTGGGCAGCTGCACAGACCGGGGCCAAGTCGCAGTTTCTGTGAACTCAAACAGTGCCTGGTCTGCATGGGAATATAGCAAGGACAGAATCAAAATTCTGCTCAAATATAAGTGTCAGCAACATCAATCAGGGGCAGAGATGGAACTGAGCGAACCGCTCCAGCTTCCATTAACTACCCAAGGTTGTCAGGCCTCAGCTTCCCCTTCTGATTGGTGGCAGAGTGCGGAGGCCTGGCCAAAGAGACATAAGATCTCTCTGTGACTCAGGCAGGCTCAAACCCCTGGAATATCTGCTCATTGGAGGGAACTGGGTCATAACTCTGCGGGGTTACCAGTGACTGGGTATGACAGAGATGCAAGATGGGGAAGGAGGCATCAACTTTCCCAGACTAATTCATTTGCTGGGGGGGTCCTTCTGACTCCATGGAGCACCAGGATGAATCATATTCGAGCTGCCAGCAGACCTCTGCTATCTAGTTGCCAGAGATCTTTTGAACTCCCTCACTTGAGACTGGGTGCTGACTGGGACAACTGATTTGGATCTCTCGGACTGGAACAATCACTCAAGGACTATCCAAAGTAGTACCCTGGGTTGTGTGGTTGTGGGAAGGTTTGATTTTCCTTTTCCAGTTGTTGCCCGTGGAGGGCAGGGTGACTTAATTGCTGGTATTTCTCCACAGTGGAGACTTCACCCAGAGTAACTAATACACTAGGGTAGGACAGAGACCAGCTGAAAACAAGACAGCCACTTAGACTCACCACACCAAGTAAGTCCCCAGTGTCTCAGGCTGTAGCACTGTACAGGTCCTTTGCAAAGGGGACTTGCAAACTAGGGGAAAAGGTACCGACACCAGTCACAGCTCTTGGGCAAAGGGCTGGTTAATCACTATTCCAGGAGCCTCTCACCCCTGCTTCATCTTATCTGCTCATCTAGCCAAACGGTGGAATCATGGGGTGGAATCAGTGGAAAAACTCTGGTAACATGAATAACCAGAGTAGATCAACTCCCCCAAGGAACAATACAGCAGACACAACTGAAGATCCCATTCACAGACAAATGGCTGAGATGTCAGAATTTGAATTCAGAGTTTGGGTTGCAAATAAGATTAACAGAATGGAGGTAAAGTTGGAATTAGAAATTCAAGGAGCAATTCAAAAGTTGTCTCAATAATTCAATGAATTCAAAGACAAACTCAACAAAGATTTTGACACATTGGGACAAGAATTGGCAGCCCTCAAAGATATGAGAAATACAGTAGAATCCCTTAGTAACAGAATGAAGCAAGCAGAAGAAAGGATTTCTGACATTGAAGACAAATCTTTTGAATGCTCCCAAGCACTCAAAGAGGAAGAGAAATGGAGAGCAAAAATGGATCATTCTCTCAGAGAGCTCTGGGATAATTCATAGAAAACTAATATTCACCTTATAGGAATTCCTCAAGGCAACAAAGTTGCTTCGCAAGGCACAGAGGCCCTTCTTCATGAGATTATGAAGGAGAACTTTCCAGACAAGCCAAGAGATCCTGAAATTCAGATAGCAGACAGTTTCAGAACCCCAGTATGACTCAACCTGAATAAGACAACCCCCAGACACATCATAATTAACTTCACTAAAGTTAATACGAAGGAGAAAATTCTGAATACAGTCAGACATAAGAAAACCATAACCTACATGAGGAAGAATATTAGAATGACTGCAGATCTCTCTGCTGAAA
>NW_003852438.1:4687420-4690056 GCF_000181295.1 Otolemur garnettii | reverse complement strand
TCTCAGACCTATCCTCCATAATGACCAGTGCAATCCTCCACCACAAAAGTAAACTCACTCAGAAACTTTTGATCAAATTCCAACTTCCACAGTGGTGAAAAGATTAAAAATGTCCCCTGGACTTTAAAAAAACTCAATACCCAAAATTCTACCAGGTTTATCAATATTCTCAATTAATATGAATGGCTTAAATTGTCCTCTAAAGAGGCACAGGTTGGCTGACTGGGTACAAAACCTCAGGCCAGATATCTGCTGCATATAAGAATCTCAGTCATCTTACCTTAAAAGATAAATACAGACTCAGGGCAAAGGGATGGTCATCTATATTTCAGGCAAAAAGAAATCAGAAAAAAGCAGGAGTTACACTTTTATTCGCAGATACAATAGGCTTTAAGCCAACAAAAGTAAGGAAAGATAAGGATGGCCACTTCATATTTGCTAAGGGTAACACTCAATATGATGAGATTTCAATTATTAACATTTATACACCCAACCAGAATGCACTACAACTTATAAGAGAGACTCTAATAGACATGAGCAACTTGATTTCCTCCAGCTCCATAATAGTCAGAGTTTTAACACTCCTTTGGCAGTGTTGGATAGATCCTCCAATAAGAAGCTAAGGAAAGGGGTGGTGCCTGTGCCTCAGTGAGTAGGGCACCAGTACCATATACCAAGGGTGGCGGGTTCAAACCTGCCCTGGCCAAACTGCAACAAAAAATAGCCGGGCATTGTGGTGGGTGCCTGTAGTCCCAGCTACTCGGGAGGCCGAGGCAAGAGACTCACCTAAGCCCAAGTGCTGGAGGTTGCTGTGAGCTGTGATGCCACAGCACTCTACTGAGTGTACCAAAGTGGGATAGCCAGGTGTTGTGGCAGTCACCTGTAGTCCCAGCTACTTGGGAGGCTGAGGCAAGAGAATCATTTAAGCCCCAGGAGTTGGAGGTTGCTGTGAGCTGTGACACCACAGAACTCTACCCAGGGCAACAGCTAGAGACTCTTTCAAAAAATAAAAAGAAAAAAAAAGAAGCTAAGCAAAGAAATTTTAGACTTAAACACAACCTTCAACATTTGGATTTAACAGACATCTACAGAACATTTCATCGTAACAAAATTGAATACGCATTCTTCTCATCAGCCCACAGAACATACTTCAAAATTGATCGCATCTTAGGTCACAAGTCTAACCTCAGCAAATTTAAAATAATAGAAATTATTCCTTGTATCTTCTTGGACCGTCATGGAATAAAAGTTGAACTCAGTAACAACAGGAATCTGCATACTCATACAAAAACACAGAAGCTGGTTGGGCATGGTGGCTCATGCCTGTTGTCCCAGCACTGTGGGAGGCCAAGGCGGGTGGATCGCCTAAGCTCAGCTGAGTTCAAGACCAGCATAATACCAGTGTAAGACCAGCATGAGCCGGAGTGAACTGGAGTGAGCCAGGGTGAGGCCCTTTCTCTACAAAAAAACAAAACCAAAAAAAAAAAACGCTGGGCGTTGTGGCGGGCGCCTATAATCCCAGCTACTTGGGAGGTAAAGGGCAAGAGAATCACTAAAGGAAGAAAGAAAAAAAATTAAAAAAAAGCTTCATGGGGCAGCACGTGTGGCTCAAAGGAGTAGGGCACTGGCCCCATATGCCAGAGGTGGTGAGTTCAAACCCAGCCCTGGCCAAAAAAAACAAACTTCAAACTAAGATGAGTGAAAACCAGCTGAAATTGAATGCAAAAAACAAACAAACAAAAAAACAAAAACATGGAAGCTAAATAACCTTATGCTAAATGATAGCTATGTCATAAGGAGATTAAGAAGGAAATTACCAAATTTTTGGAACAAAACAATAATGAAGATATGAATTACCAGATTCTCTGGGATACTGCAATGGCAGTCCTAAGAGGGAAATTTATAGCACTGCAAGCCTTCCTCTAAAGAACGGAAAGAGAGGAAGTTAACAACTTAATAGGACATCTCAAGCAACTGGAAAAGGAAAAAAATTCCAATCCCAAACCCAGCAGAAGAAAAGAAATAACCAAAATTAGAGCAGAATTAAATGAAATTGAAAACAAAAGAATTATACAACAGATCAATAAATCAAAAAGTTGGTTTTTTGAAAAGGCCAATAAAAGATAAACCTTTGGCTGATCTAACCAGGGAAAAAAGAGTAAAATCTCTAATTTCATCAATTAGAAATGGTAATGATGAAATAACAGACTCAGAGATTCAAAAAATCCTTAATGAATATTACAAGAAAATTTATTCTCAGAAATATGAAAATCTGAAAGAAACTGACCAATACTCGGAAGCACGCCACCTTCTAAGACTTAGCCAGAATCAAGTGGAAATGTTGAACAGGCCTATATCAAGACTGAAATAGCATCGACTATACAAAATCTCCCTAAAAAGAAAAGCCCGGGACCAGATGGCTTCCCATCAGAATTCTACCAAACCTTTAAAGAGGAACTAATACCTATATTACTCAACCTTTTTCAAAATATAGAAAAAGAAGGAATACTACCCAACATATTCTATGAAGCAAACATCACCTTGATCCCCAAACCAGGAAAAGACCCAACAAAAAAAGAAAACTATAGACTAATATCACTAATGAATATTGATGCAAAAATATTCAACAAGATCCT
>NW_003852438.1:4685435-4686550 GCF_000181295.1 Otolemur garnettii | reverse complement strand
GATTTGAACCCGCCACCTTAGGTGTATGTGGCTGGCGCCTTAGCCACTTGAGCCACAGGCGCCGAGCCGAGATCAAACTTTCACTCTTCACAGATGATGACTGTATCTGGAAAACACCAGGGGTTCTACTACAAAACTCTTAGAAGTGATCAAGGAATACAGCAACGTCCCAGATTACAAAGTCAAAACTCATAAATCTGTAGCCTTTATATATACCAACAATAGTCAAGCTGAAAAAGTAGTCAAGGACTCTATTCCATTCACAGTAGTGCTAAAGAAGATGAAACATTTGGGAGTTTACCTAACAAAGGATATGAAAGACCTCTATAAAGAGAACTATGAAACTACAAGAAAAGAAAAAGCTGAAGATGTTAATAAATGGAAAAACATACCATGCTCATGGCTGGGAAGAATCAACATTGTTAAAATGTCCAAACTACCCAAAGCAATATAAAATTTTAATGCAAGCCCTATTAAAGTCCCACTGTCATACTTTAAAGATCTCGAAAAAATACTTCATTTTATATGGAATAAGAAAAAACCTCGAATAGCCAAGACATTACTCAGAAATAAACAAAGCAGGAGGAATTATGCTACCAGACCTCAGACTATACTATAAATTGATAGTGATCAAAACAGCATGGTACTGGCACAAAAACAGAGAGGTAGATATATGGAACAGAATAGAGAACCAAAAGATGAACCCAGCTCCTTACCATTATTTGATCTTTGACAAACCAATTAAAAGTATTGAGTGGGGAAAAGATTCCCTATTTAACAAATGGTGCTGGGTGAACTGGCTGGCGACTTGTAGAAGACTGAAACTGGACCCACATCTCTTACCATTAACTAAGATAGACTCCCACTGGATTAAATATTTAAACTCAAGACATGAAATTACTTAAGACATGAAAAATACTACAAGAAAGTGCAGGGAAACTCTTGAAGAAATTGGCCTGGGTGAATATTTTATGAGGAGGACTCCCTGGGCAATTGAAGCAACATCAAAAATACACTACTGGGACCTGATCAAACTAAAAAGCTTCTGCACAGCCAAGAACACAGTAAGTAAAGCAAGCAGAAAGCCCTCAGAATGGGAGAAGATATTTGCAGGT
>NW_003852438.1:4677796-4683854 GCF_000181295.1 Otolemur garnettii | reverse complement strand
TCTGAAGAAAACATAAGAAGGCATGCCCAAAATGTATACAGTCTCCACAAAAATTATAGAATGACAAGGAATCTTTGTGGACGTGAGTGCAATCCAGTACAAAGTACAGTGACATGAGGAATGGTTTATACCAAACCAAAAGGAAGAGTTACAAGGTAAGTAGTGAAAAGCTTACCTGAAAAGGTCACTACTACCTTTGTCTTGGTGCAAGAGACCAGAAATATATGAAGGGGCAGCACCTGTAGCTCAGTGGAGAGGGTGCTGGCCACATACACTGAGGTTGGTGGGTTTGAACCCATCCCGGGCCAGCTAAAAAATAACAATGACGACTGCAACAACAACAAAAAAATAGTGAGGCATTGTGGCAGGTGCCTGTAGTCCCAACTACTTGGGAGGCTGAGGCAAGAGAATTGCTTAAGCCCAAGAGTTCGAGGTTGCTGTGAGCTGTGACACCACAGCACTCTACTGAGGGTGACATAGTGAGACTCTGTCTCAAAAAAAAGAGAGAAAATATAATAAAAACATGCATAGAATGTGATTAAAGTGTTTTTAGATACTTGTACAATGTTTTATTAAATATATAGATTTTTCTCAAAATAACAGTACGATTTAGTCTGGAGTGAGTAACTTACTCCCCATTGGTGCTTATCAGGTACTGAATTGGCATTGTTATGTGACTGCTATGGCCCAAAGTTAATGGATTATTTACCAGCATAGCAAAGTTTAAGAAGTAGTTAAGAAGGCCAATCTTGGCATAAATTTGTAAGGAGACTAACCTCTTGTGCGCAGCAAGTAAAAGTATAAACTCTTTTTTTTAAAAAAAAAGTGATCTTCAATATTTTATTCATTTTTAAATATTTATAAATTTAATATTCTATCTTAGTACATTATTTTCTAAATAATATTCTTCCCCTCCACAGTAATATCCAATGGTAATTGATATCTAGAAAGTCTCTGGTATATAGGCTCTGAAGACACAGTCTCTTCAATTGAATCCAGGTTCTACTACTACCTGCTGTGGTAGGCAAAATAATGACCTCCCACAGATGTCCACTTCTTTTTTGTTTTTGTTTTTTATTTGTTGGGGATTCATTGATGGCACAAGATACCAGGTTACACTGATTGCATTTATGGTAAATCCCTCCTATAATTGGGTCTTGCCTCCAAAAGGCATGTCACATGCCAAGATCCCACCCCCTACCTCCTTCCCTCTTTCTGCTCTTCCTTTCCCCCAACCTCCCCTCCTTCTCTCTCTTTGCTCTCCCCTTCCCCCACTCCCCAGCATGTATTAAGTCATTAATTGTCCTCATACTAATATTGAGTACATAGGGGCAGCACCTGTGGCTCAGTGAGTAGAGTGCCAGCTCTATATATCAAGGGTGGTGGGTTCGAACCTGGCCCTGGCCAAACTGCAACAAAAAAATAGCTGGATGTTATGGCGGGCGCCTGTAGTCCCAGCTACTTGGGAGGCTGAGGCAAGAGAATCGCCTAAGCCCAGGAGTTGAAGGTTGCTGTGAGCTGTGATGCCATGCAACTCTACAAAGGACAATAAAATGAGACTCTGTCTCTTAAACTCTTAAAAAAAAAAAAAAGTTCGAGTACATAGGATTCATGCTCCTCCATTCTCGTGAAGCTTTACCAAGAATAATGTATTCCACTTCCATCCAGGTTAATACAAAGGATGTAAAGTCTCCATCTTTTTAATGGCTGAATAGTATTCCATGGTATACATATACCACATTTTGTTAATCCATTCCTGGGTAGGTGGGCATTTAGGCTCTTTCTACATTTTGGCAATTGTAAATTAAGCTGAGTAGGGTGGCGCCTGTGGCTCAGTGGGCAGGGTGCTGGCCCCATATACTGAGGGTGGTGGGTTCAAACCCAGCCCAGACCAAACTGTAACAACAAAAAAAATAGCTGGGCATTGTGGTGGACACCTGTAATCTGATTTACTTGGGAGGCTGAGGCAAGAGAATCACCTAAGCCCAGGAGTTGGAGGTTGCTGTGAGCTGTATGATGCCACGGCACTCTACCGAGGATGATAAAGTGAGATTCTGTCTCTATAAAAAAAAAATTTGATAAACTGTCTTAATGGTTCTGGGAAGCACCCTGGAAATGTTTGGTGAAATTAAGTATGTGTGTGTCCTGTTATTCCAAGATCCCATCTTCTGGGTATATATGTGTTTTAGAAAAATTGTCATGCAAGTTACCATAGGAACATATACAATTGTTCATCCAGTTCTGCCCATGATAGGAGGGAGATGGAAGCAACTCAGGTGTTTTAACCAGAGGAACAGGTATGGAAAATAGGTGGATACAGATTATGGAAGAAATGTAGTAACTAAAAGCAACAAACTAGGTGTACCTACAGATACATTTTTTAAATGAAAAAAGAAAAATAGCCAGGCATAGTATTGCATGCCTGTAGTCCCAGCTACTCAGGAGGCTGAGACAAAAGGATTGCTTGAGCCCAAAAGTTTGAGGCTGCTGGGAGATGCCATAGCATTCTACCCAGGGTGACAGAGTGACACTCTGCCTCAAAAAAAAAAAAGGAGGGAAAGAAAGAAAGAAAAGAGAGAAAGAAAGAAGAAAGAAAGGAAGGAAGGGAGGGAGAAGACATATTTAAAGCACAATAATAGTTCAGCATGGTGGCTCACATATGTAACCCCAGCTCTTTGGGAGGCTAAGGTGCTAAGATTGCTTGAGGCCGGGAGTTTAAGACCAGCCTGGGTAACATAGTGAGACCTTATCTCTAAAAAAAAAAAAAGAAAGAAAGAAAGACAGAAAGAAAGAAAGGAAAGAATTACCCAGGTATAGTGGCACATGCCTATAGTCCTAGATATTTGGGAGGCTGAGGTGGGAGGATCACTTGAGCACAGCAGTGTGAGATTGCAGTGAGTGATAATCATACCTCTACACTCAATCCTGGGCCACAGAGCAAGTTCCTAGCTCAGTCAGTCAATCACTAAATCAATAAAATAAAACCCAATGTTATTTATGTATATTAAAAACAAATACAAAAATATAGTGGCTCACACCTGTAATCCTAACATTCTGGGAGGCCGAGCAGGAGGATCCCTTGAGTTCGAGACCAGCCTGAGCCAGAGTGAGACCCCCTTTCTAATAAAAATAGAAAAATTAGCTGGGCATCATGGTGGGCGCCTATAGTCCCAGCTACTCAGGAGGATGAGGCAGGAGCCAGGAGTTTGAGGTTCCTGTGAGGTAGGCTGACACCATGGCACTCAAGCCTTGGCAATAGAGTGATACTCTGTCTCAAAAAACAAAAACAAAAACAAATACATATTCTGGGTTCCTGTGACTCTTTGCACACCTCCTCCTAAAACCTATACAGAACAAGCCAGGTGTGGTGGCTCATGCCTGTAATCCTAGTCCTCTGGGAGGCCAAGGTGACGGGATCACCTGAGCTCAGGAGTATGAGATCAGCCTGAACAAGAGTGAGATCTTGTTTCTACTAAAAATAAAAAAACTAGCCGGACATTGTGGTGGGCACCTATAGTCCCAGATACTCGGGAGGCTGAGGCAAGAGAATTGCTTGAGCCCAGAAGTTTGAGGTTGCTGTGAGCTATAACACCATGACACTGAACTCCAGGGTGACTGAATGAGACTCTGTCTCAAACAAAACAAAACAAAAACTGTATGGAACAAAAAGGAAAGCAAATAAAAATTCCTAACCCTGATACTAAATACAGAAAAAAAACCCTACAATCCCCAATTTACATTCGAGCTATGAAAACTATGCCAGAGACAGTCAGATCTCCTGCAAGTATGTGGATGTTCCTGGAACTACTTGGAAGAGTAGGAAATATGGATGGTCTTAGCATTGATGAAACCTCATAATATCAACGCGGGTTCATTCCCAGAAGCAAGGCGCCCAGTCCTTAGAGGACAGCTGAGAATTGGTCTGAAACTTGGCATATCATGCCTGTCAATGGGAGTCATAAGGGTTTGGAAAAGTCCAAGGAACAAAGGTAGCAGTCTTGGGAGAGGGTCTCTTTTGAAATAAAGAGATAATTTGGGAAGTAAAAATAATTATTCTTAGTAGTGAGTATCCCACTGAAAAAAAAAGAGTAGGAAAATCAGGGGAAATTGACTGCAAGAAAAGCACACTATAATTAAGAAAACTGCTTTTTACTATAACAACAGAAGAGGGAGCTCTTGGGCTAAAAACTGCCCCTGGCACCCCCACACCCCATCTCCCCAAACCAGTTTCAAAAGCTTCTTCGCTTCTCTCCAAAGGATCCGCCTGTTTGGTTGGCTATTGTGCCTCATACCTATAATCCCAGTAGTTTGTGAGGCCAAGGTGGGAAGACTGCTTGAGGCCAAAAGTTTGAGACCAGCCTCGGCAAGAGATCGAAATCAACTTCCCTACAAGAAATTGATTTTAAAAAATCCATGTTATGGGTGGCGCCTGTGGCTCAGTGGTAGGGCGCCAGTCCCATATACCAAGGGTGATGGGTTTGAACTCAGCCCAGGCCAAACTGCAACAAAAAAATAGCCAGGCGTTGTGGTGGGCACCAGTAGTCCCAGCTACTTGGGAGGCTGAGATAAGCGAATCGCATACGCCCAGGAGTTGGAGGTTGCTATGAGCTGTAACACTATGGCACTCTACCCAGGGCAACAGCTTGAGACTCTGTCTCAAAAAAAAAAAAAAAAAAAGGGAGCAGTGTGAAGAAGAGGAGGCGAGAACGACCCCCAGACCCACCAAAGCTCGTGCGTCGCTGCATCCCCGTGTATAGCGCCTACGTCCTGCTGCTTTTGCCACCATGGAGCCCAAGAGAAAGGCTGAAGGGGATGCTAAAGGAGATAAAGCCAAGGCAAAGGACGAACCACAGACAAGATCCGCAAGGTTGTCTGCTAAACCTGCTCCTCCAAAGCCAGAGCCCAAGCCTAAAAAGGCCCCTGCACAGAAGGGAGAGAAGGTACCCAAAGGGAAAAAGGGAAAAGCTGACCCTGCAGAAAATGGAGATGCCAAAACAGATCAGGCACAGAAAGCTGCAGGTGCTGGGGATACCAGGTGAAGTGTGTGCATTTTTGATAACTATGTACTTCTGGTGACTGTACAGTTTGAAATACTATTTTTTATCAAGTTTTATAAAAATGCAGAATTTTGTTGTACTTTTTTTTTTTTTAAAGCTATGTTGTTAGCACGCAGAACACTTCATTGTTTTTTGGGGAAGGGGGCATATGTCATTAATAGAATGTTTCCAAAGCAAGATTAATATGAGGGAAAATGTCTTCTCCCTCTAGTTTTGAGAGACTTCCTCTTGGCTCCCAAGAGGAGGGATTCCCTGATGTTGACACACAGCCACCTTGGCATAAATGCCCTGTGGTATGGAAAAACTAATTTGTCTTTATGTCCTATTCTCCCTCTGCCTTAAGCATAGTCTTTACTCCTTTAAGCCCAGTCACCTCTTGGGACCTGACCCCCCAAGGGGTTACCAGAATATCAAGGAATTTGGACTTTTTCAATAATACCACTGAATGGCATCCCTCAAAAAAGCAGTGGTTCCATTTGTACATTTTTGGATCTTCAGATAAATTCTGCCATTTCATTTCATTTCCTGAATGTCAGGATCGGCTTGTGAAAAGTTGTTAAACAGCATGCCAAATGTGAAATGTCAACCCTCACTCTAAACTTCCCTGTTCAGAGCATCAAATGAAGACTTCATTGGGTTTTATAGTGACTTTCTGATTTTTAGTAGAACATTGAAGAGAGTTTGAAAGTTGTAGTATACTGTTAATGATCGTCTGCCCATGTCCTGCCTGAAATACCACAGTTGTTTATGAAAAGTATCTTTAATAAAGCTGGATACAGTTTGGCTTGGAAAAAAAAAAAAGAACCATGTTATAATCTGGTACAGGCTGGGGGGTAGCTTGCACCTGTACCTAGCACTCTTGAGAGGCTGAGGCAGAAGATTGCTTGAACTTAGGAGTTTGAGACTAGCCTGAGCAAGAGTGAGACCCTGTCTCTACTAAGCATAGAAAAACTGGCTCGGCGCCTGTGGCTCAAGTGGCTAAGGCGCCAGACACATACACC
>NW_003852438.1:4672016-4677376 GCF_000181295.1 Otolemur garnettii | reverse complement strand
AAAAAAAAAAAAAAAAGACCTTGTATAGGAAAATCTAACATATTCAAACATAACAATGATAACAACAAAAACTCCATATCCATACCAAAGTTACTATAAGAGGGAGGGGGAGGCTCAACACCTATAGCTCAAGCTGCTAAGGTGCCAGCCACATACACCAGAGCTGGCAGTTCGAATCCAGCCCTGGCCTGCCAAACAACAATGACAACTACAACCAAATAAATAAATAAAATAAAATGAGAGGGAGGGGGAATCCATAGAAACAAGAATCACAATTTATTGCAAGTAAAAGCATACCTGAAAAAATATTGTCCCAAAGCAGTAACCAAGACCAAACTACAAGATATATAAATGTCATGGATGCCATGTATGTTTCCCAAATACCCACTTCAGGATGAGAAGCTGCTGGTAATGTCAGGGGCTGAGTCCATCCCTGGGAATTTCCTTTAGCCAAAAAGAACCCCCTTACCCAAAGTTGTACCCTCTCCCCAACATCCACCAGCATGCAGTGACTGATCCATGCCAGGATATAGAAGCCCTTATCTCAAGGTGGGTCAACTCTGAAGGGCTGGTCCAAGTTTAAAGCTCTCAAGGTATCCTCAGAGCTCCTCAAGGTTCTTCAAGGCTGAGACCTTTGTTGTTACAATTGCATTATGGCCAGTGGTGGGCTGGAACTGGTTCCACTGGCTCATGAGAGCTGTTATATTTTGAGGAATTTTGCAAGTAGGGTATTAAACACAGCCATTATTAAAACTTAAAGTACATACACTTAAATAAATTATATCCAAAACCTAGGTGATAAACACTCAATATTTATTACCTTCTAATTATTTTGCTACTTTATTACTATTATCTATGTTTAGAGGATATTGCATCTGAATGAGTGAGTGCTACTATGCATTTTTCTCTCTCTCTCTCTTATTTTTGATGTGAGGAATTTCTTTCCATCTCATGTTCAGTGACATAATGTTGGTAACTTTCAATTAGCCATGATGGAAGTATTTACACATTGCAAATTGTCAAATGTTACAAATCAAAAGTCCTCACTGTCCAGAACCACTTATTAAACATTTACCAGCACCTCACCAATTGCAGTTCAGCTGTTCCTTCTATCCAATCCTCATTCTTTCATTTTGTCACAAATGTGGATCTCAAGGGTACTCTCCGACATTCATGCATACACAACTCTGTCTCAGAGTCTATATCCCACGGGTGTGTCCTAAATCAACAATAACAAAAAATCAGTGTCTCAAAAAATATATATATCAAGGACCAAAGATATAGTTCATGATGTAGAGTATAGAAATAAGAAAAGCCAAGGAAAATTAAACAAAGATCAAAAGGATCAAAAACAGGCCAAGTGTGGTGCCTCAAGCCTGTAATCCTAGCACTTTAGAATGCTGAGGTGAGATGACTGCTTGAAGGTAGGAGTTTTAGACCAGCCTGGCAACATAGTGAGATCTTGTCTCTATAAAATATTTAAAGGTTAGCTGGGCATGGTGGTGCAAACCTATAGTCCTAGCTACCGGGGAGGCTGAGACAGGAAGATTGCTTTAGCTTAGGAGTTTAAGATTGTATTGAGCTGTGATCACACCACTGTACTCCAGACAACACCTTGGTGACTGGCTGTTTAAATAAATAAATAAATAAATAACAAAGTGATAAAGAAATCAAACAAATAGGATCTAGCATACATATTTCTGGATCCTTGAAGAAGAAAACCAAAATAATGGAATATAATTAATATTTACAACTATAATTTAATAACATTTCTCCATGGGGGTGGGGCAGAGAAGCTCTGAATCCAAGCTCTGAAAGGGCACACCATGTTTCAGGTTAAATAAACTCAAATTAGTTAACTCTTCATTACATCCTAGAAAATTATTATATATAATATAAAGAAAAAAATTACCTGTGCTTCCTGGCAGAATGACCAAGTCACTTTCTAAAGATAGCAAACCAGTTTGGCATCAGAGTTCTCAACAACAGTCAAAGCCAGAAAATAGTAAAGTAGTATCTAAAATGTTATCAGGAAAAAAAAAATGTGCGTCAAAGATTTTAAATGGCAACAAACTATCAAGTATCAAGGCTTTGGACGTTTTCAGGGCCAGGTGTGGCTGCTGACAAATGTAATCCTAGCACTCAGGGAGGATCACTTGAGGCCAGGATTCAAGACCAGTCTGGCAATATAGCAAGACCTCATCTCTTAAAAAAGAAAGAAAGAAAGAAAAAGAAACATATTGCAGTGTTCTAAGGACAAACTGCATGCAACTAACACAGAATTAGGAAAACTTCCTAACACTATGGGAGGCCAGAGCAGGTGGATTATTTGAGCTCAGGAGTTTGAGACCAACCTGAACAAGAGCAAGACCCTGTCTCTACTAAAAACAGAATACTAGTGGGCGGCGCTTCTGGCTCAGTGAGTAGGGCACCAGCCTCATATACTGAGGGTGGAGGGTTCAAACCCAGCCTCGGCCAATCTGCAACAACAACATAGCCAGGCATTGTGGTGGGCACCTGTAGTCCCAGCTACTCAGGAGGCTGAGGCAAGATAATTGCCTAAGCCCAAGAGCTGGAGGTTGCTGTGAGCTGTGACGTCATAGTACTCTACTGAGGGCAACAAAGTTAGACTCTGTCTCTAAAAAAACAAAACAAAACAAAATACAACAGAATACTAGCCAGATGCCTGTGGTCTCATCTACTTGGGAGGCTGAGGCAAGAGGATCACTTGAGCCCAGGAGTTTGAGGTTGCTGTGATGCCACAGCATTCTATCCTGGGGCAACAGAGTGAGACTCTGTCTCCAAAAAAAAAAAAAAAAACAAGAAGAAGAAGAAGAAAGAAAACTTCAGCAAAGAGACTAGTGATGAATATATATATAGATTTAGCTATATATCTAAGACTAAAACAAAAGGGGTGGTAAGAAGAGTAACGGTGTTCAGGACACAGTATTCCTTGGCACTTGAGAAAACAATAGAAGGTCACTTTCCCCATTCCCCATTTGAGAGGTACCTTCCCTATGTCCAGAGAAAAGCAACATTCTTATCTCTGAAGACAGAGAAGAATCTGAACCAACAGGCCTTGCTAAGTTCCCCTTCAGTTTTTTCCCCATTAGATCATACTCCTTTGTTCTTCAGTCATAATTCCCCATGACTGGGCACATTTCATCAAACTAAGCATAAAAACACAGTTTTCTGAAAGACCACGTAGTCTGTTTTGTATATGTAAATACTATATATCTGAGATCAAACATAACAGTTGTATCAATCTGTACAGTGGGTTAAATCGCCTATTAAAAGATAGAGATTTTGGCTTGGTGCCTGTGGCTCAAGCGGCTAGGGTGCCAACCACATACACCTGAGCGGGCGGATTTGAATCCAGCCCGGGCCTGTCAAACAATGATGGCTGCAACCAAAAAATAGCTGGACATTGTGGCAGGTGCCTGTAGTCCCAGCTGCTTGGGAGGTGGAGGCAGGAGATTTGTTTGAGCCCAGGAGCTGGAGGTTGCTGTGAGCTGTGATGCCATAGCACTCTACTCAGGGCAACAGCTTGAAGCTCTGTCTCAAAAATAAAAAAAAATAAATAATTAAAAAAAAAAAGATAGAGATTTAGACTGGGCGCAGAGGTCACGCCTGTAATCCTAGCACTCTGGAAGGCTGAGGTAGATGGATTGCCTGAGCTCACAGGTTCAAGACCAGCCTGAGCCAGAGTGAGACCTCATCTCTAAAAATAGCTAGGCGTTGTGGTGGACACCTATAGTCCCAGCTATTCAGGAGGCTGAGGCAAGAGGATGGCTTGAGCCCAGGAGTTGGAGGTTGCTGCGAGCTATGATGCCATAGCACTCTTACTGAGGGCAACAAAGTGATACCCTGTCTCCAAAGGAAAAAAAGAGAGAGAGAGATCTTCAGATTGGCTCATACAGTAAAACCAATTCTGTCCTGTGTATGAGAGCCTAAAATAAAAGAACAAAGATATACCAGGAAAATGCAAATTTTAATAAGCAAGGGCTATAATCTTAATATCAGACAAAGTAGCATTCAAGCAAAAAAGCATTTAATGAGACAAAAAAGAGCACAGCTTTATAGTAGTAAAGGCCACAACTCACCATGAGTATATAATAGTCACTAATACCTATGCAACAAATAAGACAGCATCCACTTTTGTAAAACACTCTTCTTACGTGGTGGTGCCTGTGGCTCGGTAAGTAGGGCACTGGCCCCATATACCAAGGGTGGTGGGTTCAAACCCAGCCCCAGCCACACTGCAACAAAAAATAGCTGGATGTTGTGCTGGGTGCCTATAGTTCCAGCTACTTAGGAGGCTGAGGCAAGAGAATCACCTATGCCCAAGAGCTGAACGTTTCTGTGAGCTGTGACGCCATGGCACTCCACCAAGGGTGACAAAGTGAGACTCTGTCTCTAAAAAAAACCCTCTTCTTACAAAAGAGTGGAGTAATAGAAACGTGCCAATGATGACTTTAATACATATCTCTCAGTCCAAGACAGTCCAAAGAAACAATAATAACAAAAATGTAGGAATTTAGGGTTAAACAGTAAGCTTATTTATAAGATATGTAAAAGTTTATGAATTCCTTACTATAAAATGTTTCATGACGGTATATTAGTTATGTATTATTGCTTAACAAATTACTTCAAAAATTTAGTGGCTTAAAACAACACATATATCATCTCACAATTTCTGTGGGTCAAGAGTTCAGGAGCACTGGCTTGCCGCCTGTAGCTCAAATAGCTAAGGCACCAGCCACATAGAGCTAGTGGGTTCAAATCCAGCCTGGGCCTGCCAAACAACAACGACAACTACAACCAAAAAAATAGCTGGGCGTTGTGGCAGAGGCCTGTAGTCCCAGCTACTTGGGAGGCTGAGGCAAGAGAATCACTTAAGCCCAGGAGCTGGAGGTTGCTGTGAGCTGGGCACTCTACCCAGGGTGACAGCTTCTTAAGGCTCTGTCTCAGAAAAAAAAAAAAAGTTCAGTAGCCGCTTAGTTGGCTGGTACTGGCTCAGGGCCTCTCACGAGGTTGCTGTTAAGATGTTAGCTGGGATGCAGTCATCTGAAAGCTTTATAGAGGGTGTGGGGAGTGACTGGAGAATCTGCTTCCAGTTGGCTCACTCAAATAACTGTCTGCTAGAGGCCATATGTAGTTCTCCATAGAGTTTCTTAGTATCCTCATGACATGGTAGTTCTGGCTTTCACCAAAACACATCATCCAAGAGAGAAAGGGTGAAGCCACAATGCCTTTCTGTTTTGTTTTGTTTTTAAAGAGATAGAGTCTCACTTTATCAGCAACCTCCAACTCCTGGGCTTAGGTGATTCTCTCGCCTCAGCCTCCTGAGTAGTTAGGAC
>NW_003852438.1:4668107-4670671 GCF_000181295.1 Otolemur garnettii | reverse complement strand
CTGCCTCTGCCTCCCAAGTAGCTGGGACCACAGGCGCCTGCCACGATGCCTGGCTATTTTTTGTTGTTGTTGTTGCAGCCATCATTGTTGTTTGGTGGGCCTGGGCTGCATTCGAACCCGCCACCTTCGGTGTATGTGAGCTACAGGCGCCCAGCCCAAAGAAATTCTTTATATTCTTTATATTCTAAAATCTTTATATTCTAAAATCACTTTGTACTCTGAAAGATACCAGCCTATCTCCTCAAAATATTTCATGGAATCATAATTTCATATGGTTATGCCTTTTCTCTTGGTTCAACCACAGTAAACTTAGAGAAAGCTGCAACCCCCAGGGATACAATGAATGCTCCAACAATGTGAAATGAAATCACAGACACCTAGCTAGAAGGCTGGCCTCTGAAGTTTCATCAAAGCACTGGAAACTGTGGCAGTTATCATCCTTGATAGGTATGTCAACCTCAGCACATCCTTTCTGGATGATGAACTGCTAGATTTATTGTTAAAATAAAAAACTGGCTCAGCACCCGTAGCTCAGTGGTTAGGGCGCCAGCCACATACACTGGGGCTGGAGGGTTTCGAGCCCAGCCCAGGCCTGCTAAACAACAATGACAACTGCAACCAAAAATAGCCAGGCATTGTGGCAGGCACCTATAGTCCCAGCTACTTTGGAGGCTGAGGCAAGAGAATCGCTTAAGCCCACAAGTTGGAGGTTGCTGTGAGCTGGGATGCCACAGCACTCTACCGAGGGCAATATATTAAGACTCTGTCTCAATAAAACAAAAACAAAAACAAAACTGATCCTTGAGTATATAGTTTGCTGCCTATACCCAGATAATAGAGGTTTCTTAAACCACTAAAATACTTTCATATAAGAGCCTGTTAACTGAGTCTTGCTTTCATAGTAGTTATTCAGCAGATGTAGGAGGGGAAGAAAAGCAAGATTAAAAGTTATAGCAAGAAATACACAGAAACTACACTTAGTCAGCATGACTCACTAATGGGAATACTCCAAAGTTATCTGACTTCTTTGGAAGGCAAAGTCTTTAGAGGATAGTGCAATTTAGGGATTTGGACCTGGTCCTGCTTGGGTTTAAAGGGGCTTTGCCTTGATTAAAAGCCTTAAGCAGAGGGCAGAATAAGAGGATAAATATAAAATATTAAATTTTTCTTGCATGTATGTGGTGCTTATCTCCTACTAGGATAAAAGCTACTCATAGACGACTATATTGACTATATTTTGTTTTTCCTTTCTTTTTCCTTTTTTTGTTTAGCTACTCAATAAATGAACTACCTAACAGAAATCAAGTTTTAAAAAATATATTCAGCCAGGGTGGCACCTGTGGCTCAGTGGGCAGGGTGCCAGCCCCATATATACCAAGGGTGGCGGGTTCAAACCTGGCCCCGGCCAGCTAAAACAGCAATGACAACTGCAACAAAAAATAGCTAGGTATTGTGGCGGGCGCCTGTAGTCCCAGCTACTTGGGAGGCTGAGGCAAGAGAATCACCTAAGCCCAAGAGTTGGAGGTTGCTGTGAGCTTTGACACCATGGCACTCTACCGAGGGCGACAAAGTAAGACTCTGTCTCAAAAAAAAAAAAAAAATTATTAAAAAAATATATATATTCAGCCTTTGTTTACAAGAGTGCTGAAATTAAAGCACTGGCTTCCAATTCTGCCATGCAAATGAACTAATTAGAGTTCTATTCACTTGTTATGCAAAAACCCAGGTTTAGCTGATCCTGGAATTATCTAATAGTTACAAGAACAAAACCAATTAAGCAACCCTAAAGCATAATACTATACTTCCCTAATATATCTAATGGCAAAAAAAAAAAAAAAAAAATCTCCTGGTGAACCAATTGCCAGACCTCAATGATTACAAAATCCCATTGTGTTTAAGTGTTTGAAATAAACAATTTGCTTTCCAGATGAGGTCAATTCCCACAAGGATATGGCCTGGATGAGATTGCTGACCTTTTCTCACTCCGTGGGAAGGCACTGTACATATTTACTCCAACATGCTTTAACATAATCCAGTATCATACACAATTCTCTTATTCAATCGACCTAGTTCTAGCTGTTCTTTTTTTTTTTTTTCTAGGTGTTCTGTTAATGTTAGGATCTTGAAAATGTTACTGAGAATTACAATAACTAAAACTTTTGGTTACTTTTACTCTAATCTTCCCAGTTTATTTATAGTGAGAATATCTGAGGGCTGCCAGCCTCAGTAGTTTAGGCTTACACTTGTGATCCAAGCACTTTGAGAAGCCAAAGTGAGAGGATTGGTTGAGGCCAGAAGTTTGAGAACAGCTTAGGAAACATAGTGAGACCCTCTCTTAATATATTTTTAAAGGATCAAAAGATGAAGAGGAGAAAGAGAAAGGGAGGAGATAGGGGTGGAAAAAGACTGTATGTGGCCTACAGAGTGCTGTACCTCTACCCAGGGCAACAGCTTGAGGCTCTGTCTCAAAAAAAGTTAAATTAAAAAAAGATATTCAACTTGGCACCTGTGGCTCAAGTGGCTAGGGCTCCAGCCACGTACACCTAAGGTGGCAGGTTTGAATC
>NW_003852438.1:4661609-4667993 GCF_000181295.1 Otolemur garnettii | reverse complement strand
GGCAGGAGACTTGCTTGAGCCCAGGAGTTGGAGGTTGCTGCGAGCTGTGATGCCATGGCACTCTACCCAGGGGGATAGCTTGAGGCTCTGTCTAAAAAAAAAAAAAAAGATATTCAATTCTTTCAATACACTTTTAAAATTTTCTTCATAAGTATCTTACTTTTTTTAGATTTATTTCTACATTATTTTTGATGTCATTATAGTTATATTTAAAATTTTTTTCTCACCAATTGTGGATGAAGTAGTCCACAATGTATTTGAGTTGTATATTAATCTTATACCCAGATATTTTGTTAAACTCAATTGGTACTTCTTTTTTATCCATGAACAGATGCATGAAACCAATTATATTTCTAATAATTTATTGTTATACACTTTAATGTTTCCTACAAAGACTAACATATTGCAAGTCAATGTTTCTTCCTTTTCAGTTCTTAAAGGGGTCTGACAATTAAGTTCACAAACTCATCCTAGAAGAAGTGCTACATATCTCATTGCTGAGTATCACTACAGTCACCTTCAGAGTACTCCCCTTTGGGAAGCTATGCACTGATGCCAGTGCAATTTTGGAACTCTTTTTCTAGAATGGCCATCAAAGCTGTTGTTTTATTACCCTTAATGTCCTGAATATCATCAAAATGTCTTCCTTTCAATATTTTCTTTATCTTCGGGTAAAGAAAAAAGTCACTGGGAGCCAGATCAAGGTGAGTAGGAAGGGTGCTCCAATAGAGTTATTTGTTTACTGGCTAAAAACTCCTTCACAGACAGTGCCATGTGAGCTGGTGCATTGTCATGATGCCAGAGCCATGAATTGTTGGCCAAGATTTTCAGTTAAGATCTTTCTAAGTGTTTCTGTATTATTTACTTGGTTTTCTATGCTTCTCACAGTTAGCCAGTGATTTTGATGCACAATTTGATGAATTTTTGCAATGTTTTCATCAGTTCTGCTCCTTACTGGCTGCCCTGACCTCTCTTCATCAGTGACACTTTCTTGGCCCTCAAAAAAAATGTTTAATCCACTTGCACACTGCTATTTTCTTCATGATGTCATCCCCATAAACTTGGACAAACATGTCCTTGATTTCACTTCCACTGTTGCCAAGTTTAGCAAGAAATTTACTAATATTTGTTCATTGCTCTAATTTAAGGGCCATCATTCATGTGACAGTACACAACGCAACAACCATAATGAATGCCACTCAACAAGACACCACCACACTTCAACATAAACACAACTGTGAGACATTGATGTAACAAGATTATGAAACCTTATCAAGTTGTACAATGCTGCCAATGTATGTGCACTGTGGCAAGTTTGCAAATTTAATTGTCAGGCCACATAAATCTCTTCTTTTCCTTGACTATTGCCTTGCCTAGGATTTCCTGTAAAATGCTAAATAGAAGTGGTAATAGTAGACATCATGTTCCTGGTTTTAGATAGAATTTTCTAAAGATTTAATGTTGTGAATAATGTGGGGTTTTTCTGTTGTTTGATTTTTTTTTTTTTTTTTTGCAGTGTTTGGCTGGGGCTGGGTTTGAACCCTCTACCTCTGGCATATGTCCTACTCCTTTGAGCCACAGGCGCTGCCCATAATGTGTAATTTTTTTCATAAATCCCTTTTAACAAATTAGGAAAGTTTCTTTTTTTTTTTTTTTGGCTGGGGCTGTGTTTGAACCCGCCACCTTCAGCATATGGGGGTGGTACCCTACTCCCTTTAGCCACAGGTGCTGGCCAGGAAAGTTTCTTTTTTATTATAATTTGCTAAGAGATTTTGTTATAAGTAGTGAATTCAATGCTTGTTCTACATCGATTGAGATAATGATAGTCCTCCACTCCAACAGTTAATAGAAAACTTACATTGATAGCTTTATGGATTTTGTTTTTATTTTTTAGGGATAGTATCTCACTCTATTGCCTGGCCTAGAAAGCAGTGGCATCGTCTTAGCTTGTTGAAACCTCAAATTTCTGGGTTCAAGCAATCCTCTTGCCTTAGCCTCCTTGGTAGCTACAGGCATGTGCCACTGTTCATGGTTAATTTTTCTATTTTTTGTGGAGTTGGGTCCTTGCTATGTTGCTCAGGCTGGTCCCTTAACTGTTGGATGCAAGTGAATTTCCTCCCTCAGCTTCCCAAAGGGATTATGGGTGTGAGCCCCCAGCCCTGGCTGTTTTTTAATGTTAAACTGCCTTGCATTCCTGGAGCAAGTCCAACTAAATTATATATATTATCTATTCAGTACACTGCTAGACTCAGACTACTAATAATTTATTTAGAATTTTCATGTCTATGATAATAAGTGAGATTCACCTTTGATTTTCCTTCTTTCCTTGTCTGTTTTTGGTGACAAGGTTGGAAAGGGAGAATTTTTTTCTACTTTTTCTCTTCTGGTAAAGTTTATATGATTTAAAAAATCTAATCTTTGAAAATCTGGAAGAATATATACAAAGTAATCTAGGCTAGATGCTTTACCCACAGACTAAATTTCTTTCTTTCTTTCTTTCTTTTTTTTTTTGAAACAGAGCCTCAAGCTGTCACCCTGGGCAGAGTGCTGTGGCATCATAGCTCACAGCAATCTCCAACTCCTGGGCTCAAGCGAGTCTCCTGCCTCAGACTCCCAAGTAGCTGGGACTACAGGCGCCCACCACAACACCTGGCTATTTTTTGGTTGCAGCCGTCGTTGTTGTTTGGCGGGCCCAGGCTGGATTCGAACCCACCAGCTCAGGTGTATGTGGCAGGCACCTTAGCCACTTGAGCCACAGGCGCCGAGCCCAGACTAAATTTCTTATACAGATTTTACATATAGAATCAGAGAAAGAATTCTCTGTGCATTTTTATGTTTTAGATCCAATATACTGTACAACAGAATTTTTGTACATGCAAAAAAATAAGAGTTCTAACCCTAGCTTACCTTCCTTGAAACTTAGGTATAAGGTCCAAATCTTGTAATTTTTCTTTTTTTTTTTGAGACAGAGTCTCACTATGTCACCCTCAGTAGAGTGCCGTGGCATTACAGCTCACAGCAACAAATCTTGTAATTTTTATATTCTTGGAGCATAAACAGTATACAGTGAATAAACTATATTTGTATGTGTGTGTATAAACAGTGTATAGGAAGTCTAATCTTCATTTTATTCTTCAACAGAATGGGAATAGTGATACTGATAAAATTCTAAGTTATTATGATCATCTAAATGAGGCTATAATATGTTTTGGCCTATATTGTAAAAATAAAACTTGACAACTTTTCTGCACAATCACTAACATACTTTTAGACATTTGCACACATAACTGAGACTCTGTTGTACCTAATAACAATGTGAAGTTCTTCCCAATAAATAGCCAGGGTGTTTTGAAAAATATTTCCCTGCCTGACTGAAAGGTCAGGTGTGTTATGGAGATGGGAGGAGGAACCAGAAATAAACTTAAATCAGCCAGTAACACCATCTCTATCATAGGTTAAAGGTGGGAGGAGGTGAAGAGAGCCAGAATCTGGTAATTTAAGGTGACAGACACTAATAATAAGTGTCTTTGAATTTAAAAGCTGAAGTAAGAAAGGACATAATTAAATTACATGAGGACAAAGAGGGATAGAGAAAGACTAAAAGGTGCTCTCAGGTGAGCCTTCCACTACAGCTAGGTACTGTTCTCACAGATTTCCCTAGAGAGCCTTCCACCATCAAGTGACATTTGAAGTATTAAACATGTGAGATGGGATTGGACACCTTGAGCATATGATCCTTAGGGGCCTGACAGTGCACACTTCCTGCTGAACTAGTTTCTTATCCTACAGTCTGATCCCTGAGCTCAGGTGTTCTCCTGTCCTCCAGTACTTTCAAAACTTCTATCACTCTGTTACTAAAAAGAATGAGGAAGAACCAATTAACTTCTCCTGTGGGGTATGCAATTTACCTCCAGAAAACTCAGCCTGAGATAAAAGAGAAAGGGATCTATATTTACTGGATGTGTACTACATGCTAAGCAGACCACTAGGTGTCATTAAATTCAATCCTCATAACACTGTCCCCCAAGTATTAATATTATTGCAAAGAAGCTGAGGCTTAGAGAAGCCAAGAAACTTGCTGCCTGACTCATAGTTAAGATTAAGAAGTAAAAGAAATAGAATGCAAAAGAATTTTGACTTTAAAGCCTACACTTATTCCATCAGAGCAAAGGATCCTTCCCAATCAGTGTTTATGCTTGATACTTCCTTTCCTCTCGGAAATGCATTTGTAACATTTTTACAACAAAGTTACCTTCCACTGTAACAATTTGAACATTCTGCATGCTCATAATCTGACAAAAATCTCAGAGGTTTATGCAGTGTAGAAATATTAGTGTATGTGTGTTTAAAATCCTAAGAGTGAAAGGAAGTACACTAATCCTGCCAACAATAAGTTTTTTAAAAGGAAAATCACTTCCTCCTTCATTTATTGGAATTGCTTGGAAGCAGAAGTCAGGAAATCCCCTTCCTTGATTTGTGGTATTTATGTGGCTAACTGTTGTTCTCAAACGGAATTTATTCTGCTTTACCCTTTGAAATTCTCAATATTTTCCATTCTTCTTTAATAAGGCATGATTGAGGTTATTTTAAAGATTTCTACATAACAAGACTTTACTCCCTTTCCCATATTCTGAGAAAAGTAAGTCTGTAAGCAAATGATGCTTAATTACTTCTCATACATAAAAAAATTCATGAAAATGATAACTTACTAGCCTAGAAATTACTTGCAGAAAAATATCTTTAATGTATACATATATTTCCAGTTAGAATAATTCATGCTTGGTTGGCTCAGCACCCGTAGCACAGTGGTTAAGGCGCCGGCCACATGCACTGACGCTGGTGGACTCAAACCCAGCCGGGGCCAGCTAAACAACAATGACAACTATAACAAAAAAATAGCTGGGTGTAATGGTGGGCGCCTGTAGTTCCAGCTACTTGGGAGACTGAGGCAAGAGAATTGCTTAGGCCCAAGAGTTTGAGGTTGCTGTGAGTATGATGCCACTGCACTCTACTGAGGGCAACATACTAAGACTCTGTCTAAAATAATAATAATAATGATAATTCATGCTTGGGAAAAAGCAAATTGTCAACACTCATCCGACTTAGCCCTTTTTTTTTCTTTTTTTTGTTTTCTTGAGACAGAGTCTCACTTTATTGCCCTTGGTAGAGTGCCATGCCATCATAGCTCAAACT
The DNA here is from genome assembly GCF_000181295.1 of Otolemur garnettii. Lineage (NCBI taxonomy): Eukaryota > Metazoa > Chordata > Mammalia > Primates > Galagidae > Otolemur > Otolemur garnettii. Next base: position 4,662,800 of record NW_003852438.1, on the reverse strand, counting down.
CTTGAGCTCAAGTGATCCTTTTGCCTCAGTTTTTAATTTTTAGTGGAGACAGGTTCTCACTCTTGCTCAGGCTGTTCTCCAACTCATGAGATCAAGTGATCCACCTGCCTCAGCCTCCCAGAGTGCTAGGATTACAGGTGTAAGCCACAACACCTGGCCAACTTAGCCCTTTTTCATAATATCCAATAATAATTTCAGTTCTTTTCACCAAAGAAAAATAAATTATTTTTTACTAAAAAGTTTATTATAGACATATACTTAAGTGAAATATAACAGAATTTCCAAAAATATAAATGTATTTATATATTACACAAATATATTTATTTAAAAGCTTTTTTTGGTTAAATTTGACAAACTGACAAAAAAAATCTCTTTTTTTTTTTTTTTTTTTTGAGACAGAGTCTTACTCTGTTACCCCAGGTAGAGTGCCATGGCATCATTATAGCTCATAGCAACCTCAATCTTTTGGGCTCAAGTGATTGTCTTGCCTCAGCCTCCCAAGCAGCTGGGAGTACAGGTGCTGCCACAATGCCCCACTAGTTTTTCTATTTTTAGTAGAGACTGGGTCTCACTCTTGCTCAGGCTGATCTCAAACTCTCGAGGTCAAGCAATCTACTGACCTGGACCACCCAGAGTGTTAGGATTACATGCATGAGCCATCACATCCTACGTTTTCAATTTTCAACAAAGAGGCCAATGTAATTCAATGGGGGAAAGAACAGCCTTTTCACAAATGGTGCTGGAACAACCAGATATCCTTTTGGAAAAACCTTGACCATTACCTCATACTATGTATCAAAAAATTAACTCGAAGTGGATCATAGGTAAGAGATAAAACGGTAAAATTTCTGAAACTATAAAACATATGAGAAATCTTTGTGGCCTTGAGTTAGACAAATATATCTTTCATTTTCTTTGTTGTTGTTGTTGTTGTTTTGAGACAGAGTCTTATGCTGTCACCCTGGGAAGAGTGTTGTGGCGTCATAGTTTGGAGCAATCTCAAATTCTTGGACTCAAGTGATCCTCCTGCCTCAGCTTCCCAGTGGCTGGGACTACAGGGGCCCACTACAATGCCCCGCTAGTTTTTCTATTTTTAGTAGAGTCAGGGATCTCACTCTTGCTCAGGCTTGTCTTAAATTCCTGTGCTCAGATGATCTATCCACTTGGGCTTCCCAGAGTGCTAGGATTACA
>NW_003852438.1:4655167-4661316 GCF_000181295.1 Otolemur garnettii | reverse complement strand
CCTTAGCCGGTTGAGCTATAGGCGCCGAGCCTACACAAAGATTTCTTATCTTAGTCAAGGTGGCATAAAGAAAAAAAATAAAGACAAAGATTTCTTAGATAGGATAAAAAAAAGCACATGCCGTAAAAGAAAACACTGATAAATTGTCCATCAAAATTTAAAACTGGCTGGGTACAGTGCCTGCAGTCCTAGTACTCTGGGAGGCTAAGGCGGTAGGATCCCTTGAGCTCAAGAGTAAGACCAACTTGAGCAGGAGTAAGACCCCATCTACTAAAAATGGGCACTCTAGCCTGGGCAACAGAGTGAGACCTTGTTCAAAAAAAGAAAAGAAAACAGAGTTCCAGGGCACAGTGGCTCATACCTGTAATCCTAGCACTCTGGGAGGTGGAAGTGGGTGGATTGCCTGAGGTCACAGGTTCAAGACCAATCTGAGCAAGAGTGAGACCCCGTCTCTAAAAATAGCCAGGTGTTGTGGCAGGGACCTGTAGTCCCAGTTACTTGAGAGGCTGAGGCAAGAGAATCGCTTGAGCCCAAGAATTTGAGGTTACTATGAACTATGATGCCATAGCACTCTACTGAGGGTAACAAAATGAGACTTTGTCTCAAAAAAAAAAAATACACACATATAAAACTTATAATTTTTTTCCATAAGGGATGACTTCTGGTTAGAAAGTTTATAATTTGAACTAAACCTGAGCACATCATATGATCACAAACTCTTTTTTACCTTGTTTCTAAAATGATTTTCCTGATTTCTATCTACTCCTAATTTAAAATAATAACCATGCCTGTAAAATTACACATAATTAGGCCTCTTTTGTTTTTACTTCACATATTCTTCTAAGGCAATCTTATCCTTTTCAGGGAACTTAGTTATCTACATGCTGATGATCTTGAGAGAGCTCAAAATTCAAGGTTTTCTGAGAGTCATTATTAAATTTCTTAAGTAAGAAAATTAATATAGGCTCAGCACCCATAGCACAGTGGTTACAGCCCCAGCCACATACACCAAGGGTGATGGGTTTGAACCCAGCCTGGGCTAGCTAAACAACAATGACAACTGCAACAAAAAATAGCGGGGCATGTGGCAGGCGTCTATAGTCCCAGGTACTTGGGAGGCTGAGGCAAGAGAATCGCTTAAGCCCAAGAGTTTGAGATTGCTGTGAGCTGTGATGCCATAGCACTCTACCAAGGGCACCATAGTGAGACTCTGTCTCAACAAAAAAAAGAAAGAAAGAAAGAAAGAAAATTAATCTAGTCAAATGAGGTGGCTCATGCCCATAATCCTAGCATTCTGAGAAGCCAAAGGTACCTGCTTGAGCTCAGGAGTTTGAGAGCAGCCTGAGCAAGAGCAAGACCCTGACTCTACTAAAAACAGAAAAACTAGCTGGGTGTTGTGGTGGATGCCTGTAGTCCCGACTACTTGGGAAGCCTCAGCAAGAGGATCACTTGAGCCCAAGAATTTGAGGTTGCTATCAGCTATGACAACATAGCACTCTACCCAGGGTGACAGAGTGAGACTTTGTCTCTAAATAAATAAATTAGAAATTTAACATAGCTCTTCAAATATATAATTGTTCGGGCTCATCTCAGGACCTTAAAAAGGTCCTTTGTTGGCTTGGCACCTGTGGCTCAAGTGGCTAAGGCGCCAGACACATACACCTAAGGTGGTAGGTTCGAATCCACCCAGACCCGCCAAACAACAATGGCGGCTGCAATCAAAAAAATAGCTAGGCGTTGTGGTGGGGGCCTGTGGTCCCAGCTACCTGGGAGGCTGAAGCAGGAGACTCACTTGATCCCAGGAGTTGGAGGTTACTGTGAGTTGTGATGCCATGGCACTCTACCCAGGGGGACAGCTTGAGGCTCTGTCTCAAAAAAAAAAAAAGTCCTTTGTTAGCTGGGCATGGGAGTATGAGCCTATTGTTCCAGGAGGCTGAAATAGGAAGATCACTTGAGCCCAGGAATTAGAGGTTACAGTGAGCTTGATCATGCCTCTGCAAGAGAGGAAACATGAAGATTAAGCTTCCGCTGCTTCACAGCAAACCTGCCTCTGCTATAGCTATATCTTAACATATTTCTCAAGGCCAGGCACATTGGCTCACACTTATAATCCCAACACTCTGGGAGGCCAGAGAGAATTGATTGCTTGAGCTCAGGAGTTGGAGACCAGTCTGAGGAAGAATGAGGCCCTGTTGCTACTAAAAACAGAACTAGCCGGGCATTGCAGCAAGTGCCAGTAGTCCCAGCTACTTGGGAGGCTGAGGCAAGAGGAGTGCTTAAACCCAAGAGATTAAGGTTGCTATGAGCTATGACACCAGGGCACTATACCCAGGATGACAGAGTAAGACTCTGTCTTTAAAAAAAAAAAGAATTTCTTAAGATCTCTCTCTTAAGATATAGCTATATCTCTCTTATGGCTCCGTGCCTGTAGCTCAGCGGCTAGGGTGCCAGCCAGATACACCGGAACTGGCCGATTCAAATCCAGTCTGGGCCTGCCAAATAACAACGACAACTACAACAACAAGAAAAATATCCTGGGCAGCACCTGTGGCTCAGTGGTTAGGGTGCCAGCCCCCTATACTGAGGGTGGAAGGTTCAAACTGGGCCCCAGACAAACTGCAACAAAAAATAGCTGGGCATTGTGGTGGGCACCTGTAGTCCCAGCTGCTCCAGAGGCTGAGGCAAGAGAATCGCCTATGCCTGGGAGTTGGAGGTTGCTGTGAGCTATGATGCCATGGCACTCTACCTAGGGCAACAAAGTGAGACTAAAAAAAAAAAAATCTGGGCTTTTTGGTGGGCGCCTGTAGTCCCATCTTCTTGGGAGGCTGAGGCAAGAGAATTCCTTAAGCCCATGAGTTTGAGGTTGCTCTGAGTGTCACGCCATGGCCCTCTACCGAGGGCAACATAGTGAAACTCTGTATCAAAAAAAAAAAAAAAAAGATTTTTCTCTCAGATTCCAGAACTATCCTCCTGCAGCCTAATAGATATCTCTACTTAAGCTCCACCTATAAATTAACAGGCCACAGCTCAACTAGGTATCTCCTTTATCTACTCTTCCATCACTACCCTCACCAAAAACTTGCTAGTCTTTCTGCAATCTCCAGCTCAAGAGGTAGCACCAGCAATTCACCAAAATCACCTCCATGTCCAATCAAACCATCAAGTCTTGACAATTCATCTTTCAAATAATTTGTAATTACTCTCTCTAGTTTGTCTACTCTTCTCCAACCCTAATCCTACTCTATTTTAAACTATCAATATCTCTCAACTGGAGTATTCTTACAGTCAACTAATGGTTTTCCTAGCTACTTTCCAAAGCATTATTCATATCTCTTAGAATGTGCATCTGATCATGCACATTGACTTTAATCAAACTCTACTTTGACTTCATATGGAGAAGAAATTACTTGTGAGTATTTTTAAAAATATAGATTTTGGGATGTCACCCCAGTGATTTTGATTCAATAGGTTTGGAGCAGGATTTAGGAATTTTTATTTATTTATTTATTTATTTAATTTTTGGAGACAGAGTTTCACTTTGTTACCTTTGGTAGAGTGCTGTGGCATCATAGATCACAGCAACCTCAAACTCTTGGGCTCAAGCGATTCTCTTGCCTCAGTCTCCTAAGTAGGTGGGACTACCAGCAACCACCACAATGCCCAGCTATTTTTAGAGACAGTCTCACTCTGACTCAAGCTGGTCTCAAACCTGTGAGCTCAACCAATCCACGCACCTCAGCTTCCCAGAGTGCTAGGACTAAAGGTGTGAGCCACCTTGCCCAGCCCAGAATTTAGGAATTTTTAAAAAGCCCTTTAGGTGATTCTGAGATAGGTGGTCCGTAGGTTAAGGTGCTAGGTTAATGGCTCTCTGGTTCTCCTAGGATAGAGTTCAAACTTCAAACTTCTTTTTTTTTTTTTTTTTTTTGAGACAGAGCCTCAAGCTGTCCCCCTGGGCAGAGTGCCGTGGCATTACAGCTCACAGCAGCCTCCAACTCCTGGGCTCAAGCGAGTCTCCTGCCTCTGCCTCCCAAGTAGCTGGGACCACAGGCGCCCGCCACAACGCCCGGCTATTTTTTGGTTGCAGCCATCATTGTTGTTTGGCGGGTCCGGGCTGGGGATTCGAACCTGCCACCTTAGGTGTACGTGGCTGGCGCCTTAGCCGGTTGAGCTATAGGCGCCGAGCCCAAACTTCAAACTTCTTAACAAGTTGTCCACTGTGACTTGTAAAATCTAGCATCTACTTTAGCTTTTCAGCCTCTGGATGATTATCACCTCCTATACCCTAGACTTAAGCTATACTCTGTTTTTCCCCCATTTTCAAAGTGAGCATAGCCATCCATGGGGGATGGCTCACACCTGTAATTTTAGCAGTTTGGGAGGCCAAGGAGGGTGGATTGTTTGGCCTTAGGAGTTTGAGACCAGCTGGCACAAGAGCCAAGACCCTGTCTCTACTAAAAATAGAAAAATAATCTGGGCGTGGTGGCACATGCCTATAGTGCCAGCTACTTGGAGATTGAAGAAAGAGGATCACTTGAGCCCAGGAGTTTGAGGTTGTGCCATACCACTCTAGCCTGGAGCAACAGAGTGAGACTGTCTCAGATGAAGTGAATGTAGCCCTATAATGCTTTGCTCTCCCCTGTTGATTCTCTACATCTATCACTCTTAGCAAGCAATTGATTCTCCACATCTATCATTCTCAGTGAGCCAACCAAATGCACATACACACACCAAGAATCACACCTCTGCTTTGTTGCTAACACCTACTCATCATTCATTTTAGGCATAGATTCCCCTAGGAAAACTCTGATTCCAAAGTCTGGTTTAAGTACTTCTAAGGGCTACCAAAGTTTCCTATATTTCCCCAATACAGCACTTATCTGAAGTATTCTACCAATTTAATTTTATGTATCCTGTATACTGAAACACTGCTTTATACTCCAGTGAATCCTCAAGGCTTGGCCTTGTACCTGGCATATTGTAGGGAGTCAGTGATTATTTATTAATTTAAAAAAATGAATGAATTTTACTTAGAAGTATGAAGGAAAGTAGACTAAGAAACTATAATTTGGCAATGGAAAATATGTATACCAAGGCTGGGCATGGTGGCTCATGCCTGTAATCCTAGCACTCTGGGAGGCTGAGGAGGGTAGATTGCCTAAGCTCAGAAGTTCAAGACTAGCCTGAGTAAGAGGGAGACCTGGTCTCTAAAAAATAGCCAGGCATTGTGGTGGGATCCTGTAGTCCCAGCTACTTGGGAGACCAAGGCAAGAGGATCACCTGAGTCCAAGAACTTGAAGTTGCTGTGAGCTATGATGCCATAGCACTCTACTGAGGGTGACAAAGTGAGATTCTGTCTCCAAAAAAAACAACAAAAAAAAACCGTATATGAATATGGATGGTCTCCTATGATACAGAATAAAGAACTGATGTCAACAGTGTCAATGTTGAGAAACCCACGGTAAAGAAAAAAATGACCCAAAATCGGAGGAAAGCAAAAGGAAACTGTGATGGTATGGAGATCCTAAAGTGATAGCAAGGCACCAAGTGTAAAGGGCACAAAAATAGCCTAGAGCTTTGGGCAAGAGTTAACACACAGGCTCGGCACCCGTAACACAGTGGTTACAGCACCAGTCACATACACCAAGGGTGGTGGGTTCGAACCTGACCTGGCCAACTAAACAACTGTAGCAACAACAACAAAAAATAGCTCGGTGTTATGGTGGGTGCCTGTAGTCCCAGCTACTTGGGAGGCTGAGGCAAGAAAATCGCCTAAGCCCAGGAGTTTGAGGTTGCTGTGAGCTGTGACACTATGGCACTCTACCAAGAGTGACATAGTAAGACTCTGTCTCAAAAAAAAAAACAAAACAAAAAACAAGAGTTAACACGGAAATTAGATAGAATACCTGATGTATCTAAATGTTTTGAGAAGAAATTTAGTCATAAAGCAGACATTTGGGATTTAGTTAGTAGTAAGTAGATAGAAACCAACAAACCATCCCTGCATCAAACAGGGCAGAAAAAGAAAAAAGAAAAATGGGCAGTGCCTGTGGCTCCATGAGTAGGGTGCCAGCCCCATATACTGAGAATGGCAGGTTCGAACCTGGCCCAGGCCAAACTGCAACAAAAAAATAGCTGGGCGTTGTGGCGGG
>NW_003852438.1:4633672-4653604 GCF_000181295.1 Otolemur garnettii | reverse complement strand
AGCCTCAAGCTATCCCCCTGGGTAGAGTGCTGTGGCATCACAGCTCACAGCAACCTCCAACTCCTGGGCTCAAGCAAGTCTCCTGCCTCCACATCCCAAGTAGATGGGACCACAGGCACCCCCGCACAATGCCCTATTTTTTGGTTGCAGCTGTCATTGTTGTTTGGCGGGCCTGGGGTGGATTTGAACCTGCCACCTTAGGTGTATGTGGCTGGTGCCTTAGCCACTTGAGCCACAGGCACCGAGCCGCTTCCAGATTTTTGAAACAGATCTTACTTAGTCTGAGCAATATGATATACTATAACACCATAGTAACAGGGGACTTTAACATTCCTCTTACAGAGCTGGACAGATCCTCTAAGCAGAAATTAAACAAAGATATAAGAGACTTAAATGAGACCCTAGAACAACTGTGCTTGATAGACATATATATATAGAACACTCCATCCTAAAGATAAAGAATATACATTCTTCTCATCGCCCCATGGAACATTTTCCAAAATTGATCATATCCTAGGACACAAAACAACCTCAACAGAATCAAAAGAACTGAAATTTTACCTTGCATCTTCTCAGACCATAAGGCAGTAAAGGTGGAACTCACCTCCAACAAAAATGTTCAATCCCACACAAAGGCATGGAAATTAACCTTATGCTAAATGAGAGTTGGGTGCAGGAAGAAATAAAGGAAATCATTAATTTCCTTGAGCATAACAACAATGAAGACACAAGTTACCAAAACCTGTGGGATACAGCAAAAACAGTCCTGAGAGGAAAATTTATTGCTTTAAAAGTCCACATTCGAAAAACAGAGAGTGCATCAACAAACTCACAAGCCATTGGAAAAAGAAGAACAATCTAAGCCTAAACACAGCAGAAGAAAAGAAAGAGCCAAAATTAAATTAGAGATTAACAAAATTGAAAACAAAACAATCATTCAGAAAATTAATGAAACAAGGAGTTGGTTTTTTGAAAAAATAGATAACATTGATAAACCTTTGGCCAGACTAACTAGAAATAAAAAAGTAAAATCTCTAGTAACCTGAATCAGAAATGATAAAGGGGAAATAACTTATGCCACAGAGATACAGGAGATTATTTCTAAATATTACCAGAAACTCTATGCCCAGAAATTTTACAATGTGAAGGAAATGGATCAATATTTGGAATCACACCCTCTCCCTAGACTTAGCTCAGAAGAAATAGATCTCCTGACAGGCTAATTTCAAGCACTGATATCAAAGAAACAATAAAAAATCTCCCAACAAGAAAATGCCCTGGTCTGGATGTCTTCACACCAGAATTCTATTAAACCTTCAAAGAAGAGCTTATTCCTATACTGTAGAAATTATTCCAAAAAATTGAGGAGGAAGAAATCTTCCCCAACATGTTCTACGAAGCAAACATCACTCTGATACCAAAACCAGGAAAAGACCCAACTAAAAAGGAGAACTTCACACCAATTTCACTAATGAATATAGATGTAAAAATTCTCAAAAAATCCTAACCAATAGATCACAGCTAATCATCAAAAAAGTCATACATCAAGATCAAGTAGGTTTCACCCCAGGGATGCAAGCCTGGTTTAATATATGCAAGTCCATAAACGTTATTCACCATATCAATGGATGTAAAAACAAAAACCATATGATCCTCTCAATAGATGCAGAAAAAGCATTTGATGAAATCCAGCATCCTTTTCTAATTAGAACACTGAAGAGTTTAGGCATAGGTGGCATGTTTCTTTCTTTCTTTTTTTTTTTTTAAAGAGACAGAGTCTCACTTTGTTGCCCTCGGTAGAGTGCCACGGCATCACTGCTCACAGCAACCTCTAACTCCCAGGCTTAGGTGATTCTCTTGCCTCAGCCTCCCGAGTAGCTTGGATAATAGGCGCCTGCCACAACACCCGGCTATTTTTTGTTGCAATTTGGCGGGGGCCGGGTTCGAACCCACCACCCTCAGTATATGGGGCTGGTGTCCTACCCCCTGAGCCACAGATGCTGTCCTGGATAATTTTTCTATTTTTAGTAGAGATGGGGTTCCACTCTTGCTCAGGCTGATCTTGAACACCTGAGGTCAAGGGATCCTCCCCACTCAGCCTCCCAGAGTGCTAGGATTATAGATATGAGCCACCATATCTAGGCTTTGCCCACTTTTTAATGGTTTTAATAAATTAGATGAATTAAAAATGTTCTTTCTAATAAAAGAAAAATTCATCACTTTTCTTAACACTTTACTAGACAGAGGGTTGAATTTATTTTTATTAAATGAAATGTTTTTAAATGTAAGATTCAATGGAGGGCAGCGCCTATGGCTCAAAGGAGTAGGACGCCAGCCCCATATACCGGAGGTGGTGGGTTCAAACCCTCCCCCGGGCCAAAAACTGCAAAAAAAAAAAAGATTCAATGGAATCTTCAATTTGAAACTTATGCTTTCTAATATCAACTTTTAATTTTTTCAGATCTTTTATGGTACATTTTAGTATTATTACTTTCTGATGTTAGTTGATACTGACTGCAATGCAATTGAAAGCAAAGAAAATTCTCTTTTCCTTTCTTTTTTTTTTCAGTTTTTGGCCGGGGTCAGGTTTGAATCCACCACCTCTGTATATGGGGCCGGTGCCCTACTCACTGAGCCACTAGTGCTAGCCTTTTCTTTCTTTTTTTTTGAGACAGTCTCATTATGTTGCCCTTGGTAGAGTGCCGTAGCATCACAGCTCACAGCAACTTCAAACTCTGGGGCTTAAGCAATTCTCTTGCCTCAGTCTCCCAAGTAGCTTGGACTACAGGTGCCCACCACAATGCCCGGCTTTTTATTGCAGTTGTTTAGCTGGCCTGGGTTGTGTTTGAACCTGCCCCCCTCAGTGTATGTGGCTGGCTCGATAACCACTGTGCTATGGGTGCCCAGCCAAAGAAAATTCTTGAAGAATGGCCATCATTAGCCGGGTGTAGTAGCTCACACCAATAATCCTAGCACTCTGGGAGGCCAAGGTGGGTGGATTGCCTGAGTGGGTGGATTTCCTGAGCTCACAGGTTCTAGACTAGCCTGAGCAAGAGTGAAACCCCATCTCTAAAAATAGCCAGGCGTTGTGGCAGGTGCCTGTAGTCCTAGCTACTTGGGAGGCTGAGGGAAGAGAATTTCAATTTCTTGTGCCCAAAGGGTTTGAGGTTGCTGTGAGCTGTGATGCCATGGCATTCTGCTGAAGGTGACAAAGACTCTGTCTCCGGAAAAAAAAAAAAAAAAAGAATGGCAACCATTAAAAAAAGATCTTGCAAGAAAATAATCTTGGCAAAGAATTTCTTTGCCACATCAGAATAAAAAGAATGAGAAAAATGACATGGAATGCAGGATTTGTGTACCTCACAGCAGTGGCAGTTTGTGGTTTGTAAAGTATATGTCACCCATTTTAACTCCAGTATTTGGCTAATTATAATTACTTCAGTATCAATTCTTTAGCTACAATTCCCAACTTTTCATTGGATTGTTGACAAACAGAATAAGTTTTATCCACAATATTTTTTAAATGATTGACTTGTTTTAGATATTGAATTGCAATTGGTAACTTGAACAGTGCCAAATAATGACTTGAGGAAAATTTTCTAACAAATTTGTAGCCACTCCAGACTTCCTTCCCACTATTTTATAAGCCCCATCAATTAAGTTCACTTTCAAATCTTTAAAGTCATAATCATTTAAAGTAGGCAATATGTAGAAATATAACCTGTATGGTTGACAACTCATCTTTTCGAGCTCACAGCTCAAACCTGTGAGCTTAGGCAATCCACCCACCTTGGCCTCTAGGAATGCTTAGATTATAGGCATGAGCCACCAGGCCTGGTCTCTGTGTGTGATTTTTTTTAAGGGACAGTCTCATTTTATCACCTTCGGTAGAGCGCTGTGGTGTCACAGTTCACAGTCTTTATCATTACAGAGCTGATTCAGCTGTATATTCAAGATAAATCACTATATGTTTTTCTTCCAAAGGGTCAATATCCACTTGTTGAGTGTAGAAAACTCATCAATTATTTGGCTTATTTTGTATCCTCTTCCAATATTTTTGAGTATCTTCATGTAATTTCTTTTGCAATATGTTCTGTTGTTCTTGTTGCACTGTATTGTGTATGTAAACAATTGCCTATGTCTCCTCCACTTTTTAAAATTCTATTGCTCCTCTCACTGTCAGATAAAGGTCTATGTTGTACTAAAGAATATTTAAAACAGGCTCGGCGCCTGTGGCTCAAGTGGCTAAGGCGCCAGCCACATACACTTAAGGTGGCGGGTTCGAATCCCCAGCCTGGGCCCGCCAAACAACAATGATGGCTGCAAAAAAAGGGCCAGGCGTTGTGGCGGGCGCCTGTAGTCCCAGCTACTTGGGAGGCAGAGGCAAGAGACTCGCTTGAGCCCAGGAGTTGGAGGTTGTTGTGAGCGTGATGCCGTGGCACTCTACCCAGGGGGGATAGCTTGAGGCTCTGTCTCAAAAAAAAAAAAAAAGAATATTTAAAACCATCATATCAATATTTTTGTTTACATAGTAATTAAAAGTTGAGTCATTAGTTGATTCTTTGAATGAAATCTTAAAAATTTTAGTAGTCTTTAGAAACAACATGTTCTCTAAGTTGTTTTTTTTTTTAGTAAAAAGATTTGCCTAGTTTTTTCCCCCCAGTCAAAGTCTTGCTCTGTTGCCCAGGCTGGAGTGCAGTGGTATCATCACAGCTTACTAAAAACTCAAACTCTCAGACTCAAGCAATTCTCCTGCCTCATCCTCAGTAGGTGGGAATACAGGGCACACACCACACCATACCTGGCCAATTTTTTCTGTCTTTTGAAAAGATGGAGTCAGGCTGGTCTTGAACTCTTGGCTTCAAGCAATCCTGTTGCCTGAGCCTTCTAAAGTGCTAGGATTACAGAGGTGAGCCACTGCGCCCAGCCTATTAGTTTTATTAGTACCATCTAGGGTTACTGAATATGTTCTCCATTCTTTGAACCCATGAACATGCTTTTCTGCTGTCACACCTAAATGTTGAACTATCAAACAATCCTCTTATCTAATTTATTTATTTTTATTTTTTCCTCAGGGAAAGTGAGAATGCAGTTCCTTACTACCACAAATTAGGCAGTTGAGTTTCCAATATTTGGGGAAATTGCAGGGGTTATTCTTTTACATTAAGTCATTTGTACTACTCTGAAAATATAAACATTTGTTTTGCACAGGGTTATCCAGTTCTTCCTGTGAGGAATGTGATGGTTTTTTTTCAATGATTGGTCAATTCTAAAATTTGTTTCCTGCAATTTTCACTTCCATCATCATTTTCTATATCCGATTTTTTTTTTTTTTGAGAGTTTTACTTTGTCACCTTGGGTAGAGTACCATGGCATCATAACTCACAGCAACCACAAACTTTTGGACTCAAGCCATCCTCTTGCCTCAACCTCCCAAGTAGCTGGGACTATAGGAGCCTGCCACAACGCCTGGCTATTTTTAGAGACAGAGTCTCCCTCTGGCTCAGGCTGGTCTCGAACCTGTGAGCTTAGGCAATCCACCCACCTTGGCCTCCAGGAGTGCTTAGATTATAGGCATGAGCCACCAGGCCTGGCCTCGGCATGTGATTTTTTTTAAGGGACAGTCTCATTTTATCACCTTCGGTAGAGCGCTGTGGCGTCACAGTTCACAGCAACCTCCATCTCCTGGGCTTAAGCGATTCTCTTGCCTTAGCCTCCTGAGTAGCTGGACTACAGGTGTTCACCACAACACCCAGCTATGGCTGGGGCCGGGTTCAAACCTGCCACTGTGGTATATGGGGCCGGTGCCCTACTCACTGAGCCACAGGTGCTGCCCTGCCAGGCTGGTTTTTTTTTTTTTTTTTGAGACAGAGCCTCAAGCTGTCCCCCTGGGTAGAGTGCCGTGGCATTACAGCTCACAGCAACCTCCAACTCCTGGGCTCAAGCGAGTCTCTTGCCTCCGCCTCCCAAGTAGCTGGGACCACAGGCGCCCGCCACAACGCCCGGCTATTTTTTGGTTGCAGTCGTCATTGTTGTTTTGGCTGGTCCGGGCTGGGGATTCAAACCCCCCACCTTAGGTGTACGTGGCTGGCGCCTTAGTCGGTTGAGCTATAGGCGCCAAGCCCTGCCAGGCTGTTTTTAGAGATGGTCTGGCTCTTGCTCAAGCTGGTCTTGAACCTGTGAGCTCAGGCAATCCACCCACCTTGGCCTCCCAGAGTGCTGGGATTACAGGTGTGAGCCACCACACTTGGGCTCATTTTGGTAATTCTTTTCCAAAGATATTTCACAAAATCTGGCCATGAATACTTGATTACTATTTATTTTTATTTCAAATTGAGGGTACAAATTTTTAGGTTACATTGTCCTCACTTCCAAGGTAAAGTTTCATGATTACTATTTCAGCAAAAAGATGCTCACTTCACTGCCAAAGAAGTATAATTCCAACAGAAATATTGGTTGATATCTTTTAAGTTAACCAGTAAGACAAAAGTCAAAATACTATGTTGCAAAAAAAAATACTATGTTGCAACTTCAGTTGCCAATGACATTAGCGAGGTCTTTGCTGAATCAGATGATAGTTTTCTTATACTTCAATTTCTTGTGCTACTCATAATGAAAAGGCCACAGTTGAGCCCATATTTAATTCTGCATAATTAATATTTTTCTCAACCATCCTTTTTTTTGCAGTTTTTGGCTGGGGCTGGGTTTGAACCCGCCACCTCCGGCATATGGGGCCAACGTCCTACTCCTTTGAGCCACAGGCACCACCCCAACCATTCTTTTTTATAAATTAAACTTTATTGGATTATGGCCACACTCATTCTTTATGTACCACTCTTGCCTATGAAAGTCAAGTAGTTATGACAGAGACCTTATGTCCTTTAAAGTCTAAAATATTTGCTGACATTTTGTCTAGAAAAATTAACAAGATAATAAATCAAGCCCTGACTTGCAGCATTTGCCAATTTCCATGGTGTAAATATTCCCATTACAATTTTTTTTTTTTTTTTTGGAGACAGAGTCTCATTATGTCGCCCTTGGTAGAGTGCTATAACGTCACAGCTAACAGCAACCTCCAACGCTTGGGCTTAAGTGGTTCTCTTGCCTCAGCCTCCCAGGTAGGTGCAACTACAGGCACCTGCCACAACACCTGGCTATTTTTGTTGTTGTTGTTGCACTTGTCATTGTTGTTTTAGCTGACCCAGGCTGAGTTCAAACTTGCCAGCCTTGTGTATGGTGTATGTGGCCGGTGTCCTACCCACTGAGCTACAGGTGCAGCCCTATAGACAATTTCATGCTACCAATGTGATATCTCTGAACAGAGTTTGGAAAAGATGCACATATTTATGTAGTATTTCCATCAAGGAGATACATGGAAAGATAACCTTAGAAGCAGAATTAGTTGTAAAGTGAAAAAAAAAACCCAACTGATAAGCTTTTGGAGTATTTTTACTTTATTTTTAACATAATGGTAAACTTATATAATTTGATTTTTTTTTTTTTGAGACAGTCTCACTTTGTCTGGGTAAAATATTCTCTGGGTAGAACGCCCTGGTATCATAGCTCACAGCAACCTCAAACTCTTGGGTTCAAGCAATCCCCTTGCCTCAGCCTCCCAAGTAGCTGGGGCTACAGGTGCCTGCAATTTGATTTTTAATTATGGCATGCTTAACAACTGGCTCATGAAATTTAGTAATAGACCTTGCAAACTGGTAAAATCCAGCTGCAGCTCTATTTTCAAAAGGTAGCTTTGGGAAAGCCAGTGATTTGCCTACTTGTTAAGTTGCTGAGTCAAAATTCAAATCTAGGTCCAAAACCCTGAGCCAGGTTAGGTTTCTTGTGGGGGGGGTTGGTTTTTTGTTTTTTTTTTGAGAAGGGGGTCAAGCTCTGTCCCCCAAGCTGGAGTAAATGGCCTTAATCATTGCTCACCGCAGCCTAGGACTCCTGGCCTCAACAGATCCTAGTACCTTAGGCTTCTGAGTAGCTGGGACTATAGAGGGAGCACTATGCCTGCCTGATTTTCTATTTTTTTCTAGAGAAGGGGTTTTGCTATGTTGCCCAGGCTGGTTTCCATCTCCTGGTCTCAAGTGATCCTCTCGCCTCAGTGTCCAGAGTAAGTCTTCTTAGTGGGGAACAAGGGCCCTTGGGGTTTGGGGCAGACATCAGTTGAGGTAACTCTGCATGCAAGGTAAGTTATTTTCTATAGCACCATCCCATATTGATACTGCAAGCTCTTTAACATTCCCAGGCTTCCTTCCAGTTTTGCTAGAGAATTTTTTTTTTAGAGAATTGTTTTTAAGAGACAAGATCTTGTTCTGTTTTGCTGGCTGGAGTGCAGTGGCAGAATCATAGCTCACTGTAACCATAATCTTGCAGCCTTCCCAGAAGAGCTGAGACTAAGGGCACACACCTCCACCACACTTAAATTTTTTTTTAAATTTGTTTTTTTGAGAGATAAGGTTTCAGTATGTTTCCTGTATTGGTCTTTTAACTCTTGGACTCAAGGGATCCTCTCACAAAGGGCCACTGCAACTGGCTTTGCTAGAGTCTTTTTTATTTATTTTGCAGTTTTGGGCGGGGGCTGGGTTTGAACCCGCCACCTCCAGCATACGGTGCCCTACCCCTTTGAGCCACAGGCGCCGCCTGAGTCTTTTTTATTTTAGAGAGAGATAGAGAGAGTCTCAAGCTGTTACCCTGGGTGGAGTACGGTGGCATCATAGCGCACAGCAACCTCCAACTTGGGCTCAAGCGATCCTCTTGCCTCAGTTTTTCTTTTCTTTCTTTTCTTTTCTTTTTTTTTTTTTTTTTGAGACAGAGTCTCACTTATTAACCCTCGGTAGAGTGCTGCAGCGTCACAGCTCACAGCAACCTCCAACTCCCTGGGCTTAGCTGATTCTCTTGCCTCAGCCTCCTGAGTAGCTGGGACTACAGGAGCCCGCCACAATGCCCAGCTGCTAATTTTTTTTTTTTTTGCAGTTTGGCCGGGGCTGGGTTTGAACGTGCCGCCCTCAGTATATGGGGCAGGTGCCTTACCCACTGAGCCATAGGCGCCGCCCATTGCCTCAGTTTTTCCAATTTTTTTTTTGGAGACAGTCTCACTTTATCGCTCTCGGTAGAGCGTGTGGCATCATAGCTCACAGCAATCTCCAACTCCTGGGCTTAGGCGATTCTCTTGCCTCAGACTACAGGCATCCACCACAACGCCCGGCTATTTTTTGTGGCAGTTTAGCCGGGCCGAGTTCGAACCTGCTTTCCTCAGTATATGGGGCCAGCGCCCTACCCACTGAGCCACAGGCACCGCCCAGTTTTTCTATTTTTAGTAGAGACGGGATCTTGCTTTAGCTCAGGCTGGTCTCGCACTTGCGAGCTCAAGAAATCCACCCATCTTGGCCTCCCAGAGTGCTAAAATTATAGGCTTGAGCCACTGTCCCGGGCCTGGCCGTGCTAGAGTCTTGATGCTTGATGTCCTTGAAGCAAAATAAGCAGTAGGCTATTGGCCTAGGGTTGTTTCTTACCCAGATTGCAAACCAAATCTTAGACATTCTCCTAAGTAACTGATTAATTTTGAATCCAGCTCCAACCAATCACAAATAGTCGTCCATCCACGCCGTTAACTAGGGACCGCCCATGTGACCATAGCCAAATAAGGCAACCGCCTAGCTGCAGCCAATCAAGTAATTTCCTTATCTGGTGTTCAGGCTATCAAGCTTGTCACCTAAGCTGGTGGAGCAGAGGTCTCTGAACCAATTCTAGTTTGAGTGCTGTTGAATTAAAAAATCTCTTAATGCTCCAATAAACTCTAAACTTATTTTGGTCAAAATTTTTCTTTCAACAATACACATACCTCTCCAGAAATCTGTCTAGGATGTACAGTTGCAGGACGAAGAGAACTGGTTGGCCAGTCCATCTGCTGTTGGAAATTTAGCTTCATCAATTCTGAAAATCTTCAGAAAACTTGTGGTCTGGAACCCTAATTTAGTTGCAGTACAGGAATGGACACTAACAACGGGCATCATGCAGCTGCTAGGAACAGGGACAAGAATTTGGGGGCAGAAGGCCCAGGTTGGTAGGCAGGCTTCTTGACAGTCTCTAAAGCTTTCGCACATCTCTTATTCTCAATGCATGAAAGTCAGCTACAGTTGTTGGGAAAACTTGGTATCACCTGCCCTCGTCAAATTTTTTGGTCCATGTCATGAGGTAACTCAGCTTGTGAGGTGAAGCGACTTTTGAAAATAAAGTGGCCGAGCAAGACTGGAGCCAGGATTGATTGATAGCTTTTTCCACTACACTACCCAGACTCCTCTAAAACACCCTCCTTGGACAGAACTTACCCCCGAACACCAGGAACCTAGTTGGTCTACAGTTGAGCTTAGGCAAAGCCTCTGAGTGGTTCCTGAGTCAAACTGCGGTAACTTTTAGAGTCAGATGGGGTAAGGCCCAAGTCGGGAAGCACAGAGCCAAGGTTATGAGTATGTGCGGATCGAGAGGTGGACAGGCCGCATAGGTAGGAGCCACGCCTCTCGAAACGCCAGCGCCCTGCGCGCCAGGGCGACAAGAAAGCAGTGAACTTAGGGTACGTAGCCGGCGGCGCGCACGCTCACCCCGAGGCCGCACGGGAGGCGGCCCGGCGTGCGCGCTCCCGAGGGGTGGGCGGAGTCGGGGCGGGGCTCTGAGCCGAACTGGGGCGGGGCCGCCAGAGCAGTAGGTGCGGAGGCTTGGTCGCGACAGGTGCGCGAGGCAGAGCGCCCGAACCTGTGACAGGACTGGTAGAAGGCAGAGAAAAGACGGTGCTTAGCCAGGTAAGGCCTTCTCTTTCCACATCTTATACAACCAGAGAGTGCGCGAAGACCCCGGCTTCCCTCCACACCCTCTTTCTTCGGCGACTTCTGGGGCAGAGGGGATTCCGAGAAGCGTGAGCTCCTCCCCCTCGAGATAGAGGGTCGAGGAGACACGGATCCTCTGCTCTTTCTTCACTTCTGGGTACTTGCTGAGGCTGAGGAAGGCTGAACCTTTGCTGCCCGAGTTGAAATGACTCCCTTCTCTTCCATCGGAAACGATCCTTTCTAACTATATACTTTTTTTGGTGTGGTAGAGAAAGGTGGTAGTTCATCAAAATTCAGAATACCCTCTCAGGTAAATATTCTTACATGCAACTGCTTCGCTTCATTTTCAACCATTCCTTGTAAACTTCGATTTTTTTCCCCTTCCATTCCACCAACTGAACTCTGTGTAAGACACTTTCATGCTTTTGAGGAATGTTGAGAATATAGCAGTTCTTGCAGCTGGATGTGTTATCCCTGAAACGCTATAGTGCATATATTGCTGGCACCTGGCACCAACTTATGTACGTTAATGTAAGGTAACTGTACACCCCTGACTACACATATTAAAGCCTGAAGTTGTAGGTGCTAAGAGTGAACCATCTGGCACCCTTCCTCTCCTCCTTATAGGTGCTTACAAGAATGAGTTTAGCTGATACTGGTGAGAGATATTTGAACTACTATTGTCTTACACGTTATTCTAGTTTTCAGAAGTCTGCCTAATCTAGATGGTTCTATTGACTTGACTTTTTCAAATTAGTCAAAGGTATTAGAGAATTAATTAGTTTTTAAGACAATGCCTTTTTTAGATAGACCTCTGATTTTGCATGAGGTAGCCTTTCTTTTGCTCTTGATTTAAGTGAATAAACAGAGTACTGTTGATCTGCATAGTATTAATATTGTTCACAAATAATATTTCAGGAACCATGAAATAACACTTTCTTCTAAGGACTCATTTAGACACAAAAGAAGATGACCCTGAACAAGCATTTTCTAAGTTCTCATGACATTATAGCTTGGACAAAGGATGATCCTGTTTTAGGCTGACCTTCAAAAAATTATAGATTTCAGCTATGATTTAATAAAAAAGAATTATAGATTTGGCAGGGGAGAAAGTAAAAAGAGAATGTATGTTCATGTATATAGTTTTGTACAGATAAAACAACACATAATGTGGTGATTACTTTAAGAATTTATTTCATGGCTTGGTGCCCACAGCTCAGTGAGTAGGGCTGGCCCCATGCACCCGGACTGGTGGGTTCAAACCCGGCCCGTGCCTGCTAAATAACAATGACAACGACAACAACAACAAATAGCTAGGCATTGTGGCAGGTGCCTATAGTCCCAGCTAGTTCAGGGGCTGAGGTAAGAGAACCGCGTAAGCCTAAGAGTTTGAAATAGCTGTGAGCTGTGATGCCACAATACTCTACCAAGGGCGACATAGTGAGACTCTTGTTTCAAAAAGAAAAAAAAAGAACTTATTTCATTCTTTGAACAAAACAATTATTGAGTGCCTCTTGTGTCAGTCCAAAGTTCTAAATGCCCTACCTTAAAAAAGCTTAAAATCAAATACATTAGGCAGATCCATTGATCCAAATTAAAGTATTAGTAAGGTGATTTATATACCAGAAGTCAGCATGTGCTGTAGGAACACAGAGACTATAGATTAAAAAAATTCCCTCTTCTGCTTTTCCTTAAAAACAAAACAAAAACACATATACAAATGTGTGACTCTCTTCAGTTTATGTATTTGTAACTTATATATCTTACCTTGTCTTTATCCAACTCCATGGCCTTTTAAAGATGGATTAGGTCATGTCATTAATTCCGTGTCAGTAAATAGTTGGAGGAGATATTTTCACTATCTGTATTGGGCCCAGAAGTGTTGTTATCTTCAACTGGATAGTAATCCTTGAACTGTAGAGCATCTTGGAAGAGAACAGTATATTGGCAACATTAGCAAAACAGTACCATTTTGTAAAAATTACCTCATTGTTTAACTTTGTTTAACTTGGTATACCCAAGGTTTGTTCCAGACTCTGGTTAAAGGTAGGGCCAAATTTCAGCCTTCTAATTCTAATAAAAGAACGCTTTGGAAATGAAAATTATTTTATTTTATTTTACTTGTATTATTTTATTTTATTTTTTGAGATAGTCTCACTTTGTTGCTCTCAGTAGAGTACTGTGCTGTCATAGGTCACAGCAACCTCAAACTCTTGGGCTTGAGCAATCCTCTTGCTTCAGCCTCCAGAGTAGCTGGGACTACAGACATATGCCTGGCTAGTTTTTCTATTTTTAGTAGAAATGGGAGTCTCAGTCTTGCTCAGGCTGGTCCTAAACTCCTGAGCTCAGGCAGTGCATTCACTTTGGCCTCTGAGAGTGTTAAGATTACAGGTGTAAGCCACCATGCCCAGCCTACTTAGGGTTTTAAATTCTTGTCTTTTCTCTGGTATTTTTTACCAATCAACCATAATTAACTTAGAATCCCTATACCAGAAAAGGTCATCAAAGTCATACACAAAGATACAAAATAATATTGGGAGTGTGACTCCTACACACAAATCGGAAGAATTTGTCTTTATTAAAGTTAGCAACAAAACTAGTTTTCAGGCATCTTTTTTTTTTTTTTTGAGACAGAGTATCATTTTATCCCCCTCAGTAAAGTGCTTTGACAGTCATAGGTCACAGCAACCTCAAACTCTTGGGCTCAAGCAATCTTTTTGCCTCAGCCTCCCAAGTAGCAAGGACTGTAGCTACCCACCACTATGCCCAGCTATTTTTGGAGATGGGGTTGGATTACAGGTATGACCCACTGAGTCCGGCCCCCAGCCAGTTTTTTTTTTTTAAATAATTATCTTCTGAGAATTTTTATTATTATTATTAGTATTATTTTTGGCCAGGGCTGGGTTTGAACCCACCACCGCCAGCATATGGGGTCAGCATCCTACTCCTTTGAGCCACACGTGCTGCCCCCAGCCAGTTTTTTGATAGGAAGTTAAAGTAACTTTATTTTAGATTGTGTATAGTAATCTCCAGGTGAGGTTAAGTTACTTAACATAGACTCTCACAGTTAACAAACCACTGGTTGTAAATTAGTGATTTCTGCTTAATGATTATCAGGTTGAGGTTCTAGGGTAAATAGTACTCTTTCTTGGTAGAAACATACCATTGTGTTTATTCTGTAGCTAGATTCAAAGTCCTCGAGACTCAGTCAAATTATTGTACTAATGCAGGTGTCTTTTTTTGAAACGGACGGGATTGACCCAACAAGAAATCCATTATTTAACATGTCAAATGATTTCTGGACACACAAAACCATTTCTAGAGACTTTACACGTCCACTCATAAGAAGGTAATGTGTGGGTGGCACCTGTGGCTCAGTGGGTAGGGCACTGGCCACATATACCAAGGGTGGTGGGTTCAAACCTGGCCTCAGCCAAACTACAACAAAAAAATAGCTGGACGTTCTGGAGGGCTCCTGTAGTCCCAGCTACTTGGGAGACTGAGGCAAAAGAATTGCTAAAGCTCAGGAGTTGGAGGTTGCTGTGATGCCACAGCACTCTACTGAGTGTGATTAGATGAGACTCTGTCTCTTAAAAAAAAAAAAGTTAATGTGACACAATGAAAATGTATTTTTTTTTTTTTTAGAGACAGTCTCACTTTGTCACCCTCAGTAGAGTGCTGTGATGTCACAGCTCACAGCAACCTCCAGCTCCTGGGCTTAGGTGATTCTCTTGTCTCAGCCTCTGGACTAGCTGAGACTACAGGCACCCGCCATAACGCCCAGCTATTTTTTTGTTGCAGTTTGGCCAGGGTCAGGTTCAAACCTGCCACCTTCAGTATGTGGGGCTGGTGCACTACTCACTGAGCCACAGGTGCCACCCAAAAAGTACATTCTTTTGATTTTCTTTTTTAAAGAATTTGTTAATAATACTACCCTGAGGCTCAGCACCTATGGCTCAAGCGGCTAAGAGTCCATCCACATACACCTGGTGGGTTCAAATCCAGCCTGGGCCTGCCAAACAACGACTGCAACAAAAAATAGCTGGCGCTGTGGTAGGCACCTGTGGTCCCAGCTACGTGGGAGACGGAGGCAGGAGAATCGCTTGAGACCAGGAGTTTAAGGTTGCTGTGAGCTATGATGCCACAGCACTCTACCCAGGGTGACAACTTGAGGCTTTGTCTCAAAAAAAAAAAAAAAAAAGAAAGAAAGAATGAATAATACCCTGAAATTAAGAACTTTCTCTTTAGTGAAAAAATGATGCAACTTTTTTGTACTTCTGCTAACAAGGGTAGAGCTATTTTTCTTTTCTATGTTCTGTAACAGAGCTTATGATATTGAAAAATTTACAATCCCTCAAACTAGTTTTGTTTTGCACAAAGTATTGCTAATTTTTTTTTTTTTTTTGAGACAGAGCCTCAAGCTGTCCCCCTGGGTAGAGTGCCGTGGCATTACAGCTCACAGCAACCTCCAACTCCTGGGCTCAAGCGAGTCTCCTGCCTCCGCCTCCCAAGTAGCTGGGACCACAGGCGCCCGCCACAACGCTCGGCTATTTTTTGGTTGCGGCCGTCCTTGTTGTTTGGTGGGTCCGGGCTGGGGATTTGACCCCGCCACCTTAGGTGTACGTGGCTGGCGCATTAGCCGGTTGAGCTATAGGCGCCGAGCCAGTATTGCTAATTTTTATTTCATTAACCATAATTTAGTAGTCCTAATATGATTTCACTTAGTTTTAGATTTCCATAATTATTTTTCCCCATAAACTGAAATTCAAACTAATGCCACAGCACTTCTTTTCTTCATAGTCAATTTTATAGAGTGTAACATCTGCTCAGATTTAGATTCTATATTGAGCACTAAGGGAAACCTGTCTGTCTTGTCCATACATAGTATCCAGTGATCTCCCTTTAATGGTCCCTCACTGTACTCCTCTTTAACACTTTGGCAACATTTGACCAAGTGAATAACTTTTCCAATTCTTCATTTCATTTGGTTTTCTTTCTTTTCTTTTTTTTTTTTTTTTGCAGTTTTTGGCCGGGGCTGGGTTTGAACCCGCCACCTCCAGTATATGGGGCCAGTGCCCTATTCCTTTGAGCCACAGGTGCCGCGCTCATTTGGTTTTCTTGACATGACTATATGGTTCTCCATTTTCTTTTCTTTCTTTATATATATATATATAAAGACTTTGTAGTGACAAAGTCTTGTTACTATGTTGCCAGGCTGGTTTTGAACTGGCCTAAAGCAATCCTCTAACCTTGGTCTCCGAAAGTGCCAGGATTACAGGCATACCCACCATGCTAGCCATTGTTCTCCATTTGCTAGTCTATTTCCTCCCATACTCCTTCATTAACTCACAATCATCTTCCCCTTAATTGAGGGTATTTGCAGTAGCCCTATGCAGCATCCTGTTCTCACTGTACTCTCTCCTTATGTAATCTGATCTATTTCCCTGACTTCAACTATCACTTCCATGTAAGTGACTTGCATATTTCTCTTTTGTAAAAGATTTTTTCATATTACTGTATACATAATTCTTGTTTTACTTTCATATATACAAACACATTCTAAAACTTAAGATTATAAATATATTTATGTTATATAATGCATATTTATAATATTTATCATAATTTAAAAATTATTACAGTAGGCTGGGCACAGTGGCTCACACCTGTAATCCTAGCACTTGGGAGGCTGAGGTGGGTGGATTGCATTAGCTGATGGGTTCAAGACCAGCCTGAGCCAGAGTGAGACCTTGTCTCAAAAAATAGCCGGTGTTGTAGTAGGCACCTATAGTCCCAGCTACTTGGGAGGCTGAGGCAAGAGAATCGCTTGAGCCCAAGAGTTTGAGGTTGCTATGAGCTATAACCCCATGGCACTCTACCAAGGGCAACAAAGTAAGCCTTGGTCTCAGATAGGCTTGGCGCTCGTTGTACAGTGTTTATGGCGCCAGCCACATACACCAAGGCTGGCAGGTTCGAACCCTGCCCAGGCCTGCCAAACAACAATGGCAACAACAACAACAACAACAACAACAAAATAGCCAGGCATTGTGGCAGCTCCCAGCTACTTGGGAGGCTGAGGCAAGAAAATCGTTTAAGCACAAGAGTTTGAGGTTGCTGTGAACTGTGATGCTATGGCACTCTACTGAGGGTGACATAGTGAGACTCTGTCTCAAAATGAATAAATAAATAAATTATTACAGCAGAGGTGGTGGCTCATGACTATAGGTCTGTAGTCTTAGCACTTTGCAAGGCTGAGGCAGGAGGCTTACTTGAGGTCAGGAGTTTGAAACTAGCCTGAGCAACAAAGGAAGACCCTACCTCTAGAAAAGATAGAAAAATTAGCTGGGATTGGTGGCATGTACCTGTAGTCCTAGCTACCCAGAAGCTAAAGCAATAGGATTGCACAAGCCCAGGAGTTTGAGGTTGAGGTGAGCTATGATGACGCCACTGTACTCCAGCCTGAGCAACAGAACAAGGATTATGTGTTCATTATAGAAAACCTTGAAGAAAACAAATGAAATAACAGATAACAAAATAACCTGTATTCCATAATCTATCCCAGAGAGGTCTACCATTTGGTGTATTTCCTTTCAGTCTTTTTATTCTTTGATGTACAAACATATATATATATATACACACACACATAAACACATAAACAGATAATTGGGCTAATACTATTATAGTAGTTATAGTTTGCATCTAATTTTTTTCACTTTATATTACACTGTTATTTTCCATGCCATCAAAATTATTTGAAAATAATTTTATTGGCTATTTGGTACTTACTGTAACCTATTTAATACTCTATTGTATAGAGGTCACATAATTTAATCATATTTCCTCATAAATCTCTACCAATAACTCATTATTTCCTTAGATTAGATTCCAGAAGTCAAATTAGTAGGCCAAAAGGCATGAAAATTTAAAATACTAAACCTGCTCCCAAGTTGCTTTTCATTCTCATATGCATTGATTGTGAGTGTCCATCTTAGTGCATCTGTGGTAACACTGTATTTTTTTCTGCAGTTTTTGGCTGGGGCTGAGTTTGAACCTGCTACCTCCTGTATATGGGGCCAGCACTCTATTCCTTTGAGCCACAGGCACCGCCTCTTTTTTTTAGAGAGAGTTTTACTTTGTTTCCTTCGGTAAAGTGCTGTGGCATCACAGCTCACAGCAACCTCCAGTTCCTGGGCTCAGGCGATTTTCCTGCCTCAGCCTCTTGAGTAACTGGGACCGCAGGTGCCTGCCACAACACCCAGCCATTTTTTGTTGCAGTTTGGCCAGGGCCAGGTTTGAACCCACCACCCTCAGTATATGGGGCTGGCGCCCTACTCCCTGAGCCACAGGTGCCACCTAATACTGCATTTTTTTTTTTTTACTTTTTACTAATTTGATAAGCAAAAGTGTTTATGTTTCTTTATTAGTGAGAGAGAACATTTTTCATGATTTCCACTTCTGTTTCCTATTTTGTGAATTGTCTTTTGGTTAATTTCATTCCCATTTTTCTTTGGGTTTTTAACATTTTAATTATGTTGGGGTTTTTGTTTGGTGTTCTTCTATTTGGAGCATTTTGGGGGAAAGCACAGTTTTTTATTAGACCAACCTGAGTAAGTGTAGTGATTAATTGGAAAGTGTACGGATGTTGAAATTGTGTGTTATAAATGTCTATTGTTTTGAGAGACCAGAGCTTGTGATCAGTGAAGCAGCACTGCACAGAATGAAAAGTACTGCTTGAGAGGGAAGATTCCCAACTTGGTAGCAGCAGCCAGTTAGGTGATCTTGGACCAGTCATTAATGGACTGAGAGGCTCATCTGTAAAAAGAGGATTGGACTATGAATCCCAAAGTCCATATACTTTCTTTGCTGACAGGATGACTTTAGAGTTACTGTTCACTAGATATTCTGGAGTTACTTACAGTCCCCATCCTTGACCCTTCACTTGGAAAGATTGGGTACAGTAAAGGCAGTTGCCTCTGGAGAAGCAAGGCTTATGGAGCCTGGGAGCAATTTGGTTTGTTACCTTAAATTTGTAGGACAATAGAAGTCAAAAACATTGGTATTTCTTAGTCACTCCCATGGACTGACACTTAGGAATCTGGTAAAACGAAGAGCCCTTCTTGTGTATGCTGCAAATCTCCCTTTTCTCTAAAGGAGAAGGAGGTCTCAGTTTTTGATAAGAAGGTTTATGTTGCCAAGCTAAATTGTTTTAACAATTTCTGCTAGTCCATGCATAAAAATGTTCTGAATGTCTTTCTTTGTGATTTGTGTAAACATTTATTTATTTATTTATTTATGAGACAAGGTCTTGCTCTGTGGCCCAGGCTAGAGTAGCAGGATCACAGCTTACTATAACTTCCAAACTCCTAGGTTCAAGTGATCCTCTGGCCTCCACCTCCTAAGTTGCTGGGACTACTACATGTCACCATGCTCAGCTAATTTTTCTACTTCTTTTGTACTATGTTGCCCAAGCTGGTCTTGAATTTCTTGGGCACTATGTTGCCCAAGCTGGGCTCAAGCTATCCTTCTATCGCAGTCTCCCAAAGTGCTAGAATTATAGGCATGAGCCACCACTCTAGGCCAAGCTCTTCATTTTAATGATTTGTCCTGTGGTCAAATATTTAACCAGTTGTTTGCCTTTCTTTCTTTTCTTTTTTTTTTTTTGGCAGTTTTTGGCCGGAGCTGGTTTGAACCCTCCACCTCTGGCATATGTGGCCAGTGCCCTACTTCTTTGAGCCACAGGCACTGCCCAGTTGTTTGCCTTTAATTGGTGTATAATAGGCCAGGTATGGTGGCTCGTACCTGTAATCCCAGCATTCTGGGAGGCCGAGGGGGTGGATTGCCTGAGCTCAGGAGTTCAAGACTAGCCTGAGACCCCACCTCTAAAAATAGCTGGGCATTGTGGCCGATGCCTGTAATACCAGCTACTCAGGAGGCTGAGAAAAGAGAATCACTTGAGCCCAGGAATAGGAGGTTGTTGTGAGCTATGATGCCACGGCATTCTACCGTGGGCTACAAAGTGAGACTCTGTCTCAAAAATAAATAAGAAATAATTTATATATATCATATTTTTTACTTCTCTAGGATCTTTTTTATTAAGACAGAGTCTCGGCTC
>NW_003852438.1:4629008-4633292 GCF_000181295.1 Otolemur garnettii | reverse complement strand
AAGTCTCACTTTGTCACCCTTGGTAGAGTGCTGTGGCATCACAGCTCACAGCAACCTCAAACTCTTGGGCTTAAGCGATTCTCTTGCCTCAGCCTCCCAGTAGCTGGGACTACAGGCACCGGCCACAATGCTTGGCTATTTTCTTTGTTGTTGTTATTGTTGTCCTTATTGTTTAGCAGGCCCTGGCTGGGTTTGAGCCCACCAACCCTAGTGCATGTGGCTAGCACCCTAACCACTGAGCTACAGGCGCCAAGCCTATAGGATCTTTTTATTTGAGATTTCATCCATTGCTTTTATATTTAGAAGGCATTCACTATCTAAAGGTAGGTTAAATATTTACTTTCATTTCCTTCGAATTTTTTCATTTTAAAAATTTTTTCATGGTTTATTTTTTATATTTTATTCTTTAATTTGTCTTGAATTTGCTTTGGAATACCAAATCAATATGTTTAGTGCCTTCACACATCTTCTGAGCTCCAAATCTATATTTCCAACTACCTGTTAGGCTGTGTGGCTAGTTGCTATGCATCGTGTGTCTGCAGTCATGCATCTGCACCTAGTTTCACAAAGGAAAAAGCTCAAGGTTGTCTTTTAACACTTAAATCCTTCTTCCACCTCAGTCAGTCAGCAAGTTGGGTTGATTCTGTCCCAACAGTGATGAAGGGCTCTTTAACTTGTCTTCTAATCCAGATCTTCTTTTGCCAGAGTTCTTGAGCAATCCTTTGAATTGGCTTCAATTTTTTTCATTCAGTCCAGAGTTGTCATAAAAAAAAACAGAGCACTGATTTTTAAAGTATGATTCTTTCAATTGTCTGGATCAGAATCACCTGAGTGTTTATTAAAAGGGTCGATTCTCTGCCAGGCAAGGTGGCTTATGCCTGTAATCCTAGTACTGTGGGAGGTAAAGGCAGGTGGAGTGCCTGAGCTCAAGAGTTAGACCAGCCTGAACTAGAGCTAAAACCTTGTCTCTAAAAATATCTAGGCATTGTGACCGGCAACTGTAGTCCCAGCTACTTGGGAGGCTGAGGCAAGAGAATCACTTAAGCCCAAGAGTTTGAGGTTGCTGTGAGCTGTGACACTATAAGCACTCTACCGAGGGTGACAAAGTAAGACTCTATCTCAAAAGAAAAAAAAAAAGAAAGAAAGAAAGACCAATAAAAAAAATATAAAAAAGGTAGATTCTCGGGTGGTGCCTGTGGCTCAAAAGGGTAGGGCACCAGCCCCGTGGGCCCGAGGTGGTGGGTTCAAACTCAGCCCTGGCCAAGAACTGCAAAAAAAAAAAAAAAAAAAAAGGTAGATTCTCAGTTTCCAACTAGGCTTGCAAATTACTATATCTGAGGGGCAGGCCTGGGAATCTGAAATTTTGACAAGTATCTCAAGAGAGTCACGTATAGATTTAAGAATACACACTAGTATCCAAGGAAATTAAGTTTAAAATTCTGTCTGTGTCCTTCAAGACTCCCACACCCTTACCCTGACGGCCTATTTCTCCAGTCTTATCTCCCACAACACTACCCACCCACCTGGCACTGTGGCCAGTTAATAATTCATTGCTTCCTGGACCCACCCTGTTCTTTCCTGCCTCTGTGCCTTTGCTCATACAGTTCCCATAGCCCCATGCTCCTCCCTCCTCCCACACTCCTATTGAAATCTTTTTCCTTAAGAGCCCAAATCAAATACTACCTTTTTACTTTTAATTTTAAAAACTTTTAAAATTTCTGCTATCTGAATCAGTGACTTCTTCCCCTGTCTTTACTTAGCACTTTCTTTTTCTTCATTTCTTGCTTTAATATATTGTTAATGATTTATGATTTATGAATTATTGCTTCCTTGTTAGATTATAAACTTTGTAAGTATAAGAACTTGCCTTTCCTTTTCATTTTGTAGCTCTATGTATATAGTAAACAATTACTATGTGCATTCTATTCATATAGTATGTGGAATATATCTGATCTTGCAAACACACTATTATATAATAATGTTTAGCTTTTTAGCACACCGAGAATAAAATTAAAATCCACTACCATTGTTTCTAAGTCCTTATTTAATCTGGCTGACATTCATCTCTATTGTCTCATACTGTTATCTCATATTTCTAACTCATTCCTTAGCCATCTTATTCCTGCCTCAGGGCCTTTGTATTTGCTATTTCCTCTGCCTGGAAAATCCCCCTATTTCTGCTTTCTGGTTGCCTGTATCTTCCCATCATTCAGGTTTCAGCTCAGATGTTACTTAAAGACACCTACTCTGACCAGCTGCCCCCTTTCCTTTACTGCCACTCCAGTTACTCTTTTTGTATTCCATTCACAGTGCTAATCGGTCTTTAATTGTCCTGCTTCCCCAGTAGAATGGAAATTTCATGAGAGCACAGACCTTGTCTGTCATTGTTAACATTGTATCTTTAGCATTTATACTCCTAACACATGGTAAATGTTCAGTAAATATCTGTTGAATGAATAAATAAGTCTTAAAGATAGACTCTTCATTTTAACAAGTCTTGTTTTGATTTGCAATCTAAAGTGTTGTTGGTATTTTTTTTAATGGACATCAGCTGAGATAGTTTCATCCAGGTTCACATCAGGTAGCAGTCTCTAAGGATTTCTGAAGGTAGCAGGACAAAGGTTTGGATAATGTGATAACCAGGATTCAGTTCCATCTGAGTGCAGGCTTTCCAATGTGTTACCAGGATCTAGGCCTCTATTTTACTACTACTGTAGCCATCTACTTAAAGTGTTGTTACTGCTGGATGATACTAGTATATCAACTCTTATTACCTTTTTTTTTTTTTTTGAGACAAAGTCTTACTTTGTCACGCTCAGTAGAGTGCTGTGCTGTCATAGCTCACAGCAACCTCAAACTCTTGGGCTCAAGCGCTTCTCTTGCCTCAGCCTCCTGAGTAGATGGGACTACAGGCACTTGCCACAATGCCTGACTATTTTTAGAGATGAGGTCTTGCTCTTGCTCAGGCTGGTCTTGAACCTGTGAGCTCAGGCAATCCACCCGCCTTGGCCTCCCAGAGTGCTAGGATTACAGATGTGAGCCACCTTGCTCAGCCTCTCATTACATTTTTAAGAGCAACTATAGCAAAACTAGAATGCAACTGGCTAGAATCCTCAAGCAACCAGAAGTTTTCTTCTGCTATCATTGTCTAAGAAAAAAAATAAGCTATGTAGAATCTTTAAGGAAAGATGAAATGATTTTCATTATGTATACTACATCCTCTGAAATAAGACAGTGCTCTGATTAGAAAGATTTCCAGTAACTATTTTATTTTTTTTTTGTTTCTATATTTTTTTGAGATAGAGTCTCACTTTGTTGCCCTCAGTAGAGTGCTATGGTGTTATAGCTCACAGCAACCTCAAATCTGGGCTCAAGTGATCCTCTTGCCTCAGCCTCCTAAGTAGCTAGGACTCTGGGTGCCCACCACAACACCTGGCTGTTTTTGTTTTTTTTTTCTTTTTGAGACAGAGTTTCACTATGTCACCCTCGGTAGAGTAGCATGGTGTCACAGCTCATAGCAATCTCAAACTCTTGCCCTCAAGCAATTCTCTTGCCTGGGCCTCCCAAGTAGCTGGGACTACAGGTGCCCACCACAATGCCCAGCTATTTTTTTGTTATAGCTGTGTGTCATTGTTGTTTGGCAGGCCCTGGCTGGGTTCCAGCTCGGCAGCCCTGGTGTATGTGGCTGGTACCCTAGCTGCTGGCTACAGTTGCTGAGCCACCTGGCTTTTTTATTTATTTATTTTTTTTTTCAGTTTTTGGCTGGGGCTGGGTTTGAACCTGCCACCTCCAGCATATGGGGCCGGCACCCTACTCCTTTGAGCTATAGGCGCCATCCCCAGCTATTTTTTTTAAAGATGGAGTCTCACTCTTGCTCAGGCTGTTCTCAAACTCCTGAGCTCAAGCAATTTACCTGCCTTGGCCTCCTAGAATGCTAAGGTTACAGGTGTAAGACACCCCACAATAGCTTTAAATAAGTGGTTTCTTATTAACATTTAGTTGAATCAGACATTATAGCTAATTAGTTCTGATTTCTTATTTCTGTTCATTGGCTAATTCTATTTTTTTTCTTAATGTGGGCCTGAAATTTTCTTTAAAACAATGCTTCTTATAGCACCTTATAGTTCCAAAGCACTTTTGCTTTTATCCTGTCATTTAATCCTCATATCCATACTGTGTAAATTAATATGTTATTGAGATGAAGAAATTGAGACCCAAAGAAGTTGATTGACTTTCCTTTGCCAACTAAAAGGCCAGTGCCTGGTAAATGCCTTTTTTTTTTTT
>NW_003852438.1:4627497-4628988 GCF_000181295.1 Otolemur garnettii | reverse complement strand
AATCCTTAGAGGATAAACTGGCCCAGTGGCCCTCATATAACAGAAAGATGAGGTTTATAGTATGTTGTTAGAACATGAGTATTAAGGGCTACCATATTGTGTCAAAACTGGTTCTGCCACTTACTTGTTGTGTGACTTTGAGCAAATTATTGTCTAGAGCCTCAACTTCTTTTTCTGATGAGATGAGAGTAGTATTTGCTTCCTGGTATCCTAAGGATTAAGTGAATAAGATGAAAGGGAATGAGATGGCATATGTAAAGCACCTGGCATATGGCCAGTGCTTGACAACCAATCCTTAGGCTATGCTAAATTGCTCTACCTTACCTGATTTGGACGTGGTCTATCTAGATAGTGGGCAGTTAAGGTCCCTGTCTGCAAAAATTAAATATGTTGATGTCACATGAGAGATTCAGATTCCATAGATGATCCTGATATTCAGAGTGTGCCCAGACCCCCACCCAATTAAGAAGCTCCAGACTGGCTAGTAGAGGGCAGCAGCTGAAGCACAACCCCAAACAGTGATCTCTTAATTCCCGGGTTGTCACATCATCGTGTGGTTGGGCTTCTCACAGGGCCATGCTCTGGTTAGAATATTAATGAGCAGTCGAGGGGTGGGTGCCCTACAAAAGGGAATGCCACAGAAACGAGGCTCTCATCTGTATAGTCAAGCAACATTTCTATTTGGAAAGAATATTAATGAGATCTGGATAAGAATCAGACACCAGGAAAGGACAGCTGCTGTGGGAGGCATTTTTAATTGTATAAGGAGTTACACATGATATTCAGAAAGTCCTCAAGCAATTAAAAGAAGTAATTAAGTTGCGGAGATAATAAACAATTCATACATGACATTTAAAAAATAAATGTAGTTTCAAAAAGTAAATGTATTGAATGGTCAATACACATTTTGAAAATATAAATTTTGAGTATAATTAAAGAAATAAAAACTAAAACAATAATGTACCATTTTTCATGCATCTCCTCTCAGACTGGAAAAAGTAAAAATAAATAATGCTCAGGTGTAGAAAATGGCTCAAATATAATTTTTTTTCAAATATAAATTGATGCAACTTTTTAAAAAGGAAACCTGGAATTATCTATTTAAAAAATTTACTGCATAGGCCTGTAGCCCTTCTAAATTAGAAATGCTGCTTCCAGGAAATTATACCATATGCATTCCTCCAAGTGTGCAATAGTGACTAGTATGAGCATATTCTTTCTAGCCTTATTCATAATAGAGAAGAACCTACACAACCTAAATGTACATTTATGGAGGCCTGGCTAAATAATTTTTTTTGTTGTTTTTATTTATTTAGAGATAGACTCTTGCTATCTCACCCAGGCTGGACTGCAAATCCTAGGCTCAAGCAATCCTCCTACCTCTGCTTCCAAAGTCCTTGGGATTACCTGTGTGAGGATTTAAAAATATTACAGAATTAAATACTATGTGATACTAAAAGGCTGAGATAGATCTTTTTTTTTTTTTTTTTT
>NW_003852438.1:4622724-4627468 GCF_000181295.1 Otolemur garnettii | reverse complement strand
CTCCCTTGGTAGAGTGCAGCAGAGTCGCTCCAGCAACCTCCAACTCCTGGGCTTAGGCGATTCTTCTGCCTCAGCCTCCCAAGTAGCTGGGACCACAGGAGCCCGCCACAACGCCTGGCCATTTTTTGGTTGCAGCCATCATTGTTGTTTGGCGGGCCCGGGCTGGATTCGAACCCACCACCTTAGGTGTATGTGGCTGGTTCCTTAGCCACTTGAGCCACAGTCACCAAGCCGAGATAGATCTTTATGTTCTAAGGTGGGAAGATATCCAAGAGGAAATAAATAATTACTGAATAGCACATTAACCCTTGTGTTTTTTTAAAAGTGTATGTTTACACATGGTGTGTATATGTTAACTTCTCTATGCCTCAGTTTTCTCATCTGTAAAATAGACATGATAATGGTATCTGCCTCATGTCTTGTGAAGATAAAATGAGATAACCTATGTAGACTTCTTAGGACAATGACTGACACATAGAGCTATGTGTTTGCTGTTATTACATATAAGCAGTATCAGAAGGTTTGTACTCCAAATTGTAACAGAAGTTACCTTTGAGAAGCAGAATTGGGCCCGGTGCAGTGGTTCACGCCCGTAATCCTAGCACTCTGGGAGGCTGAGGCAGGAGGATCCCTTGAACTCAGGAGTTTTAGATTAGCCTAAGTAAGGGAGACCCACTCCATCTCTACTGAAAAACAGAAAAACTATGAGCGTTCAGATGGGAGCCTTTAGTCTCAACCACTCAGGAAGCTAAGGTAGGAGAATCACTTGAGCCAGGAGTTGGAGGTTGCTGTGAGCTAGGCTGATGCCATGGCACTCAGGCAATGGAGTAAGACTGTGTCTCAAAAAAAAAAAAAAAGGAATAAAAGAAAGGAAAAAAGAGAGAGAGAAAGTAGAATTTGGCTTAGGGAAGGGCAGACAAGAGCAGGCAAGGACTTCTACTTCTTATATCATATATATTTCCACATATTTGTTTATAATAGGCAAGCCCATACTTGACCCATCACTTTTGACCAGAGAGCCTATACCAAAGAAAATAAAAGCTCTGGTTTGATGTGCTTGTTGAAACCTAAAGAAGAGAAGTTCCCAAAGGAAGGAGGAAGGTGAAGGAGGCTGGAGGTCTGGGGAGATGGGAAGGATGCTGATTCCATTGTGGCTGTTGAAGCTCTTCTTGAAAACCACTGACCTAATAAAAGATTTAAAAATTTTAAATTGCACAAAAACTTTATGAAGGACAACGTTTATCTGAATTTATCTTTTTTATAATTCACCAATTTACATCTATACTAAAAATGATTTGTGTTTTATTAGACTTCTGAATAACAATTACAGAAAGTTATTGTTCCAAGTGCCCAAAACAAACATTTAAAAAGAAATGGTATTTAAAAAGAAGGAAAGAATGGTATAGAAGAAACAGGATTGAAGTTAATAAATTAAAAAAAAGAGAGAAGTGGATAGCTTTTCTGGGTTTTTTTTTTTTTGTTGTTGTTGTTGTTGTTGTAGAGACAGAGTCTCACTTTTTCTCCCTTGGTAGAGTGCAGCAGAGTCGCTCCAGCAACCTCCAACTCCTGGGCTTAGGCGATTCTTCTGCCTCAGCCTCCCAAGTAGCTGGGACTACAGGCGCCTGCCACAACACCCGGGTATTTTTTGTTGCAGTTTGGCCAGGGCTGGGTTTGAACCCACCACCCTCAGTATATGGGGCTGGCGCCCTACTTACTGAGCCACAGGCGCCTCCCGTGGATAGTTTTTCTAATAATTTTTTTTTTTTTACCTCAGTAGAGTGCTGTGGCATCACAGCTCACAGCAACCTCCAACTCTTGGGGTTAAGCGATTCTTTTGCCTCAGCCTCCCAATAGCTGGGACTACAGGTGCTCGCCACAATGCCCGGCTATTTTTAGGTTGCAGTTGTCATTGTTTAGCAGACCCCGGCTTGGCTTGAATCCACCAGCTTCGGTGTATGTGGCTGTTGCCCTACTAACTGAGCTACACAGACACCAAGCCTCTAATAATTATGAAATAAATGTTTTTTTGGTTTTTTTTTTAGAGACAGAGTCTCACTTTGTCACCCTTGGTAGAGTGCTATGGCGTCACAGCTCATAGCAACCTCCAGCTCTTGGGTGTAGGTGATTCTCTTGCCTCAGACTCCTGAGTAGCTGTGACTACAGGCACCCACTGGGACGCCTGGCTATTTTTTTGTTGCAGTTTGGCCAGGGCTGGGTTTGAACCCACCACTCTCAGTATATGGGGCCGGCGCCCTACTCACTGAGCCACAGGTGCCTCCCTGAAATAAATATTTTGGTTTTTGTTTTTGAGACAGTCTCTCTCTGTCACCTGTGTTAGAGTAAAGTAGTGTCATCACAGCTAACTACAATCTCAAAGTCTGGGCTTAAGTGATCCTACTGCCTCCCCTCCTGAGTAGCTGGGACTACAGGTGCGTGCTACTGTGCACTGCGCCACTATTTTAAACATTTTTTATAGAAATAGGGTCTCATTATGTTACTCAGGCTGCTCAAAATTTTGATTTGAAACCACCAGTTTCTCTTTAGTATTGCTACCTACATTACATAACATTATAAGGATGGCTTGGTGCCCATAGCACAGTGGTTATGGCGCCAGCCACATACATCAAGGCTGGGAGGTTGGAAACCGGCCTAGGCCAGCTAAACAACAATGACAATTGCAACAATAAAGCCAGGTGTTGTGGCAGGTGCCTGTAGTCCCAGCTCCTTGGGAGGCTGAGGCAAGAGAATCGTTTAAGCCCAAGAGTTTAAAGTTGCTGTGAGCTGTGATGCCATGCACTCTGCCAAGGGTGACATAGTGAGACTCTGTCTCCAAAAAAAAAAAAAAAAATTATAAAGAGAGTGAAGTGATTTTTGCACTACCAGAATTCAAACAGCCAAAGCAGATGTGCCATTTATGAATTATTTTTAACCAGAACCTTATAACAGAGGCCTTGTTGAGACATTATGACACACAAAATAAGCCCAAATATGTGTTCTGTAACTAAACCTTTGTCTAGAATAATGTCTGTTGGAAGTGCTTTAGACTCTGAGGCATACAAAGATTGAAAAGATTTAGCTCTGACCTCAAGCAATATGCCAGGTACTATTTTGCATTTTTATATTCTTTTATGTTTAAAACAACCCCATAGGGCCGGTTTATCCTTATTTTATATAGAAGGAAAGTGAAGTACAGAGAGGTGGCCATGCATCTGGTAAACAGTGGGTTTAGAATTGGAATCAGCTGGTTCCGTTTGTACTTCCCTGCCTCCAGATTAACATGGAGTGAGGCTGGGTGACGTAAGCCCTGTGTGAAGGGCACATTGAGAATTCTTAGGAACCTTCGTGATCATCTGTCATCTAGTCTAGTCACTTTGAAGCTATAATTTTTTTTTTCATTTTGAGACATAGTCGCTCTCATGGCCTCAGCCTCGCTCATAGCAACCTCAGACTCCTGGGTTCAAGCTTCTGCCTCAGCCTCCCAAGTAGCTGGGACCACAGGCATGCCAATTTCTCTATTTTTAGTAGAGACAAGGTCTCACTCTTGCTCAAGTTGGTCTGAAACTCCTGACCAGAAAGCGATCCTCCCACTTCAGCTTCCCAGAGTGGTAGGATTTCAGGTGTGAGCCACTTTGCTTGGACAAAATAAGTTTTATTACCTCAATAAAAATCAAGCTGGGGAGGAAGAAATGGGTAACTTCACACCTGTTGAATACAATGCACACTGAGTAAAGGGCACACTTAATGTACATAACTTTGACTCAGTCTATGTAAACCAAAGTATGTAAACAAAATATGTGTACCCCCCCAAATGCCTATACATGCTAATATTCTGAAATTTCAAAAAAGGAAGATAAAGTTTTTAAAACATCAGAGTTATTAAAAGAAAAAAAGAAAAAGAGAGAGACATACAGCATTGGAGCCTGAAAAACACCCCAAGATAAGAGTTTTGTTTTGTTTTGTTTTTTTAATGTTTTTTGAAACTTTTTGGCTGCCCCAAAGTCTAATGTCTTAATTTTTATTATTTTTATTTTTATTTTTTTGCAGTTTTTGGCCGGGGCTGGGTTTGAACTTGCCACCTCTGGGACCTGGGGCCAGTGCCATACTCCTTTGAGCCATAGGCACCACCCCTTTTTTTTTTTGCAGTTTTTGGCCAAGGGCTGGGTTTGAACCTGCCACTCTTCGGCATATGGGGCCAGCGCCCCACTCCTTTAAGCCACAGGCACCACCCTCAAGATAACAGTTTTATTGAAATAGGATTTACCTAGTATACTATTCTATTTCAAGTATGCGATTCAGTGGTTTTTAGTA
The DNA here is from genome assembly GCF_000181295.1 of Otolemur garnettii. Lineage (NCBI taxonomy): Eukaryota > Metazoa > Chordata > Mammalia > Primates > Galagidae > Otolemur > Otolemur garnettii. The sequence continues at coordinate 4,623,160 of NW_003852438.1, read as the reverse complement.
TAGTCACATAGTTGTACAGCCATCACCACAATCAATTTTACAACATTTTTTTCTCACCTCCCAGAAAGAACCCATACCCATTGGCAGTCCCCTTTATTCTCACCACTAGTCCTAGGCAACCATTGATCTTCTTTTTGTCTCTATATATTTGGTTGTTCTGGACCTTCCACATAAATGGAATCATGTAATATATGGTCTTTGGTGACTGACTTCTTTCACTTAGCTGAGTATTTTCAAGGTTTATCCGTGTTGTAGCATATATCAACACTTCAGTACTTTTTCCACGTCAGTAATATTCCTTTGTGGAGATATACCATGTTTTATTTATCCATTTGTCAGATGATGAACATTTAGATTATTCTCACTTTTTGACTATAAGGATTAATGCTGCTATACACATTTGTGTACAAGTTTCTGCATGGACTTTTTTTTTTTT
>NW_003852438.1:4621325-4622704 GCF_000181295.1 Otolemur garnettii | reverse complement strand
CACCACAACGCCTGGCTATTTTTTGTTGTTGTTGTTGTTAGTGTTGTCTTGTTATTTAGCAGGCCTTGGCTGGTTCGAACCCTTCAACCCTGGTGCATGTGACCTAACCACTGAGCTACAGGCACTGAGCCCCATTCTCTTCTTTTTGTTTAAAAAAAAAAAAAAAGCTGGTTCTGACCACTAAAATTGATTCCACAACTCACTAACTATGACCTACAGTTAGAAAAACATTAGATGATTTTACCTCCTTCATTTTACAAAAGAGGAAAGAGACCAGAGAGGTGGCTTTTTCAGAATCATACTTCTAATTAGTGGCAGATCCAAGATTAGAGCCCAAGCCTGTTGGCTCTCTGTTTTTTTTGTTTTTTTTTTTTTTTTTTTTTACTTCTTCCTCCTGTAGTGTTCTCTTGCCCCCCATGTAGCTGGGATCACAAGGTCTGCCTATTTTTGTTGTTGTTGTTGTTGTAGAAACAGGGTCTCACTTTGGCTCGCTGTGCCTCAGGCTGGTCTTTAGCTGGTCTTGGCTGAGCTCAGGTGATCCACCCACCTCGGCCTCCCACAGCGCTGGGACAACAGATCCACCAGCCTCAGCCTCCCATAGCGCTAGGGCAACAGGTATGAGCCACTATGCCCGGCCGACTTTTAAAAAAAATTTCAGATTAATGTGAAAGTACAATTAGGTTACAGTGTTTACATTTGTTAGGTAGAGTCCCTGTTCTAGTTTTGTCTCATACCCAGACTATGTACCATATATCCTTACATTGTGCCCATTACGTGGGAACACACCCATCCTCCTCCTTTTGCCCCTCTCCCCTCCAAGCAATCCTCTTGCCTCAGCCTCCCTAGTAGCTGACACTACAGGTGCCTGCTACAACACTGGCTAGATTTTAGAGATGGGTCTTGCTCTTGCTTAATCTGATCTTGAATTCCTGAGCTTAAGCAATCCACCTGCCTCAGCCTTCCAGAGTGTTGGGACTATAGGCCTGAGCCCCTACACCTGGCCTGCATGGATATATTTTCATTTCTCTTAAGTATACACACACACACACACACACGGTGCATGCCAGCACATAGGAATGGAATTGCTGGATCTATGGTAAATCTGTGTTTAATCTTTTGAGGAACTGCCAGACCATTTTCTAAAGTGACTGTACCATTTTATATCCTATCCGGCAGTGTATGAGGGTTCCAGTTTCTCTACATCCTTGCCAACGCTTGTCAAACTATAATTCTTTTAACCATAGTCCACAGTAAGAAATATTTTACATTCCTATTCAGTTTATACACAAAAATAACTGAAACAAAGGCTTTATGAATGAATATTTACCTATACTATGTGTGATGTACTCTGACATTTTGTGTTGCATTCTTTTTTTTTT
>NW_003852438.1:4593565-4620927 GCF_000181295.1 Otolemur garnettii | reverse complement strand
GGTCCGGGCTGGGGACTCGAACCCGCCACCTTAGGTGTACGTGGCTGGCGCCTTAGCCGGTTGAGCTATAGGCGCCAAGCCGGCTCTCTGTTTTAACTTTGACATCTCAAGAAATTATAGTTGCCCTCATATTGAGTATATAAAAATAAAATAGAGCTTCTGTTTAGACACCTTTTTTTTTCTTTTGAGACAGTCTCATTTTTGTCACCTTCAGTACAGTACCTAGGCATCATAGCTCACAGCAACCTCCAACTCTTGGGCTTAAGTGATTCTCTTGCCTCAGCCTCTCAAGTAGCTGGGACTACAGGCGCCCACCACAACACTCAGCTGTTTTTAGAGACAGGATCTCTTGCTCTTGCTCAGGCTGGTCTCAAACCCATGAGCTCAGGCAGTCCATCTGCCTCGGCCTCCAAGAGTACTAGGATTACAGGCGTGAGCCACTTTGCCTGGCCTTAGACACCATTTTTTTTTTTTTAACTTTTCTATATTTCTTTCAAACCGCAACAAAACAAAATAGAGAAAAAAGAATGAAAATAACTCAGTTTTATTATCATAAGTCAATGGTCTGCACGATTTTTGTGCCATCTGAGCAGGGAAATTCTAGGTGAACCTAGATGATGGGTTAGATTAATTAGTTCAGTGTCCTAGACTCATTTTTGTCCAAATCTCAGTGTACCTTTAAAAGGCATCCATTTTCTTTTCTTTTTGAAAGAGTCTCACTTTGTTGCCCTTGGTAGAGTTCAGTGGCGACCTCAAACTCTTAGGCTCAAGAGATCCTCTGACCTCAGTTTTTCTCTTTTTAGTAGAGCCAGGGTCTTGCTCTTGCTCAGGCTGGTCTCGTACTCATGAGCGCAAGTGATCCACCAGCCTCATCCTCCCAGAGAGCTAGGATTACAGGCATGAGCCACTGGCTGGGCCCATTTTCTTTACACTGACAAATTTGAATAGAAATCTAAAATTGAAGTGGGCAATATAAAAAAAATTATGCTGCTGTTTTTCTGTTTTTCTTGAAACATATAGATCTTAAATCCGTTACATCAGGGTTTTCTGACCTAATGAATCAGAATTATGGAATGGAACTTGGATCAGTATTTTATACAGGTTGCCTACGTGAGTCTGTGTACACTCAAGTTTGTGACCTATGGAATTAAGTTTTTTTACACTTTAGTTCTCATCTTTACTTCCTTTTGGTTTCTAGAATTACTATTTGGCTTTATTATCTGTAGAACCAAATAGTTATTTATTAGAACTTGTAAGAAGATACCTGAATTATGTTGGCAGAGAGAATTAACTAAAACAATCTGTATTGATGGGGTTTAGTTTTATTCTACCGGAGTTTACTGCTTGAGAGCTTTTTTTGATGGCTAAATCCCCTGGTTTCCCATACATTTTCTTTTTTATACAGAGTCTCAGTATGTTGCCCTCAATAGAGTGCTATGGCCCCACAGCTCACAGCAACCCCCAACTCTTGGGCTTAAGCGAGTCTCCCACCATCCCCAAGTAGATGGGACCACAGGCACCTGCCACAACACCTGGCCACTTTTCTGTTGCTGTTGTCATTGCCTGTTCAGCAGGCCAAGGACCGGGCTCAAACCCGCCTGCCTCAGTGTATGTTGCCGGCACCCCAACCACTGAGCTATGGGAATGGAGCCTGGTTTCCCATAATTTGGAATGACTTATTTTTGGATAAAGAAACACAATTGTGGGTGGCACCTGTGGCTCATTGAGTAGGGCGCTGGCCCCATGTACCAAGAGTGGTGGGTTCGAACCCAACCCCAGCCAACCTATAACAAAAAAATTCTTTCAATATGCCCTCTTTTAAAAAATTTATAGGCACTCCCATACTTTCTAGCACTACAAAATGTTCCAGGCTCATTTTGTATTTTGCTGTGCCCTAGTGCTGGAATCAATTACTTCTCTAAGGAGCCCAATTTCCTTTTATTAGATAAATCAAGATCTGGGGACTAGGTATGCTCATTGCTACTGAAATGTCACTGCTTTCACACTCTCTTCATGGACAGAGCCAGGAAATATATGTATGTATTCTAACTGATATATACACACATTTCTATATTTATCTCTATATATCTATTTTATAAACTATAAATTCATACTCATAGTTCTGACTCCAGCATCACAAGATTCATTCTAGCATTCCCTCTTTGTTTCCTTTTCTAACAGTACAAAGCTTAGCCCCACAGAACTTTGATTTTTGGAAAGCAATCTAGATTCTCTAAAATTATGCCATTAACAGTTTCTCTTCCCTTATATACCACATATTTTTTCATTCCACCTGAAATATCATCCTCTACTCAATCTATTCACCTTTAAAGACTCAACTGAAAGACTCTCTCCTCAAAGAACCCTTTCTGACTGCCCCAGCCTTATTCCTAATCCCCATTAGTCATTTCCTCTTTATCATAGTTTTATAAATCCTCAATAGAAAGCAGTCTTGAGGCCAGGGGACAGATCTTTGCCTCCTGTGCTTCTGCCATCTAGTACATTGCTTTCTTTCTTTTTTTTAGAGACAGAGTCTCACTATATTGCCCTCAGTAGAGTGCCATGACATCACAGCTCATAGCAACCTCCAACTCTTGGGCTTAGGTGATTCTCTTGCCTCAACCTCCCAAGTAGATGGGACTACAGGCACCCGCCACAATGCCTGTCTATTTTTTTGTTGCAGTTTGGCTGGGGCCAGGTTTGAACCCACCACCTTCGGTATATGGGGCCGGCGCCCTACTCACTGAGCCACAGGCACCACCCTAGTACATTGCTTTCTAAATAGAGAGAACTCAGTCAGGTGCAGTGGTTCACACCTGTAATCCTAGCACTCTGGGAGGCCAAGATAGGTGAATCACTTGAGCTCAGGAGTTCAAGATCAGCCTGAGGAAAAGCAAGACTCCATCTCTGCTAAAAACAGAAAAACTAGCTGGGTGTCATGGTAGGCACTTGTATTCCCAGCTACTTAGAAGGCTGAGGCAAGGGGATCTTTTGAGCCCAGGAGTTAGAGGTTGCTGTGAACTATGAAGATGCCATGGAACGCTACCCAAGGCGACTTTGTATCAGAATGAATGAGTTTACATTTATCTTTACATTTTATCTGAAACACAATTAGTAAATGAATGCTTACACAGTCCCAGCACTAGCTGTTGAGAAAGCCCATATTTTTCAGAACTATGAATCATAATTTTAGCTTATTCAAACTTTGATAACTACATACAAACTCAAGTGACATGAAAAAAAGAACCACTAAAAACCTTCAAATATTATATATAAAAGGCTCATTATTCTATTATGTGGAAACATGATGATAGACAAATTTACAGGCATGTGAGAATAATCATTGCTAAGTATCTGTAAAAACATATAGCTAGACAACTTTAACACTGACCAAATTCCCAGGGGTCAAATGGGATGCAGATGTTTGCATCAGGACACAATCACTTTAATGACATTTAATCTTTTTTAAAATCTCCTTTTAAGGATATTTTGTGCCTTGAAAAACTCTTAAGATCCAGAGTAAGAAAAAGAGGTTGTATAACTGATAAGCAATTTCAGTTCTCCAATTTCTTACAGAATTATCTTTTTCTCCCTCCACTCACCTTGCTCCCAGAAGGTCAGTTTCTTTCTCTCGATGAGTGTGCCTACTCTTAATTCATCAAAAGTGACTTAAATCAACAACACAATGCCCAAAGCTGGATTATAAGCACTTTCTTGACTTCCAGTCTTAGAATTTCCACCACATGCTGGATAGATAGCTTCATATGTCCTACAAGTATAACACAAAACAACACAGCTCAAATCATATGTACTATCTTCTCTTAACCTCTACCCCTCAAATTAAATTTAATCATAAATAATTTTTCTCCAAAGAGTTGGCATATGAATTCTTGCTTATATCATATAAAATAGCATAACATGGAAAATAATGTGATATAACAAAATCATCAGGTTTAAACTTCAGATTTAAAGTTAAAAAGAGGATTTAGTAGGTGCAGTGGCATGCTTAGAACCCCAACTACTTGGGAGGCTGAGGTGGGAGGGCTCTCCAGGAGCTGGAGACCAGCCTTAGCAATATAATGAGAACCTATCTCTAAAATAAGAAAAAGAAAAAAACAAAAATTCAGTCCATACAAATGTTGGGACAAAAAAAAAAAAAAGAAGACTTACAAGTTTTTGTTCTGTTTCTTTCTAATTGTGGGGATCATGTACAAATCTCTGAGGGATATATTATCACCCACCTTAACTAGTCAAAAATTCTATATAAAATTCCTAACACAGTTGAGAGAAAACAATGAGAGGCTAAGAGCATAGGCCGTGTTTTAGAATCTAGTTGTTTGAATCTGATACCACTTACTAGCTAGGTGATCTTGTGCCGGATATCAAACTCCCAAGTTTCTTCATCTGCAAATTGGGAATCAAAGAACCTACCTCATTTCATGAGAATTAAACAAGTTCTTTTTTGTTTTTTTGATGCCCAGCTATTTTTTTTTTTTTTTAAGAGATGGGGTCTTGCTCTTGATCAAGCTGATCTTAACCTCCTGAACTCAAGCAATCCACCTGCCTTGGCCTCCCAGAGTGTTGAACAAATTCTTAAATATATACAACATATTTAAGTTGTCTTTCAGTTCTCAAGTATATACAGGACTACTTAGCATCTAATAAGTGCTTACTACATCTTTATTTCTTTTTTAAAAAAATCATCTATTTATATTGAGACAGAGTCTTACTTTGTCACCCTTAGGAGAGTGCCATGGTGTCATAGCTTATAGCAACCTCAAACTCTTGCCTCAATCTCCCACATAGGTGGGGTTATAGGTGCCCCCCACAACAGTCTTGCACAGGCTGGTCTCGACTTTTGAGCTTAGGCATTCCACCTGCCTTGGCTTCCCAAAGTTCTGAGATTACTGACCTGAACCACCATGCCCGACCCTTTTTTTTTTTTTTAGTATTTTATGCTCTTTCCCCTTTATTTTCTTTCACACAGGGACTTTGCATAAACTTTTGCTCACATCTTTACAGAGGCCCAAGTTAGGGCCTGATGCAGGCCTGTCTGTGAGCATTCCACTCCCTCTGAGCACATTGCTACCTTCTGCCTGGGCATGGTGGCTGACAACTGTAATCTTAGCACTTTGGGAAGCAGAGGCAGTTCGATTGCCTAAACTCACAGGCTTGAGACCAGCCTGAGCAAGAGAAAGACCCCATCTCTAAAAATGGCCGGGCATTGTGGCGAGTGCCTGTAGTTCTGGCTATTTGGGAGGCAGAGGCAAGAGAATCACTTGAACTCAAGAGTTTGAGGTTGCTGTGAGCTACGATGCCACAGCACTCTACTGAGGGCAACAAAGTGAAACTCTGTCTCAAAAACTATATATCTTCTTCCAGGTATGTATGAATTATAAAGAAGAAAAAAATGGTAGCTTCACAGTGGAGGATCCTGGCAGAAACCACCTTAACCAAATGATCAAGGTTAACATCTCTAGTAATTAATATATCAGCACCACGTATCCTCAGATACACACACTTTAAAGAAGTACGTCAGTTCTGAATTATTCTCAAAAATCCATAACCTCAGTCTAATCTGAGAAAACATCATGTTTAAAAAAAGATTTTTCTTTTTCTTTTTTTTTTTTTTAAGACAGAGCCTCAAGCTGTCGCTGTGGTGTCACAGCTCACAGCATCCTCCAACTCCTGGGCTTAAGCTTCTCTTGCCTTAGCCTCCCAAGTAGCTGGGACTACGGGCACCCACCACAATGCCCAGCTATTTTTTGGTTGTAGTTGTCATTGTTGTTTGGCAGAGCTGGGCTGGATTCAAACCCGCTAGCTCTGCTGTATGTGGCTGGCACTATAGCTGCTTGAGCCTAAAAAAAGATTTTTCTATGGACATTGTAAAATATTCCAGGCTGATCTTGTGTTTGCTATACCCCAGTTCTGGTATCTATCTCATCTCTAAGTATCCCTGGCTCTTTTTATTGGAGAAACCTAAACTGAGGAACATTTCTATGTAATACCTGACTGCATATTCTTTAACAGTGTCATGGTCATGAAAAACTAGGAAAAACAGAGGAATTGTCATAGATTGGAAGACAAGGAGACATGACGACTGAATACACTTATGATCCTAGAACAGAAAAGACATTAGTGGAGGCTCAGTGCCCATAGCTTAGTGGGTAGGGTGCCAGCCACATACACTAGGGCTGGCCCGGGCGTGTCAACAATGACAACTACAACAATAAAACAGCTGGCTGTTGCTCTGGGCACCTGTAGTCCCAGCTACTTGGGAGACTGAGGCAACAGAATTGCTTAAGCCTAAGAGTTTGAGGTTGCTGTGAGCTGTGATACCAAGGTACTCTACCCAGGGTGACATAGTGAGACTCTCTCAAAAAAGAAAAAAAAAGACATTAGTGGAAAAACTGGTAAAATTTAAACAAAGTCTATAGTTATTGTTATATCAATATCAATTTCTTGGTTTTGATAATGGTGCTATGGTAATGTAAGATAAAGCTAGTTGAAAAGTATATAGGAACTGGGTGGCACCTGTGACTCAGTGGGTAGGGCTTCAGTCCCATATACGGAGGGTGGCAGGTTCAAACCCGGCCAAACTGCAACAAAAAATAGCCAGACGTTGTGGTGGGTGCCTGTAGTCCCTGCTACATGGAAGGCTGAGGTGAGAGAATCACGTAAGCCCAGGAGTTGGAGGTTGCTGTGAGCTGTGACCCCACAGCATTCTACCAAGGGCCATAAAGTGAGACTCTGTCTCTTTAAAAAAAAAAAAAAGAAAGAAAGAAAAGAAAAGTATATAGGAACTTCTGTACTTCTCTTTGCAACTCTTGTATAAATGTAAAATTATTTTAAGATAAAAGATTAAAGAACTATTAACTTCCAAAAATGTTTCAAGTATGTGAATTTAGTCACTATTTATTGTACAAAAATATAACCTTAGAGATAAATGTAATTTGTGTTTTGAAAAACATTATGTGGGAACATATTTCATGTGATTTTTTTTGAGACAGAGTTTCACTTTGTCACCCTCAGTAGAGTGCTGTGGCGGCATACCTTACAGCAACCTCAAACTCTTGGGCTCAAGCAAGACTCTTGCCTCATCCTCCCAAGTAGCTGTGATTACAGGCACCCACCATAACACCGGGCTGCTTTTAGAGATGGGATCTCACTCTGACTCAGGCTGGTTTCAGGCAGCCTGTGAGCTCAGGCAATCCACCCACCTCGGCCTCCCCAATTCTGGGATTATAGGCATAAGCCACTGTGCCTGGGACTTCATGCAATTTTTATTTAAAAATTCCCCCTTGGCCTTGTGCTCAGGAGTTTGAGACCAGCCTGAGCAAGAGCAAGACCCTGTCTCCAAAAATAAAAATAGCGAGATATTGTGGCAGGTGCCTGTAGTCCCAGCTACTCGGGAGGCTGAGGCAAGAGAATTGCTTGAGCCCAAATGTTTGAGGTTGCTGTGAGCTATACCACAGAACTCTATGGAGGGCGACAAAGTAAAACTCTGTCAAAAAGAGAGGGAGCGAGGGAGGGAGAGAGAGAGAAAGAAAGTTACAGATACTACCTAGATGTTGGTCAAATTTTTTTCAAATAGGGTATTCTGAAGGTAGTGAGTTGTTTCGATGATTGTAGTAACCACTTGTTACTACTCCGTCCCTCCTTCTCACTACTGCACTTGACTAGTCTTAAACAAATGTGAAATAATAGTAATCATCGCAACCTATATAGGAGTAACTTTTTATACCACCAGGGGGATGGGGCGTCAGTGCAGGGGAGAGCAATAGAAAAGCACAGAGGATGAGATGGCAAGGTAAGTCAAAATAGAAAAAATGGAAAAGTGGAACTTATCAACAGAAGGATATTTCATAAATTTTATTATTTGTCATGATGTGAATCTTGAATTTTTATATTAAATCTTTTTCCTTTAATAAAATAAAAAGTTTTAATGAGTGAATTTGTAGAGTTTATACTTTGTTCTCTCTAATTTTTTCAGACTGTGTTCAGGCAGCTCTGTTCAGATAACCATCTCAGGAGGAAAAATGAGAAAGGCAACTGAGACTGGATTTATAAGAACAGGATTTTCTTAGCGGCTATAGGGAGGGCTGATTGTGGTGGCAGCTCATTTGCTTTTGTGTTGGCCCAGTTTCTGAAAGACAATTCTCTTGGTTGGGTGAGTCTGTAAATGCATTTATTAGAATAGTTTTCCAGGAGCAGCTCCAGGCTCACCCTAAGCAATAGTTTGAGGAAGGAGATACCTAGGGCCAAATTTCCCAGTGAGTCACTCTTAAACTTTTCAAGGACCTTTGTTGAGAGAGCTTTATCTCCAGGCCACAGCTGACTCCAGGACAGTTTATCTGTCTCACCTCAAGCTACCTAGTTTAATAAAATAACATTAAACTGGGCTTTAGAACTCTAGCTCTACTACTAACTGGTGACCTTGAGAAAATTATTGCTCAGTTCTCTCACTGTGAACAAGGGAATTTGGTGACTTGATTTCTTTTTCTTTTTTTTTTTTTGTAGAGACAGAGTCTCACTTTATCGCCCAGCAACCCCCAACTCCTGGGCTTAGGCAATTCTCTTGCCTCAGGCTCCAACCACTAGGCTCAGCTATTTTCTTGTTGCAGTTTGGCCAGGGCTGGGTTTGAACCCACCACCCTCGGTATATGGGGCCAGCACCCTACCCACTTAACCACAGATACCACCTAGTGACTTGATTTCTAAGCTACTCTCTTGATTAAAAAATCTGCAGTGTGTATCTAAAACTGAAGGCATCTTTCTTCTCAGTAAATAGCTCCCTTTCTATATAACCCATTATTTGTTATAACACTATTCTTCCAGTCTCTGAAAAATTGTGGTTATTTTTGTTATATCCATTTCCTTTAACTCTTACCAGTCCAGCAGCTCTTCCTTTACGGTGGAAGTGGTAGTTGAATGCATATGAATTATGAGAATGGGGTTTTGGAGTCTGAAAGTCTAAAAAGGGGACTCTTATCTGAGTGGGTGGAGTTACCACACCTTTAGTGCAAGGCTTTGAAAGCGGTGAAAGGTGGATTTAATCGTTATTCATTACTTTTGGTGGAAAGAAAATGGACTTTGGAATCAAATAGATTATGGGGTTTGAATCCCAGCTCTGTTACTTTATAGCTAAGGGATCTTTGTAAAGTTATTTAATATGGCTGAATCTCAGTTTCTTTACCATAAGTACAAGATCATAAAACCAATCTTACAGAGTGGTTATGAGGATTAAGTAAGATATGTGCTTTGCATAAAGTAGGTGTTTTAAAATACTTATTTTCCTTCCAAGAGTCTGATTTCTAACTTAACTTTGAAATGTGTAGTTTCCTGTTACCTATCTATCACTTGGATTTTTCTTTTATTTATTTATTTATTGGCCAGGGCTGGGTTTGAACCCGCCACCTCTGGCATATGGGGCTGGCGTCCTACTCCTTTGAGCCACAGGCGCCACTGGATTTTTCTTACTGACAGTAAATGACTGACTGTCGTTTTTCTTAATAACAAGTAAAACTTGTCATTGTCTCTCTTTACTATATGTACTCTCTCTGTTAATGGCATCAACAGCATCACCAGCCTTTTAAGTCATTCATGTTTAATGATGCCAGCTTTGATTCCTTCTCTTACTCGAAATCCATTTTGTCCTAAGAACTGTCAGTTCTCTCTTCCCAGCTTTCCATTCCCATCTACCCTAATTTAAGAGTTAGAAGCTTGGGGGCGGTGCCTGTGGTTCAGTGAATAGGGAGCCAACCCCATATATCGAGGGTGGTGGGTTCAAATCCGACCCCAGCCAAACTGCAACAAAAAATAGCCAGACGTTATGGTGGGTTCATGTAGTCCCAGCTTGGGAAGCTGAGGCAAAAGAATCGCCCAAGCCCAAGAGCTGGAAGTTGCTGTGAGCTGTGATGCCATAGCACTCTACTGAGGGCAACAAAGTGAGACTCTGTCTCTAAAAAAAAAAAAAAAAAGGAATTAGAAGTTTGGGATATCCTTGACAAGTAATTTCTACTCCAGTCTTTTCTCCTCTTAGCAAGTTGTGCATTGCTGCAGAATAATCTTTTTATAAAGCATAATGTTTATTATTTTACTTGCTTTTTCAGAATCCGTCTGTGTTCCACCATAGCAACTGTGAGTAATCCACTGCAGAGATCTTATTTTACACATGTGAATACTGAAGTTCAAGGAAATTGTTTATTTATTTTCTGTAAAGATCACGCATGTACTAAGGAATAGCACACTGAGACTAGATGTCATCTCTGCTCTCTCACAGGCTAGTTCTTTCTGCTATCAGAATATGGCCCAATAATGTAGCATGTGCTTTTTTGTTTTGTTTTGTTTTTTTGAGACAGTCTCACTCTGTCACCCACAGTAGAGTGCTGTGGCATCATAGCGCACAGCAACCTCAAATTCTTGGGCTTAAGTGATTCTCTTGCCTCAGCCTCCCAAGTAGCTGGGACTACAGATATCTGCCACAACGCCTGGCTGTTTTGTTGTTGTTGTTGTTTGTTTTTATTGTAGTTTTCATTGCTTATTTAGCTGGTCTGTGCTGGGTTCGAACTCGCCAGCCTGGGTGTATGTGACCGGCACCCTACCCACTGAGCTATGGGCACCGCCCCAATAATGTGGTTTTTAAGGCTTTTCCCAGTCAGGCCTCATTCTCTCTTTTCTTACTTTATCTTCAACTTCTTTTGCACCTATGGTTAAACTCACCTGCCACTGTACTAATGTTTTTCTTTTTTTTTTTTTTGAGGCGGAGCCTCAAGCTATCCCCCTGGGTAGAGTGCCATGGCATCACGCTCACAGCAACCTCCAACTCCTGGGCTCAAGCGAGTCTCCTGCCTCAGCCTCCCAAGTAGCTGGGACCACAGGCGCCCGCCACAACGCCTGGCCATTTTTTGGTAGCAGCCATCATTGTTGTTTGGCGGGCCGGGCTGGGGATTGGAACCCGCCACCTTAGGTGTATGTGGCTGGCGCCTTAGCCGCTTGAGCCACAGGCGCCGAGCCGGTACTAATGTTTTTCCATCTACCTAAGATGCACTTTCCTCCTCTAGCCCTCCCTTTGTTGAAATTCCACCCATTTTGTATGTCCCAATTTGATTTGATCTTTTCCTTTCCTTCCCAATCAAGCCAGAAAATCAGCTTTTGAATTCCTAGTCCATTAATTGCCTCTAGCTACTGTCCTTTGTGCTATAATTATTTGTGTAGGAAATAGTTACTCAGATTGACTACGGAGTACTTTTTTCTGGTGGTGATTGGTGTAGAAATGTGTGAATTTGGGTGGCTTTTTACATCTTGCCTACCATTGCATGAAACACTGGGGTTTCTTCAAAATGTGTGTGTCGTACTTCTTTTGGGAGGAGGGTTGGTTTCTTCTCTTCTTTTTGAGACTCCTACAGGAGCTGAATTTGTAATTTAGAAACATTTAATTTTGTTAATCTTGTCTGGGACACTTAAGTAACATCTGAAGCATTATTGTTTTAGAATGTTCAAATAAAATTTCCTGACCAAAAAAAAGAAATACTCACTAACATGGTACCAAAATCTATCAAAAATTATGTACTGGAGGCCAGGCACAGTGGCTTACACCTGTAATCTTAGCACTTGGGAGGCCAAGGCGGGTGGATTGTCTCAGCACACAGGTTTGAGACTAGCCTGAGCCAGAGCAAGAACTCATCTCTAAAAATAGCTGGGTGTTGGGGTGTGTGCCTGTAGTCCCAGCTACTTGGTAGACTGAGGCAAGAGAATTGCTTGAGCCCAAGAGTTTGAGGTTGCTGTGAGCTATGCCACCACAGCAGTCTACCAAGGGTGACAAAGTGAGACTCTGTCTCAAAAAAAAAAAAAAAATTAACACCAACAAAAAAAATCATGTACTGATTCTCACCTTTATATGTTTTGTAGGTGCTAATCATGTTGCTAAGAAATAACAGTATGTTTCTGTGAAGACAAGTGTGGTCCAGGTGAGGGCCACCTCATTCCTGAGTGTAAGATGTTCTTCTTCTAGCTGTGTATGTTCTGGTTTTTTTTTAGAGACAGAGTCTCACTTTATTGCCCTTGGTAGAGTGCTGTGGAGTCATAGCTCACAGCAACCTCCAACTCCTGGGCTTAGGTGATTCTCCTGCCTCAGCCTCCCAAGTAGCTGGGATGTATGTTCTAATTATCCTTGGCTTTCTGGCCAGGAGTAATTAAAACCATGGACTTAGAATTGGGGATTAACTCCCTTTTTTTTTTTTGAGACAAACTAACTCTTTCACTCTGGGTAGAGTACCTCACAGCAACCTCAAACTGTTGGCCTTAAGCAGTCCTCTTGCTTTAGCTTCCCGAGTAGCTGGGACTATAGGCGTGCACCACTGTGCCCGGCTAGTTTTTCTATTTTTAGTAGAGATTGGGTCTCGCTCTTGCTCAGGCTGGTCTTAAACTTGAGCTCAAGTGATCCACCTGCCTTGGCCTCCCAGATTGCTAGGATTATATAGCTGAGTCACTACATGTTCTTTATCATGCTCAGTCTCTCAAAAATTAATATTTTTCCTTTCTTTCTTTCTTTTTTTTTTTTTGAGACAGAGTCTTGCTCTGTCACCCCAGGTAGTGTCATCAGCATAGTTCACTTCAACCTCAAACTTCTGGGCTCAAGTGAACCTCCTGCCTCAGCCTCCTAAGTAGCTGGGACTACAGGTACACAACAGCACACCTGGCTAATTTTTGTATTTTTTGTAGAGATAGGGCATTGCCATTTTGCTCGGCTTGTCTCAAACTCTTAGCATTCAGCTGTCCTCTCACGTTTGCCTCCCAACATATTGGGATTACAGCTGTGAGTAGCTATGTTTGGCCTGCTTTTCCCTTTGAACAAATAGATTTGTGAGAATACCTTGTGTATTTTTTTTTTTTAAGAGACAGAGTTAGCTTGGCGCCTGCGGCTCAAGCGGCTAAGGCACCAGCCACATATACCTAAGGTGGCAGGTTCGAATCCAGCCCGGGCCCGCCAAACAACAATAATGGCTGCAACCAAAAAATAGCTGGGCGCTGTGGCGAGCGCCTGTGGTCCCAGCTACTTGGGAGGTAGAGACAGGAGACTTGCTTGAGCCCAGGAGTTGGAAGTTGCTGTGAGCAGTGAAGCCAGGACACTCTACCCATGGGGACAGCTTGAGACTCTGTCTCAAAAAAAAAAAAAAGAAACAGAGTCTCACTTTTTCGCCATTGATAGAGTGCAGTGGTGTTACAGCTCACAGCAACCTTGAGCTCTTGGGCTTACGCAATTCTTTTGCCTTGGCCTCCCGAGTATCTGGAACTATAGGCACTCACCATAAAGCCCAGCTATTTTTTGTTGTACTTTGGCCGGGGCTGGGTTTGAACCTGCCGCCCTTGGTATATGGGGCTGGCACCCTACTCACTGAGCCACAGGTGCCACCCTACCTTGTGTATTTTTTTCCCCTTTGATCCAGAATTGATCACTGTAGAAGAACTGACAACATTTATATCCATACCTATGTTGAAAGCATATTTATAGCAAATAACGTCTTACAGTGTTGGTCAGCATTTCCTAAACTTGGCTTACAGAGTTACTATTGTGGTTTTGTATCATTTGGTTTAGCTGAATTGTTGCTTGTATGTCTTTTTCATCTAAAAGGCTGGCAATGTTTGGTGGGTCTGCCAGTTACATACTGGAAAGCAGTTAGACAAATAGGGATCAAAAATTAGTTGGGGTTCAGCGCCTGTAGCTCAAGCAGCTGAGGCACCAGCCACATAACCAGAGCTCACAGGTTCAAATCCAGCCTGGCCTTGCCAGGTGGTAATGACAACTACAACCAGGAAATGGCTGGGTGTTGTGGTGGGCACCTATAGTCTCGGCTACTTGGGAGACTAAGGCAAGAGAATCACTTAAGCCCAGGAGTTGGAGGTTGCTGTGAGCTGTGATGCCACAGCGCTCTATCCAAGGTAACAGCTTGAGGCTCTGTCTCAAAAAAAAAAAAAAATTAGTTGGTACAGAGTTGGGTGCAGTGGCTCACACCTGTAATCCTAGCATTCTGGGAGTCTGAGGTGGGTAGATTACCAAAGATCACGGGTTCGAGACCAGCCTGAGCAAAAGCGAGACCCCATCTCTAACAATAGCCAGGTGTTGTGTGTGGCGGGCACCTGTAATCCCAGCTACTTGGGAGGCTGAGACAAGAGAATCGCTTGAGCCCAAGAGTTTGAGGTTGCTGTGAGCTATGACACCATGACACTCAACTGAAGGCAACAAAGTGAGACTCTGCCGCAAAACAAAACGAAACCAAAAAGAAGGATCCTAGCGGGGGCCTAGGCAGGTAGACTGCCTGAGCTTAGGAGTTCAAGACCAGCCTGAGTGAGAGCGAGACCCTATCTCTAACATTAGCCGGGAATTGTGGTGGCCTCCTGTAGTCTCAGCTACTCAGAAGGCTGAGGCAAGAGGACTACTTGAGCCCAAGAGTTTGAGGCTGCTGTGAGCTATGATCCCATGGCACTCTATCAAGGACAACAAAGTGACACTCTGTCTCAAAAGAAAAAACAAAATACTATTACGTAAGAATATTATGGGAGAAATCTATGTATTTGGGAAACTTTGCTTTAAGTGATGAAACCAAAACTCACCAATAAACTTATCCATAAGTTTAATCTAACATAGGAATTAAAGACAAATCAACAAAAACAATAAAACTAGTATTATTTTCAGGCAAGGCTTTAGTTAGAAGAATGTTACATGCTGGAAAGTAGTGCAGTCTTCTGGAATTGGCCATCACTTACTTTGCATCATGGGACTTTTAATGTGAAATGGCAGCCCAGGTTGTTCAGTTAAGCACACTGAGTATTCTACTGTTGTCAAGGTTGTTGAAAGCAGTACCTGATAAATTGTACATTCTACCAGATCAGTTATACTCTTGAGTTGTCAAGAGAGCTGCAAGTAGTACTTTAATCTGTGTTTTTTCCTTCTTCAAATAAGGAAATTCTTGACTCATTTTTAATTTCGCCTCTTCTGGACAAAGATTGGAACTCCTTTGGTAATAACTAGAACAAAATAACCAAACTATCCAGGTTGATGGATATAAAATTCTGTTTATCACCTACACTCATTAAATTTTAAGTGCCCAACAATGTTGGGTATGGCTTTATGTATTCTTTGGCTTAAAAGGATTTTAGAAAAGAATTTTATTTTAGAGGTTTTATTTCCTGAACTTAAAGTATATTATACTTTCCCCAATTGTTAAAAGATTTTAAAATAATAAGAATTATAATGAGAGCCAATGTTAATATATATTATTCTTAAATGTTCTTAATACTAGTATAACATGCCTGGTATTTTCAATATATTGCCTCCTTAAATCTACATAAAAATGGGTATTATCCGCCTCATTTTTCAGCTGAAGAAACTAAAACTGAAAAGGTCATGTAATTTGTACATGGTAAAAAGGTTACATTTCACCCAAGTATGTCTTGCCTTAAAGCCTTTGCTGTTATACTGTGCTGTGTCCCTATCTCTCTCCCTGTGTCTGAGTGGCCAGTGCTGCAGAGCTTAGGGAGAGAAGGCAGCCAAAAGGAACTTGAATGTAGGTAGAACCTAATTTGGCTCTGGTTCTACTGAGGTGCTGATTGTACCTCTCCTGGGATGTAATGCAGAAGGGGAACATTTTAATCCAAATGTGACTTTGGAATAGCTTTAAGTTCAGATAAAGGCCAATTGATGTTTACACAGTGGTTTAGTCATAAAATGATGGAACTGAAAGGGACTTTAGAGATCATCTGGTCTAATCTTCTCCTTTTACAGGAAACTATAACCCCAAGATATTGAACCATTTGACCAAGGTTACATAGTCTTCAGGAAAACCGGTAGAGGACTATGATCTGTAGGCGTAGGGCTCTCTGCTCTCTCACTTATACCACACCACTGCCAGTCCATGTATGCTGAAGAAACCTCTTAGGTGTCTAATGTCTGATTTTCTTTATTGTATAGGTATTTCAGTATCTGTAGACAAGATGGAATCAACTCCATTTAATAGACGCCAATGGACTTCACTATCATTGAGGGTAACAGCCAAAGAACTTTCACTTGTCAACAAGAACAAGTCATCGGCTATTGTAGAAATATTCTCCAAGTAAGTGCTGATCCTGGTCCAAAAGGACCATCTGTCTTGAGCACACATTACCACCTGTCATGGAAATTGGTGGAGGAAGTACATGATGTAAAATGGCTTTACTATTCACCTCCCAGATTTCAAACACTAAATAAGGCATTGTGGAGAAGGCAGATGATAATATTATAATAGTCAGAGACACGTTCTCTGGTTTTACGTTTTTGTTTAGTTTGAGGAAGAAAAAGTTACAAACATAAAAGATAACTATAAAATAATCTTAAAGCAAAATATCAGCAAGTCCAAAGTGAATAGGAATGAAGACTAGATACAGATGAAGAGAGGAGTGACCATTGTGGGCAAGAGCTAATCAGGAAAGCTTTCTAGTTCAGATAAGTTTTGAGGCAAGTTTTGACTTATTTGAAGGGACCATTAAGTGTACTCTCTACCTGTGATAGTCACTATCTGTGTGGCTATTCAAGTTTAAATTAATTAAAATGAAATAATAACACTCAAAAATTCTGTTTATCAGCTTCACTCATCACATTTCAAGTGCCCAATAATCTTGCTTGGGCACATAATGAATAGCATAGACACATTTCATCATTGTACAAAGTGCTGCTGAACAGTGCAAACCACACAGACAAACTGTAGTGCATTGGCTGCATATTTGATAAACATAGCCATGTCCATTTGAGTATTGTCTATGGATGCTTTTGTGCTACAATATCCCAGTAAGATAGTTACAACAGAGACCTTATCACTGTCAAAGTCTAAAATATTTACTATCTGACCCTTTATTATTTATTGATTGATTGAGACAGGGTCTGACCCTATTGCCTAGGGTAGAGTATAGTAGCATCATCATAACTCACTGCAGCCTCAAACTCCTGGGCCTCGGCAATTTTCCTGTCTCAGCCTCTCAAGTAGCTAGGACTATAGGTGCATGCCACCATGCCCAGCTATATGTGGCTCTTTAATTCAAAGTTTGCTGACTCCTGCTCTAGTCCATGAGTTCTTTGGGTTTATTTTGTTTTGTTTAGACAGTCTCATTTTGTCACCCCCCAGTAGAGGGCTGTGCTGTCATAGCTCACAGCCACTTCAAATTCTTGGGCTCAAGTGATTCTTTTGAGCTTCCTGAGGCAAGAGAATCACTTGAGCCCAAGAGTTTGAAGTTTTATCACCCAGCTATTTTTAGAGATGGGGTCTCTTGCTTTTGCTCAGGCCAGGCACAGTGGCTCATGCCTGTAATCCTAGCACTCTGGGATACTGAGGTGGGTAGATTGCTTGACTACAGGTGCCTGCCACAACACCCAGCTATTTTAGAGATGGGATCTCTCGCTCTTGCTCAGGCTACTCTCGAACTTGTGACTCAGGCAATATGCCCTCCTTGGCCTCCAGAGTGCTGGCCATGAGTTTATTTGATATGAGGTCCCCTTTCCTGCTTATTTTGAAGAAGTTTGTAGAATAGTAACTGGAATATTGCAGGTACTCAACAAATGTTCAAAGAATTGTATATGTAAATAATATACCAGAGATGGCAAACACAACTTCGTTCAAGTAGATGCCATAGTGCGGAGGAGCTGAAGGTAGAAGGTAGGCTTACATTACTAGTGAGCAGAGTTTTGGGGGTTTTTTGTTGTGTTTTGTTTTTTCTTTGCGTGTGTGGTTTTTTTTTTTTTTTTTTTGAGACAGAGTTTCATTATATTGCCTTCGATAGAGTGCTGTGGTGTCACAGCTCACAGCAACCTCAAACTCTTGGTCTTAAGCTATTCTCTTGCCTCAGCCTCCCAAGTAGCTGGGATTACAGGTGCCTGCCACATTGCCCAACTATTTTTTTTTAAATTGCAGTTATTGTTGTTTAGCTGTCCTGGGCTGGATTCAAATCTGCCAGCCTTGGTATATGTGGCTGGAGCCGTAACCACTGTGCTACAGCCTGTGGGTTTTTTTTTTTTTTTTTTTTTTGCTTTCCCTTTTTGGCTACTATGAATAACATAACTTTGAACATTCCTGTATATATAAGTCTTTGCATGGAGAGAGGAGGAGCTGCTAGACTGTCTTCTGTAGCAGCTGCCCCATTTTATAATACTATGAACAGCATACAAAGGTTCCTGTTTGCCCAAACCCATTTTCTGCAACCAAGACATCTCTGGGGCAGGTGCTGTCCTGTGCTCCTTTTTTTTTTTTTTTTTTTTTGAGACAGAGTCTCACTCTATTTATTGCCTAGGCTAGAGTGCCATGGCATCAGCTTAACTCCCTGCAACCTCAAACTCCTAGGTTCAGTCAATTCTTTTGCCTCAGCCTCCTAAGTAGCTGAAACTACAGGCGTCTACCATGATGGCCTGGCTAATTTTTCTATTTTTAGTAGAGGTAGGGTCTTGAACTCTGGAGCTCAAGAGATCCTTGCTAGGATTATAGTCATGAGCCACTATACCTGGCTAAAATAGAGTTTGTTGATAGGAAGCTACTGCACATTTATGAGAAGAAAGATGGTAAAAATTTAAAGAAAGTAATTCTGGGAGTTGTATCTAGGACACAGCTAAATATCAATAGGAGATTTCTGTAATCAACAATGTCACCTTTTTTTAAACAACTAATTCATTAAGCACCTGCCATGTGGAAAACACTGCCCTTCCAAATTGTTAACCTTGGTTATCACTTAAGATAGAGTGGAGATCAAACTGTGGAGCCCTTTTAGCTTCTATGTTAAATATTTTATATTGCTGTTATTATATGTCAAACATGTATTATTATTATCAAGAAAAGAAAATCAGGCCAGGTGCAGTGGCTCATGCCTATAATCCTAGCACTCTGGGATACTGAGGTGCATGGATTGCTTGATCTCAGGAATTCGAGCCTAGCCTGAGAAAGAGCAAGACCCTCATCTCTGCTAAAAACAGAAGAAAAAAAAACCTGAGGCAGGAGGAGGATCACTTGAGCCCAGGAGTTTGGGGTTGTTGTGAGCTATGTTGACACCATGGCACTCTACCCAGGGCAACAGAGTGAGACTCTTGTCTCAAATAAATAAATAAATAAATAAAAAGATAGAAAAGAAAATCAATGAAGATATTTCAGAAAAAAAGGACAGAAAGCCAGAAGGCTATTAAGACTTAATCCTTAGACTGGGTGCAATGGCTCTTGTCTATAATTCTAGTACTCTGGGAGGCGGAGGCAGGTGGATCGCTTGAGCTCACAAGTTGGAGATCAGACTGAGCAAGAGTAAGACCCTGTCTCTACTAAAAATGAAAAACTGAGGCAAGATTACTTGAGCTAAGAGTTTGAGGTTGCTGTGATCTACCAAGGGTGACAAATTGAGATTGTCTCAAAAAAATAAAATACCACCAAAATGTAGTAGCTTAAAGTAATGACAGCTGGGTTTTTTGTTTGTTTGTTTGTTTGTTTTTTGCTTATGAGTCCCCACTTTGGTCTGGGCTTATCTCTGCTCTACTCAGCATTAGGGTGGCCCAAAGGCTGGGAGCCATGTGCATCTAAAGGCTCATTTACTCACCAGTCAGGCAGTTGATGCTTGCTGTCATGTGGGATCTCAGCCGAGGCCTTGGTTGAAGCACACATGGCCATTCCATGTGGCTATTTGGCTTGGTGACTGGGTTCCCAGGGCAAGTGTCCAGAGACAGAGGGAGGGAGGGAGCACAGGAAGAAAGGAGTTCAAAGTTGTATTGCCTTTCATTACTAGGCCTCAGAAGTCATACACTATCACTTTGGCCACATCCCCTTTGTTAGAAGTGAGTTACTAAGTCTGGCTGATACTCGGGGAGGGGGATTTGACTCCACCTTCTGATGGGAAGACTATCAAAGATTTTTTGGACATGTCTTAAAACCATCCTATATGGCTTTCCAGGCCTCTCCTCTAAAGATCTTGTTTTGATGTATCTGGACTAGGAACCAGGAATTTGTGTTTTTAACAAGTATCCTATGTGATTTATACCTTTACAGAAATTTAGGAAGCACTGGTAGTGGAAGAGATGGATTTTTGAAATCAAAGCAGTGAACTTGAACATAGAGCAGAATGAATAAGTCTAAGATAGGAGGTTCAAGCAGAGGATTGTAGAAGATGAGTAAAGGGAAAAGGAAGGAAAGCAGTAGTCTGGCATAGAGAAATACAAAAGGGAGAAGTACCATGCAGTTAGGCCAGAGGGTAGAAGGCCTCAAATGCTATGCTAAGTTTAGGATTTAGTCAGATAAATGGTGTATACAACTGAAGGTTTTCTTTTTTTTTTTTTTTTTTTGAGACAGAGCCTCAAGCTGTCCCCTTGGGTAGAGTACTGTGGCATCACAGCTCACAGCAACCTCCAACTCCTGGGCTCAAGCGAGTCTCCTGCCTCAGCCTCCCAAGTAGCTGGGACTACAGGCGCCCGCCACAACGCCTGGCCATTTTTTGGTTGCAGCCATCATTGTTGTTTGGCGGGCCCGGGCTGGGGATTCGAACCTGCCACCTTAGGTGTATGTGGCTGGCGCCTTAACCGCTTGAGCCACAGGCGCCGAGCCTGAAGGTTTTCATGTAGGGAGAGTGACATGATCAGACTTGTATTTTAAAAGACACTGTGGCGACAGTATAAAAGGTATATTGGAAAGGTCAGAAATTGATAATGTGGAGACAATTTATGAGACTCTCTTGGGAACCCAAGTGAAAGCTATTGAGACTGGGGAGTAGGAATGAAAATGAAGGGGAAAATATGAGACAGTATTAAGGTGTGATGAATGGGACTTGGAAATTCCCTATTCTGCAGAGAAACTTCTCCACATTCTTACCCTTTTCACCCTCCTTTGCCCCAACCCTCTTTAAGTAAACTTGGCTTTCCTTTGACATGCATCTTGTCTTTGAGTAGTGGCTGCCTATTCTTTCTGTACTTGCTTTCCTGAAATATTCTGGGGCCAGATGGGTTGCTACTCTCCTACATCTTTAATGCTATTTGCCATCCATTGTTTTTCATCCCTGGTTATGAAGTACTAAACCTGTTCTTTGAGACTCACATCTAACTATACCACACAATTCTTATCTCCCTCTTCATCAAAGTGGTCGTGTACCAACCTCTGGGCCAAGCTCCTGGTCTTCATTTGAGGACACTGGCTTCCAGAGTCATTTAATTGTCAGTGTTTCTCATTGGGGGTGCTAATAGCATTTTGAGTGGTGCAGATCTTCCATATCCTTCTTTTTTCTTTTTTTTGAAACAGAGTCTCACTCTGTGGCCCAGGTAGGATGCCATGGCATTGTCACGGCTCACAGCAACCTCAGACTCTTGGGCTCAAGTGATCCCTTGCCTCAGCTTCCCTAGTTGCTGGGAGTACAGGTGCCTGCCACAACACCTGGCTAGTTTTTCTATTTTTAGTAGAGATAGGGTCTTGCTCTTTCTCAGGCTGGTTGCAAATGCCTGAGCTCAGGCAATCCATTTGCCTCACTCTCCCAGAGTGTTGCTACTAGGATTACAGGCATGAGCCACCATGCCCCACCTATTAACTAATTTGTTTGTTTGTTTGTTTTTTAAGACAGAATCTCACTATGTTGCCCGCAGTAGAGTGCTATGGTGTCACAGCTCACAGCAACCTCAAACTCTTGGGTTTAAGTGATTCTCTTACCTCAGCCTCCCAAGTAGCTGGAATTATAGGTACCCACCACAACACTAGGCTATTTTTTTTATTGCAGTTGTCATTGTTCTTTAGCTAGCCCCAGCTGGGTTCAAACCCACCAGCCTGGGTATATATGGCCATTGCTGTAACCACTGTGCTGTGGGCGCCGCCCAATTAACTAATTTGTTTAGAAGCAAAGTCTCTATTGTCCAGGGTGAAGTGCCAGACCATAACTCACTGCTCACTGTAAACTCAAACACCTGGGCCCCTTCCACCTTGGGATCTGCTGTTGGTGGAACTGCAGGTGTACACTACCATGTGCAGTTAATTTTTCTTTTCTTTTCTTTTCTTTTTTTTAGAGATGGGGTCTTGATGTTTTGTTCAGGCTGGTCTCAAATTCCTGGGCTCAAGCAGTCTTCCTGACTTGGCCTCCCAAAGTGCTGGGATTATAAGCATAAATGACCATGCCCTGCCTGATTTATGTGTTTTTGGAATTTAGGGGAATCTAGCCCAGCAGTTTTTAAACTGTCTTAATGGAGTTCTTTGGAGGAACCCTAAGGGCCAGTTCTGGAAAGATGGGAAGATCTAAAAGGCCCAGATCCCAGAGTCATCCCTTTAAATTTCCTGGTCCAGTAGTCCTGCTTTGATCCCTTTTATATGTTAGGTTTTGTATCAAACAACATTTAAGAAGAGGGTTCTGCAGTTAGGCAAGTTTAAAAACCACAAATCTGGCTAGACCTTGTTCCACACCTCTACAGATAAAAAACTTGAGGTCCAGCAATCATAACTGAAGGTCACACCCCATGATGGTGGAATTGATGAACCCAGCCAAAGATCCCACCCACTGCCAGCATGCCTCCACCTTATCATAGTTCCTCGGGCTCCTCAGAACTTCAACCATTCCTAGTCCCAGGAAAGAAGAGGGTTCATGTTTAGTTTTTCTGTGAAGAAAAAGTTAACCTTCAGGTCTCCCTGATTAAGTTCCTCTTCTTTTGCTTCTCTGTAACATTTTAGTGGTGAAATTGTTCCAGTAGAAAATACATTGCCGAAATCTTGAAAGTTTCCGTTTTCCCTTTTTGGCTTACTGTTCCCTTTGCTTTTTTTGAGGGCATACAAGCAAGAGTCATGGCTCAGGAACTCTGCTTTCTGGCCTTAGAAAAATGTGAGACACTGTTATTACTCCCTAGATAATTTTAGCATCCTTCATCAGCTGCCTGCTTCACAGCTGAGCATTCATGAGCAGTTAGTTGCAAGATGAAATTCTACTTTTTTTTGAGACAGTTTCACTCTGTCATTCTGGGTAGAGTGACCTGGTGTCATAGTTCACAGCAACCTCAAACTTTTGGGCTCAAGCAATCCTCTTGCCTTAGCCTCCTGAGTAGCTGAGACTACAGGCGCCTGCCACAACACCTGGCTATTTTTAGAGAAAAATAAGCTCAGGCGATCTACCTACCTTGGCCTCCAGAGTGCTAGGATTATAGATGTGAGCCACCACAAGATAAAATTCTGTATTTGAGGGAAAAGTCACCAGTCTACAAGAAGATCTCTTAGAAAGGAGCTGGGACAAGATTTTAATTATAGAAGTTTCATTGCAAATATTTTTTCCCTCAAATTTGGATCTTCAAAATGCCTCTCCCACTTCCCAAAATAGGTAACCTCCACTTTTTGGGTGAGAATAATGCTAGTTGCTCTAAGTGCCTCTGATAAAAGTGTGAGGCCTGAAGCCTGAGTCCCGGTTGAACACTGAAGGCAGAAGTATTGAGCCTCAGACTCTCTTTTTTTTTTTTTCTTCTTAAGTCTTTTCTTTCTTTCTTTTTTTTTTTTTTGAGACAGAGTCTCAAGCTGTCGCCCTGGGTAGAATGCCATGGTGTCATAACTCACAGCAACCTCCAACTCGGGCTCAAACGATCCTCTGGCCTCAATTTTTCTGTTTTTAGTAGAGACAGGGTCTCGCTTTTGCTCAGGCTGATCTCAAACTCATGAGCTCAAGCCAATCCACCAGCCTTGGCCTCCCAGAGTGCTAGGATTATAGGCATGAGCCACCACGCCCAGCAAGTCTTTTCTTTTTTTTAATTAATTTTTCATTTTTAATTGTTCACAGTTTTTATTAAGCAGACAAAAGTTGAACATAGTGATTTAAGCCTCTGTTCAAGAGTCTGTTAGCATTCTAAGAGCACAACACGTAAAAGCATGAAGGATCTAACTTAGAAAAAAGCAGTAGTTAGGTGGCGCCTGTGGCTCAAGGAATAGGGTGCCAGCCCCATATACCAGAAGTGGTAGGTTCAAACCTGGCCCTGGCCAAAAACTGCAACACGCACACACACAAAAAAAAGAAAAGAAAAGAAAAAGAAAAAAGCAGTGGTATGGAGCCTTTCTCCCTGTGTATCTATTCTTTAGCAAGTCCTTTAGTACAGATTAAAGGTGGGGATATTTAAATAGAGTTTCAAAACAGGATTTAAGACAGCCATAGGTCTATATACCTGGTTGTACAGGTTCTTCAGTGCTAAAAGGACAGGCTGAAAAATGAGAACTATTATGATCTTTTTTTCTAAATATATGTTTCTGTTCAAAGTAAAGGATAGGGAACCTCTGAGCTTATTTACTTATCTAACCACAGTGTAAATACCTGACCTTACAGAACAATTGACTTAGTATGAGCCTGTCTGCTGATTGGCTCTGGCTTTCACATCAGTATTATTGCTGTAATATACTGTAGATGATTATCTAAGGGGTGTGGAAACACAAGTTCTAAGGTCAGTTCTCAGTTCCCATTAAGCTATAATCCACCATGTTTCTGAGTTTTCACTTTTAGGGAAACTCTCCACAGATACAATTAGTACAAGTGGGAAAAATATATGTACAAGGACATTTACCAGAGCACTGTTTCGAGGTTGAAAAACTGGAAATAATCCAAATGCCAATTAAAGGAGTATGGATGAGTTAATTAAATTTATCGTGTAAGAGGATTGCCAAGATTACCAAAGACTTCTGTGTTGCTAAATTGAGGGGGTGTTTCTTAGTCTTTATATTCCGTGACCTCTCACCTCTTCTTCCTTCCTAATTTTTTCTTCCCTTGGCTTCTCTGGTAGTCACATGGTTTTCCTTCTGTCTCTTTGTCTCTTCCTTGTCATAATGTCTTATCACCTCTATTTAGACATCAAAGTCTCCAGGCCTGAGTTCTGGGCATCTTCTCACCCAACACACTCTGTAGATACTATCTACTCCTGTGGCTTTAATACCATCAGTGGGCAGATAAGACCTAAATTTGTATGACTGGCTCAGATGTCTTTTCTAAGCTCTAGATGTATATATCTAATCGCTATTACCACCAAATGGAAGTTTGGGGGTTTTTTGTTTTAATTTTATTAAAACAGAGTCTTACTCTGTTATCCCAGGTAGGGTGCAATGGCATCATAGCTCACAGCAGCCTTAAACTCTTGGGCTTGAGCAATCCTCTTGTCTCAGCCTTGTAAGTAGCTGGGACTACAGGCCCAGCACAACGCCTGGCTAGTCTCTCTATTTTTAGTAGAGATGGGATCTCATTCTTGCTTGGGCTGGTTTGGAATTCCTGAGCTTAAGCAGTCCACCTGCCTTGGCCTCCCAGAGTGCCCAAATGGAAACCATTTTTGTTAACATAGTTAGGATCATGAACTCATGATCCTTCTGACTCCAGATTTTCTCCTTCTTCAGAATTCCCCATCTGAGTAAACATTACTTCCACTGAGACAGCTGCCAAAACCCTGGGAACCATTCTTGACTTCTTCCTTCTTTCCTTTCCCCTCATCATCCACCTATTAATTCTGTTTCTGGAATTTATCTCAAATCTATTCACTTTTCTTTATATCCAGTGCCACCTCATGGGGCCCAGCCAGCATTCTCTCTCACTAATGCTGCCTCCTTTCTCAGCCCCTACCAGTTTATTCTCTACACTGTAGAGCACTCTTTCAAAAAAATTCACTTTCCAAAAAAGTGAATTGGATCAGCTGACGATCCATAGTACCTAGCATTAAATTCAAAATCCTTTGTGTGGCCTACAAACCCTGTGTGACCTGCCCTTGCCTCCCAGCCGCATCCCCTGCCCTTTCACATTCTCAATATGCTTTAGCAACACAGGAGATCTTTGTGTATCTTATACACACCAGATGCTTTCTTGCCTTGAGGCCTTTGCATGTGCTATTTTTCTATGTCCGGAATGCTTTTCTTTCCTCTTTTTGCCTGGTTAACTCCTTCTTGTTCAACTTCAGGTCTCAGCCTAAAAGTCTTTTTCTCAATGTGACTTTCCTTTTTTAAAATAATTTTATTCATTTATTTATTTTTATTTGTTTATTTAATTATTTATTTTTGAGACAGTTGACTCCAATGTCCTCAGTAGAGTGCCATGGCATTGTAGCTCACAGTAACCTGAAACTCTTGGGCTCAGGTGATTCTCTTGCCTCAGCCTCCCAAGTAGCTGGGACTACAGGTGCCCACCACAACAACCAGTACTTTTAAAGACAAGGTTTTGGTTCAGTGCCTGTGGCTCAAGTGGCTAAGGTGCCAGCCACATACACCTAAGGTGGCGGATTCAAATCCAGCTCAGGTCCGCCAAACAATAATGACGGATGCAACCAAAAAATAGCCGAGCATTGTGGTGGGCACCTGTGGGCACCCAGCTACTTGGGAGGCTGAGGCAGAAGACTCGCTTGAACCCAGGAGTTAGAGGTTGCTGGGGGCTGTGATGCCACGGAACTCTACCCGGGGGACAGCTTGAGGCCCTGTCTCAAAAAAATAAAAAAATAAATAAAAAAAATAAAGACAAGGCCTTGCTTTGGCACAGGCTGGTCTTGAACCTGTGAGCTCAGGCAGTCCACCTGCCTTGGCCTCCCAGAGGAGGCCTTGGCTAGGATTACAGGTATGAGCCACCTTGCATGGCTAAATTTTATTTTTAATTGACAATAATTATATATATTTATGGTGTACAGATGGATGTTTCTTTCTTTTTGACACAGAGTGTCACTATGTTGCCCTTGGTAGAGTGCAGTGGTATTACAGCTTACAGTAGCCTCAAACTCTTGGGCTTAAGCTATTCTCTTGCCTCAGCCTCCCAAGTAGCTGGGACTAACGGCGCCCACCACAACACCCAGCTATTTTTTGTTGTTGTTGTAGTTGTCGTTGTTGTTTAGCAGCAGGCCTGAGCTGGGTTCGAACCCACCAGCCCTGGTGTATGTGGCTGGTGCCCTAAGCACTGAGCTATGGGCACTGAGCCCAGATGGATGTTTCAGTACATGAATACATTGCAGGATGATCAAATCAGGCTAATTAACATAAGTGAGGTTTGACTTTCTACCTTTCTCAATTTGGTTCCTTTGTTGAGTAATTTAATTATAATACTGCAGTTTTTTTTTTCTTCAAAGGGCTTACTGCTCTCTGTGTGTATATATATTTGTGTGTTTATTTGTTTTGTTTTTTGGGGTGTCTCACTTTGTCTCCCAGGCTGGAGGCTGCAGTACAGTGGCATGATCATAGCTCACTGCAACTTCAAACCCCTAAGGTCAAGTGATCCTTCCACCTCAGCCTCTCAACCTAGCTCTTACGTGTTTTAATGTTTAATCTGTAAGTTCTCTGAGAACAGGAATTACGTCTCTTTTAATTATTTCTTTTGCTACTTTCTCTTTAATGCTTAGAACATATTAGGCACCAGTAGTATTT
>NW_003852438.1:4590015-4593545 GCF_000181295.1 Otolemur garnettii | reverse complement strand
ACAAACTTTCTTATATAAAACTTGGTCTTTAATGTTTTTAGTCATTTATTTATTTTATTTATTTCATTTTTGTTTTGGGGGTTTTTTTTTTGAGACAGAGTCTCCAGCTGTCACCCTGGGTAGAGTGCCATGGCATCATAGCTCACAACAACCTCCAACTCCTGGGCTCAAGCTATTCTCTTGCCTCAGCCTCCCAAGTAGCTGGGACTACAGGCACCTGCCACAACGCCTGGCCATTTTTTGGCTGTAGCTGTCATTGTTGTTTGGCAGGACCCAGGCTGGGTTTGAACCCGCTACCTCCGGTATATGGGACTGGTGCCCTACCCTTTTGAGGCACAGGTACCGCCCCAGTAATATTTCTTGAATGAAAACATCAGCTGCTTTGAATTTCCCTCTGAAATGAAGAATGGGAGGTACTGAATAGTATGTATGATATCATCCCATTTTTGCTGGGTACAGTGGTTCACCCCTGTAATCCTAGCACTCTGGGAGGCCGAGGCAGGTGGATTGCTTGAGCTCAGGAGTTCAAGAGCAGCCTGAGCAAGAGTGAGACCTCATCTCTACTAAAAATAGAAAAAAAAGAAAAACACTAGCCAGGCATTGTGGCTGGCACCTGTAGTTCTAGCTACTTGGGAGGCTGAGGCAAGAGGATCGCTTGAACCTAGGAGTTAAAGGTTACTTGTGAGCTATGACACCACAGTACTCTACTAAAGGTGACAAAGTGAGACTCTGTCTCAAAAAAAAAAAAGGCATAATATCTTTTATTTTAAAAATGTATATAGGGCTGGGCATGGTGGCTCACGCCTCTGATCCTAGCACTCTGGGAGGCCAAGTCAGGTGGATCACCTGAGCTCAGGATTTTGAGACCAGCCTGAGCATGAGTGAGACACCCTCCTATCTCTGATAAAAATATAAAAATCACCTAACTAGGTCTCAAAAAAAAAAAAAAAGGCCAGGTACAGTGGCACATACCTGTAATCCTAGTACTCTGGGAGGCCAAGATGGGTGGTTTGTTTGATCTCAGGAGTTCAAGAACAGCCTGAGCAAGAGTGAGACCCTGTCTCTACTAAATATAGAAAAATCACTTGTAGTCCCAGCTACTCCAGAGGCTGAGGCAAGAAGATTGCTTGAGCCCAAGAGTTTGAAGTTGTTATGAGCTATGATGCCATGGCACTGTACCCAGGGCAACAAAGTGAAACTCTTTGTGTCCAAAAAAAAAAAAAAGGGCAGTGCCTGTGGCAAAGTGAGTAGGGCACCGGCCCCATATACTGGAGGTGGTGGGTTCAAACCTGACCCCAGCCAAAAACTGTAAAAAAAAAAAAAAAAAATACACGCAACTGAGCTAAAGTTAGTTATTTACTGATATCAATAATTTAGACTAAATTCACACTGTCCAGGCAGTGCAACTACCTTTTGACCATTTGGCTGACAACAATTGTAAGATTTCAGAGGCAAGGCTGGGCTCAGTGGCTCACACCTGTAATCCCAGCACTCTGGGAGGCTGAGGCAGGTGGATTGCCTGAGCTCACAAGTTCAAGACCAGCCTGAGTTAGAGTGAAACCCCCCATCTCTAAAAATAGCTGGTCATTGTGGTAAGCGCCTATAGTCCCAGCTACTTGGGAGACTGAGGCAAGAGAATCGCTTAAGCCCAAGAGTTTGAGGTTGCTGTGAGCTATGACACCATATCACTACTGGGGGTGACAGTGACTCTGTCTCAAAAAAAAAAAAAAAAGACTTCAGAGGCGTTAATATGGGCAGGGAAATGTGCATCATAGAATTATGCATTGCTGTATGTATTTGACTAACTCCAAAGCATTTTTATACATTTGATCTCATTTAGTCTTCTCAGCAAACACTGAAAATAGACTGTAAAGCCGTTTTCTAGGTAAGGAAACTGAGGCTTATATAGATTAAATGAGTTGCCAGTGAAAACAGTTAATAAAGTGACAAAACTGGGACTTAAAACCCAGACCTTCCGCTCTAGCCAATCACTTCCCAGCATTCGATCTCATCTGCTTGGATCTTGCTGTTTTATCAGAGCAGATGCAGCCACAGGTAGTGAGGGTTGCTGTGATTCTCTGCTGCTTCTGATAGAGTTGATCAAAGATCACTGCTGGAAGAAATATGTGTGCAGAGATGAGTTTCTTAATGATTGAAAGAGTGAAAAAAGTAAGTTTAATTTGAGGACATTTTCTTTGTCTCCCCTTCTCCAAAGGTACCAGAAAGCAGCTGAAGAAACAAACATGGAGAAGAGGAGAAATGTAAGTATTCGGGAGCCCCAGGGCACGTGGCACTTCATGAGCAGAGCCTGTGTGGCCAAGCCACCTGCAGCCTCTGTGTGGCTTGGGTTTCGTGTCAGCTGAGTGGACATTTGTGCCAGCTGGTCTGATTTGTGAGCCATTTGCTCAAGAGAATTTGGCTCAGGTTCTCAGGGAATCTTACTTTTTCACTGAGGTTTTCTTTTTGAACCACTTTTTCTTTCCTGTGTTGAGTGAAGGACAAAAGGCCAAGTGCTTTGCTTGAGGTTAGTAAAATGCCTTACTACTTCTGCTCAAATTAGAGCACAGAGTGTCCTAAGCTGTCATTCTTTCTTCCAAACAAACATGCAGAATTTCTGTATCTGTGCATTTAAATGGTAGTAGCTGTGCAGCTGTTGTCATCCCCTGGGTCTTTGGTTAAAGTGAACTTCTTTACCCAGCCTGGTTAGCAAGTTATCTAACTATAGGACTCATCAAACACAAAAATATCCAGAGTGGGCTGGGCACAGTGGTTCACACCACAATCCAAGCACTCTGGGAAGCCGAGACAGGGGGATTGCCTGAGTTTACAGGTTTGAGACCAGCCTGAGCTAGAGCAGGACCGCATCTCTAAAAATAGCCAAGTGTTGTGATGGGTGCCTGTCGTCCCAGCTACTTGGGAGGCTGAGGCAAGAGAATCACTTGAGCCCAAGAGTTTGAGGTTGCTGTGAGCTGTGACAGCACAGTACTCTACCAAGGGTGACATAGTGAGACTCTGTCTCAAAAAAAAAAGAAAAAAAATACCTAGAGTAAGATTTCTGCTAGTACACATTTTCTACTCTCCCTGATTGCTAACTTCCAGCTGGGCTGGATAATACATGTCTTTTGAACTCTTACCTGATTTAATCTTACAAGGAAAAAACTCATTTATTTAGGCAAGAGTTCTTGGCTGACATTACAAAAACATCCTCCTGGTGGTTTTCAGTATGTAACCTATTTAAATTAGAGTTAACATGCCCCTGTCAATTTTTTCTCCTTAAGGGGTAATACTGACCAGGTCCTTGGCTCAATTTCCTGTAATTTGAAAATGGATCTCCTCTGGTGCATTATAAGAATTCACTCAGCAGTTCACTCTATTGCTGGTTTCTCTTCTTCCTTGTTCTCTGCCTATTTTCCTACTTTTTCCCCTTTTGCTGCTTTAGTTTCACTCTTCCATTTAGCAAGTTTTCACAGAGTAGCTACGACATGTCAATCACTGTTTTAGGCATAAAGACTACATATATATATATATAT
>NW_003852438.1:4576657-4589057 GCF_000181295.1 Otolemur garnettii | reverse complement strand
AAAAAAAAAAAAAAAAAAAAGAGATAATTGTAATGATTTAGGCAAGCTATAATGTTTGGACTGGGGTAGTAGCAGTATAGGTAATAAGAAGTGGTCAGGATTTATATTGAAGGAGAGAGAAAGAGAAGAATGAAGAATGGCAAAATGTTTTTGCCTAAGCATTATGAAATGAAAATGCCATTAATTGAGATGGGGAAGATGCATTTACTATAGTAAATGCAGGTTTGGAGAGGGAGAAATAATAGAAGCTCAGTTTTTGTACATGTTAAACATGAAGTGTTTTACTGAGATATTCAAGTGCAGAAATATTAACTAGGAACCTGGACACTATATAAAAATTTAGAACTGGAAGAAATCCAGGCTGTATATTGAAGTACCAGTAGTACTTTAAGCTCTGAGATGCATGGGATGACCTAAGGAGAAGAGAAGAGGTCCTGTGACTGAGCTCTAGGGCACCTGGCTATGTAAGGGTTGGAGAGATGAGGAGGAACCCAGAGGACACTCAGGGGCAGCAACCAGTAAAATAGTAGTAGAAACAAGAGAATGGGATACCAGAAACTAAGTGAAGAAAGTATTTCTAGAAGGAGAGTTAACAAAGTCAAACATAGATAAACTGGGCATTAAACCTCAGCTTTAGTAACATGGTTACTGGTTACCTCACACATTGAGAATGCTAAGATAAAGGCCTGATGGGACCAGGTTCAAGACAGAGTGGGATGAGAGAAGTCAACACCGTGAGAATCCACAAATGTCTATGGAGCATCTCTTACGATTCAGGTGCAGAATCCTGAAGGACCAGGGGTCATGGGAGCAAGGGAGTGGCAGAAGTGTGTATCCTAAACAAAGGAAGCAGCA
The DNA here is from genome assembly GCF_000181295.1 of Otolemur garnettii. Taxonomy (NCBI): domain Eukaryota; kingdom Metazoa; phylum Chordata; class Mammalia; order Primates; family Galagidae; genus Otolemur; species Otolemur garnettii. The sequence continues at coordinate 4,588,202 of NW_003852438.1, read as the reverse complement.
CATGCACAGAAGGAAGGAGGAAGAACAGGCACAGTTGACAGATGAAAAGACAATTGTCACATTCACCAAGATGGAGAATTCAGGAAAAGAAACAGGTTAGAGAGTGAGGAGTGAAGGGAGAAAGGGGAAGAATTCAGCCTTGGACAAAGATAATTGTAAAATGCCTATTTCCAGGTAGAACTGGTAGATAAGGAGAGATAATTGGCTAACGTTGTCTGTTGATGCTGTAATCTGTATAATCTATAGCATCAACAGATAGCTTGTGGGTAAAACCAAGGAATGGATGTCATGATACTCAGGGACTATGTAGAGGACCTCAGACAAAACCTCAAGGGACCCTAACTACATAAGGGAGGGCTGGGGAGAAGAAGGCTGTTAAAACAAACAAATGTGAGTAGTGGCCGGAGAAATGGAAAGAATTCTAGGAAAAAGGGGTGTGGCAGGCAGGAAGGGAATTTTAAAAGGGGAAGTTATGAGTAATGTCAAATGCTATAGTCAGATCAAATAAAGCAGAAGTGTCCACTGCATTTGGTAGTTGAGCTAAATGGATGTGAACAGGTATTTAAAGAAGAAATAATGAACATGTGAAAAAATACTTAGCTGCACTGATAATCAAATAAATGTAAATTAAAGTAACAGATAATAAATTGTAATCTCAATAGTTGGCAAAGAATTTGGATAATGCAGATACTCATCAGTGCGAGAATGGCAAATTATGGTACATACATACACTGTAATACACTTAAGGTTAAGATTGTATGGACAGGCTCGGCGCCTGTGGCTCAAGCGGCTAAGGCGCCAGCCACATACACCTAAGGTGGTGGGTTCGAATCCCCAGCCTGGGCCCGCCAAACAACAATGATGGCTGCAACCAAAAAATGGCTGGGCTCTGTGGCGGGCGCCTGTGGTCCCAGCTACTTGGGAGGCTGAGGCAGGAGACTCGCTTGAGCCCAGGAGTTGGAGGTTGCTGTGAGCGTGATGCCATGGCACTTTACCCAGGGGGATAGCTTGAGGCTCTGGCTCAAAAAAAAAAAAAAAAAAAAAGATTGTATGGACATGGAAAGATATCAGAAGCACATCAAGTGGTTAAATTGAGCAAAGTGCAGAACCATTTGATGTAGGAAAAAATATAGTGTATAAAAATAGAAAAAAATTGAGTAAGTACACCATTGTTGGCAGCGAGTATCTTGGTTGGGAGGGGTAGGAGTCAGGGAGGGAAAGTGATAGTATCTATTCAAGTCATGGGTACACACTCCCATATTGATTGTAAGTTTTCCCCCCAAACTTACTACTTTTAATTGAGAAAAATAATAAATTAAAAATTAGACAATGAAAATGTTAAAGGATAATTGGTGATCTTGGTTGGAGCTTCTTCAGAGGTTTGTGGTAGTAGAATTAAAGAGTGGAAGGTGGAAATAGCAACTACAGCCTGTGCCTTCAGGACCCTTAACTGTGAAATGCAGGAGACAGCAATATCAAGAGGGAGATATGGGGGGAGGTGTTATTGCTTTTGTAACAAATTTTTCATTTTGAAATAATTTTGGATGTAGACTTGTTAAAATAGCTTCCCCTAATGTTAGACTTTCTTCACATTTCACCAGTTTTTCTGTTAATGACAGAGGGCTGCTTTTAAAATCTACTAGATTTATAAAAGTCTAAATTGTCTCCTGAAGAACAAGGGGAAGTTTTCACATACATTTATGAAATAACTGACCAGGTTATAGAGTACCAGCATTAGAGTGGGGCACCATAGGTCACGCCTGACTTGGGAGCCTAAGTTGGGCAGGGAGCTTGAGCCCAGGAGTTTGAGGCTCCAGTGAGCTTTGATTACACCACTGTACTCCATAGTGAGACCCTGTCTCGTAAAAAACAAAAACTCCTACATTTTTCCAGGGAAAACAGTGGGTAAATTTGCTCCTTTAGCAAATAATGGATTGGGTTATATAGGATAGCCTGGATTCTCAGAAATTTACTCCTTTTCCCTCCATCTTCCACTTCCACCTAGGACACAGAAACACAGACCATTAATAGCCACCATCAGCTGATACCCAAAGCATAGAGTATGCTACTTTCTCAATCTGTGCCATATGGGCACTCAGTTCCATAATACTGGTAACCACTTTCTGAGAAACTCTAAGCTGAGGAATTTCTTCCTTTCCTTGGAGGCTGTACCTACAGATAGTCCATGTTTCCAACTCTCCACTGCTATATCCTACCAAACATCCTTCCCCCCTCCACCCACCCACTTTCTTTTTAGAGACAGAGTCTCCCTCTGTTACCTTAACAAGTATACAGTGGCATCATTATAGCTCACTGCAACCTCAAACTCCTGGGCTTAAGCAATCCTACTGCCTCAGCCTCCTGAGCAGCTGAGACTACAGGTAAGTACCATCACACCTGGCTTATTTTTTTAATTTTTTATAGAGATAGGTCTTGCTCTTGCTCAGGCTGGTCTCGAACTCCTGAACTCAAGCAATCCATACGCCTCAGTCTCCCAGAGTGCTAAGATTACAGGCATGAGCCACTGCGCCCAACCCGTAACTTTACTTTTATGTTCATTTTTATTATACAATCAGCATGCATTTATTATAAAAAGAAAACAAATAAAATACAAATGCCCATAACCCACTGTTCAAAGATAGCCTGTTAACATCCTAATGTCTGCTTATATTTATAGAACATACATGCACATTACACTTAATAATACACATACATTTTATAAAAGGGGATCATGCTATCATATAATTTGTTTTTTCCTCTCAAAAGTATCTTCTGAGCATCTTTCTGTGTCAGTAAGTATACTTTGATCACATGATGTGTATCTGAGAAAAGTAGTGTCCAGTTCCCAAGGCTCAATGCCACTTTGATTCTCAGGGCCCCTGTGTGGGCAAGGTAGGGCAGGTAAAGTCAGAGACCTAGATGACTCATCCATTGTGTGACAGGAGATATACAGAACCAAGAGTGCTGCTGGCAGTTAAGGTAGCGCCAGCTTCTGGAGCTGGTTTTTAATTCTTTCTTTTCTAGCAAGAAAACTTTTTATGCTTCTTATATCTCTGAACCGTACATGCATCCCCAGTGGGTCATCTTGTAACCTAAGATTTAAACACTAGAATCAAGCAGTTGTTCTTCTGTCACTTTTTTTGCAAGCCTTGTTGCTATTTTATGAAGTGGCTCTCCTAGTGTATTCAGAAGAGTAATAGGGTGAGAGACTTAATTCCCAATATAGCTGCTAATCCTGTTTAATTCCCCGAAGTCTTTCAGTCCTAGGTTGTTTGTTTTTTCTTTCCTAGTGGAAAGACCGGTGAGTCACAGACTACAGGAATGGAGAATAAGAAGGTATTGGAGTTTGCAGTTTGTTGGAAAGGTGGTACTGTTCAATTTATTTAGGAGTACAGTACTTTCAGAGTATGAGCATTTAATATTAATTCACCAAACATATTTTCTCTATTATTGTGGAACAACAATAATAGGCAATTTCCAGGTTGTTTTCAGTCTATTTTATGTATTAATTCCATTTTTGACCCAATTGAAAGTGGACCTCTTAGATGTATAAATAGGTATCCTTTGATTGTTTGAGTGGTGGTGGTATTTTCATTTGAAGCCTGCATATTTTTCAACCAAAAGATCTGTAAAATAGTGAATCTGGTATCTCAGACTTTATATATGGTACATGGGTAAACATGTATGCAGGTAAAAAAGAAGATTAAATTCTTATGTCAAAATAAAATTTGTTCATATGCATGGAAATTATGTCAGATATAACTAAATACTTATGGAAATACTTGGAAAAGTCTGTTGACTTGTTTAGGTTTCCACAAATAGTGATAATCCTTGATGTTCCTACCAGTAATCATTGGTTTCGTGTGGTGTCAGCTTTGTTAGTCTTATTTTAAAAAAGAAAGAAAGAAAGAAAGAAAACAGCAAATTTACCACATTACTTTGTGGCAGGTAATGATGAACTTCTGTTAATGCACAGTTACAGTGGTTAAAGCACCTGGTATTTTGCTTTTTCTTTTTTGTTTTCCCCATTAATCTTTGGATAAAAATCGCTTGTCTCCCTTGCAACTGTCATTAGAGCTGGGCTCGCCTTTCTTCTCATTTTGTCCTTATAAGGCTATCCTGTTTTATCACTTCCTGCCTCAGCTCCTGACTTTTCCTCTCTTCCCCTCTCCCTCTTCTGGCGTGGATGCTTCTCCATGTGGCAGGGCCGTAACTTCACAGCTGTCTGAAACAGCAGTGGACCCGGAGCAGCCTGGAGTTTTAACTTTCATTTTACAAGGAACAACATGTTTGAATGTTTTCAGCAGGCAAGTTATAACTGGCACTTATTTCTTGTTCTAGAACACTGAAACTCTCCCCCAGCACTTTAGAAAGGGGACCCTGACTGTGTTAAAGAAGAAGTGGGAGAACCCAGGACTGGGAGCGGAGACTCACACAGACTTTCTTCGCAGCAGCAGTGCTGATATCAGGCACAGAGTCGACCATCCTTCTGCTGAAGTGACAAGCAACACTGCTCCTGGAGCCCGGGCTGGTCAAGAGGAACAGATTCACCCCAAACCTAAATTGGGGTCATCTCCTGGAGCTCCCATTCAGTATTGGAATCCCCGCATCAAGGACAGTGAGGATCTTAAAGACCGCACAACAGAAAGTAAAAAAATGGAAAATTGTCTGGGAGAATCCAGGCATGAAGTAGAAAAGTCTGACATCAGTGAAAACACAGAAGCGTCAGGCAAAATAGAGAAATATAATGTTCCCCTGAACAGGCTAAAGATGATGTTTGAGAAAGGTGAACCATCTCAAACCAAGGTAAGAATTGGGAAGGTTTAGAACTTAAAGTCAATTCAAGTTCTAAACAAAGCTCTTAGTCAAAAATGTCTAATCTAGACATTTTGGGTAAATGCAAAAATACATGGTCAGTGTGTCTTTTGATTTAGATGAGTTAATAAGTCTTAGATGAATTATTTACATAGATGCGAAGATTTGCGAATCTCCAACACAATTTCATGTTAAATCCAGCTTACAATGAGATTCAAGTTAATATCTAGAAATGAAGAAAATATGATACAGATTGAATTGTGTGCTTTTGTACACTTGCCTTTTCATTTGTCTTCTTGTGTCTTTTGTCACTTGGAGCTTGGGGGTGAGGAGGGGGGTGGAGTTAATGCTGAATCTCTGCTTGGACACAGCTGCAGACTGAGTTAAGGCCAGCGTTTAACATTAAGACTGAGGCTTACTTGTCTCCTTGCTAGCTGAATCCCTTCTCTTCTTCTCAACTTCCTGGTCTGTGCTTTCCAGCAAATGTTTTCTATCAGCTAAAATCCTCTCCCAGGAAAAATCAATGAAGATAGCCAGACTAGCTATGGCTTTGGGGAGTTTTGACTTGCAAATGCACGGGTTGCATTTTCCTACAACTGCTAATGAAATTTGATCCTTCATGTGGATTGCAGACCAAGTCCCCAGAGGGAATTACTTAACTAGAAAATGAGTTACATATGCTGGTGACTTATAACACAATCCAGAGGCCACAGAACTGGTAAATTTTTCCTTTTCTCATACTTTCCTACTTATCTGGCTTTGTACATGGAGATGGTTTGTTACAACAGTCGTTATAATGAAATAAACAGATCTAAAGGGAGCAAAGCCATCATTTGTTTTAGATCCATCTAGATGGGAAAGCTCAATCTTTTTAAAGCGAAGTATTTGGCTCAAATCCCTATATCTGTAAAGTAATGGTAAAAAGCATTCTTTATGAGATAAAAAATGGATAGCTCATCCTGCAGTCCTCAAATGTGTTAGGTTTGACATTGTCAACCCCTTCCCATAACTTCCTGTGCCAGTCCCTTCTCTGCTTAAAATTAGAAAAGTTCTTGATTGTTTAGAATCATGTTTGAAGACATAAAATTTTTGAAGATTTGTTCTATCTTTTCTGTGCGTAAGCTTTAGCTCTGCTTTAACTGTAAAACCAGCTGGCAAGAGATGTGACCACAAAGCACTTTTATAACTTTTCTGAAACTCTTCCCTCACAGTTTTTAGTTCTCAAGTCCTGCCAACTCTCTTTTTTTCCCTTTATGGCTTTAATAAAAAATGTTCTTTTATTTAAATAGAAGGAAAAAATGTCAGCCATCTTTAAACAGAGGAAGGGGCTTTGTTGTGACTCAAAGCACCATTGTTAAGTCCCCTCCTCACAGATCCTGCTAGGGATAGGACAGCTGATGTCATGCCAGCACACGCAATGCAGATTCAGTGCTGAAGGCTGGTGCATGTCAAAACTGGCCTCAGGTAGGATATGATTGGGACTGCAGCAAACAAAATGCTGATTATGAGTAGGGAACTGATGAGAACCTTTTTCTCATAAATGTCTAGGGAGGGATGGGTCAGAACAAGCCGATTTCTATATGCCTAAGGGGACAGGTTCTCCATACTCCCCATATATACATCCTACCACATCGCTGATGGCACTGGCCAAGTTGATTGCTAAAAGTGTAGGAAAATGGAAGAGTTCTAAGAGTCACCTGGGCTTTTTTTTTTTCCCATTCCTTTTTTTATTTCAGATTAATATGAGGGTATAAACCATTAGGTTATATAATTTACACATGGCAGGTAAAAATCAGAGTTTTAGTGGTGTTCTGCACCCAGGGAGATTGCTATATATCCATGCATTGTACTCATTGGTAGGAAGCTACTAAACTCCTTCCCCGTCCTTTCCCTCTTTCCTCCCACCCCCTCCTCCCCCCTTCTTGAGTTTAATTGAGATTTTTATCTCAATAAAAATCTGTGATAGTTAATCTCCTAGTTTCAGATTGGCTTTAAGTATAAGTATGTGATGCTTGTTTTTCCAATTCTGTGATCCTTAGGAGAAATGTTCTCTAAGTCCATCCAGTTTATTGCAAAGGATACAAAAAAATTTCAGTCTTTTTTAGGGATAAGTAGTTTTCCATGGTATACATATACCACAGTTTATTAACTCATATGTTGATGGGCAGGTGAGTTGTTTCCATATCTTTGTGATTGTAAATTGACCAGCTATGAACATTCCAGTGCAAAATGTTCCTGTGGTAAAATGTTTTGTTGTTGTTGTTTGGGTAAATGCCTACTAGTGGAATTGCAGGGTCAAATGGTAGGTCTACTTTTACTTCTTTGAGGAATCTCTGTACTAATTTCCATAGAAGCTATACACTCACACCAGCAACTGCTGCTTTGGGACCTTGTGATGTGGGCCATTCTCACTGGGGTTAGGTGATATCTCAAAGTGTTTTTGATTTGCATTTCTCTGATAATTAGGGAGGATGAACATTTTTTTCATGTGTTTATTGGCCATTCTTCTGTCATCATGAGAAAAGTTTCTTTTTTTTTTTTTGAAACAGAGTCTCACTATGTTGCCTTTGGTAGAGTGCTGTGGCATCACAGCTCACAGCAACCTCCAACTCTTGGTCTTAAGCAATTCTCTTGCCTCAGCATCCCAAGTAGCTGGGACTATAGGTGTCTGCCCGCCACAATGCCTGCCTATTTTTTTTTTTGCAGTTTTTGGCTGGGGCTGGGTTTGAACCCACCATCTTCGGTATATGGAGCCTGCACCCTACTCCTTGAGCCACAGTTGCCACCCTATTTTGTTGTTGTTGTTGTAGTTGTCATTGTTGTTTGACAAGCCCTGACCAGTTTCAAACCTGCCAGCCCTGGTGTATAGGGCCGGCACCGTAGCCACTGAGCTACAGGTGCCAAGCCAATAAGAAAAGTTTCTATTCATGTCTCACCCAGTTGTTGTTGTTGTTATTGTTGTTGTTTTTTGAGACAGTGTCTCTGTTGTTTAAGGTAGAGGGCCATGATGTTAGCCTAGCTTTCAGCAACCTCAAACTCCTGGGCTCCTAGGATCCTCCTGCCTCAGCCTCCTGCGTAGCTGGGACTACAGGCACCCACCACCATGCCTGGCTAATTTTCCTATTTTTAGTAGAGATGGGGTCTCTCTCTTGCTCAGGCTGGTCTCCTAAGCTCATGAGATCCTCCCATTTGGCCTCTCAGAATGCTGTGTTTACAGGCATGAGCCACTGTGCCTGGCCTCTTGCCTAGTTTTTAATGTTACCTGGGCTTCTTTAGTTTGGTTGGTTTTTGTGTGTGTGTGTGTTATTTTTTATTTCCTAATTAAATGGTCATTTATTACTTAGTGGACTGCTTAGGGAGTGAGCATGGCCACCCTTGGTTTCTAAACAAGCATTGTTATCCATGTTAAAAACAGTCTAGATTACTTCAAAAAAATTGTCTAATATTTCAATAAAACTGTCAGAAAAAGTTTGTCAGCTTTAGGTTAAGGAACAACTTGTCAGTTTGAAACTAGATTATGGTTCTTGTTAACCTAATTTCAGCTTTAACAGGTCTAAGGCATTCATCAAAAGTTATCTGTTTGGATCTTTGTAAGGAAGCTCTAAGAAATATGGTAAGGACACTAGAAATCCTTTTAGGATCTTCAAGATTATATAAGAATGTATATTTCAGAGCTAACAAATTAGTACTTCAGTGTGCTGAGTGAGTGGCTCCATATTCGAATTTTAGAGAACCAGACTAAATCTCAACTAACTAGGTGAGCAGGATGAGGGAGCACATAGTCAATGGAAATACATGGTCTGATGTCTCATCCCCCTAAATCTTTTTATCACAGAGTTATTTACAGGAGGTGAAGTTGACTGGCTTGAGTCCACTTAATATCTCTTGGTCTCTTTTGTCTGAGATGGTTTCTGTTCTTGTTCACTTCTCTTCCCTTCTCTTTCTGGTCTTTGCCTTGTCTTTTTCTCTTTCCCTGTGTAATCTCATCTCTTTCCATCACTCTTAAGAGGTGATTCCCCAATCTAGATTTTAATCCTGAAATCTCAAACCAAACTTCAGCTCCATATTTCTGATTTCCTCCCAAAACAGTCATCTTTGTGAACATCCTTTAGACCCTCAAATTCAAGTAGGTTAAAAAAGAATCCATTATCTTTCCAATCAAAACCAGCTCTACCCATAGTGTCCTTTAAAGCATCACAATTTACCCATCCTTCTGATCTATTCATCTTGGAATCAGTTCTTACCTGCCTGCTTCCTCCTCCCCAAGTCAGTCACTTACTAATTCCTCTAAATAAGTACATGCTCTAAATATCTCTTAAGTTGAGCCATTCTTTCTGGTCCATATCCAGTTCCATGGTTTGGCCTTATCACATCATGCCTATAGTAAGTATTGCTACAACCTCCCTAATTGGCCTCTCATTTCTTTCTTCCTATTCCTTCTCCACACTGTTGCTGTTAATTTTTCTAAATATAGTTGTTAATTATGTTAACCCTTGAAACTTTTGAATGCATTAAAAGTAATCCATATTTAATATTAAGGTATTCTACAGTCCAGAAGTTTCATAGACAATCTTATACTCGAACCTTGGATTATTCCTTATTCTCTAAATTTCCTGTGCATACCTCAGGTACTACCTTTTGAATCTTACTCCTGAAGGTCTATCAAGTCTGTGAAGCCTTACCTCACTTTCTTCTAAATCAAATTAACTTTACCTTCTCCTCTTCCTATACAATTTTATTCTTACTTCTTTTTGGGCACTTATGTCATGCTCTTTTTAATAGTCATATATGAATCTGTACAGTCCCCAGCCTATAATTTCTTTCACAGTGAGAATGTCTTTAATCCCCTAGTGGTCAATAATTTATGTTTATTAATTAAAAGGAGGCTTGGCGCCTGTGGCTCAAGCGGCTAAGGCACCAGCCGTATGCACCTAGGCTGGTAGATTCAAATCCAGCCCAGGCCCACCAAACAATGATGGCTGCAACCAAAAAATAGCTGGGCGTTGTGGCAAGTGCCTGTAGTCTCAGCTACTTGGGAGACGGAGGCAGGAGAATCACTTTAGTCCAGGAGTTGGAGGTTGCTGTGAGCTGTGATGTCACGGCACTCTACCTAGGGTGACATAAAAAAAGATTTATGATTCACTAATAGGCAAATTAAAAATATACTCCCCTACTTCAGGGTGATTGGGTTAGACTCCAGTGATGTTGACAGTTATTCAAATCCCCTTCCTCTCAAAGCTCATCTTAAAATTATGACTGAAGCAAATCAAAACCACTCTAAGAATCACTTGAGCCCAGGAGTTTGAGGTTGCTGCATGCTACCAAGTGTAACAAAGCGAGACTCTGTCTCCAAAAAAAAGAATACACATCACAAGCTATATTCTCAAAGACATTATTAGCTCTCCAGCTTCCCACATTTTATGCCTAACTGAAAAGCATCAGGGCAGTGAACAGAATAAATACATTGGAATATAAGAAATTTGTAGAACTTTAAAGTTAGAAGCTTGACGGCTTGGAACTTTTTTTTTTTAATTCTTATCATGTAAATTAAATAGTTGCCCGAGCAACACACACACATATAGAGCTTTTTCTTATCCTTTCACTAGAAGAGAAGTAGAGGCCAAGTAAGCCAGGAAAAAAAGAATAGTGACTTACTAATTGTGCACAAGACTGTTGATCCTTTTTGGGCCTTATTATTACATAAATAGTTCTTACATGGTTTTGGTCACTATATGTTCCTTGGGGGATTTTTTTGTTTGTTTTTTTTGTTTGTGAGACAGTCTCACCCTGTTACCCTGGATAGAGTACCTTGGCATCCATCATAGCTCACAATAACCTCTCTTGAGCCTGGGTTCAAGAGATCCTCCTTCTTTAACCTCCCAATTGGCTGAGTCTGCCACAATGCTCAGCTAACTTTAGTAGAGATCAAGTCTCAGTGTTGGTCGGGCTAGTCTTGAACTCCTGAGTTCAAGGGATCTTCCCACCTTGGCTTCCCACAGTGCTAGGATTATAGGCGTGAGCTGCTGTACCCAGCCCCTGATTTGTTTTCTTTATTTTTTATTTTCTTTTTATTTTTTAAAATTTTTCCTTAATTTTAACTTTTTTTTTTTTTTTGACTGAGTCTCAGACTTTCACCCTTGTAGAGTGATGTGGCATCAAAGCTCACTGCACTGGCCTGTGTTCTTTATTTTTTGTTTGGGCTTTTTCATATAGACCTTCCTATGTATCTTCCTAGTTCATGTACTTATTCTTTTATGACAATATATTTCATCATACCATTTAATCATTTTCCAACAATTAGATTTTTCTAGCATAATAGAAAAGCTCTAACCATTTTGGCAGAAAAGTTTTTATTTTCTTAGGATGGCATTGCCAAAATGATATTATCATGGTCAAAATATTTAATTTCAAGGGACCAGGTGCTGTGGCTCATGCTTGTAATCCTAACACTCTGAGACACTGAAGTGAGTGGATTGCTTGAGCTCACGAGTTCAAGACCAGCCTGAGCAAAAATCAAGACCCCATCTCTACTAAAAATAGAAAAACTGAGACAAGAGGATCATTTGAACCCAAGAGTTGGAGGTTGCTTTGAGCTATGATGCTATTGCACTTGACAGCTTGAGACTCTGTCTCCAAAAAAAAAAAAAAAAGATCTAATTTGAGTGTGGAAGTATGGGGAAAAAAGATTAATTCATTAAATGTTCTTCTTACATCAAAATCTATAATTTAG
>NW_003852438.1:4556943-4574909 GCF_000181295.1 Otolemur garnettii | reverse complement strand
ACAGGGAACAGGAAATCTTACTTTGTTATTTAGAACCTAACTTAATTTATTGCAAAATTATAGAAAAAATTCTGCAGACTACTGATTAAAAGCCTTGGTGTGATCGATTTGTAGAGTCACAGAAAATATTTAAGAGGCATCATACTAGTGAGAGTTATAGTCAGCTGACAGGAAGGAGGACTTGTAGGGTGTGGTAGGGCCAAGTCTTGGGAAATTCCAGAAAGCCTGAGTGTGTCTTGTCTTTTTCTGTTTCCTTTAACATGTTGATTAAGGCTCCAGAAATTCCAGAAAGCCTGAGTGTGTCTTGTCTTTTTCTGTTCCCTTAACATTGATTAAGGCTCCCTCAAGTGTCTGTGTAAAAAGAACTGAAATGCAATTAAAGCCTGTTACAGAAAAGTATTTTGGGGATCAGAGCTCCTGTTGTGTGTGTGTTTTGTCCTCCTTTATTTACTGAGAAAAAACTGGAGGAAACCTCTCTTTATCCTTCAGATTACCACTTGTAAAATGTGGATCATGAAATTTACCTTAAATGCCTCTGAGATCTTGTTATTCTTAATGTTTGAGTGGTCTGGAAGTGGAAATATTGAAAGTAATATTCAGTGCTTCACCCAGGATTTCATTACAAGCTGTTTTATCTGAGAGCTGCATTTCTCTTCAGAACCACAGTCAAGTATAATGAATTTCAGACAGTTCTCTCTCCTATTTTTCTCTTAACCACATACCTTTGCCCATTCACTTTTTTAGTGCTTGAAAGAAAATCATTCAGACTATTGATACCTCTGTGGATCAAAAGTCTTTTTAAAAACCACAGGCTCTTATTTTAGTTAACCCAGGTATTTAAATTAAAAGCTAGCAAAGATGGGAAATTTTATGTATCTAAAAACAAAGAAAGCTCCTGACCTGGCAGGATATGTGTTCTGGTTCTAAATTGTCAGGCTTCCAGTAACACCAGTGCAAAGAATTCACACAAGCCCTCAAGGGATATGGACCTACAACTAAACAGACAGCTGAGCTCTCTGCAGGCCACAACGGGTAACACAGACTCTTGGAATTGCACTTGAATTTTACCTTTGACAGAATGTAAACCTGTAGCAACTCTAACCTTGCAGCAGGAATAGAATTGGAGGAAAAAGGAAACAGCAGATACTGCCATCAGGACCTGGCAGTTGGGATATGAGGATCCCCCTCTGATGACTAATTTGCTGTCTAAGTGACCATTAGCAGAAAGCATTAGGTATATTGAGTTACTTATTTTTCCCTGGACATTTGTGAATATGTAGTGTTTGACATTATAATTTGTAAAATTCTGTGGAATATAAAAACAAACATAAAATAATCTCTTCTCATGGTGGCTCCTATAGCTCAATAGGTAAGGTGCTGGCCACATACAAGGCTGGAGTGTTCGAACCCAGTCTGGGCCAGCTAAAACAACAATGATAACTGTAACAACAACCAAAATATAGCTGAGCATTATAGTGGGCACCTGTAGTCCCAGCTACTTAGTAGGCTGAGGCAAGAGAATCGCTTATGCTCAAAAATTTGAGGTTGTTGTGAGCTATGATACCAGGGCACTCTACCCAGGGCAACAGCTTGAGACTCTGTCTCACACAAAAAAAGAGACTCTGTCTCTTTTTCTTTTGAGACAGAGTTTTACTATGTCCCCCTCAGTGGAGTGCTGTGGCATTACAGCTCAAAACAACTTCAACTTTTTGGGGCTTAAGCAATTTTCTTGCCTCAGCCTCCCAAGTAGCTGGGACTACAGGCACGCACCACAATGCCCAGCTATTTTTTTTTTTTTTTTTTGTGGCAGTTGTCATTGTTGTTTAGCTGGCCCGGGCCAGGTTCGAACCCACCAGCCTTGGTGAATGTGGCCGGCACCATAACTACTGTGCTATGGGGTGCCAAGCCTCTGTTGGAGTCTATAAGGAGATTTGCAGCACCTATAGCTCAAAGGAGTAGGGCGCCGGCACCATATGCTGGAGGTGGCGGGTTCAAACCCAGCCCTGGCCAAAAATTCCAAAAAAAAAAAAAAAAAAAATATTTGCAAGCCTCCTTTTTGAGCAGTATCAAGATCTCCTATCTTCTCTGCAAAGCTTATTGTTGGGTTTTGTTTTTTAAACAGGTTCTTCAGGTGCAAAGCCGAAGTGCAAGTGGAAGGAGGATCTCTGAAAATAACTATTCTCTGGATGACTTGGAAATAGGCCCAGGTAAGCAGGGACTTCTATGTATGTGAAGTCCTCTAGGAAGTACTCGTTAGGAGCACCTCTTTTTGGACTCAAAGCCAATGCTTTTAAAGGAAGGGTATCTCAAATTAAAAAGGAAGCCTGTCTGTTAGATACAAGTCATTCTCAAATCTCATTGCTCTTTGTAAATGGCATTTCTTGTATTTTTAATGTATTCTTGTCAGTGGTAGCCTGTGGTAACCAAAGGATACCTTTGAGGGCTTACAGGTGAAGTGCTACAGTCCATTTTGGCTCCATAGTCACTTGGGGTTTGAAAGCTTTAATAGATAAGCTCTGTCTCCCACTGAGACACAGCCTTTCTAACTGGTTCTTTTTAACCAGAATGATGAGGGTGTGTAAGAGAAGAAAAAGAAGGTCACTGCTATGCTGGAAACTATTAAGAAAAAGTGAAGGAATTTGGCACAGCTGAAGAAGTGCCTAAGAAAGTTTGCCTGAAAGACAAGGAGGAAGCTTACCTGTGAAAAAACTAAGCACTGTAACAAGGAATATAGGCAGATGTATAGAATTGAGGATTTTTTTGTATTTGGGGGGAGTGTTGAGACAGAGTCTCACTTTGTTGCCCTAGTAGAGTGCTATGGCATCATAGCTCACAGCAACCTCAAACTCTTGGGCTTAAGTGATCCTCTTGCCTCAGCCTTTTAAGTAGCAGGGACTACAGGCGCCTGCCCAGTGCCCAGCTATTTTTAGAGACCAGGTCTCACTCTGGCTCAGGCTGGTGTTGAATTCCTGAGTTTAAGCAGTCCACCCACCTCTTCCTCCCAGAGTGCTAGGATTATAGGCATGAGATACCACGCTGGGCCCTGTGGTTCATTTTATGTTTGTTTGCTTATTTGTTTGTTTTTTGAGACAGAGTCTTGCTTTGTGGCTCTCGGTAGAGTGCTATGGAGTCATAGCTCACAGCAATCTCAAACTCTTGGGCTTAAGCGATTCTCTTGCCTTAGCCTCCCAAGTAGGTGGGACTACCCTGGCTATTTTTAGAGACGGGGGTCTTGCTCTAGCTCAGGCTGGTCTCAAACCTGTGAGCTTAGGCAATCCACCCACTTTGGCCTCCCAGAGGGCCAGAACTACAGGCATGAGCCTCTGAGCCTGGCTTGTCTGCTTGTTTTGAGACAGAATCTCACTCTGTAGCCATGGGTAGAGTGCTATGGTGTCGTAGCACACAGCAACCTCAAACTCTTGGGCTTGAACAATCAATCTTCTTGCTTCAGCCTCCTGAGTAGCTGGTACTGCAGGCAGCCACTACAATGCCTGGCTAATTTGTTTGTTGGTTTGTTTTTTCTTTCTATTTTTAGTAGAGATGGGCTCTTGCTCTTGCTCAGGCTGGTCTCTAATTCCTGAGCTCAAGCAGTCCACCTGACTCTGCCTGCCAGAGTGCTAGGATTATAAGCATTAGCCACTAGGCCCAACCCAAAACTGTGGTTCAGATGGCTAGGATGGCAAAAAAAAGCTGATATTCCTGGGTACCTACAGAACCCAAATTGGCATTTGTCATCTGGATCACAGGCATCAGTGGTGTGAGCCCAGAGGTCAGAAAGGTGTCACAGCTGCTTTTCCTTCACTAAAATCTTTAACAGAAGTTTTGTTAAACTCTACAAGGCTTCAGTTAACATGCAGACGATGGTAGAACCATATATTGCATGTGGGTACTCAAACCTGAAATCAGTAAATAATGAATCTATAAGCATGGTTTTGGCAAAAATCAGTAAGAAGCAAATTGCCTTGACAGATGACACTTTAAATGCCTGATCTCTTGGTAAATAGGGCATTATCTGCATGAAGGTTCTGATTCATGAGATCTATACTGTTGAAAAATGCTTCAAAGAAGCAGGCAACTTCTCATGATACTTCAAATTCGTCTTCTTCTCAAGGTGGAATGAAGAAAAAGACCACCATTTTATAGAGGGCAGAAATGCTGACAACAGAGACCAGATCAACAGGCTTACTAGAAGGGGGAACTGGCCAGGTGCAGTGACTCACACTAGTAATCCCAGCACTTTAGGGGAGTTAAAGGTGGGAGGCAGTTCAAGACCAGCCTGAGTAAAATAGCAAGACCAGGAGTGGTGGGGTGTGTGTCTATGGTCTCAGCTACTTGGCAGGCTAAGGTAGGAAGATTTCCTTGAGCCCAGGAATTAGAAGTTACAGTGACCTATGATCAGGCCACTGATCATATTCCAACCCAGCCTGGGAGACAGAAAGACCTGATTTCTTAAAAAAATAAAAATAAAGAATAAACTAAGGTGTCTACTATGATTATTTTTGCAGTCTTATCAGTTAATAAACAATGACTGCTTTAAAATTGAAAAAAGAAAAAAAACAGATTGGTCTCGGCACCTGTAGCATAGTGGTTATGGCCTCAGCCACATAGACTGAGGCTGGTGGGTTTGAACCCAGTGTAGGCCAGCTAAACAATGACACCTGCAACTAACAATAGCCAGGTGTTGTGGCAGGCACCTGTAGTCCCAGCTACTTGAGAGACTGAGGCAAGAGAATCACTTAAGCCCAAGAGTTTGAGGTTGCTGTGAGCTGTGAAGCCATTGTACTCTACCAAGAGCAACATAGTGAGACTCTGTCTCAAAAAAAAAAAAAAAAATCAGATTGATTATCATATATTACTTTGAGAGTATATAATTATGAAGTGGGAATATACAAGCATTTCACAAAAGAAAACATGAGTGAACACAGGAAAATTATCAAAGAAATGCAAATTAAAACAACATTAAGTTCTAAAATATGCAGTGGTCAATTATGGTAAGGATTCTCCTTTTAATGTTAGGAAAGAGAGTGAATATTACTTTATAAATGCTGATAATATTCCTGATTTCCTTCTTTGTACTTGTAATAGAAGAAATTGGCCATTAGATTACAATAGCCTAAAATTTAGAATTTTGAAGTCATTTGAGTCACATTTTATCTTCTAATAAAACATGTTATTTGGATGCTTCTAGGACAGTTATCATCTTCGTCATTCAACTTGGAGAAAAATGAAAGTAGGCGAAATCTGGAACTCCCACGCCTCTCAGAAACCTCCATAAAGGATCGAATGGCCAAGTACCAGGCAGCTGTGTCCAAACAAAGCACTTCAACCAGCTATGCAGTATGTGTTCTTCATCCTTCGCCCACTCATCCAACTAATGGTCATTGAGTAGTGGGATTAGGAAAAGTCACCCAGACCCTTGTGTCTGAACCCTGGCCCTTCCCCTGGTCCCCTAGTCATTCTCTCTCTCTTTTTTTAAGAGACAGAGTTTCCCTTTATCGCACTCGGTAGAGTGCCGTGGCATCACACAGCTCATAGCAACCTCCAACTCCTGGGCTTAGGCAATTCTCTTGCCTCAGCCACCTGAATAGCTGGGACTATAGGCATCCGCCACAATGCCCAGCTATTTTTTTTTGTTGTTGCAGTTTGGCTGAGGCCAGGTTTGAACCTGCCACCCTTGGTATATGGGGCTGGCGCCCTACCAACTGAGCCACAGGCGCTGCCCGTCATTCTCTTTCCACATAAATCCTACCCTTGCATCATTTGTAATCCCTACTGTGGTCTAATCCTGACTTTGCTTTCCTAGTCCTCATTTCCTGCCCACTTTTTTTTTTTTTTTACCAGCCAATCGTGTCTTTGAGAGTTTTCCTAACTCTTTACTTAATCTTTTTGTTGTTAAAGAACTGATATTTTGGCTCAGCGCCTGTGGCTCAAATGGCTAAGACACGAGCCATGTACACCCAAGGTGGCAGGTTCGAATCCAGCCTGGCTTGCCAAACAACAATGATGTCTGCAACCAAAAAATAGCCGGGCGTTGTGGCGGGCGCCTGTGGTCCCAGCTACTTGGGAGGCTGAGGCAGGAGACTCGCTTGAGCCCAGGAGTTGGAGGTTGCTGTGAGCTGAGATGCCATGACACTCTACCCAGGGGGACAGCTTGAGGCTCCTGTCTCAAAAAAAGAAAAAAAAAAGAACTGATATTTTATTAGTTGCAACAGAAACACTTATTTTATCTTGGTTTTTGTGGGTAAAAGGAAGAATATTGGAGAGAAATATGAGATGCTTTCAACATTAATGTGGGAGCATTTTTTGCAACCTTTTTATTGAGATATAATTCACATAATGGAAATTACCATTTTAGAATATATAATTCTATGATTTTTAGTATATTCACAAGGCTGTACAACCATTACCATTGTCTAATTCCAGAGCCTTTCAACCATGCTGAAATGAAGCCCCACACAAAGTGATCGCTCCAATGCCCCCTTGAAATTGCTAATCTGCTGTCTTTATATATCTGCCTATTCTGAACATTTCATATAAAGTAATTATATAATATATAGTCTATTTAATCTTTAATCTTGTGATGAAATGAGTTTCTAAAGAAGTAGAATAGTGGATAAGAAAAAGGGAGAGAAATGACAAGAAGATGACATACTCAATAAGCACAAAAATGTGATATTCTAATTAGAAAGAAGGATCTTGTCATTTTACATTGTCCTGTGCTTAACTGACAAGCTTATGCTACAGAACTCTTACCTGAAGTTACCTTTTAAAGGCCACTTATTCCTATATACACACGTTTATATGCATCTTTCTTTTTTTTTTTTAGAGACAGAGTCTCACTTTCTCGCCCTTGTTAGAGTGCTATGGCAACACAGCTCACAGCAACCTCTAGCTCTTGGGCTTAGGCAATTCTCTTGCCTCAGCCTCCCAAGTAGCTGAGACTACAGGTGCCCACCACAACACCCGGCTATTTTTTGTTGCAGTTTGGCCAGGTTTGGGTTCAAACCCGCCACCCTCAGTATTTGGGGCTGGTGCCCTACCCACTGAGCCACAGGCACCGCCCAGTATATGTATCTTTCAAACAGTGTATCTTTGAAATCATCTAAGATTTCAAATTACAAATCATTAATCATTTGATATACTACTTTTTTAACAAAGTTAGAACAATTATACTTGTTCCTAGGCAAACTGAAATTGGTGCATATAACTTTAACATGTGTGGTGGCACCTGTAGCTGGTAAAACATCAGCCACATACATAGAAGCTGGTGGGTTTAAACCCAGCTCCGGCCTGTTAAACAACAATGACAACTGCAACAAAAAAATAATTTCTTTTATAACATGTGACCGAGTGAGGTGGCTCACGCCTGTAATCCAAGCACTCTGGGAGGCCAAGACGGGAGGACCACTTGAACTCACAAGTTTGAGACCAGCCCGAGCAAAAGTGAGACCCTATCTCTACTAAAAATAGAAAACCTGAGGTAAAAATAGCCAGGCGTTGTTCCAGGCACCTATAGTCCCAGCTACTTGGGAGCTACTCTTGAGGCAAGAGAATCGCTTAAGTCCAAGAGTTTGAGGTTGCTGTGAACTGTGACCCTATGGCACTCACTCAAGACAACAGCTTGAGACTCTCTCAAAAAACAACAACAAAAAAAAAACACTGAGGCAAGAAGATTGCTTGACTCTGAGTTGGAGGTTGCTGAGAGCTGTGACACCATGGCACTCACCCAGGGCAACAGCTTGAGACTCTGTTTCAAAAAAAGGAAATTATAACATGTATTCCAGAAGCTAAACCCTTTCCCCCTGACATAATTCTTCAATAGTATTGATAAACTTATCTGCCGGGCTATAAATAATTTCATCTTGATTTTTTTTTTTTTTTTTTTGGCAGGGCTGGGTTTGAACCCGCCACCTCTGGTATATGGGAATATGGGGCTGGCGCCCCACTTCTTGAGCCACAGGCGCCGCCCCTCATCTTGATTTTTTACTGAAGAGATGATTGGTATAAATCAATAGCAAAGTGGAACATCACAGGCTGATTCTTAACCATAGTGTGAAAAATAAGCAAATTTAAACTTCTGTTAGAAGGCAGGTCAGGAGATACAACAAATAGGTGCTCTGCGAAGCTTAATTGCCTCTTTTAAGGGATCTTGCTGCTGCTCCGTCCCCTTCTGTAAACATTCTGACCAGGTGACTCCATAAGTGGCAAAACCTGTTCAGTGACTTTTTAAAAACTTTTAACAGAGTTTCTGAATTACAGTTTTCCTGCTGTGGAAATTTTAAGAGTTAAAAAGTCTTTAGGAATGCTTGTAAAAAGTACTTTCTATCTCATCCCAAAAGAATTTCCCAGGCCCCTTATTGAATATGGTTGTAACAAGGCACACATTCTCTGGCAGTGGTTCTGGAGGTGGGGCTTGGAGATGGGGTCAGAAACGGGTTGTTTGGCTGTACTGTTTGCTCTACAGTGCTGGCTGCAAGTTCCTCCTCACAGATGTACCTCCTGAGCTGTGTGGCTTAATCTGGAATACCACACCTGTGTGAGTCAGCCACACTCATACTCCCTTCATTGGCCCTGTGGCTATAAATTATTTCCTCCTATGTCTAAGAATCACAGAAAACTGAAAGGTACTAGATCACTATATTACTAGCAGACTAAAGGTAGGAAATGTTCATATTCATCTACTTCTGTGTTAATCTTATATTTAGTTGATGAGTTTATTTTCATATTCTGCTACAAGTGTCCTATGCAAAGAAAAGAATGTGATTATACTTATTTCTCATGACAATACTAATGCATGCTTTTTATGTTGAGAAGTAGAATAAGGTATGTCTTTAGTACAATCTGTGAATTTTATGTGAAAAACTTGTTTTTGAAAGTTCCACATAAAAGGTTATTTTATGGTATCATTAAATATAAATTCAGTTTTTAAATGTATACATCATCCCTGTCTCTCTTTCCAGGCCGGGCATTTATATATATGTGGTCAGTATATTTTCTTAATTCTTGGCACTTGGCATCTCCTTTCCCTTGCTCCAGAATGGTCTTTTCTGATAAAACTCACAAGCTTTGCATTCCCACAAGCTCTGCTGCTAGAAGAGTGTATCACAAGAACATTGTATGTGGGGGGTGATCTCTGTGTGTGTCTGTGTTCTAATGAGCATCCAGTTTTAGACTAGCATACAAATACTTAACTCTGACACATATGTCCACAAAGCTGCTTTTGTCATTTCACTGGTCAGTGGGTTTTGTTTGTGAGAATTAGGGGGTTGATTTTTTGACCTGAGGTTTCTTAGCAGAATTTTTTTTTAAACAATCTAAGTTTATTTCATAGATTCTATGAAGAGAATGGAATGATAGGAAATAAAAAAAAAATTCACAGGTTATTTTTGTTTTGTAGAATGAGTTGAAAGCCAGTAGTGGTGAAGTCAAAATTCATAAATTGGAGCAAAAGGAGAATGTGCCCCCAGGCCCTGAGGTCTGCGTCTCTCATCAGGAGGGACAAAAGGTAGGTTGAAAAGTCTGATGACCAGTTGCCAAGGAAGCATGTGTTCTAAATTAGATGCTTAAAATTAGAAATTCTAAGTCTAGGCTGTATGGTGTCTGGGAATTTGGTAACAGCTGCCAGTACAGATTGTCATTTTTTCAGGTCACATAATTTTGGTTGGGGAGTTCTTCAACTTATAGCTCACCAAATAATGAGTCTTCATTGGAAAAAGTCTTCTGCTCAGCAGATACTCAGAGGGTATGTAGCTGAAGTGATTTTTTAAAAAATCTCTAATCTGTGCGGCGCCTGTGGCTCAGTGAGTAAGGTGCTGGCCCCACATACTGAGAGGGCGGGTTCAAGCCCGGTCCCAGCCAAACTGCAACAAAAAAAGTAGCCGGGTGCTGTGGTGGGCACCTGTAGTCCCAGCTACTAAGGAGGCTGAGGCAAGAGAATCACCTGAGCCCAGGAGCTGGCAGTTGCTGTGAGCTGTGATGCCACAGCACTCTACCAAGAGCAACAAAATGAGACTCTGTCTCAAAAAAAAAAAAAAATCTCTAATCTGTTTGATTAGAGATATTATCTTTAGAGTACTTCTATATTCTTAAGTACATTAAGTTTCAATGTAACCCCACACACCATGTGGTCTTTATGTACAAGGAAACAGAGTGGAGGGGAGGTAAATAATAGGCTGGCTAAGCATAATAAAGCAGCATGATAGGTGCTGTGAGAGGGGTATATAGGGCCTTGGAAGAAGGTGATGTCTGAGCTTAGTCTTAACGAATATGTAGAAATAAGCCAACAATAAAGGGAAAGTTGAGTAATAAAAAGAGCAATTCAGGGCGGCACCTGTGGCTCAGAGGAGTAGGGCACCAGCCCCATATACCAGAGGTGGCAGGTTCAAACCCGGTCCCGGTCGAAAACTGCCAAAAAAAAAAAAAAAAAAAGAGCAATTCAGGTAGATACAACAAAGGTTTGGAAACTAAAGATGGTGGCTTAGTTAGATATTCTTGGATATTATACGGAGCATGTAGACAGTGGTGAGAGGCAGGTGGAGGGAGAGGACCACGGTCTGGAAAAGCTTTTATATGCCATCCTTAAGAGTTTGGATGTAGTTGTGCAGCAAGGGAAAGCCACTGGAAGATTTTTAAGCAAATCATATCTGTGTTGTATGTATTAATCCTTAGATGAATGGCTTAGTTGGAATAAGCAACAGTATTTAGGTCAACCAAATTTATCATGTTCTCTGCCAATCTATTACTCAGTCTTTTTAATCTTTCAGTCAATATATTAATTAAATGGGTTTTTTTGTTGTTGTTGTTTTTTTTTTTTTTTGAGACAGAGCCTCAAGCTGTCCCCCTGGGTAGAGTGCTGTGGCATTACAGCTCACAGCAACCTCCAACTCCTGGGCTCAAGTGAGTCTCCTGCCTCTGCCTCCCAAGTAGCTGGGACCACAGGCGCCCACCACAACGCCCGGCCATTTTTTGGTTGCAGCCATCATTGTTGTTTGGCGGGCTGGGCTGGGGATTCAAACCCGCCACCTTAGGTGTACGTGGCTGGCACCTTAGCCAGTTGAGCTATAGGCGCCGAGCCGATATATTAATTAAATGTTAAGTGAGATGAGGAGAAAGGGCTGTCCAGTCTATTAAAGTTATCAGTCTTAGGAGAAAGGCCATTGCTTCTGTTACACATATTGATACCTTTGATGCCAGGCTTCCAAAAGGCGAAGAGATCACTAAAATGAGTTAAGAGCAATGGTTTGCAAACTTATTTGACTACCACAGGCTTTACAGAGTAGTGTGATGTATTGACAGGAACTCATGAAATGTACTGCACACTTGGATCAAAGTAGGCATGTGGAAAAATGGTCTCAGATTGATGGCTACAAACTTTGATTCATAGACTAGAACAGAAAAAAATAGAAAAGTTAAATCATTTTATTTCATAAAAGCACGTCACAAATGAATATTGAAATAAGATGAAATATTTGACAGGCAGGAGGCGCCTGTGGCTCAGTAGGTAGGGCACTGGTCCCGTATACTGAGAGTGGCAGGTTTGAAGCCGGCCCTGGCCAGGTAAAACAACAATGACAACTGCAACCAAAAATAGCTGGGTTTCTGGCAGACCACTGTATTCCCAGCTACTTGGGAGGCTGAGGCAAGAGCATCGCTTAAGCCCAAGAGTTGGAGATTGCTGTGAGCTATGACAGTACACCACTCTATTGAGGGTGACAAAGTGAGACTGTGTCTCAAATAAATAAATGAAAATTAAAAAAAACAAAGGGCGGTGCCTGTGGTTCAGTGAGCAGGGCACCAGCCCCATATACCAAGGGTGGTGGGTTCAAACCCAGCCCTGGCCAAATTGCAACAAGAAATTTGTGGCAGGCATCTGTAGTCCCAGCTACTCAGGAGGCTAAGGCAAGAGAATTGCCTAAGCCCAGGAGTTGGAGGTTGCTGTGAGCTGTGATGTCATGGTACTCTACTGAGGGTGACAAAGTAAGACTCTGTCTCTTAAAAAAAATAAAATAAAATAAGGGTGGCACCTGTGGCTCAAAAGGGTAGGGTGCCGGTTCCATATGCCAGAGGTGGTGGGTTCAAGCCCAGCCCCAGCCAAAAACTGCAAAAATAAATAAATTAATTAATTTAATTAAAATTTAAAAAAGAAAAAATAAATATTTGACAGTCAAGTGTTGCATAGTCATATAATGTCAAATGAATTGCACACATCCTTCCAATAGTTGGCTTGTAGTCCATGGATCACATGTCATGTATCAAGTTCTCTTGTAAGACTGTCTGGTTTTCCCATGTTTTATTTCTTTATTTATTCATTTATTTTTTGAGACTCTGTCTCAAAATAAAGAATTACCGAGTAGGCTGGGTGAGGTTGCTCACATCTGTAATGCTAGCACTCTGGGAGGCCACAGTGGGCAGATTGCTTGAGCTGAGGAGTTACAGACTAGCCTGAGCAAGAGCGAGACCCTATCGCTACTAAAAATAGCAAAATTAGCCAGGTGCTGTGGCAGGCGCCTATAGTACTAGGTATGTGGAAGGCTGAGGCAAGAGGGTTGCTCAAGCCCAAGAGTTTGAGGTTGCTGTGAGCTCTGATGGCACAGCAT
The DNA here is from genome assembly GCF_000181295.1 of Otolemur garnettii. Lineage (NCBI taxonomy): Eukaryota > Metazoa > Chordata > Mammalia > Primates > Galagidae > Otolemur > Otolemur garnettii. The sequence goes on along the minus strand of NW_003852438.1, from coordinate 4,562,313 downwards.
TCTAGCCAGAACAACAGAGTGAGATTCTGTCTCAAAAACAAAACAAAAAGAATTACTGAGTAGCTGGTCACATGCTCAGCCTGTAATAGCAACAATTTGGGAGGCCAAGGCAGGAAGATCATTTGAGGCCAGGAGTTCAAGGCTGCAGTGAGCTGTGATCATCTTCCTGTACTCCAATCTGGGAGATAGAACAAGACCCTGTCTCAGTCAATCAATTAATTTTCTTTTTTTTTTTTTTGCAGTTTTTGGCTGGCACCAGGTTTGAACCTGCCACCTCCGGTATATGGGGCTGGTGCCCTACTCCTTTGAGCCACAGATGTCGCCCACAATTAATTTTCTTATAAATTGTATTTTTATTTATTTATTTTGAGAGTCTCATTATGTCACCCTCGGTAGAGTGCTGTGGTGTCACAGCTCACACTAACCTCAAACTCTTGGGCTTAAGTGATTCTCTTGCCTCAGCCTCCCAAGTAGCTGGGACTACAGGCACCTGCCACAACACCCAACTGTTTTCTGTTGCAGTTGTCATTGTTCTAGCTGGCCTAGGCTGGGCCTGAACCCACCAGCCTCAGTGCATGTGATCAGTGCCCTACCCACTAAGCTATGGGTGCCACCCTGTAAAAGAAAACTTTTTTTTTTTTTTTTGAGACAGAGCCTCAAGCTGTCCCCCTGGGTAGAGTGCCGTGGCATTACAGCTCACAGCAACCTCCAACTCCTGGGCTCAAGCGAGTCTCCTGCCTCCGCCTCCCAAGTAGCTGGGACCACAGGCGCCCGCCACAACGCCCGGCTATTTTTTGGTTGCAGCCGTCATTGTTGTTTGGCGGGTCCGGGCTGGGGATTTGAACCCGCCACCTTAGGTGTACGTGGCTAGCGCCTTAGCCGGTTGAGCTATAGGCGCCGAGCCAAGAAAACTTTTAAGAGAAAAATATTCCCAGCATTGAAATCGCCCCATCTTTACTCCAGGAACATAGTTTTGGAAATAATCATCTGGACAATAATGCTTGGATTGTCCCTATGTCTAATTTCATGTTTCCTTCTTGATTGCCTTCATGCTGATTTGAAACTAGAACTCTGAACTGAACTCTGGAGGATCAGAACATTTTAATTACCCCCTGAGAGGATATTAGTGCAACCATGTGGGTGGGAAAGAAAGGGGATAAAGATAGTATGTATTCTTCAAGCATACACTGCAGGTTTCTAATCCCTCGGCTGCCTTAAAATTTGCAAAATTTTTCAGAAACTTAGATGTCCTTTTGGCTGTTTGCCTACCTTGTGTTAACCAGTACCTAAGTGTTCTTTGAACTTTGGCTTGTTAGTAAAGGACATTAATGCTAGAATAAACGTGCTTGAAATGGAATCTTTTGTCAAGTTATTGTTTTTCCCTTTTTCCTCCTGTGAATTAATTTGTGTTTTCCTTTAATGAAATGCTTGTACAGAATCTTCAGTGCTCCTCCCACCTGGTTGTTCCTGCAGTGAAGTCATCTGGTTAGCCATGTGAATGATGTCAGGATTGGCATTAAATTTACCTTACAGGTTCAAGGTGGCCAAATTAGAGTGAGAGAAGAACATCCTAGGACGGATATACCTGCTAATTAACAAGAAGAATTTTTATGGCCATGCATAACTTTCAGAAAATGTATTTCATATCATTAGATGAAATAATGCAAGTAAAGTGATCAGTATAATACCTCACAGGAAATGCTTAATAAATGTTGGCCATTATTATACTAGTTTGTTCTATGCCCTGTCAGAATTCCTGTAATGAAAAGTGGAATAGTGGAAAAAACAACCATCCTGAAATTCAGATACATTCGGCCAACAACTTAATCTCCATTGTAAATCTATTCAGTTTATTAGACATCCGCATTGCCCATAAAATCTCTGAATCTGAAGGAAAGAAAATTATATGAAGAGTATATGTTAGGCCACCTGTTGACCCTTCATGATTTTGAGTGTGGAGGAGGATATCAGAAAGGCATAGAAACCAGTAGAAAGTAGGGGGATGGGGGAGTGGCAATAGAGAGTTTTTAAATTTAAATTTGATGGTCGAGGGGCAAAAGATATATACACCTACATCTACGATCTGTTGTCTTGTTAAACATTGCCATTTTTAGAATGGGATTAAAAGGGAAACTATCCTTGAAAATAATACTAGAGGTTAGTTTTAGGTAAATTTGTTTTTATAGCTATTAAAAGATTTTCTGTATAAGCAATCTGTTTTCCACAGAATGTGTTTGTCTGGGAAATAAGAATTAGGAAAATGGGCTGGATTCAGTGGCTCACACTTGTAATCCTAGCATTCTGGGAGGCCGAGGTGGGCGGATTGCTTGACTTCAGGAGTTTGAGACCAGCCTGAGCAAGAATGAGACCCCATCTCTACTAAAAATGAAAAACTGAGGCAAGAGAATCACTTGAGCCTAAGAGTTTGAGGTTGCTTTGAACTATGACACCACACCACTCTACCAAAGGTGACAAAGTGAAACCTCTATCTCAAAAAAAAAAAAAAAGAAAGAAAGAAAGAAAATTTAGGAACATGAAAAAAATAAGAATAGTTCCTTTATTTAAATACTTCTCTTGCCTTGGAGTGAGTTATAGTTATAGGGTGAGGAGCTTTTCTCTCCTTGATAGAAGGTTTTGTTTTAAAAGCTTTGTTTTTCAAAGAGTAGAAAGATCCGGTTTAGAAGTTCTTTTATAAAGGGAGATGATGCACGCTTTTGGCAGTTGAGTGCAGTCTGTTTCTCACATTACTCTATAATTGAGAGGCATGTTAATATTCTCATAAAAGACATTTTGCTGCCTCTTGTTTAAATGCTCAGCTGTTCTATGCCCGTTATTTCCCCCAGGCAGCCCAAGACTGGCTGGAGTCAGCAGGTTTTTATGGCATTAACAACAGTTTGCTCTTTTATTTTTAATGTGATTCTTAATCCCCCCTCCTTCTTTTTTTTGGTAGGTTTCTGCAACGGAGAATAGTCCAGCAATTCGTTCCACCCTTGCTGAAGATGACTCCCGTAAGCATTTGTTCATAAACCTGCAGGGTGAGGTTCTTATTCTCTATCCATATTTGGCTCAGGAGTATTCCCATTACTGTCAGTGCTGAGAAAATAACATACCAAATCCACCAGTTTTAATAGATCGAATACTTTACTTGGTTTTAAGTACTGAAGCTTGAATATCTTATACATTTCATGGCTTAAGGAAAAGTTAAATTCAATTAAATATGGTTAACTCAGGACAAACTGAATACTTTTGATGTTTCTTTTATCCTACATTTTGTACAGAACCCTATTTTGAAGTTTCATTTTAATAGAAGTTTAGTTTAAAAAGGTCTTATTGATTTATGAGGATAAAGAGTAGTATTTGAAGGCGAGGCTCAATAGCTCATGCCTATAATCCTAGAACTCTGGGAGATGAGGCAGGTGGGTAGCTTTGAACTCATGAGTTTGAGACCAGCCTCAGCAAGAGTGAGACCCCACCTCTAAAAATAGCCAGGCGTAATCCTAGCTACTTGTAAGGCTGAGGCAAGAGAATCACTTGAGCCCAGGAGTTTGAGGTTGCTGTGAGCACTCTACTAAGGGCAACAAAATGAGATTCTGTCTTAAAAAGGAAAAAAAATAGTATTTGAGTAACCTATTAAAAATATGTTTTCCAGGCTTGGCACCTGTAGCTCAGTCAGTAGGGTGCTATCCACATACACCAAAGCTGGCAGGTTCGAGCCCGGCCTGGGTGTGCTGAACAATGACAATTGCAACCAAAATAAAAAAAAAAATAGTCAGGTGTTATGTAGTCCCAGTTACTTGGGAGGCTGAGGCAAGAGAATCACTTAAGCCCAAGAGTTTAAGGTTGCTATGAACTGTGACACCATGGCACTCTACCGAGGGTGACATAGTAAGACTCTGTCTTAAAAAGGGGGGGGGCGGCACCTGTGGCTCCAAGGAGTAGGGCACTGGCCCCATATGCAGGAGGTGGCAGGTTCAAACCCAGCCCTGGCTAAAAACTGCAAAAAAAAAATACATATATATATATATATATCTATCTTTATCTTTTCCAGACACAATTGTAAGAGGGACTTTACCTAACAAAGGCAGTCAGTGTAACCTGGTTTCTTATACCCTCAATGAATCCCCAGCAACAGGGGATTACAGACTGGCTCAGGCCTGTAATCTCAGCACTTTTTTGTTTTGTTTTATTTTTGAGACTGAGTCTTACTTGGTCACCTTCAGTAGAGTGCTGTGGCATTGTACCTCACAGCAACCTCAAACTCCTGGGCTCAAGTGATTCTCTTGCCTCAGCCTCCCAAGTAGCTGGGACTATAGGCGCCCAACATAATGCCTAGCTAATTTTTTTTAGAGATGGAGTTTCACTCTTACTCAGGCTGATCTCTATCCTGTGAGCTCAGGCAATCCACCCACCTCAATCTCCCAAGTACTGGGATTACAGGTGTGAGCGACTACACCCAGCAATCCCAGCACTTTGGAGGCTGAGGTGGGAGGATTGTTTGAGGCTAGAAGTTCAAGACCAGTGTAGGTAACATAGTAAGACCCTGTATCTATCAAAAAATATATATTTCCCTACTTATCTAAATTGTTCTGTAGTTCACCCCCCAAGCCAGGTTCTAGAGATTAATAACATTCCTTTTTACAATCATTTTTCTTAGACTAGAAAATTTTCTGAGTTTTAACTAAATTTGCAAAAAGTGTTTTGAAAAATAAGCCTTAATCTTTTAGTACATTGTTGGCTCAACTCCAGATTTTAAGGAATTCCTTTGTGGTTTCTTAGTGGCTACATAAATGGCTTTTCTTTGCCTCTTCTGATTTCCATGGGATGAATACATTGGCAGGAAATTAACGCATGCTTGTTGGTACTTCAACAATTATGAAAAAGACTTCACAGAGCTCTTTTACATAACCTTCTATAGGACTGACCAAAAGGCAGTGTTAGGTTACATATATACACATGCACATATGGTATGACATTTCTGTTCTCAAATGCCCCCATTTTCCCTACTTGAGTTGAAACACCCTAGAACAGTGGTTCTCAACCTTCCTAACGCGGGGTATGTGGGTGTATCTGCATGTGGGCGGACCTGCCAGGGGACTGATAGAGGAGCTGTGTCTCGGTTCCTAAGTCCTTCAGAAATATGTGTTTTCCCACCCCCAAAGGGGTTGCAACCCACAGGTTGAACCGCTGCCCTAAAAGTTATTAGGAGTGCTAACTATTAACAAAAAAAATCAAAGTCTTTAAGCAACCTTTAAAAATAATAGTCCAGGCTCAGCGCCTGTAGCTCAAGCGGTTAAGGTGCCAGCCACATACACCAGAGCTGGTGGGTTAGAATCCAGCATGGGCCCGCCAAACAACAACGACAGCTACAAC
>NW_003852438.1:4530813-4555747 GCF_000181295.1 Otolemur garnettii | reverse complement strand
AAAAAAAAAAAAAGAATTAGGCACACTTAAGCCAATCACGCCTAGGAAATCTTGCTGCCTTCTCTGCCCAGGTGTTTGGGCCAGCAAAGGGAAGACTCACTGATAACCCTGTTTGAAATCTGGAAAACTTAGGAAAGTTTTTTAAAAACCTGAAGTTAAATAACATAATATGACTTTTTTCTTTTTTTGAGACAAAGTCTCACTTTGTCACCCTCAATGGAGTGCTGTGGCATCATAGTTTACAGCAAACTCAAACTCTTGGGCTCAAGTGACCCTCTTGCCTCAGCTTCCCAAGTAGCTGGCACTATAGGCACCTGTCATAACACTTCACTAGTTTTAGAGATGGAGTCTTACTCTTGCTCGGGCTGGTCTTGAACTCCTGAGCTCAAGCAGTCCACATGCCTTGGCCTCCTAGATTGCTAAGATTATAGGCATGAGCCACTGTGCCCGGGTCGTAATGTGATTTTTAAAAAAATGTTCAAGTTCAGCTTAGCACCTGTAGCTCAGCGGCTAGGGTGTCAGCCACATACACTGGAGCTAGCGGGTTTGAACCTGGCCTGGGTTTGCCAAACAGCAATGACAGATATAACCAAAAAATAGCCTGGTATTGTAGCAGGAACCTGTAGTCCCAGCTACTTGGGAGGCTGAGGCAAAAAAAGAAAAAAGAATATTCGAGTTCATAAATCTGTAAATAAGGGAAAGCCCACAAATTAGAAATATGACAAATCTGTTTAAAACAGCACATAGATGGAGATGTCCAATGTCACCTTAAAGATAGTGGTTCTCTGCTCTGAGGAGTTTAACAATAACCTTATTGGTTGTTAGCATTTTTAAACTTTTTTTTTTGGCTGTGGCTGGGTTTGAACCCCCCACCTCCAGCATATAGGACTGGGGCCCTACCATTTTGAGCCACAGGGAATGCCTGGATATTAGCATTTTTAAAGAGGGTTGTTAGCTCTTTTTAAAGAGCTCAGGTGATCCACTTGCCTTGGCCTCCCAGAGTGCTGGGATTATAGGCCTAAGCCATTGTACTGGCCCAAATTTCCCATTTCTTAATTTTCAGCCCTTTTTACACACTTTTTTTGGCATTAAGGTATTCTTCTACCTCCTTAAAACAAATGTAAGCTGGCTGAGACCTGATCACCAGAACTGATATGGCTGAGCTGTATATAATGTCACTGTCCAACTGTCCACGCCTGGGACCTTACTGTCTACTCCACGAGGGGCTTGTCCATAGATGCAAGCTTGGAGTAAAAGGCCCCTTCCCTGGTCAGGAGGACAGCACTGTGTTCTTAGATCACTGTGTCCACTGAATTTGGGAGATTGGCCAGTACATTTTTTGTAAAAATTGGCATTTAAGCAATACTTATATTGGGGTGCACTAAATGTTAAGAGTGAAGAAGTTTGGGCGACACTTGTGGCTCAGTTGTTAGGGCGCTAGCCCCATATACCAAGGGTGGTGGGTTCGAATCCAGGCCCGGCCAACTAAAATGGCAGTGATAACTGCAACCAAAAAAAAAAAAAAAGAGTTAAGAAGTTTATAAAATTTTTGGATGTTAAAATTTTACTAGCTTCTCAATCTATCAACTGTTTTTATTCCCCTGTTTATTTATTTATTTATTGAGACAGAATCTCATTTTATTACCCTCAGTAGAGTACTGTGATGTCACAGCTCACAGCAACCTCAAACTCTTGGGCTCAAGTGATTCTCTTGCATCAGCCTCCCAAGAAGCTGGGATTACAGGCAGCCGCCACAATGCCCAGCTATTTTCTTAGAGGCAGAGTCTTGCTTTTGCTCAGGCTGGTCTCAAACTCCTGAGCTCAAGAAATCCACCTGCCTTGGCCTCCCAGAGTGCTAGGATTACAGGTGTGAGCCACCGTGCATGGCTATTCCCCAATTTAAAAAAATCTTCTGTATTGGCTCAGTACCGTAGCTTAGTGGCTAGGGCACCAGCCACATACATCGGAGCTGGCGGGTTCAAACCCAGCCCAGGCCTGCCAAACTACAATGACAACTACAACCAAAAAATGCTGGGCATTATGGCGGGCACCTATAGTCCCAGCTACTTGGGAGGCTGAAGCAAAAGAATTGCTTAAGCCCAAAGTTTGAAGTTGCTATGAGCTGTGATGCCACGGCACTCTATGGAGGGCAACAGAGTGAGACTCTGTCTTAAAAAAAAAAATTCATCTATATTTAGGCCAGGCACTGTGGCTCATGCCTGTAATCCTAGCACTCTGGGAGGCTGAGGCGGGTAGATTGCTTCCGCTCAGGAGTTCGAGACCAGCCTGAACAAGAGCCTCCATCTCTAAAACTAGCAGGGTGTTGTGGCAAGTGCTTGTAGTCACAGCTATTTGGGAGGCTGAAGCAAGAGGATTACTTGAGCCCAAGAGTTGAAGGTGAGGTTGCTGTGAGCTATGACAACACAGCACTCTACCAAGGGCAACAGCTTGGGACTCTTGTCTCAAAAAATTTTCCAAAATTATTTTAAGCTTGTTAACTGACTTATTTTAATTAAACACTTTGCTAATTCCAGTGTTGCTTCACCTATTTGGATAAATAACCAAAATACCCACACTTCTTTAGTGTCTTTCTTCTCTGGTATTCTCTTAAGTAGCTGGGTTGTGTTTCAAAAGTTCTAGTGTTTGAGAGAAGCTCAATAGGTAGAGTTAGTTTTAAGGTTACTTAAACTCATGTTCAAACCTCATGTTTATATCTCTTAACCATGTGCCTGATTGACAGTTTTAGGGCACTAAAAGTATAAGAAGACATAGAACAAAAAGGAAAGAGGGCTCCAGGATGTAAAGGGTGGATTAAAAAGGTTGGGAGGCAGGTGAGAGGCTAAACATGACAATTGTAATGGAAGCAGAGATTTATAAGGAGAGTAAGGTTTATTAAAAAGGAACAAAAGGGCTCAGTGCCCATAGCACAGTGGTTATGGCACTAGCCACATACACTAGGGTGGTGGGTTTGAACCTGGCCTAGGCCAGCTAAACAACAATGACCACTGCAACAAAAAATAGCTGGGCGTTGTGATGGGTGCCTGTAGTCCCAGCTACTTGGGAGGCTGAGGCAAAAGAATCACTTAAGCCCAAGAGTCGGAGGTTGCTGTGAGCTGTGATGCCACAGCACTCTACCAAGGGCAACACAGTGATACTCTGTCTCAAAAAAAAAAGAACAAAAGTGAAGAAAGTAGCAAGAGAAAGCAAGTCCAAGTAGTTGGAACAGTTATGGTGATTGAATCTGCATGTGTAGTCAGCACTACTCTGTTCTGGCCTTGAAGGTCTGGTAGTGCTGCCATCAGCATTTGCTTTTTCAGTATCTAGAGTCCCAAAAAGTAGCAAACGCCACTGGGTTACTTTTGTTTTCAATAGCAACCCAGCCTAGATGTGAGTGCTCAGGGGTGGTTGTGGATCAAGAATGGTTAGCAAATCTGACTTGGTCATGACTTCTGTATGACCAAGGAACCTGGAAAAGTGTCCTGACTAGTCTAAGAGCTCAACACAGGGTCTAGGCTAATGAGTAAGATGTAAAGGTACATGCCTTACTTAGGAAAAGAGATGAAGGTAAAGCCCCTGCCTCAGACCAGTGCCTGCTCCTTTTGTCCTGGTCACTCAGCAGTAGAGTACAGATAGCCCAGCCTTCACAGACATGTAGCTCAGGGTTTGAGCATTATTTAAAAACTGAATTGGCCTGGCTCCTCATGTTTACCTGCAGTCCGAGCTCAAATGATCATGATGCACAGAGCCTGGTGGGACATCTCCAGTTTTATTTAAGAGCAGTTTATTTGCTCTTCCTCAAAGTTCCACTTTACAGTCCACAGGCAACTATGTAGATATTTTTGTAAATATTTATAGGAGAACCCCATGGCATTACCTGGTCTCATGGCTTATAGATTGTGCCACAGAAGTTGTTCCACTTTGAGAAATTACATACAGCTAAGAATAAAGTTGTTCACTCAGAATAGATTTTTGTATCCCACACATCCTGGAAAAAACTGTTCCTAAGTGCCTATTATTGAACATAGGACATCTAAGGTAGAGAGACTCAATTCATTTCAAGGTTTAACTTAATCAAGTAAAAAAAAAAATAGAGGTATTTAAAAGTAAGGATTTTATACACTTTGAACACTGGCCACAGAGCTCAGATGCTGAGAGCTGGTGCTAATGAAATTGAAGTTGTAGGTTTATTCTCAAAAGGATGTTCTGGCTCGGTGCCTGTAGCTCAAGCGACTAAGGCACCAGCCACATACACCAAAGCTGGCAGGTTCAAATTTAGCCTGGGCCCGCCAAACAACAATGACAACTACAACCAAAAAATAGCCAGGCATTGTGGTGGGTTCCTGTAGTCCTAGCTACTTGGGAGGCTGAGGCAAGAGAATCGCTTAAGTCCAGGAGTTAGAGGTTGCTATGAGCTGTGATGCCACAGCACTCTACCCAGGGCAATAGCTTGAGACTCTGTCTCAAAAAAAAAAAAAAAAAAAAAAGATGTTCTACTACTTCAAGAGACTGCAGTGACTTTTGGGGTGGGGGAGAGGAACAGTTTAGAGATAGGGTCTCTCCACGTGGTTAAGACTGGAGTGCAGTGGCACAGTCATAGCTCACTGTAGCCTCAAACTCCTGGACTTGGCCTCAATCTCCCAAGTAGCTGGGACAACAGATATGGGCCACCATTCCTGGCAATTCACAGGTTTTTAATTATCAACTATACCTCAATAAATTAGAGAAGGGGTGGGGAAGAAGAGAGATTCAAAGATCTTTTAAGCTTTATGCCCTCCCATTTGAAAGAAATTATTCCCTAAATGTTCCCAGAGGAAAGACTAAGGGAGAAAAAAGCAAGGAGATGGCCCTAGGGAACACCTGCTTATCCCCACACTGGGTCCAGGATAGCCCAGTTCCAGGCTTCCTTGGCTGGTCCTCCTGATGGATATTGGGAAAGAACATGGCAGACTGCATTAGAGGACACATACTACAGTGTCCCTCTCAGTGCCTGCCAGCTCTCCCTACCTCTATGGACAGGGTGTGGGAAGTTATAAAATGTTGTTTTGCAGAGCTATCACAATTATCATAGAAAGGCATCTAGAATTTTTTCTCATTTACCTACTAATTACTGTTTTCTGAGAGCACTGACTTTTCCTCTATAGGTAGAGAGATCTATTTAAGATATGAATATATTCCCTAAAATCCTTTTTACAAAGAGTTTCACAATAAGCCAGGGGAGTGTTTAAGGCTGCAGAGAGCTGGCCCAACCATTTACTGTGTAGGGAAGAATTGCAGTTTCTTTACCTAGATATTTTGCACATACTGGAAGGAGCATCATGAAAGGCTTTTTCTGGTGGTCTATCTAAGGAATGGAGGCTTCATATCAATACAGAATTTTCTTCTGATTTCACTATGTCTAATTAACTTCACTACCTATTGCCAGCTGCTGCTCCACCCCTCATATTGATACCCCAACTAGGGTCTTTATTAGACTAAAAAAATGTATGTTTAAGACAAGAGAGTGGAACTTGGGCCCTGCAGAATGGCTCCCACAAAGAAAGGTGGCGAGAAGAAGAAGGGCCGGTCTGCTATCAATGAGGTGGTGGCTAGAATATTGATACACTATCAATATTCACAAGCGCATTCATGGAGTGGGCTTCAAGAAGCGTGCCCCTCGAGCACTCAAAGAGATCCAGAAATTTGCCATGAAAGAGATGGGAACTCCAGATGTGCGCATTGATACCAGGCTTAACAAAGCTATCTGGGCCAAAGGCATAAGGAATGTCCCATATCGTATCCGTGTGCGGTTATCTAGAAAACTCAATGAAGATGAAGATTCACCAAACAAGCTCTATACTTTGGTTACCTATGTACCTGTTACCACTTTCAAAAATCTATAGACAGTCAACGTGGATGAGAACTAACTGGTGATTGTCAGACACATCAAATAAAATTTTAAAATCACAAAAAAAAGAAAAGACAAGAGAGTGAAAGAATAGAGATGAAGCCATATTTATTTATCAGAAAAATAAGTAGATACGTATCAACAGAGAGTCTAAAATAATCCCTTATGTGGGACAGTGTTCTATGAACATAAATTATTTACATGTTATCTCATTCATTCCAGAATATCCTAAAGATATGTCTACATATTTTATTATTTATTTTTTAGACAGAGTCTCACTATGTCACCCTCAGTAGAGTACTATGGCGTCACAGCTCACAGCAACCTCCAGCTCTTGGGCTTAAGTGATTCTCTTGCCTCAGCCCCCCAAGTAGCTGGGACTACAGGCACCCGCCACAACACCCGGCTGTTTTTTTTGTTGCAGTTGATTAGCTGGCCCAGACCAGGTTCAAACCCGCCACCCTCAGTCTATGTGGCTGGTGCTGTAACCACTGTGTTACAGGCATCAAGCCGGGTCTCCATATTTTAATTTGAAACAAAGTGAAGCTGTAGTTTGTTCAAAGTGCTGCAGTGAAATTATTTTCATTTGGGTTAGTATCTGCTCTCTTCCCCAGAGTTTCCTTTACTTATGGAAGTTTAACATTCTAGGACAATTTAGAAAATGTTGTATTGGTTTATGAGTCAGAAGTTCTGAGTTTGTTCTGCAGTGAGCAGGTATATGTAGACCTACCCTTAAAGGCTAAGGGAGCTGAGAGGCCCAAAAAAGAGGCTGACAAATCTTTCTCAGAAAAAAACATTCAGTAGGGACGTAGGAAGAAGCAATTCCTGGGACGTTATGAGATGGTGGACCCTTTTCTTGCCCTCCAAAAACCCTTTACATAGTAAACTTTTCTGATAAACATGTATGGCTGGTCATATCTCTCAGGCTTTCTTGTATAACTCCCAACCACTGGGGAAGTTAGATAAACATCTTTATGAGGAGTTGTCTTTGCTACAGGCATTGCTTTTTTAAATGAGGGGTTATCTGTGCTGTGGGCATTCTTTAAAGACCTTGCTGCAGAATACCTTGGTATGCAGGAGGCCATATATCATGGGGGTTTCATTGCAAGATGGCTTCATTCTTGCCATTCAACAGGCTGTTTTCCTGCATTTTTACTTCTAATTCCATAATTAACTATATGAACTTTGAGAAGGTACCTGGGATCCTGGTGCTTTACTTTCTATGTGGTAGGGACAAAATGGTGGGAGAAGGGGAAAGGAAAAAATGTCTTCTAGGCTCAGTGCCTGTGGCTCAAGTGGCTAAGGTGCCAGCCACAGAACACCTGACTGGCGGTTCAAATCCAGCCCAGACTCTCCAAACAACAATGACGGCTGCAACCAAAAAATAGCCAGGTGTTGTGGCGGGCGCCTGTGATCCCAGCTACTTGGGAGGAGGAGGCAAGAGAATCACTTGAGCCTTGGAGTTGGGGGTTGCTGTGAGCTGTGATGCCATGGCACTCTACTCAGGGCAACAACTTGAGGCTCTGTCTCAAAAAAAAAAAAAAGAAAAGAAAAAGGAAAAAAGTCTTCTCTTGCTGAGAGAAACATACATTGTTGAGATAAAAAAATGTCTAACATTCTCCTATTGGTGGTGTTTATAATGTGGCTGTGCCCAGTCTGAGCATGCCATAAAGACATGGGCAGGATGTGTGCCAGGCCTATGATAATGGTAGAGATTTTTGGGCACTGACTATGCTTCCTGTTGTCTGAATAGACATGGGGGCAATTACAGAAAAGTGGCAGAGAGCCCAGGACAGGAAAAATAAAGGGAAGGCACAGCCGTGGCCGCTGTGACTTGGCGTGATACCATGTTACAATCCTCTTGTCTCTATAAAACTATAAGGGCCTTGGGCAGCTGCTTCATAAGCCTTAAATAATATCAAAAAGAGTTTGGCAAGTTAGAAGCCTTTTGTGAATCAATTGTTTGAGCTAGCAGTCTATTAATTTGATGTTAAGGAGGAGGAAAGGGGAGGGCGAAGGCTCCCTGAAAGACAGAGCCTTTGTGGGTCAGTTGTGGGAGGTAGTGAGACTAAAGAATTGCTAATGAGACACTCCTTGAGTGGATGAGGGCTTATGAAAGCTCTTTTGCCACGATTAGCAGAGTTTCTTGAAAAGGTAAGAAACTAGTCATATTCTTGAATGTGAGTCTCTTGAGTTTTGGTTCAGGTGCAGTAAAGCACTCCAGGGCCACCAAATGCTGTGTACTCATTGAAGGTTCCTGTTTGTCTCTTCCAGCTTCTGCTTCCTGCTCCCGGTACCTAATTTCTGCTCCTGCCTTCCACTTTCCTCCCAATGTGAGCTCAACTTTCAGCTTTCTCTCAGGTTCTCCTTTCCTTCCATTCCCTGGGCTGCGCCCTTCTCCTACAGTGTGTTCTTTCTCAGTGTGTTTATAGAGGAGGTGTGCTCTGCACCCTTGCTCCCCTTCAGCAGAATAGCACCCATCTTCTCTGATACCACATGCCCTTTCGGTCTCCTCTTGTGTTTTTACTAGCCCGAATGAGTACTTAGTTTCCTAATCCTTATCAAGTGTTAATACAGAACCTCTCTCTCTCTCTCTCTGCAACTAAAAAAGATTATTTATTCAATTATTTATTTTTGAGACAGAGTCTCACTCTGTTGCCCTGGGTAGAGTACCCTGGTATCATAGCTCATAAGTAACCTCGAACTCCTGAGCTCAAGTGATTGACTCAGTCTCCTGAGTAGCTGGGACTACAGGTGCCTGCCGTGACGCCTGGTTAGATTTTCTATTTTTAGTAAAGACTGGGTCTCACTCTTACTCAGATTGGTCTCCAACACCTGAGCTGAAGTAGTCCCCCTGCCTCAGCCTCCCAGAGTGCTAGAATTACAAGCTTGAGCCACCACGCTTGGCCTGGAAAAGATTTTCAATCTGATAAACACATTTGTCCTATTCCTTTTACATTATGTGAATTGTGATTTGTACAGGCTCTCTTCAATGGCTTCACTCATATGTACTATTACACCCAAATTTTATTCTGCATTTTAATATATCTCCTGCTTGCTAGACAAAGACCTCATCCTTTTAGAGCAAATCTAATTAAAACCATGCAAACACATCTCCACTTAGGTCCTATCCTGTCAGAATGTCCACATAAGAAGAAAAGCTTTCTGAGCTCCAAATATGGTAACGCCTTAATTACTTACAATGACATTCAATGCAGTAATCTTTGGTCACATTTAAATACCATCCTTATGCTTAGTAAACTAGGTTATAACCTACAGTTTTTCTTTTTAGGACTACCTCTAGAATGAAATGAGATGCCATTAACTAGCCATTTCTGCCCAGTTATTTTTTTGTTTGTTTGTTTTGAGACAGAGTCTCACTGTGTGTCCTGGGTAGGCTACCATGGTGTCATAGCTCACAGCAACCTCAAACTCTTGCCTCAGCCTCCCAAGTAGCTGGGACTACAAGTGTGCACTACTATGCCCAGCTAGTTTTTCTATTTTTTAGTAGATATGGGGTTTCGCTCTTCCTCAGGCTGGTCTCAAACTCCTGAGCTCAAGGGATTCACCTGCTTTGGCCTCCCAGACTGCTAGGATAACAGGTTTGAGCCACCAAGCCTGGCCTCCAACCCCTGACCTGCTTGGGGTTGTAAATTCTTGTCTTTTCTCTGGTATTTTTTACCAATCAGATTGGTGTTGTAGAAAAAACAGATAAAAGCCAGAATTCCAAAAATATTATGACCATTTGCATGATAAGAAATGGTCACATGGCTCTAAAAGTTGGGAGAAACAATTCCATAGGTATGTGTGAGTGACCCCTGGCTTGCCCCAGCACCTAAACAAACATCTCAACCTATAGATGCAGGAAGCAGCGTAGGTTGCTTTCTTTGCTGCCAAGACCAGTCTGGGCTCTCACCAGAAAACACATGATGAAAAATAATACAGGCTCGGCGCCTGTGGCTCAAGTGGCTAAGGCACCAGCCACATACACCTAAGGTGGCAGGTTCGAATCCAGCCTGGGCCCGCCAAACAACAATGACGGCTGCAACCAAAAAATAGCCAGGTGTTGTGGCGAGTGCCTGTGCTCCCAGCTACTTGGGAGGTTGAGGCAGGAGACTCACTTGAGCCCAGGAATTGGAGGTTGCTGTGAGCTGTGATGCCACAAGCACTCTACCCAAGGGGATAGCTTGAAGCTCTGTCTCAAAAAAAAAAGAAATAATATAAATTAGCCCCGAGGCCCAGAACTTGAATGGTTAAATTAAGCCTTCAATGAACTAGGTGAGCAAGATAGAATTTTGATTTAAAAAACTCAAAAATAGGCCCATAAAAAGTTCAGATTGCTAGTTTACTTGCCACATGATTCACAAAGAAGAAAAGCACAAAATAGGAATGATTTTCCACATAGATTTGAGCAGAAAATGAACATAAAATGGAAATAAAGGGAAAAATCTATATAGGGGAGTTTTAATAAAATTAACAAAGCCTAGACAACTAGTAAGACTCTGTCTCTACAAAAAATAAGGAATCAGCTGGGCAGAATGGCACAATGGCTATAGTCCCAGCTACTCACAAGGCTGAACCGGAAGATCACTTGAGCCCAGGAGTTCAAGGTTGCAGTGAGCTATGATTATGCCACTGTATTCCAGCCTGGTGACAGAACAAAACCCTGTCTGAAATGGAAAAAAAAAAAGGAAGAAAGAAAAAATATTAGTGGTGAACTTCAAATAGTACCCAAGGAATTTAAGAATGAAGGAGCAAAACTGGGTAGAGGCCAAAATATCTTTTTCTTTTTTTTTTTTTTTTTTTTTAGACAGAGCCTCAAGCTGTCCCCCTGGGCAGAGTGCCATGGCATTACAGCTCACAGCAACCTCCAACTCCTGGGCTCAAGCGAGTCTCCTGCCTCCGCTTCCCAAGAAGCTGGGACCACAGGCGCCTGCCACAACGCTCGGCTATTTTTTGGTTGCAGCCATCGTTGTTTGGCGGGTCCGGGCTGGGGATTCGAACCCGCCACCTCAGGTGTACGTGGCTGGCGCCTTAGCCGGTTGAGCCACAGGCGCCGAGCCAAAATATCTTTTTCTAATTCTCAAAGACAGATGCACTTCTCCTTCTAGAAATTTATCCCCTTCAAAATCCACTTTTTTGTATGTTTGTTTTTGGCCAGGGCCAGGATTAAACCCGCCACCTCCAGTATATGGGGCCAGTGCCCTACTCCTTTGAGCCACAGGTGCTGCCCCCAGAATCCATTTTTATACTAGTTTGTCCTACTTTTTACTTGGCACTTGAATCAATCTTCTTTTCTCGGTATGTGATGACATTTTCTCCTAATCCCTTCCCCGACTCCCTGTCTCCTACTCCTAACATTTCATGTGTATGGTGGTTTGTCTAAGCCTTTCTCTGTAATCCAGCCCTAGCTCCACCTGTCCTCAGAGGCTGCTACACTTAGTGCAGCCAGTTTGGGAAAGGAATTCAGAAGAGCCTCTTGTTTTTCAAGAGTCAGCTGATAGAATTGTAGCAGGTTTAGTGTTCCTATGAGAATTGACTGACTAATTGAGGGAACCCGTAGATAAATTCTAGGATCCACCTCAACAGACTACTAACTGATCACTGCTTATGCTAAAGTTGTTCTTTTCCTTTCTGCAGAAGTTTCAGGTGCCTGCAAGAGAGACCTGTGTGGAATGTCAGAAGACAGTCTACCCGATGGAGCGTCTCTTGGCCAACCAGCAGGTGTTTCACATCAGCTGCTTCCGTTGCTCCTATTGCAACAGTAAACTTAGGTAAACCAGGCTAAACCCAGACATCTTTCTGTATGATTGGAGGTTGGAGAGAGTCTTTGGCTTTGAGAGCCCTGGTTAAAAGCTAGTATGATATTCTGTTGAAGGCTCTTGAATAAAATTTAAAGCACTTTTCAGACAGGTCTTTCATATCAAATAATAATGGTGTTTGGAAGTTCTTGGTACATTGATAGTGTGAAACTTAAATAAAATGGGTTTCAGGTAAATCCCTCTGTGACCTAATTTAGTGGAATGTTTTCCCCTGGTATCACAGAATGATGATTTTAAGAAATTTCAAGGCCAGGCATGGTGGCTCACTCCTGTAATCCTAGCCCTCTGGGATGCTGAAGCAGGTGGATTGCTTGAGCTCATGAGTTTGAGACCAGACTGAGTCTTTGAGACCAGAGTGAGACCCCCATCTCTACTAAAAATGAAAAACTGAGGCAAGAGGATCTCTTGAACCCAAGTGTTTGAGGTTGCTGTGAGCTATTACGCCACAGCACTCTACCAAGGGCAACAAAATAAGTAAGACACTATCTCAAAAAAAGAAAAAGGGGCTTGTGCGGTGGCTCACACCTATAATCTTAGCACTCTGGGAGGCCAAGGCGGGTAGATTGCTTGAGCTCATGAGTTCAAGACCAGCCTGAGTAAGAACGAGACCCAGTCTCTAAAAATAGCCAGGCATTGACACCATGGCACTCTACTAGGGCAACAAAGTTAGACTGTCTCAAAAAAGAGAGAGAAAAAGAAAAAAAAGAAATTTCAAGAGGTTATTTGCTTAAGCCTTTACTTTAAAATGTCCTAAACTCTGAATAAATGGTAATAATAGCAATAATGATAGCCCCCCAAAGAGCATTTTGTTTTTTCTGTGTTACCTCATTTTATGTGTTTCTGAGAAAATAATTATGTATCATTTCTTCCAGGTAATTCAAAATATGGATATAATTGTGACAAACTGGGGAAATACTCCATATTATTAATAATTTTCTTTTTTGGAAATAGGGTTTCTCTCTGTCACCCAGGCTGGAGTAGAATGGCACAGTCATAGGTCATTGCAGCCTCAAATTACTGGGCTCAAGTGATCCTCCTGCTTCAGCCTCCCAAGTAGCTACAGCTACAGGCACTCGACACCATGCCTAGCTACTTTTTAAAATCTTCTTTATAGAGACTGTGTCTTGCTATGTGACTCAGGCTAGTCTTGAACTCCTGGCCTCAAACAGTCCTTCTGCTTTAGCCTTCCAAAGTACTAGGATTACAGGCATGAACCACCATGCCTGGCCTATGAACTCATCTTAATCAGGGTCTTAGAAAAGGAAGTGACCAAGATGTCACTTTCTCCAGCTTTCTTTCCAGAGTCAGCATCCCTTCTAAAATATTCTTGAAGATTTCCTGGCATCTGTGTGACACATCCAGCTGGGTAGTACCTTACTATAGCTAGTTCTGGTGTCTAGCTAGACAACTTTTCCATAGAGTGAGCCAAAATATGGCTGCTACTCGTTAGCTCTTTTTCTGCCTACTGTATTAATTTTTTCTCCAAAGCCCATTATTTTTGTTCTGGAAATGCTGTCATTTTATACCCTCTTTAAAATTTGCTTCCCTCTGAGAGACACCATATCTCCTAAAGGCTTGTCTAGCACTTAGAGAATACCTAAAACCTCCTGTTCACTCCTCACTGTTAACTGTAACTTCCTTTTTTTTTTTTTTAAGGCAGAGTATCATTTTGTTGGCCTGGATAGAGTACTGTGGTGTCATTATAGCTCACAGCAACCTCAAACCCCTGGGCTCAAGCAATCTTCTTGCCTCAGCTTCCCAGGTAGCTGAGACTACGAGTGCCTACTACAATGCCCAGCCTGAGTGAGCTGCAGGGCACCTCCAGGGTCTGACTCTATATCTGGCTGATCTGAATTCATGAGCTCAAGCAGCCCACCTACCTTGGCCTCCCAGAGTACTAGGATTGCAGGCATGAGCGACCACACCCAGCCCATAACTTACTTTCATTCAGTCAGTAGTAGCAACTGAGTGTTAGCTATTTGCAAAGCATTGTACCTATTCCTATAGAGTTATGTTTTTAAATCATAACACAGGTTGGGCATGGTTGCTCACACTTGTAATCCTACCATTCTGGAAGGCCAAGGCAGGTGTATGGTTTGAGCTCACAAGTTCAAGACCAGCCTAAGCAAGAGTGAGACCCCCGTCTCTACTAAAAATAGAAAAACTGGCTGAGGCTAGAGAATTGCTTAAGCCCAAGATTTTGAAGTTGCTGTGAGCTATGATGCCACAGCACTCTACCGAGGGTGACATAATGAGACTCTGTCTCAAAAAAAAAAATATACATATATATATATATGTATGTATGTATGATTTGGCTTGGCGCCTGTAGTGGCTAGGGCACAGGCCACATACACCAGGGCTGGCAGGTTCGAACCCGGCCTCAGCCTGACAAACAACAATGACAATTACATCAAAAAAAATAGTTGGGTGTTATGGCAGGTGCTTGTAGTCCCAGCTACTTGGGAGGCTGAGGCAAGAGAATCACTTACGCCCAAGAGTTAGAGATTGCTGTGAGCTGTGACTCTACAGCAGTCTACCAAGGATGACATAGTAAGACTCCATCTAAAATAAATAAATAAAATAAAAATAGAAAAAGTGAGGCACAAGAGGATCATTTGAGCCAAACAGTTAAAGGCTACTGTGATGCCATGGCACTATACCCAGCATAACAACCTGAGACTCTGTCTCAAAAAAAAAAAAAAAAATTACAATACAATACACAAATAAGAAAGTAAGAGGAATGTATTCAGCTTTTTTGGGGGGTGGGGGGGAGACAGAGCTTCAAGCTGTTGCCCTGGGTAGAATGCCGACTGCTGTGGCATCACAGTTCACAGCAACCTTCAACTCCTGGGCTTAAGCGATTTTCTTGCCATAGCTGGGACTACAGGCACCCGCCACAATACCTGGCTATTTTTCGGTTGCAGTTGTCATTGTTGTTTGGCAGGTGTGGGCTAGATTAGAACCCACCAGCTCAGGTATATGTGGCTGGCGCCTTAGCTACTTGAGCTACAGGTGCTGAGCCAGTGTTCAGCTTTTTACAAAAATATTTTTATGGTGGCACCTGTGGCTCAGTGAGTAGGGCACCGGCCCTATATACCAAGGGTGGTGGGTTCGAACCTGGCCCCAGCCAAACTGCAGCAAAAAATGGCCGGGTACTATGGCAGGCACCTGTACCCAGGCGGGACTCCAGCTGCTCGGGAGGCTGAGGCAGGAGAGTCACCTGGGCCCAGGAGCTGGAGGTTGCTGTGGGCTCTTCCAAGGGCAATAAGATGAGATTCTGTCTCAAAAAAATAAATAAGTATTTTTACAATAATATTGTAATTACAGGTTATAAATACTGAAGAAATGTGTGAGTGATCAGAGGTAGGTAGGAAGACTTCCCAGAAAAAGTAATTTGTTAACAGTTTTAACAGAGGCATGTCCACCTTAAATAATGAGACTCAGAAAAGATGATTAAGCATAGAGTTTATTGAGTGTAAAGCTTGAGAATAGCCACATGGAAATACTGACTCCAAATGAATGGGGTCGGCGTTTCAAAGGGGAGAAGTTACGGTTTCACTTATACAGAAATTTAGCAGGATTAGAACCTATTCTATACAGGACTAATACATATGCCACAGCAATTTGATTGGTTATAGATTGCTACATTCCAGATTGCTTTCTTCATTCATGAGGAGGAGGTAGTGATTTGAGGGGGGTCTTATCTCTGAAGTTGCAGCTGCATGCCATGTGACTCAAGTTGCATAGCCACATTCCTCTCGAGGCTCAGAGTAAAGTTCCAACTGCTTTTAAGTTTAAATTATTTAATTTCACAGGAGAATGAGATCATTTGAAAATGGGGAGCACACTCCAGGTGGATGTTGGAAGTGAGCATATTTGGTATAAGAATAAGTAAACTAATGTACTCAAAGGTGGACAGGGAATCCTAGGTCATTGATGTACTTTTATTTTATTTTGTTATTATTTTTTTTTTTGAGACAGAGTCTATGTCACTCTCGGTAGAGTGCTGTGGTGTCACAGCTCACAGCAACCTCCAACTCCTGGGCTTAGGCGATTCTCTTGCCTCAGCCTCCCAAGTAGCTGGGACTACAGGTGCCCACCACAATGCCCGGCTATTTTTTGTTGCAGTTTGGGCCAGAGCCAGGTTCGAACCTGCCACCCTCAGTATATGGGGCTGGCACCCTACCCACTGAGTCACAGGCACCACTCATTGATGTGCTTTTAAAGACATTTTCCTCATTTGGCATATTCTGAAAATAATGGAATTGCCAGATTTTAGCCTGCTGGTATAAATGAGTGTGTAAACATTTGCTAATTTTATGCTTATCTTCTTTTAATGACAGTCTAGGAACATATGCATCTTTGCATGGGAGAATCTATTGTAAGCCTCACTTCAATCAACTCTTCAAATCTAAAGGCAACTATGATGAGGGTTTTGGGCACAGACCACACAAAGATCTGTGGGCAAGCAAAAGTGAAAATGAAGAGACTTTGGAGAGATCAGCCCAGTTTCCAAATGCAAAGGAGACCCCTCAGAGTCCAGGAGTAGAAGATGCCCCCATTGCTAAGGTAGGTGTGCTGGCTGCAAGTATGGAAGCCAAGGCCTCCTCTCAGCAAGAGAAAGAAGACAAGCCAGCTGAAACCAAGAAGTTAAGGATTGCCTGGCCTCCCCCAACTGAACTTGGCAGTTCAGGAAGTGCCTTGGAGGAAGGGATCAAAGTATCTAAGCCCAAATGGCCTCCTGAGGATGAAATGAGCAAGCCTGAAGCTCTTGAAGATGTGGATCTGGATCTGAAGAAGCTAAGACGATCTTCTTCACTGAAGGAAAGAAGCCGCCCATTCACAGTAGCAGCTTCATTTCGAACCACTTCTGTCAAGAGCCCAAAATCTTTGTCCCCCGCTATCAGGAAAGGCTGGAGCATGTCAGAGCAGAGTGAGGAGTTTGCAGGAGGAATAGTATCAGAGAGAGAACAAGCAGAAAATGCCCAGGTCACCAAGAAGAATGAGAATATGGGAAAAATAACCTGGCAAAACAGGGAATCTAAAGGAAGAGAGGAAGGGAGTATTAAGGAGGTTCATAGTTTTGAAATGGGGGATGAGAACTCTGTAGAAAATGGTGCAAATTTAGATGAGAATGATAGCAACTTCCTCAAACAGCAGTCTCCACTAGAACACAAGTCTCCAAATTGGTCCAGCTTTGTAGACAACACCTCCACTAAAGAATTCACTACTCAGAATCAGAAATCCCAGGATGTGGGATTCTGGGAGGAAGAGGTGGTCAGAGAGCTCTCTGTGGAAGAACAGATAAAGAGAAATCGGTACTATGATGAAGATGAAGATGAAGAATGATAACTTGAAATGGTGCTTGGCCTTAAATTTATGTTAGTGAGCCACTGCCCTTTATCCAAGTGTGATACACATAAACAGGTATTTTAGCATGAAATGTAATTTATACAGAAATAACTTTGGAAAGGAGTTCCAGCTTCAAAAAAAAAAAAAATCCAAATGCTACAGATAACGTTACTTAAATCTTCCATTTTAGCAATAAATCATAAGCATAAGTGCTTTAAGATCTTAAAAGTGGGGAGATATTCCAACTGATATAGTCCAGATTCCACTGTATTCCCAAAAGGCAATATTAAAGTAGATAGATTGTTAGTAGTACATTGTTAAACTACGAATGCTGAATTAGAGAACCTATAGAAAGAATTTAGGGGCCTAAAGATTAGGATTGAATGCACTTTAGTATAAAGGGCACAGTTTGTATATTTTTACATGAATATCAACTTAAATTTTTAGTATTCATCTGTTAAGAGATCAGATATTTAGTCTTTTAAACATTTTTTTTAGGTTATATAGCAACAAGAATGTTCAAAAAATTTTTAGGTTAATTTTCTTATTCTGATATATACATATAGGGAATTTATTGCTTTGTATCCTATTCGCTAAATCACATCCTGAACTGAATTGTTGAGGTATAGGACAGCCATCATTTCTGAGCACATTTGGAAGCAATTGAAGAACCAATCCATATGCTTTGGTGCTTGGAGAGAACCACTGTCCCCTAAATAAGCTATGGTATTTGCCAGTGAGTTTGACTATACCCCAAGAGATTGCTTTCTTTTCTGGTGGTATATATGCTTCTCATAATTTACTGAAAGCTGCAATGTGTTTGTAAGACCTTTGGGATCACTTTCCCATGCTCCATGTCAGAGCAAAGTGAGGAGTTTAAAGGAGGAAAAGTAGAAAGAACCTCCTTACACCACTTGAATTCGAACCTCTAAACCCTATATCCCACTTCTGATGTTCCCTGAGACACTAATTTTTAAATATTTACCAGCTCTGAAATGTACTGACTTTTATGGCAGGCTGTGAAATTAAACCAACTATGGGCCTTTTTCTTGGGATTTCTTTTCTAATATTAGGCTTTGGAACATTATAAATTTGAACACATTTGTACATAATTGATATTACAAATTGTATGTATGGGAAGGAGAGGTGTTTTAAGCCATAGGCTTTTCTTTGTACTGCATTTATAGAGATTTAACTCTAATATATTGTAGAGATGTAAAATATTTTGCTTCCTTAGTCTTGCTTAGTCTGAAACATTTTTATTCAATAAAGCTTTTAATTAAAATTTGAACTTTTAAATGTTGCTTTTCCATTATTTCTTTACATTATTACAATCTCCCAGGGTCTACTTTTACTTTAGAAGTTTGGGGGGGAAAGACAAATGGAACTACTTTAGTGTGTTTTAGAAAGAGAAGGGCTATCAGTACAGTTTACCTCTAGGTGGTGGTGTTGAGCTAATCTTGGATTTTTCATCCTTCCTGAAAGACTGCAGGCAGTATCTTGGGAGCAGCCTGGCAAGATAAAGTGTACCTTCAAAATGAGTTACTTGTTTTACCAACTCAAAATCCAGTAGTAGTTTACAACCATTCCAAAACCAAATAAATTTTCATTTATCTTTAAAAAAAAACACAAAATCCAGTAGTAGTTTGTATTTATTGTCCTAACATTTAATAATTCACCTCACAGTTATGCCTAATATGCTAAATAGAATTTCCAAATGCTCTTCTGAAAACGGACTTGCTAAATAGCCGGTTGTTGTGGTGGGCGCCTATAATCCCAGCTACTTGGGAGGCTGAGGCAGGAGACTCGCCTAAGCCCAGGAGTTGGAAGTTGCTGTGAGTTGTGACTCCACAGCACTCTACCAAGGGCAATAAAGTGAGACTCTGTCTCTTAAAAAAAAAAGAAAAGCAAATGGACTTGTTGGGGCAAGGCATGGTGACTCAAGTCTGTAATCCTAGCACTCTGGGAAGCTGAAGTGGGTTTGCCTGAGCAAGAGTAAGACCCCATCTCTAATAATAGCCAGGCATATAGTGGGTGCCTATAGTCCCAGCTGTTCAGGAGGCTGAGGCAAGAGGATCACTTGAGCCCAAGAGTTTGAGACTGCTGTGAGCTGTGACTCCATAGCATTCTACCCAAGGCAACAGCTTGATATGCTCAAAAAATAAATAAATAAAATACATCTTGAATATAGTGTAGTTATACCATGAAGCTAATGCTGGGTTTGGATGAAAATGGCTTCAGGTGGTAATTTCCAGTAGCAGCAGCATCACCTATAAATTTGTCAGAAATGAGAAATGTAAATCCATGGGCTCTGCACCCAACCTCTGGAAAACAGAATCTTTCTGGATGGGATCCAGAAGCTTAGAATAAACTCTCCATGTGGGAAATGGGACAAGCTAATGTCTGAACTGATCCACACTGAAGTTTGACCCGCGCTGAGCTGAAGCAAACCTTTTAGTTTCCTCCTTGGGATAGCTGCTGTTTTTTTTTTTTTTTCTCTCTCTTCCCTTTCAATCCCTTTAACTTGGGCATAACCATTGCTCATTAGTTATAAAGTTACTTTTCCTGTCCTCAAACAAGAGGTAGAGATTGTTATTTTAATCTTTTCTTCAGATCATTCTAGTTAGCATCTATTAACCTTGTAACCAGGTTTTAACAGCATGCAGGGTTCAGGGTTCTTGGGCAGCTGGGAGACAATTTAGCTTCGCCTTTTGAAGCTGTGGCTGTGGCTATGGCTCCTCTCCCTATTTATAGAGATCCACAAAAGAGTTCAATGTTCAGTATGATAACCTAAAATTAAGGTGGTTTATGAGATAAGGGCTCAGAGTTCTGGAGTCTGAAGACTCCAGCTACCGCTTCTTACGTATAACCTTGCGCAAGCTGTTTGGCCTCTGGACTTTAGTTTACTTATCCATAATATAGTGGGGACAACTATACCTACTTCAGAGGGAAGGAGTGAGACAATCTGTAAAACGTTCCGTGCATTATCTGGCACGGAGGAAAACCTCATTAGACCTGGCCATCATCTTTTGCCTTTACGTGTATTTTCCTTTGGGTGTCTCCCTTTTCACATTGCTTTTCTTCCATTTCCTTTTCCCCATGAGAAAAATTAAAGGGTTTTTATAAGTGCATTCTTCTTAGGAAAAGTGAATATATAATTTTTAAGGAGTAAGTCCGTGAAAGGGAGTTGCGATCACGGAGGGGCCCCATGGAGGAAAAGACCAAAAGCAGAAAAAATGTTGCTGGACAGTAGTAGGCGGGGCCGATGAGCAGGCAAGATAAGCCCTGACCTGAGGAAAACCGAGAGTGGAGACATAGGTATGGCCAGGCTGGGAGCAGGAATGGATTTAATTCGGTCAAGTTGTGCAGTGTCCTCAAAGGGGGCTAGCCCTGACATAAGAGGCGTGGCCACCACTGGAAGGGCCAGCGAGGAAGCAGATGAAGCGTAGCCGACCCCGGCAGCAAAAAGGAGCGGAGCTAGAAGTCAAGGGCTCGTGGTGGGTGGGGCCAGGGCCGCAAAGAGAGGGCGGGTGGGTGAGGCCGGGGCAGCACAGCGAGGGCGGGGCGGGGCTTCTGGGCCAGGCCGAGGCGGAGTCAGAGGCTCGAGAAGGGGCGCGGCCAATGTGGGTAGCCGGGGCCCCAGGGCTGCGGTCCGGGAGGCTGCGGTGAGGGAGGTGGGCGGGGAGGCGAGATGGGCGGTGAATTCGTGCCGGGGACGCGAGGGAGCTGGAAGGGGTTGGCCGCCGGCCGGGCCCCGCCCCAGGGCCGTCTCCCCTAGGGTTCCGTTGGCTGTGGCGGCAGCTGAGGCTGTGGCGGCTGTAGCTGCCGGGCGCGCGTAAGATGGCGACAGCAGCGGCGGGAGCCCTAGGCCTGCTGTCGGGCTGGCTGTGGAGCGAGCGCTTCTGGCTGCCCCAGAACGTGAGCTGGGCGGACCTAGAAGGGCCGGGCGACGGCTACGGCTACCCGCGCGCAGAACACGTCTTCTCGGTGTTCCCCCTGGCGGCGGGCATCTTCTTCGTGAGGCTGCTCTTCGAGCGGTGAGAGCCCGCGAGCTAGCGGCGCGGAGGGCTGAGCGCTGGCCGGGGAGAGGGCCGGAAGCAGCGCTGAAGGGAGAGCCCAGCAGTTGAGGCCGGGACCCCTGGGCCGTGGCGGCTGATGCTCGCAGCGCGACCGCGGTGTTCGTGGAGCCTGGGGGCAGCCAGCCAGTGGGGCGGTGGGCAAGGGGAAGAGAGAGGGTCGAGGGGAACGTGGGCGCCTTCCACGTCGGATCCGGAGGTCGCCGGTGTCTTAGAATCCCCCTCCCAACCTCCAGCGTTCCTACAGACGAGGAAACAGCGTAGGTGGGAGCTCTGGCGGAGACCCCCGAAGGGCAGGAAGGGGCCAGGAGAACCAGAACTAGTTGCGGCCACGGAAGCTGGGAGGTCAACGCAGGGGCTAAACGTTCCAACCAAAAGGAATAGGGTCATCAGAATCTGAGATTTGTGAGGACACTTTGGTTTCTGAGAGTTGAAGGCCCTAAGTCTCTTGATTTGTCAACTCTTGGATGTTTGTTGATAGTGAAGTAAAAATCTGGTTGGAATAGGGTGTGTCTGGAGCCTGAGGCCTTCAAGATATGGAAAGATGTCAGATTATCCTCAGGACAGGCCTTAGGGCTTGAGTGGTCATCTTGAAGGGATGGAGAGCCTTAGGGCTTGTTAGAGGACAGATGGATTGAGCCAACTTCTAAGTGAGCAGAGCAGAATTGCAACATACTTTGTCGACCATGTGCTCTTGGTAAAAGTAACTTCACTTTTCTTTGGGTGGATATCTGCTGAGATAAAGCTATTCACTGAGGATTTGATGTGGTGATTTTGTAATGTAGATTTATAGCTGTGGGTGATTTTGATCAAGTCCACTCATACCAGGAAAGGAGACTTCTTTCTACACAGGTCTCAAGTAATGCAGAGTATAAATTATTGTAATGCAAGAATACCTATCCAGGATAAAATAGTAAAATACTATCTTTTTACTTTCTGAAAAGATAGTATTATCTGTTTTAGATTGCTGCTTTGATTTTCCTACTTTTTTTTTTTTTTTTTGAGGCAAAGTCTGTGCAGTGGTGTGATCATAACTTAATGTAGCCTCGACCAGTTCTCCTGCTTTAGCCTCCAGAGTAGCTGGGACTTAAGGCATGAACTACTGCATCCAGCTAATTTTTTTTAAAAAAATTTTTTTTGTAGACACAGAGTCTGACTGTGTTGCCCAGCTAGTCTCAAAACCTGGCCTCAAATGATCCTCCTGCGTCGGTTCTCAAAGTACTGGAATTATGGGTGTGAGCCACCACACATGGCCTGCCTATTACTTTTAGCACAAAAATTCTCTCAGAATATTTTCTTATATTTAGCTAGTCACTCATCCATTTACTCATGATGTTCATCATCATCAAAATGCTTTGCCAGATGTTAAAGTGCAAAAATATAAAGATGCTTTTTCACTGAAGCAAATGAAACGCAAAGATCTAAATGACTTTCATAGGTCCTCAGGAATTTATGCCTCTTCAGATTGCAAAGGGTTCCCCCAGATGGCTCAAGTCTTATGTATCCCCTGGCAGAGTGGCTGGAAAGGATCCTTTACCTGTGGGAATTCTATCTGAGTGTTTCTATGGTGCTCCAGCGTCAGGGGAGTACAAGTGGATGGGAATACTGAGCTGAAAGCATTCTAGTGTAGTATTTTTTGGCTAGTAAGAATAGGCATCTTGTTTTGTCTCATGTTTGCTCTTGGGAAAGTTTAACCTTAGAATCAGTCTTGTTATTTTGTTTCTGTTTAATACCCACTACCTCACTGATAGAATTGACTGCTGAATTACCAATTCTTGTCTTACTGTGCTGGTTTCCATAAAGGGAACCGAAGCCATTGTTAGAATACAGTAAAAGACATCAGAAAGATCGGAATAAGTAGTCATCTTTCCTACATTTTCTCATTTCTCATATCCCACCTATTCAGTTCATAGAAGCAATTCATGTGGTATAGACTGTTAAAGAGCTAGAACTCCAACCTCCTTTTACAGACAGTAACTGAGGCTTAGAAAAATCCTACAGCCTTTTAGAGTTTGTGTACTCTCCTGGGGGAGAAGCTAGAAACAGGATCCAAGTCATTTTCCATAGCCCAAAGCTCCTTCCACTGTATGATATGGCCCTTTTTTCCTGTTCCTTTAACCCCCTTTCAAGTGTTAAGATTTAACCTTCTGTTCCTAGTATTCTGTTATTTGGGAAACAAATTCATACTCATACATACTATTCTTATTAGTTAGTATAATGTGTTTAACTTATAATTTGCTTTTGTTTGTTTCAGGTTGTTCTGCATGTTTTAATGAGTCTTAACTATACCCCTTGATAATGGTCTCTGTGTTTCAGAAACCTCCCAAAGAATAGAGTTTACAATGTGTTCTTACTTTCCCTTCCTTCTCATCAACCACACTGAGCATTTATCTTTTAAGTTTCCACATTCCCTAGAGAACTGCAGCCTTATCTGCTTGAGAAGACTTGAAAAGCCATTTGACTATAAAATGTTTGTATCTAGCTAGCCATTTATTTTGCTAAAGAACTGCAGACAGGCAATTATTACCTACCAAAGAACTGAGGGTCTTCTTTGTGAGCCTTTGCTGATTGGTTGCATTGTGATAGCCTGCACCTTTGCACAGTGCCTAAGTGTAGCCTTTCTTGCATTTTTTTTTTTTTTGCAATTTTTGGCCGCGACTGGGTTTAAACCCGCCACCTCTGGCATATGGGTCCAGCACCCTAATCCTTTGAGCCACAGGTGCTGCCCAGGTGTAGCCTTTCTTTGGTAAATATTTATTGACTGCCCAGAGGAGAAACCCAGCATCTAGATCTTTAATCTGAAATAGATATTTAGTTTAAGAGTGGTAAAATTATAATTTTGTTTTCATTATTAAAATTTACGACATTATATTTGCAAGTTGTACACTTTTCTATAGCTTTTCTCTCCCCTCTTCTCTTACACATAACTCACACTACCCCCTGCATCCTATCAAAAGAAATGGACTGGGTGCAGTGGCTCATGCCTATCATCTTAACATTTTAGGAGACTGAGATGGGAGGATCATTTGAAAACAGGAATTTGGGAACAGCCTGAGGAAAACCCAACCTCTACAAACAACAGGTGGTGAGAACCTGTAGTCCCAGCTACTTGGGAGGCTGAGGCAGGAGAAATTATTGAGCCCAGGCTTTGGAGGTTGCAGTAAGTTTTGATGGTACCACTATACTCTAGCCCTAGATTGCAGAGCGAGCCTCTATTAAAAAAAAAAAAAAAAGGATAGCCGCGCATGGTGGCTCACACCTGTATTCCAGCACTCTAGGAGGCCAACGCAAGTGGATTGCCTGAGCTCACAGATTGGAGACCAGCCTGAGCCAAAGCAAGAACTCATCTCAAAAAGTAGCCAGGCTGGCTTGGTGCCTGTAGCTCAAGTGGCTAAAGCACCAGCCACATACACCCGAGCTGGCAGGTTCGAATCCAGCCCAGCCTGCCAAACAACAATGATGACCGCAACCAAAAAATAGCCAGGCACTGTGACAGGTGCCTGTGGCCCTGGCTACTTGGGAGGCGGAGGCAGGAAAATCGCTTGAGGCCAGGTGTTGGAAGTTGCTGTGAGCTGTAATGTCATGGCACTCTACCCAGGGTGACAGCTTGAGGCTCTGTTTAAAAAAAAATAGCCGGGCGTTGTGGTGGGCTCCTATAATCCCAGCTACTCAGGAGGCTGAGGCAAGAGGATTGCTTGAGCCCAAGAGTTTGAGGTTGCTGTGAGCAACCTATGATGCTACAGCACTCTACTGAGGGCAACAAAGTAAGACTCTGTCTCTCTTAAAAAAAAAAAAAAAAA
>NW_003852438.1:4529773-4530125 GCF_000181295.1 Otolemur garnettii | reverse complement strand
CTATTTTTTGGTTGCAGCCGTCATTGTTGTTTGGCGGGTCCGGGCTGGGGATTTGAACCCGCCACCTTAGGTGTACGTGGCTGGTGCCTTAGCCGGTTGAGCTATAGGCGCCAAGCCTAAGCTGAATCTTAAAAATAAAATTGTTCGAAATAATAACTAGTCTCTTGAATACTTTTTCCTTGGGATTAAGTGGAACCTTGAGACTTAATATTGATACTATCAGATCTATATAGGCTCATCCATTTTGAATATGATATTGTAATAGGAGCTTTATGTTGCCAGAAGAGAATTATTTTGTGAGTTATACAGGAGGTGAATGAGAGCCCTCACTGCTGCTTATTCATTATTCTGA
>NW_003852438.1:4528279-4529753 GCF_000181295.1 Otolemur garnettii | reverse complement strand
CTTTTTTGTTTGTTTTGGTGCTGTGACTTGGAAACAAGCCATAAAGAGCCTAATTAATATCTTTCTCACTGGGCACTAAACAGACTTACTTGCTGGCCTGTCATAACAGGAGTATAGGGGTTTTTTGTTTGTTTGTTTTGTTTTTTGTCAAGACAGAGTTCTACCTTATGCCCTGAGCAGAGTGCAGTGGTGTCATAGCTCACTGCAACCTGAGTCTCGGGCTGTGGGCATCCTGCTGCCTTAGCCTCCAAAGCTGCTGAGATTACAGGCGCTCGCCACAGCCCCCGTCTGGGTTTTTCAATTTTTTTTCATCGTCGGGGTTTCACTCTTGCTCAGACAAGCTTCGAATTCCTGAGCTCAAGCAATGTTCCTGCCTTAGCCTCCTCACAGTGCTGGGATTATAGGTGTGAGCCACTGTGCCCTGTGTGACTCCTTTTTTTTTTAGAGACAGTCTCACTCCATTGCCCTTGATAAAGAGTGCCTTGGTAACACAGCTCACAGCAACCCCCAGCTCTTAGGCTTAGGCAATTCTCTTGCCTCAGCCTCCCTAGTAGCTAGGACTACAGGCACCTGCCACAACGCCTGGCTATTTTTTTGTTGCAGTTTGGCCAGGGCCAGTTTTGAACCTGCCACCCTCAGTATATGGGGTTGGCACCCTATTCACTGAGCCACAGGTGTGGCCTGTGACTCATTTTCTTATGCATGTTTCTTAACCACTCATTTCATCTTCCTCTTGTAAGCCTTGCTACCTCTGCTGCATATTGCTTTTTTTCTCCTGTTCTCCCCACTTCCTGTCTAAGTGGAGGAAAAGTTTTTTTTTCCTCTTCCTGACAGGCCTGCTGCCCTCCTCCCAGATTCATGTCACGTCACAGCATTGTGGCCCAATATTAGTATGTCCTCCAGACAGAGGAGTGGAGGGAGGCTTTGAGAAGAATAGCTGCTGTCTTGGCTGTAAGGAAGACAGTCCATTCCTCTGCATCCCTAAAGGTATTCTGTTGCGCATTCTTGAATTGTAAATCACAGAAAATGAGGTTTGCAGATCCAACAGAGCCAGACCAGAAAAGATGGCCACATGGGCCTAACCTTATCTAAGAATTCACCTCTGTGAGTTCCAGATGGCTAAGAAGCCTCCTATGTGTCTCCTTTCTCTGGGAAAGCTGCTTTCCCCAGCTCTTTCTGCACAAGTGGGTGTTGATGCTCTATAGACAGTTCTGTACTATTATGCTTAAAGTCAGGTTCCTAACATATCCCTGGAGACAATACATTCATCATTGAGAAGAAAGAACATGTCAGATGCTCTCACTATAAACACTCCCAATTCAAAAAACTGGAGTCTATTAGATAGGTAAAGAAGAGATTAATGAGACCGAGTGAGGTGGCTCATACCTATAATCCTAACACTTTGGGAGGTGAAAGCAGGAGGATCTCTTGAGCCCAGGAGTTTGAGACCAGCCTGGGCAACAAATCAAAACTC
>NW_003852438.1:4526155-4527808 GCF_000181295.1 Otolemur garnettii | reverse complement strand
GAGGATTTCATGACTAGTCAGAATTGAGATGTGTTATAAATGTAAAATACACACTGAATTTAAAAACTTACTGTAGAAAAAGAAACTGTCTCTATTTTTATACTGATTACATATTGATGTCATATTTTGTATATATTAGAATAATTTTGTATATGTATCAATATTTTGACTATTGTATTGATGATAATGATTCAAACAATATTAATAACTGATACAAGATTTTTAATGTAAATTCACATTTGATTCAATTTTTAGTGCCAAAAGATAATATAAATATCTTGGGCCTTGCTTTAAACAACAGGTCTTTCTAAGAAATTATAGTAAAATTAGGGCTTTTTAATTAAGTAAATTATTTCCTGAAGGATTTAAATGACCAGTTATATTTTGTTTTGAGTAAGATACATTGACAGTGCCTTTCAGCCAAGGATTGCTCTAGTTTTGCATTTCTGCATACAGGTATAAGTAGTCAATCTGTAAACGAGTTTGTCAAGTAGTTAAATGTACATTGGGACCTGCACAGCCCTGATAAGGCAATGAGAATAATCACACTCTTTTATAGCTCTTCTATAAAACACAGGATTTCTTTTTTTCTTTTTCTTTTTTTGATAGAGTCTCACTGTCTCTAGGGCTAGAGTACTGTGGTGTCTCATAGCTCACTGCAGCCTCAAACTTCTGTGCTCAAGCAGTTGTCCCACCTCAACCTCCAAGTAACTAGGACTACAGACATGTGCCACCTTGCCCAGCTAATTTTAAAACAAATTTTTTATTTTTGAGACAGAGCCTCTGTTGCTGCAGGCTAGTGTGTCATGGCATCAGCCTAGCTCATAGCACCTCAAACTCCTGGGTTCAAGTGATCTTCCTACCTCAGCCTCCTGAGGAGCTGAGAGTACAGAGACCTACAACCATGCCCAGCTAATTTTTCTATTTTCAGTAGTGACAAGGTCTCACTTTTTTTTTTTTTTTTGAGACAGAGTCCCTGAAGTGCTGTGGTGACATCATAGCTCATAGCAAGCAACTTCCAACTCTTGAGCTCAAGCAGTCCTCTTGCCTCAGTTTTGTTTTGTTTTTATTGAGACAGTCTCACTTTGTCACCCTGGGTAGAGTGCTCTGGAGTCATAGCTCACAGCAACCTCCAACTCTTGGGCTCAAGTGATTCTCTTGCCTCAGCCTCCCAAGTAGTTGGGACTACAGGTGCCCGCCACAATGCCCAGCTATTTTTTTGTTGTTGTAGTTTGGCCGGGGCCAGGTTCAAACTGCCGCCCTCAGTATATGGGGCCAGCACCCTACCCAGTGAGCCACAGGTGCCGCCCTAACATTTATTTATTGAAGTTTAAGATATGTGAGATATCAAAACTATGTGCCAAAGATAAAAAGATGAGTGAATCATGGTTTATACCCTCAGGGAGAAAGCAAGAAAATTAGTGGTTATCATTCATTTGTGTGTGTCTCTACTACAAGTAAATACATTAAGTTATATAATTATTCATTCATTTAAAAAAGGTAAATGAAAGTAATGAGTGGGTTCGTCAATTTGGCATCAATTTACTTTAGTTTTCCTTTTAATAAGTTTGATAATTTTTTTCTGGGCTATTTCCTTATTCTTTTTTCTTCATCTTCTCTCATACCTATAATCCTAACACTTTGGGAGGTGAA
>NW_003852438.1:4523998-4525167 GCF_000181295.1 Otolemur garnettii | reverse complement strand
TTGCCTCAGCCTTCTGAGTAGCTGGGACTACAGGTGCCCACCACAACACCCGCCTATTTTTTTGTTGCAGTTTGGGAATGGGTTCGAACCTACCACCCTCTGTATATGAGGCTGGCGCCCTACCTACTGAGCCACAGGTGCTGCCCTAGTCTGGAACTTTGGGCCTCAAGAGATCCTCTCTCATCAGCCTTCTGAGTAGCTGAGACTATAGACCCAACCACATAATTTCCTTCTTGGATCCTGAAGTTCCTATCCCTACAGCAGTAGGTTCTCAAATCTTTTGATCTGAGGAATACTCTATAGTTCTAAAAAATTATTGGTGACCCCAAAGAGCTTTTATTTACATGGGTTATCTATCAGTAGTTTCTGTATAAGGTCTAGGTGTAGTGGCTCATACTTGTAATCCTAGTTCTTTGGTAGGCCAATGGAGGATTGTTTGAGCCCAGGTTTTTTTTTTTGTTGTTGTTGTTTGTTTTTTGAGACAGAGTCTCACTATGTTTCCCTCAGCAGAGTGCTGTGGTGCCAACCTCAAATTTCTGGGTGATTCTCTTGCTTCAGCCTCCCAAGTAGCTGGGACTATAGGTGCCTGCCATAACGCCCATTTATTTTTTTGTTATTGTTGTCATTGTTGTTTAGCAGGCCCTGGCGGGGTTCAAACCCACCAGCCCCAGTGCATGTGGCCAGTGCCTTAACCACCAAGCTATGGTGCACAGCTGAGTTGAGCCCAGAATTTTAAGGTCAGCTTAGGTAGCAAAGCTGTGAGCTAGGCCAACCCCATGGCATTCTAGCCTGGGCAACAGAGTGAGACTGTCTCATAAATAAAAACAAACAAACAAACACTCAAACAAAGGCCATTGCTAATAGATGCCTCAATTTACAGTTACTGGAATACTGTTCTATGTACCAATAATATCTAAACTCCAAACTCATGTTTAAGTTCCTTATACACACGCATAATAGACTGCTTTTGTATTAACTAAGGTTCTGTTTCAGCAGTTGCTCATTAACTGACCAGTGATAGGTCTGTCAAAACCCACTCTTGCTCTATTGGAGCTCAGTTTGGATCCAGGATTAATCAGCATTCAGAAGAGTAAATAGGCAGTCTTTCATTCTTTGCTGTTGAGTTGGTGCCATATCAGAGATAAAAATCACCTAATCATCTGTCTTCT
>NW_003852438.1:4520827-4523941 GCF_000181295.1 Otolemur garnettii | reverse complement strand
GTTAAAAAAAGTTCTGCTCAAAGGCCAGTACTAGCAGACACCTTAATTTATATTTACTAGTTTATTATGCCAGTGCCTATAGCCCAGGTCCCTTCCACAATCCAGAGCTAATCATGTGATTAAAGCTCAGGAACTAGAATTAGACAGATTTTACCAGTTGAACGACTTTATGAAAGTCACACCTATAGAATGGGGATAACAATATCTACCTCATAGGTTTATTTTAAAAATGAAATGACACAATGAATGCTTAGCCTAGTACCTGATACTTACTAAACAATTGTTAAAAGTCAGCTATTATTTTCACTGGAAATATAAAGTGAAGCTACGAGCAGTGGCTCACACCTGTAATCCTAGGACTCTGGAGGCCAAGGCGGGAGGATTGCTTAAGTCATAGCAAAACCACATCTCTACAAAAAATAAAAACAATAGCCTGGTGTGGTGCATGCCTGTAGTCTCAGCTACCAGGGAGCTGAGGCAAGAGGATTGCTTAAACCCACGAGTTTGAAGTTGCCGTGAGCTAGGCTGATGCCACGGCACTGTAGCCTAGGAAACAGAGGAGATTCTGTCTTTAAAAAAAAAAAAAGAGGCCAGGCTTGGTGGCTCATACCTGTAATCCTAGCACTCTGAGAGGCCGAAGCACATGGACTGCTTGAGCTCAGGAGTTCCAGACCAGCCTGAGTAAGAGTGACACTCTGTCTCTACTAAAAATAGAAAAACTGAGCCAAGAGGATGGCCTGAGCCCAGGAACTTGAGGTTGCTGGTGAGCTATCTAATGTCACAGCACTCTAATCCTCTAATGCAGGTGCCAGAGTGAGATTCTGTTTCAAAAAGAAAGAAATTGAGGGAAAAAAAAATTTTTAATTTGAGACAGAGTCTCAGCCATCCTGTGTAGAGTGCTCTCAAGTCGTGGCTCACAGCAACCTCAAACTCTTGGGCTCAAGCGATTGTCTTGCCTCAGCCTCCCTAGTAGCTGGGACTATAAGGGCCACCACAGTGCCCAGCTATTTGTTGTTGGTGGTGGTGGTTTTGTTTGTTTTTTGTTGTTGTGGTTGTTGCTGGCTGTTTTTTTTTTATTTGTTTGTTTAGCAGGCCCCTGCTCGGTTTCGAACCCACTAGCCCTTGTGCCTGTGGCCAGTGCCCTAACCACTGAGCTATGGGCACCCAGAAATAGAGAAATTTTTATAGTATGTATTTGTTAAGTCATTAGTACACATTAACATTAATAACTTTTTAATGAAAAGTAACTTCGTTTTTAAAAAAAAATTGAAGCCCAGGTGGGGTGGACCATGCCGGTAATCCTAGCACTTTGGGAGGCTGAAGCAGGAGGCACACTTAAGCCCAGGAGTTAGAGGTGGCTATGAGCTATGATGATATCACTGTACTCTAACCTGGGTAATAGGTTAGAGACATTGGTTTAAACTTTTGTGAATTTCTTTATTATCTGACTTAATAGAAGGTGACTAGATTCCCATTATCTGTTGCTGCATTAGTCTTCTGTTATAGTTTTGGTTGAACAGCATAAAGAAAATTTGGTCTATATATAATGTCATATTTCATATACAGATATAGAATATGGCCATATACAGTATGTATAGAGGCAGTCCTGGGTTACAGGCAAGGTATATCTTTAGGTCAGATTTTTATATAACTTACATCCCTGCTGAACAGCGCACATATAGTAATATGGTAATAGTAATAACAATACTATAATAGGTCATATGTGGTAATAATAATACAGTGTAATACTATAATAATAACAATGCCCTGTACTATAATGTTAACAGAAACTCTTGTGCTCTTTCTTTTAATTCAGACAAACAGAATGTAAAAACATATAAACAGTTTAGATAGAAGATAGAAGAAATTTCAAAAACAGAATATTAAAGGTTAACATTCACCTAATGCTGCATCAGTGCTAGGCTAATCAGAATTTTACAGTTATTTTGATCTTCTAACCAAATCAATAACTTTTCCATTTCAATAATTAATCCACTATGCTGGTTGGTAATAATTGATGCTTTCATTGGCACACTTCCTTTCACATGTTCCTTTATTCTCACTTTAAAGGATACTTTATGATTGTTTTGATAGTCAAGTGATTGAAGCCTAATGCTTTCTGATGAATGATGGTCTCTGTCCTTTCTCTGAACTTTTAATTATTTCTACTTTCCTTTCCATTGTAATGACCTTTCTCTTTGCAACAGGCTCACCTAGGCTTGCAGTGGACTTTTTCACTTTGGAGGCATGGTCGTAGACTCACAAAATCAAATTAAAAAATTAAGATGAAAATGTTGCTGTGAATAAGTGACTGTATAAATGAGACTAGCCACCGAGTACAGATGCTGTGCCCAAAAACCCTTACAGCCAGGAGTGTCCAACCTGCGGCATGGGTCATGTGCTGATTTTGTGAGGACTGTTTATTTATTTATTTATTTATTTTTCAGTTTTTGTCTGGGGCTGGGTTTGAACCTGCCACCTCCGGCATATGGGGTCAGCACCCTACTCCTTTGAGCCATAGGCACCACCCAGGACTGTTTATTTATCTGTGACATCACAGAAAGTATGCAAGGACCTTTTTTCTTTCCTTTTCTGATCAGCTTTTGTTAGTGTTTTTTTGTTTGTTTTGTTTTATCATTTGGGATTCCTTGAGGGCACAAAGAATTAGGTTATACTGATTGCATTTGTTAGGTGAAGTCCCTCTTATCCTTGTGTCCTGCCCCCAAGTGGTGTGCCTTAACACTGTACACTGTGGCCCCCCCCATACCTCTCCCTCCTTCCCTTTCCCCACTACCTCATTCCCCTATCTACTGCCCTTTGTATTAGCTTATCTACTGCCTAGAGTTTATTTACTTAATGTATGCCCCAAGACAATACTTCCATTGTTCAGCAGAGGAAGAAAAAGGTTGGACACCCTTGCTATGTGGGTTTGTTCACATGTGCCGGAGTAACTTAGCTCCTAAATTATTAATGTAGTTCATTTAAAATTATCCTTATGGAGAGCCTTGGGAGCCCTTCCATAACTACCGAACACTGTAAGTTGGATCGTCTGCAACTGAGGGACTGCCTGTTAAATGTAATAATATAGAATGTGGTTGAAAAAGGGAGGACTTG
>NW_003852438.1:4518629-4520017 GCF_000181295.1 Otolemur garnettii | reverse complement strand
CAAGGCACCAGCCACATACACCTGAGCTGGCAGGTTCGATTCCAGTCCAGGGCCACCAACAACAATGATGGCTGCAACCAAAAAATAGCCAGGCGTTGTGGCGGGCGCCTATGGTCCCAGCTACTTGGGAGGCAGAGGCAGGAGAATCGCTTGAACTCAGGAGTTTGAGGTTGCTGTGAGCTGTGATGCCATGGCACTCTACCCAGGGTGATGGCTTGAGACTGTCTGGGCAAAAAAAAAGAAAAAGAAACTGGGCATTGTGATGGGACTATAGTCCCAGCTACTCGGGAAGCTGAGGCAGAAGGATCAGTTGAGCCCAAGAGTTTGAGGTTGCTATGAGCTATGATGACACTATGGCACTCAACCCCAGGGCAACAGAGTGAGATTCAATTTGTCTCTCACACACACAAAGTAAAATATTCACTAGATACTATAAAAATTATAAGTTAGTCTTAAATCAGTTTGTGTCTATCTGAAGCATTTTTTTTTTTTTTTGTAAAGACAGAGTCTCACTTTATCAACCTCAGTAGAGTACCTCGGTGTCACACAGCTCACAGCAACCTCAATCTCTTGGGCTTAGGTGAGTCTCTTGCCTCGACCTCCTGAGTAGCTGGGACTACAGGCGCCTACCACAAGACCCGGCTATTTTTTTGTTGCAGTTTGGCTGGGGCCAGGTTTGAACCCGCCACCCTCGGTATATGGGGCCAGAGCCTTACGCACTGAGCCATAGGCGCCACCGTATCTAAACCATCTTAACATATTGGTATACTCAAAGTACAGATTCTCAAGGCTTATTGCCACATCAGCCCGAGCAAAATAGCAAGATCTTAATCTCTATAAAAAATTGAAAAATTAGCTAGGCATGGTGGTGTGCACTTACAGTTCGAGCTACATGGGAGGCTGAGGCAAGATCACTTGAGCCAGGAGTTGAGGTTGTAATGAGCTATGGTCATGCCATTGTCCTCATTCCTAGGTACCAAAGTGAGACCCCCTCCCCATGCAAAAAAAAGACCTATTGACTTATCACTCTTATAACAGGTAAGATATAAGAAAGACACTGATCCGTCTTTCTCATCACAGTACTGAGTCCATTCATCAAATTGCACAAGGTATTAGTCACCTTAATTCTTTACAACCAGTCATAGGTCTAAATGTAGATAATTTTGAATGACAGTCTTATATAAGTCCACAGTGTGTGCCTTGTTATAGTTTTAGATACTATAGATCATAGAGGTCTTCCTTTTTAGTCTGATTCAAGCAGATTTCAAAAATTTTGCCAATTTTTTTTATGGTCCTCAGAGGAAACTGCAAAGATAATATATGTGTAGGGAATGTATAAAATAATGTATAGTTGGGTGTTACCTACACATAAATGGTGTTAATTTTTT
>NW_003852438.1:4516754-4517959 GCF_000181295.1 Otolemur garnettii | reverse complement strand
TTTTTTTATTTCTTTCTTTATTTTTTTCTGAGATAGAGTCTCACTTTGTCACTCTTGGTAGAGTGCTGTGGTGTCAAAGCTAACAGCAATCTCAATCTCTTTGGGCTCAAGTGATCCACTTGCCTCAGCCTCCCAAGTAGCTGGGACTACAAGCACCCACCACAATGCCTGCCTATTTTTTAGAGACTGGGTCTCGCTTTTGCTCAGACTGGTCTCAAACTTGTAAGCTCAGGCAGTCCACCCGCCTCGGCCTCCCAAGTGCTTGAATTACAGGTGTGAGCCACCACTCCTGGCCCACAAATGCTTTAGTAACAACCATATACTTTGGTATGCAGCAGAAGTACTTTATGGGTACTTCATTATATCACAGAGTACTTTTTAAAAATATGCTCAAGTTGGGAGCAGTGGCTCACGCCTGTTATCCTAGCACTCTGGGAGGCCGAGGCAGGTGGATTGCTCACAGGTTCAAACCAACCAGAACAAGAGTGAGACCCTATCTCTAAAAGAAATAGCTGGGTGTTGATGGCGAATGCCTGTAGTCTAAGCTACTCGAGAGGCTGAGGCAAGAGAATCGCTTGAGCCCAAGAGTTTGAGGTTGCTATGAGATATAATGCCACAGCACTCTACTGAGGATGACAAAGTAAGACTCTATCTCAAATAAATAAATAAATATATGCTTAAGATCAATATTTAATAAAATTAATAATTTGAACTGCTTCATCAAGGACATTCTTAAGTAAAACTGGCACTTATTTTAATCAAGAGCACATAGCTATACACTACAGTAACTACTTTCTTTCTTTTTTTTATTTTTAGAGACAGAGTCTCACTCTGTCGTCCTTGGTATAGTGCTGTGGCGTCACAGCTCACAGCAACCTCCAGCTCTTGGGCTTAGGGGATTCTCTTGCCTTAGCCTCCTAAGTAGCTGGGACTATAGGCTCCCACCACAATGCCCAGCTATTTTTTTGTTGCAGTTTGGTCGGGGGCAGGTTCTAGCCCACCACCCTCAGTATATGGGCCTGGTGCCCTACAGTAACTACTTTCATGGTTTGGTGCCACTGGCATGTTTTGGGCTAAGTTGCCATTAAGTTTTCCCTACCATGGCTCGGCGCCTGTGGCTCAAGCGGCTAAGGCACCAGCCACATACACCTAAGGTGGCGGGTTCAAATCCAGCCCGGACCCGCCAAACAACAATAATGGCTGCA
>NW_003852438.1:4514958-4516703 GCF_000181295.1 Otolemur garnettii | reverse complement strand
CCCAGGAGTTGGAGGTTGCTGTGAGCAGTGAAGCCATGGCACTCTACCCAGGGACTCAGCTTGAGGCTCTGTCTCAAAAAAAAAATTTTCCCTACCACTGCTTTGCAACATCATTGCAAATGTTAACACAGTGAAAAGGCAAATGATGTCCTGTTATTGTTGTGAAAATAGTTTTGAGTTTGTAGAGCCCCTGAGACTATCCCAGGAACCCTCAGGGGTCAGCAGATCATACTTTAAGACCTTCTGCTGTAACTGAATGAGATTACACAGGATGAGTGTATAGAATAAGAAGAGAAGCTGTATAGTGAACCTTGAAGAAACACCATGTTCTAGGGAAAGACAGAGGTAAAATAAACCCCAAAGGAGATAGGGAAATGATAGCCATACAGTATTTGATTTCAGTATTTGGTGTTTAATGAGTGTTTACTTTATCCTAGGCATTGTTCTATGTGCTAAACATTGAATTTTCATAGTAATTTTATGAGGTAGGTAGGTACTATTGTTGTTATCCTCATTTTACAGATGAGAAAACTGAAGCACAGAGAAAGTAAGTAACTTGTCCAAGGTGACTCAACTAGCAGTCCATACCAGACATTCTGTTCTACTGCCAGAGGTAGAGGGAGAAAACGAGGAAAAGCATGGCGGTGAGGAAGTCGAGAGAGCATTTCACTCTCGGGAGGTCATAGTCAATAACGTAAAATGCTGCCTAGAGGTCAAGTAAGATAAAGTACTGACAAGCATTCATTTCATTTCACATAGGGAAATCACTGACGACTTTGACAAGAACAGCTGCAGTGGGATGTAGGGGCAGAAGTCAGATGAGAGAGGGGAGATGAGGAATGAGTGAGAGTTGGAAAAGAAGTCATAAAGAGGCTCCGTACCCATAGCTCAGTGGTTAGGGCATCAGCCACATACACTGAGACTGGCAGGTTCGAACCTGGTCTGAGCCAGCTAAACAATGACAACTTCAACAAAAAGTAGCCTGGCGTCTTGGAGGGCACCTGTAGTCCCAGCTACTTGGGAGGCTGGAGCAAGAGAATTGCTTAACCCTAAGAGTTTGAGGTTGCTGTGAGCTGTGACACCACCACACTTTACCAAGGGCAATATAGTTAAGACTTTGTCTCAAAAAGAAAAAAAAGTCATGAAGAGAAAACTTTTTCAAGAACTTTAGTTCGTGAGGTTGGAGAAAATCAGAGGCTACTAGCAACAGGGAGAGGTGCTTTAAGATGAGAAAAACGAGCAACTCTAAGGTCTGATGAGAAAAAATAAGTAGAGAGTGAGGACTGCAGATAATAGGGGAAAAGGAGGGATATATAAAATGAAATTTCTGATCAGGAAAAGAGTAGGTCTAAGGTGCATGGAGATTCATTTTAGATGTTATTAGTTTTAGACCAAGTGGTTCTAATGTAGGAAGGTGAGGGCATTCCCTTCTCTTAGCTAAGATTCTTGAGGGTCTTAGTTATTTCTACTCCTTTCTTCCTCCTGTATCTTTCACTACATTAACTGATTTACTTTAAGAGTCTCTGTTTTTTTGGAATTTCTTTGGTGAATTTCTTTACTACAGATCTCCCAATTGCCAAATCTAGTGGGTACTCCCGTCTTTGTCTTACATGGTCTCTGCCCTATTTTGATACAACTCTACCTCCGGCCTTCCTGTCCCCTAAATTTCACCTTTTATGATGATACTTCCCAGGGTTCTGACCTTGGTTCTTTTTTAAGTTTGTATTCCTTTCTTTTTTTTTTTT
>NW_003852438.1:4510347-4514834 GCF_000181295.1 Otolemur garnettii | reverse complement strand
TTTTTTTTTTTTTTTGAGGCAGAGTCTCACTCTGTTGCCCTTGGTAGAGTGCCTGGTGTCAGCTCACAGCAACCTCAAACTTTTGGGCTCAAGCAGTTTTCTTGCCTCAGCCTCCAAAGTAGCTGGGTATACAGGCACCTGCCACAATGCCTGGCTATTTTTAGAGACGAGGTCTCACTGTGACTCAGGCTGGTCTCAACTCTGTAGCTCAGGCAGTCTACCC
The DNA here is from genome assembly GCF_000181295.1 of Otolemur garnettii. Classification (NCBI taxonomy): domain Eukaryota; kingdom Metazoa; phylum Chordata; class Mammalia; order Primates; family Galagidae; genus Otolemur; species Otolemur garnettii. The sequence continues at coordinate 4,514,611 of NW_003852438.1, read as the reverse complement.
CCGTCAGCCTCCCACAGTGCTAGGAGTAAAGGTGTGAGCCTCCATGCCTGGCCACCAGGTTTTTTTTATTTTTAATAGAGACGAGATTGTGCTTTTGCTCAGGCTAGTCTCAAACTCATGAGCTCAAGCAATCCACCCACCTCGGCCTCCCAGAGTACTAGGATTACAGGAGTGAGCCACCGTGCCTGGCCTGTGTTTCTTACTTATGCAATCACCTCCACCCCTACGAATTTAGCTACCACTTAACTTCTCATTTATTCATACTCATATTTTCTGTATGTATGTGTGTCTGTGTATATAGATATATATATATCTTACCCAAGCCCCCTTTCCAAATTTATTTGCCTCGTAGATAGTTCCATTTTAGTGTCCTGTGGTACTTCAAATAAAGCATACACAAAACTCAATATACTTATCCCCCACCCAACTTGATTTTCTTACCTTATTTTCTACTGGTTTCCCAAGTAATCAACCTAGTTTCCCAAGAACCATGGAAATCACACAGTTCTTTTCTTTTGCTTCCCATATCCTGTTAGTTTACCGTCACCTGTCATTTTCACTTCTTCACCATCTGGAGTGTGTCTTCTCTTCCATTTTGATAGCCTTAGTTCAGTCCTTTATCACTTAAAGCTTGGATTTTTACAAAAGGCTTTTACCTCTTCATTCTCCTTTATTAACATACAGATCCAGTCATTTCTCCCTTATCACCACCTGTAGCCTAAAGCCTTTCATTGGCTCTCCTCAACTGTAGGATAAAGTTCAAGCTCCTTAGCAAAATACACAAAGCACTTGTGATCTGGCCCCTAACTACCTCTATTGTTTTTTCTCCTGCCGTTTGTCTTTACCCCAACTTTGTACACAGCAGTTTTTGAAATACACTTTGTTTCTTATTTCTTTGCCATAGTAAGTGCTATTCTGTCTTCCTTTTTACTTTCTCCTTCTCCCTCCACCCTACAGAAGCCCCTGAAATTTTGAGTATGACTGATTTACTAAGAATACAATTGTAGGCTCAGCGCCTGTAGCACAGTAGTTATGGACGCTGAGACTGATGGGTTCAAACCTAGCCTGGGCCAGCTAAACAACAGTGACAACTGCAACAAAAAAATAGCCACACATTGTGGCAGACACCTGTAGTCCCAGCTACTTGGAAAGCTGAGGCTAGAGAACCACATAAGCCCAAGAGTTTGAAGCTGCTGTGAGCTATGACTCATGGCATTCTACCTAGGGTGACATAGTAAGACTGTCTCAAAAAAAAAAAAAAAAAAAAAAAAAGAATACAATTGTAAAGGGAGACAACTTCCTGAATCTGTTTCCTGTGGGATTCCATATTTGGCTCTTAGGGGAGGATTTTCAAATGTTGCTCTTACACCTAAGAATTAAGGTCTCTGAGCACTTTATTGGTCCCTGATAATTTTTACTTAACTATCTCAGGCCAGGTACAAAGTGATTCACACCTGTGATCCTAGCACTTTGGGGAGGCCAACGCAGGAGGATCTCTTGAGGCCAGATGTTCAAAACCAACCTAGACAATATATTGAGAGCTCATCTCAATAGAAAATAATAATAAAAAACCATTAGCTGGACATGGTGGCACATTCCTATAAACTTAGCTACTTAGGAGACTTGAGCCCAGGATGTCAAGGTTACAGTACTGTACGCTATGATCCTGCCACTATACAGCAAGACCCTGTCTCTTAGGAAAAAAAAAAAAAAGACAGGCATACAGCCATAGTGGCCCACATCTATAGTCCTAGTTAGTCAGGAGGCTAAGTGGGAGGATCGCTTGAGCCCAGGAGTTTGAGTTTGCAGTGACCTTTGATCCTGCCACTCCACCCTTAGTGACAGAGTAACACTTTGTTTCTAAAATCAAAATAAGATTAAAAAACATCTCAACTAGCTTCTCTCCTTGTCTCTGTGTGTATATATGGTAGGGAGCATTCAGGTTGTAATAATTTACTCAATTCTCTTCACTCTCATGACAGCATGCTCATCAGTTTATGTAAGACTTTTGTACTTGGCTCGAAGTCCCTAGCACAATGGTTATGGCGCTGATCACATGCACCAAAGGTGTCAGGCTCAAGCCCTGCCCAGGCCAGCTAAACAACAATGCAAACAACAATGCAAACAACAAAAAATAGCTGGGCGTTGTGGTAGGCACCTGTAGTCCCAGCTACTTGGGAGGCTGAGGCAAGAGAATTACTTGAGCTCAAGAGTTTGAGGTTGCTGTAAGCTACAACGCCATGGCACTGTAGTGAGGGCAACATAGTAAGATTCTGTCTTAAAAAAAAAAAAAAAGAAAGTCAGGTGGGGTGGCTCACACCTGTAATCCCAGCACTGTGGGAGGCTGAAATGGGAGGATTGCTTGAGCTCAGGAGTTCAAGGCTTGTCTGAACGAGAGACCCCCGACTTATGAAAAAAATTTAAAAACCCAGACAGGCACCAGGGCGAGCGCCTGTAATCCCAGCAGCTTCAGAGGCTGAGGCAGCAGGATGCCCACAGCCTGAGTGTGAGTTTCCAATGAGCTGCGACACCATTGCACTCTGCTCGGGGCATAGGGTAGAACTCTCTCAACAACAACATAAGACTTTTGTACTTTTTCTTTCTTCATTTCCTTCCCTATTGCAATTTCTTTGATTATTCTTGTTTTTATGTATCTACTTTGATACTTCATATTTTCCCAGAATTGATCTCAGCCAGTGCCTCTCAACCTGATCATGTTGCTGCACACATGAAAAATAACATTTGCAAGGCCAGGCTCACAGTGGCTCACGTCTGTAGTCCCACTCTGGGAGGCCAAAACAGCCGGAGCTCACAGGTTCAAGACCAGCCTGAGCCAGAGCAAGACCTTGTCTCTAAAAATAGCCAGCATTGTGGCGGCCGTCTGTAGTTCCAGCTTTTTGGGAGGATGGAGCCCAAGAGTTTGAGGTTGCTGTGAGCTATGATATCACAGTACTCTACCAAGGGCAACAAAGTAAGACTCTTGTCTCCAAAAAAAACCAAAAAAAAAAAAAAAAAATAACATTTGCATTGTACGGTGAGGTAGATGAGGCCAGAGACTGCTGACTAAAAGCTTCTGGCTACTCTAGGCCCCATGAACTACCCTAAAATCTAAGCAGATCAGTATCTGTATGTAAGTATAGCCAACTTGTGTTTCTTGCTCTGATATACCAGTTGAGAAGTTTAATCTATACTTTTACTTTGTGTATAATTCTTATGCATCAGTGATGATGTAATGAATCATAAAGGTAGAATTAATATAGCTCCTGTCTTTGCTTTGAAAAAACAGCAAATAGATAATTTCATCTTAATTAACAGCAATAGAAATTTCAAACAGCAATAATTTCATCTTAATTAACCCAAGCTAAGGTCAGCTGCCACTGTGTATCTAGAGAACAGGAAAAGGGCAGAATAAAATGATCCACAAAGCAGAACGGATATGCCACACTCAAGTTGAATCCCTAGACTTACATTCCTAGAGGTGCAGGTGGAAAACAGTAGCTTATTTTCATGGACCACTAAATGCCTACTTACCCAGATTTGCCTGCAAAGGCAAGTTTTGTTTAATAATTTATTTTAAGACAGGCAGCAAATTGATCCTGGAGAGGACAGAAAATCACAGGATGTTTGATTTCTCAATGTAGATTTCACAATGTCATTTAGCATAGCACTTTTCAGACTGTGATCTCAAGAATTCTTTATAATCTTAAAACATTATCAAGCATCCCAGAGAGGTTTTTTTGTGTGTGTGGATAGTATCTATCAATGTGTATGGTCTTAAAAATTAAGATGAAGGCCGGGCGAGTTGGCTTATACCTGTAATCCTAGTACTCTGGGAAGCCAAGGTGGGTGGATTGCTGGAGCTCACAGGTTTGAGACCAGCCTGAACCAGAGTGAGACCCTGTCTCTACTAAAAATACAAAAAACTGAGGCAAGAGGATCATTGAGCCCAAGAGTTAGAGGTTGCTATAAACTGTGATGTCCCTATGGCACTCTACCCATGGTGACAGCTTGAGACTCTGTCTCAAAAAAAAAAAAAAAAAAAAGAAATTAAGGTGGAAAAGCATTTATATACATTAATTCATTTTCAAATAACAATAAACTATATGGTAATATAACTAATGTTTTATGAAAAATAACTTTTTTTTTTTTTTTTGCTGTTTTTGGGCAGGGTTGGGTTTGAACCCGCCACCTCTGGCATATGGGGCCAGTGCCCTACTCCTTTGAGCCACAGGCGCCACCTGAAAAATAACTTTTTTTTTTTTTT
>NW_003852438.1:4506816-4509310 GCF_000181295.1 Otolemur garnettii | reverse complement strand
CCCAAGTAGCTAGGACCACAGGCGCCCGCCACAATGCCACAACGCCACAACGCAGCCATCATTGTTGTTTGGCGGGCCCGGGCTGGGGATTCGAACCCGCCACCTTAGGTATATGTGGCTGGCGCCTTAGCCCCTTGAGCCACAGGCGCCAAGCCAAGAAAATAATTCTTATGAAATTATATAATTATTATGAAGAAAGTTTTGACCTTGCAGATCACACTTTGAGAAATACTAATCTAACAGAAAGGATAAATGCCAGGCTCTCGAATTAGACCAGCCTAAATAACCTGTGTTATAGGTCATACCAAATGCTAGCCTTTTTGCATGATATAGAATGGATACTTTCTCAAAAGTTCTGATTTCAAATAATTTCACTTCAATTCATTAAATGTACAACTCAGGTTGAGCGAGATGGCTCATGCCTTTAATCCTAGCACTCTGGGTGGCTGAGGCAGGTGGATTGCTTGAGCTTATGAGTTTAAAACCAGCCTGAATCAGAGCAAGACCTCATCTCACAATAGCTGGAGCTGGACATGGTGGCTCACACCTGTAATCTTAGCCCTCTGGGAGGCTGAGGCGGGTGGATAGCTTGAGCTCACAGGTTCAAGACCAGCCTGAGCAAGTAGCAAGACCCCCGTCTACTACAAATAGAAAAAATGAGGTGAGAGGATCACTGGAGCCCAAGAGTTGGAGATTGCTGTGAGCTGTGATGCCATGGCAGTACACAGGGCAACAGCCTGAGACTCTGTCTAAAATAAAATAAAATAAAATAGCTGGGCATTGTGGTGGGTGGCTATAGTCCTAGCCTGAGCCAGAGCAAGACCTTGTCTCTAAAAACAAAAATAACAGAGGCGCCTGTAGCTCAGTGGGTAGGGTGCCAGCCACATACACCAAAGCTGGCAGGTTTGAACCCAGCTTGGGCAGCTAAAACAACAATCACAATTGGAACAACAACAAAAAATAGCTGGGCGTTGAGGTGGGCGCCTGTATTCCCAGCTACTTGGGAGGCTGAGGCAAGAGAATCGCTTAAGCCCAAGAGTTTGAGGTTGCTGTAAGCTGTGATGCCACACCACTCTACCCAGGGCGACAGCTTGAGACTGTCTCAAAAAGAAATAAATAAGGCAGCTCGGCGCCTGTGGCTCAAGCGGCTAAGGCGCCAGCCACATACACGTAAGGTGGTGGGTTCGAATTCAGCCCAGGCCTGCCAAACAACAATAATGGCTGCAACCAAAAAATGGCCAGGCATTGTGGCGGGCGCCTGTGGTCCCAGCTACTTGGGAGGCAGAGGCAAGAGACTCACTTGAGCCCCGGAGTTGGAGATTGCTGTGAGCTGTGATGCCATGGCACGCTACCTAGGGGGATAGCTTGAGGCTCCATCCATAAAAAAAAAAAAGGAGTCTGAGTTTGCTATGAGCTATGATGCCAGGATTGCTGCTTGAGTGTAGATGTTTGAGACCAGTCTGAGCAAGAGTAAGACCCTATCTCTAATAAAAATAGATTATAGCTTTCATATAAAAGGTATAAATTAGTTTCATAATAGGGGTGTGTACATTGGATACTTTTTCTTCCATTCTTGTGATACTTTGCTGAAAACCCCACACTGTACCCCAGAAGTGCATTAATGTACATAGTTACTATTCAATAAAAAAAAAAAAGAAAATAGGAAAAACTACCAAGGGCGACATGGTGAGACTCTGTCTCCAAAAAAAAAAAAAATTGGTTTCACCCAGGTGAGAAGGGTACAGACCTGACCTATACCTGTTGTTATGTCAAAGATGATTTTTTTGCTTCTCTATTTCTTTTTTTAGAGACAGAATCCCACTTTGTTGCCTAGGCACTAGGGCAGTGGCATGGTTGGTCATAACTCACTGCAACCTCAAGCTTATGGAGAAAAGTGAGCCTATTGTGGCCTGACACAGTGGCTCACACATACAATCCTAGAACTCTGGAAGGCCCAGGCAGGTGGATTGCTGCTCAAGCTTAGGTGTTTGAGACCTGTCTGAGCAAGACCCCTTCTCTAATAAAAATAGAAAAAACTAGCAGGGCATGGTGGCACATGCCCATAGTCCTAGCTTCTCAAGAGGCTGAGGCAAGAGGATTGCTTGAACCCAGGAGTTTTAGGTTCTCTGAGCTATGATGACACCACAGTACTCTACCCAGGGTGACAAGAGTAAGAATCAGTCTCAAAAAAAAAAAGTGAGCCTCTTGCCTCAGCCCTCCAAATAGCTGAGACTACAGGTGGTGCAACACTATACCTGGCTAATTTTTTTATTTTTTGTAGAGGTGGGATTTCACTATGACCCAAGCAATCTACCACACCTAGGCAATAATAGCTAACTTTTAATGAATGTATAATAAGTATCAGGTACTAGGCTAGGCATGCATTGTGTCATTTCATTTTTTTTTTTTTGAGACGGAGCCTCAAGCTATCCCCCTGGGTAGAGTGCCATGGCATCACGCTCACAGCAACCTCCAACTCCTGGGCTCAAGCGAG
>NW_003852438.1:4502893-4505694 GCF_000181295.1 Otolemur garnettii | reverse complement strand
GTTTGTTTGTTTGTTTGTTTTTGTTTTTGAGACAGTCTTACTCTGTTGTCCAGGCTAGAATGCCATGGGGTCAGCCTAGCTCACAGCAACCTCAAACTCCTAGTCTCAAGTGATCCTCTTGCCTCAGCCTCCCAAGAAGCTGGGACTATAGGCACCCACTGGGACACCTGGCTAATTTTTCTATTTTTGGTAAAGATGGGATCTTGCTCTTGCTCAGATTGGTCTCGAACTCCTGAGCTCAAGTGATGCTCTCACCTTGGCAGGTACCTCCCAGCCACCGTGGCAGCCACATTGACTTTGAATGGAACTTTTTTTACCATATGTGTAAAAAAGAATAGATTACGGATGTGGCTAATGTGGTGCCCTGAATAAATGTTTTCCTATAGCTCAAGAACTTTGGTGGTAAGGATAAAAAAAGTTTTCATAGAGGAAGGTGCAGTTTCTTATTGTCAATCTTTCCTTTAAAGATAATAAATTCTGGATTCAAATGCAGATCAAGAAAATAGGTCAAGAGTACCCATTTTCCACATTTCAGTAATATTTTCATTGGGGAATCCCTAAGTTGCTGAGGACTAAAACTGGTTTTGACTTATCCTGAACGTGCTATATGAAACATTTCCTAGAGCCGATTTTCCAAAAAATCTCTGGTTGTGGGGAAGATATCTTTTTTTAAGAACCAAGGAATAGTTCCTCAATTTTCAAAGATCCAAAAGTTAGAAATTAATTATAGTGATAACAGCATAAAATCTTAGATACAGAAATCTTAGAAATTATCTCACATAACCCCTTCTTTTAGATAAAAGCTAGACCTAAAAAATTAAGTGAATTTACATAGTTAATTTGACTTATTAGTAGATCTGGGACTAGAATTGCATGCTGATAGTTTCCTTAACCTTTCCTAGTTTGCTGAGTTTCCTGATTTCTTTCATCAGGACTTCTAAAAGTTCTTTTTTTTATTCCCCTGGAAGAAGAGTCTCACTGTTGCCCAGGCTAGAATGCCATGGCACCAGCTAACTCACAGTAACCTGAAACTCCTAGGTTTTAGGGATCCTCCAGCCTTAGCCTCTTGAGGAGGTGGGACTACAGGGGGCCACCATAACACCTGACTGATTTTTCTATTTTCAGTAGAGACAGGGTCTCATTCCTGCTCAGGCCAATCTTGAACTGAGCTCAATCAGTCCTTTTTTTTTTTAGAAACACAGAGTCTTACTCTGTTACCCAAACTGACTTGTAGTGGTGTGCTCATACCTCAGTGTAACCTAGAATTCCTAGGCTCAAGCAATCCTTCTGGCTCAGCCTCCCAAGTAGCTGGAACTACAGGTGTGCACTACTATGTCCAGCTAAGTTTTTAATTTTCTTGTAGAGATAGGGTTTTGCTATGTTTCCCAGGCTGGTCTCAAACTCTTGGCCTCAAGTGATCCTCCCCTCATCGCAAAGGGTTGGGACTACAGGCATGAGCCTATATGGCTCTCAGTATGTCAATAATCTCTTAATTATGCAGGAAGGTAAACATGACCCAGGATGTCTAGATTTTGGAAGAGCTCAGTCTCAGTTCTGCTTTCCTTTCCAATTAAAATCTTGTTGGCTTGGCGCCCATAGCTCAGTGGTTAGGGCACCAGCCATATATACTGAAGCAGGTGGGTTCAAACCCGGCCCGTGCCTGCTATAATGACAACTGCAACAAAAAAATAGCTGGGCGTTGTGGCAGGCTCCTGTAGTCCCAGCTACTTGGGAGGCTAAGGCAAGAGAATTGTTTAAGCCCAAGAGTTTGAGGTTGCTGTGAGCTGTGACACCATGGTACTCTATCAAGAGCAACATAGTGAGACTCTGTCTGAAATAAATAAATAATAACATAAAATCTTGCTGGTCTTTTGATATCACTAGCATTTTTTAAGCTTCTCCCTTCTGTTCAGGGTCTTTCATATACATCATCTTATTGAATACTTATAAGATTATTATGAAGTAGATCAATGCTTCTCACATTCTTTTTTTTTTTTTGAAACAGAGCCTCAAGCTGTCACCCTGGGTAGAGTACCATCAGCAACCTCCAACTCCTGGGCTCAAGCAATTCTCCTGCCTCTGCCTCCCAAGTAGCTGGGACTACAGGTGCCCGCTACAATGCCCAGCTATTTTTTGTTTGCAGCCATCATTGTTGTTTAGGGGGCCCGGGCTGGATTCGAACCTGCTAGCTCAGGTGTATGTGGCTGGCGCCGAGCCTGCTTCTCACATTCTAAAGGCCATGTGAATCACCTGGGGTCTTGTTAAAAGTGCAGATTCTGATTTTGCAAGTTCGGGGTGAGAGTTGAGATTGTGCGTTTCTAAAAAGCTTCTGGGAAATGCGAATAATGCTGTTGATCTGTACACTATATACTGACTGAGAAGCAAGGATGTTGACATTATCCTCATCTCGTAGATGAAGAGACTGAGGTTCACAGAGATTAAGTAATTTGCCCACGTTCATATAGCTATAAATGATTTGATCTAGGTCTAGCTGACTCTACAGCTCAAGATAAATGTTGAGAAAAGCCAGGGAAATGGAAAGAGCTTATGGAGGTTTTTTTGCAGTTTTATTTTGGCCAGGGCTGGGTTTGAACCTGCCACCTCTGGCATATGGGGCCGGCACCCTACTCCTTTGAGCCACAGGTGCCGCCCTGAAAAGAGCTTATGTTCCAACATTTCTCTCTCTCTCTCTCTTTTTTTTTTTTTTGAGAGACAGAGTCTCACTTTGTTGCCCTCAATAGAGTGCTGTGGCGTCACAGCTCGCAGCAACCTCTAGCTCTTGGGCTTAGGCGATTCTCTTG
>NW_003852438.1:4499279-4501650 GCF_000181295.1 Otolemur garnettii | reverse complement strand
CAAAACAACAATGATGGCTGCAACCAAAAAATAGCCAGGTGTTGTGGCAGGCACCTGTGGTCCCAGCTACTTGGGAGGCTGAGGCAGGAGACTCATTTGAGCCCAAGAGATATCTGTGATATCACGGCACTCTACCCAAGGGGATAGCTTGAGGCTCTGTCTCCAAAAAAAAAAAAAAGAGTTTCCCTTTCTCCTCATACCCAACAGTGTTTATCTTTTGTCTTTTAGATAACAGTCATTCTAATTGGGATGAAATATCTCATTGTGGTTTTGATTTACAGATTTGCATTTCTCTGATGATTAATAATGTTGAGTATTTTTCCTTATATCTGGTGGCCTTTTGTATGTCATCATCTTTTTTTTTTTCTTTTGAGACAGGGTCTTATTTTATTGCTCAAGCTGTCATAGTAGTTCACTGCAGCCCCAAACTCCTAGGCTTAAGTGAACCTCCTGCCTTGGCCTCCCAAGTAGCTGGGACTACAGGCACAAGTCACCACACCCAGTTAATTTTCCTATTTTTCACAGAGATGAGATGTCACTGTGTTGTTGTGGGCTGCTCTTGAACTCCTGGCCTCAAACAGTCCTCCTGCCTTGGCCTCCCAAAGTGCTAGATTCGTAGGCATGAGCTACTATGCCTGGCCTTCTATAATATCTTCTTTTGAGAAATGGCTACTTGAGTCTTTTGCCCATTTTTTATTTATGTATTTATTTATTTGTAGAGACAGAGTCTCACTTTATCGCCCTCTTTAGAGTGCTATGGCGTCACACAGCTCACAGCAACCTCTAGCTCTTGAGCTTAGGCAACCTCTAGCTCTTGAGCTTAGGCGATTCTCTTGCCTCAGCCTCCCCAGTAGCTGGGACTACAGATGCCCACCACAACGCCCGGCTATTTTTTTGTTGCAGTTTGGCCGGGGCCAGGTTTGAACCCACCACCCTTGGGATATGGGGCCGGTGCCCCACCCACTGAGCCACAGGCACTGCCCCTCATTTGCCCATTTTTAAATCAGATTATTTGGGGTATTTTTGCTATTTAGTTGAGTTTTTTATATAGTCAGAATATTAACCTTCTGTCAGATTCATAGTTTGAAAATAATTTCTCCTATTTTATAGGCTGTCTCTTTGTTTGCTGTACAGAAGCTTTTTAGCTTGATATATAATCCCGTTGCCCATTTTTGCTGGCTTTTTTTTTCTCCTCTCCACTCCACCAAGGTGGAGGTCTCACTATGTTGCTCGGTATGGTCTCAAACTCTTGGCCTCAAGTAATCCTCCATCTTTGGCATCCCAAAGTGCTGGGATTACAGATGTGAGTCATTGCACCTATCCTGCCTATGCTTTTGAGGTCTTTTTTTTTTTTGAGACAGTCTCACTATGTTGCCCTTGGTAGAGTGCCATGGCGTCATAGCTCACAGCAACCTCAAACTCTTGGGCTTAAGTGATTTTCTTGCCTCAGCTTCCCGAGTAGTTGGGACTACAGGTGCCCACCATAACACCTAGTTATTTTTTGGTTGCAGTTGTCATTGTTGTTTAGCAGGCCTGGGCCTGGCGCCGGGCTCAAACCCACTAGACTTGGTGTATGTGGCTAGTGCCCTACTCACTTAGCTACAGGCGCCAAGCCTGCTTTTGAGGTCTTAATCAAAAAATTCTTGCTTAGTCCAACTTCATGAAGCATTTCCCTTGTTCTCTTCTTGTAGTTTGAGGCTTATTAAGTCCAAAGGAAATCAGTATTATCAAAAGATATCTTCATGGCCTCTTTAACTACTTTGCCCTGGCAATGGAAGCCCATTCACCATCTGTGCGAATATATCCTTCTTTGTAAACTTTTTTACTCCGTAAATTTCTCTTTCTCTTCCTCTGTAAACTTTTCTTAGAGAAAGTGAGAGAGAGACATCTGCACATCCATGTTTACTGCAGCACTATTTACAATATCCAAAATATGGAATCAGCCTAAATGCCCATCTAATGGTGAATGGATAAAGAAAATGTAGTATTTCAGTAACATGGAGGAACCTGGAGGACATTATGTTAAGTGAATAAGCCAGGCACAGAAAAACACCACCTAATCTCATTCTAATTGACTTCATAGAAATAGAAATGAGGGCTCAGCGCCTGTGGCTCACGTGGCTAAGGCACCAGCCATGTACACCCGAGGTGGCGGGTTTGAATCCAGCCTGGGCCCGCCAAACAACAATGACGGCTGCAACCAAAAAATAGCCAGGTGTTGTGGTGGGCACCTGTGGTCCCAGCTACATGGGAGGCTGAGGCAGGAGACTTGCTTGAGCCCAGGAGTTGGAGATTGCTGTGAGCTGTGATGCCACAGCACTCTCCCCAGGGGGACAGCTTGAGGCTCTGTCTCAAAAAAAAAAAGAAATAG
>NW_003852438.1:4491008-4499259 GCF_000181295.1 Otolemur garnettii | reverse complement strand
GAGGCTAGTACTTAACAGAGGCTGGGAAGAGGGGAAATCAGTAGAGGTTGGTCAGTGTATACAATGTTACAGTTAGACAGGAGGAAAAAAATTGTTCTTCTATTACACAGTAGAGTGATTATAGCAAATAACAATGTCTTATATATTTCAAGATAGCTAGAAGAGAACATCTTGAGTTTTGTCATCACAAAGAACTGATAAGTGTTTAAAGTGATGGATATAGGTAGACACAATGGCTCATGCTTATAATCCCAGAATTCTGGGAGGCCAAGGCAGGAGGATTGCTTTAGGCCAGGAATTAGAGGTTACAGTGAGCTATGATTCCACCACTGCACTCCAGCCTAGGTGACAGAGTATGACCCTGTCTCTCAAGAAAGATAGTAATAAAGTGATGGATATAGCAGTTACCTAATTTCATTTTACGCTATGTATACATGCATTGAGACATCATATTGTACCCCATAAATATGTACAGTTATTATGTGTCAATTATAAATAAACATTTTAAAAAATAATTGGCTTTTGGGTGTTCTCCATTACAGGTTTATTGCCAAACCCTGTGCACTCCATGTTGGCATCGAGGACAGTGGTCCTTATCAGGCCCAACCCAATGCCATCCTTGAAAAAGTGTTCGTATCTATTACCAAGGTAAGTGGGCAAAGAAATAGAGAGGAAAACTGATGGGAGGGCTTGTTCCATGGGTCAGAGGAGGATAGAAAGCACATATCTCTAAGAGTAAGAATAAGATGAGAGGATCTTTTACATTTGGGTAGTCCATATAGCTATATGGAGAACTTTATTCTCTCAGAGAAAACTTTTGGGCCAGGTCCCTACATATGTCAAATTTAGGCTCAGTAGCCACCTCCACTCCCCTTTCCCTAGACATATATCTTGTTTTTTATTTTTCCCTCTTCTAGTTTCTATCATTACCTAGTTGTGTAATCTAGATGGGATGATACTGATAGTCTTTGCACTTTGGATTTTTTAAATTTGTTTGTTTTGTTTTTTGAGACAGAGTCTCAGGCTGTCACCCTGGGTAGAGTACCGTGACATCACAGCTCACAGCAACCTCAAACTCCTAGGCTCAAGCAATTCTCCTGCCTCCACCTCCCAAGTAGCTGGGACTACAGGCACACACCACAACACCCAGCTATTTTTTTTGGTTGTAGCCATCATTGTTGTTCTGCAGGCCCGGGCTGGATTCAAACCTGCCAACTCATGTGTATATAGCTGGCGCCTTAGCCGCTTGAGCCACAGGCGCCGAGCCATTGGTCATTTTTTTGTTGTAGTTGTTATTGTTGTTTAGCAGGCCCAGCTGGGCCCAAAACCGCCAGCCTCAGTGTATGTGGCTAGTGCCCTACTCACTGAGCTATGGGCACTGCCTTTAATATCTTTTTTTTACCGAGCTTGGGCTAGATGGAGAAGACCAAACAAGGATACATATTATATGAGCAATAAAAGTCCTTCATGTATGAAATAAGATTTCTTTCTTTTTTTTTTAATAGAGACAATCTCACTTTGTCACCCTCAGTAGAGTGCCATATTATCACAGCTCACAGCAACCTCCAGCTCCTGGGCTTAGGCAATTCTCTTGCCTCAGCCTCCCGAGTAGCTGGGACTATAGGCGCCCACCACAACACCCAGCTATTTTTTGTTGCAGTTTGGCTGGGGCCAGGTTCGAACCCCCTACCCTCAGTATATGGGGCTGGTGCCCTACTCACTGAGCCACAGGCGCCGCCCAAAATAAGATTTCTTACTAGAAATGACTTTGAGATAAGACCTGGAAAGATAAATATCACTTGAGCTACTGTGGTGATCATCCCTTGCTGCTCAGCTTGTCAAGGGATTTAATGAGGGATTTGAGAAGAAAGGAGTGTTCTGACTCTTGTTATACATCTATAGTATCCTGATAAGAAAAGGCTGGAGGGCCTGTCAAAGCAACTGGACTGGGATGTCCGAAAAATCCAATGCTGGTTTCGCCATCGAAGGAATCAGGACAAGCCCCCAACGCTCACTAAATTCTGTGAAAGCATGTAGGTGTACAGGGAGGAAGGGAGGGAATGAGGAGGAGGGTAGTGGGGATATAACGGGACTGAGGTTTTCTTCTTGGAAATCACTTCTATTTAGGGCAACAATTGACAGATGTGGAGGGCTAACTCAGTCTGTTACGGGTGGAAATAATAAAACTAGATAGCTGATAACACTCAGTTACTTGGACATGTTTGCCACTGAGCTAGTTGCGGTTGCGTTTTATCCCCTTTTCCAAACAGACTGGGACTAAGTTCCTATAACTGCACTTACATAGATAGATATGCACACCATGGTACACCTTGACAGCAATAGTACTAGGTTGCTATAAATTGACATTTTCTTTGGAAATGTCCATCTTCTGGAAAATACTATATACTTCATTTCACAGAGTTTTCTCTAATTATCCTCTAGAAATAGAGCACTATTATTAGGGAATCTGATATGAAATAAAAAGTTGATTAAAAAGCCAGTATATATGTATATATATATGGAAGTCTATTTTACATAGAAGGTGGAAGATGACTCTGTCTTTGGCTTTTTAGGTAACAGTATTTGTTATTTGTCTCTATTCTGGGAATTTAGCCGGTTTCTCACCAGTAACTGTCTTATCTGCAGATTGGCTATCTTTTTTTTTTTTTTTTTTTGGTTGTAGTTGTCATTGTTATTTGGCAAGCCCAGGCTGGATTCGAACCTACCAGCTCCAGTGTATGTGGCTGGTGCCCTAGCTGCTGAGCTACAGGCACCAAGCCCAGATTGGCTATCTTGACTTTTTTAGCCTCAAAGACTTTTTGTTTCAGTCAATATTTGTCTAACCTCTATTCTTTGCCCACTCAGGTGGAGATTCTCTTTTTATTTATGCATATTCTGCTATGGAATTAGATTTCTCTGGTTGGTGAGTCTGAACTTCCTCTGGTTCTCTGATTGGGTTCTAATCATGCCTAGATCTCTAGAGAGAAAGTTAAATGCCTTTAGACATTTGTGATACCCATAGCTCAGGTTTATACACGTATGCTAAGAGATTGTCTTCTGTCTGGGGCCTGACTCTAGTAGGCTCCTGACTCTACCATTTTCTCCCATAAATAATGCTAATGATAATAGTAATAATTAAATTAGCATAGTACTTAGTAGTTTATAAAGCATTGACAAAAGTCCTCTTCTTCCAAGGTAATCAATAACTGTTTAAGGTGGGTGAAACTGCTGAATGTAGTGGCTCATGACTATAATCCCAGCCCTTTGGGAGGCTAAGGTGGGAGGATTGCTTGAGGCCAGGAGTTCAAAACCAGCCTGGACAACATAGCAAGACCCTCTGTCTCTACAGGAAAATTTAAAAATTAGACTGGCAAAAGTATAATCATAGTTGGAGATTTCATTTTCTTTTGGGGTGGGAAGATAGCATTTTGCTTTGTTGCCCTGGCTAGAGTGCAAGAGTATTATCATAGTCTACTGTAACCTTAAACTCCTAGGCTGAAAGGATCTTTCTAACTCAGTAGCTGAGACTAGAACTCCTGACCTCCAGCAGTTCTCCTCCTTGGCCTCCCAAAATGATAAGATCACAGGTGTGGGCTCCCGTGTCTGGCCCATGGTTAGAGATTTTAACATTCTCTCAATAATTGTCTAGATCACTAGGCAAGGTGGATTGCTTAAGCTCAGGAGTTCAAGACTTGGCAGAGCAATAGTGAGACCCTATCTCTACTAAAAATAGAAAAACTAGCCAGGCATAGTGGCATACACCTGTAGTCGCAACTACTTGGGAGGATAAGGCAAGAGGATTGCTCAAGACCAAGAGTTTGAGATTGCTGTAAGCTATGATGCCATGGTACTCTACTCAGGGCAACAAAGTAAGACTCTGTCTTAAAAAGAAAAAAAAACAAAAACAAAAATTAGAAAATGTTATGAATTAAATAATGCTGAAACTACAACATAGTGAAATTTCTAGGATGCAGCTAAAGCACATTTAGAGGGAAATTCATGGATTTAAATGTTTATGTTAGAAAAAAAGGTTTAAAGTCAGTGATGTAAGTTTCTACTTTAGCATCTTGTAAAAGAGCTAAGTAAGTAAAAAGAATAATTTTTATTTTTTGAGATAGAATCTCACTATGTTGCCCTTGGTAGAATGTAAATTTATATTTATAATTTAAATATAAATTATCACAGCTCACAGCAACCTCAAACTCTTGGGCTTAAGCAATTCTCTTGCCATAGCCTCCCAAGTAGCTGGGACTACAGGCACCTGCCATAATGCCTGGCTATTTTTTGGTTGCAGTTGTCGTTGTTTAGCAGGCCCAGGCCAGACTCAGACCCGCCAGCCTCGGTGCATGTGGCTGGCACTGTAACCACTGAGCTACAGGGGCGGAGCCAAAAGTAAATAGTTTTTAAAAACCAGAAAAGAAGGCCCTGTGCAGTGGCTCACGCCTGTAATTCTAGTACTCTAGGAGGCCAAGGGAGATGGATTGCCTGAGCTAATGGGTTCAAGACCAGCCCGAGCCAGAGTAAGAAAATAGCCAAGGCATTGTGGCGAGCACCTGTAGTCCCAGCTACTTGGGAGGCTGAGGCAAGAGAATCACTTGAGCCCAAGAATTTGAGGTTGCTGTGAGCTACGAGGCCACAGCACTCTACCAAGAGCAACAAAGTAAGACTTTGTCTCAAAAAAAGGGCAGAAAAGAATGAAATAGACATTAAATAAACCATGGATAAAATTAATAAAACCAAAAGTTAGTTCTTTGAAAGTCTGATTAAAATTGATAAACCCCAAGAAAAGAAAGAAAATATAAATTATCAATAAGAGCTTGTCATTTTAGATTTTATAGACATTGAACGGATAAAAAGATAATATTAATGAATAATTTAATAAAAATAAATTCAACAGGATAAGTGAATAGAGTCCTTAAAGGATATAATTTTAACTCCATTAGAGATGATTACTTTTGAATTTGATGTAGAAATTTTTCTCTTGATTATCAAATGGAATCATTGTCTTCCTGCTTCACTATATATATATATATCTCAGGTGATGATGCTTCCTAAAACTATCCTAGAGCTCTCCCTGTTCTTATTTACCTCAAAGCATAGCTTTTTTATTTATAATAACACTTTCTTATTGTATAAAGAAAAATCTAGCCATTTATTGATCCTTTAGGGATCTCTGAAATCTGTTAAGGTGGAGTCCTTCTTTCTTATCTCTTTTGTCCTAGGCAAGTGAAGTAAGGGATAGATCTTGAAGCCAGGTAAGAATCCTGAAGGCTGACCTGGATTATCTGTTTTCTTTTAGTCACCTTGGTTCTGGGACATCCGACAGTGCTGGCAAGGCTATCCATTTCAGGTAGAATCCGAGTTGTTTGAAGATATGGGCGTTGTGTGTGCGTAAGGTATAAGGTCAGGTGGGTGAGGGTGCAATGCCAGTCCCAGGACAGATGGCACATTTCTATGGTATTGCAGGATTAAGAGTCGAGTCCTTCTGACTCATACATGCAGCATTTCTTTTTCTAAGGCTTCCATAGCAGTGAAATACAGTGACCTTTTTATTCTAAGTCCTCCATTATATTCACCCTAATTGGGCTAAAGAGAAAAACAGTCTCCTGTCAGTTAATAAGGTACCTTCTTGCTCAGGTGGCCTTTTTGTATCAAGGGCAACTGGAACAACACCCTTAAGAACATCTTGATTCCAGTCTACACTAGAAGCATGTCAGGGAACTGCTAACAAGGTGGAAGAAAGGAAGACCTTTGTGTATTTAATCCCATGAAAAGCACTAACTGCCCACAATTCTAGACATACTGATAATGACTATGCTAAAGAAGAAAGCAGAAGATGGTATGTAGAGGTACAAAGGGAAGAGGTTTAAATCTCTACTATACCAATCCAAAATCTATTAGCTATTGTAGATCTTGGGAAATGATGGGGTAGAATAAATATCTAATAATTTAGGGGTATTGGTCCTTCTCCAAGACAGAGAAACCTGCAGAGATTGAATGCAGCTTTGACTAGCTGGTATTCTAACAACTTCTTTCTTTCTTCCAGCCTCTCTCAAGTGGACTTTATTGCTATTATATTATGGAATTGGCCTTCTATTGGTCTCTTATGTTTTCTCAGTTTACAGACATTAAAAGAAAGGTAAGGATGCTGGCTCCTTCAGCTCTCTAATTTGTGGCATCTTCCTTTCTGCCATCTTCTATTGTTGCTGTTGTGATGGGTTCTCTCTTCTGACAGGGACCACAGAGGAAAGGAAGAGTTGATTTGATGGAACTATTTATTAGCTCATCATAATGTTTAAACATAATAGACTATATACGTGTAAATGTTTCACCCAACTAAAGAACTAGAATATCATTAATCCCATTGTATCTACGTGGAGAGCACAGACTTTTCATCCTTGTTTCTCTGACCCAAATTCACCTGTCTTCTCCTACACTTTTGTCCTCGGTGGCTGACAAGTATTTTATAGACGTGTATGATAATTCAAGTATTTTGAGATTTCTCCAAGTCTAACCCTGGCATTTGAACCCAAGAGGAAATTAGGAAACTTAAATCTGAAAGCAGGAAGTGCTTACAGTAAGAGTCTAACTGATATGCATTTTTCTGCATATCTGCTTTGGTCTTCCATAAACCTCTCCTTTCTATTAGGTCCCTTTGACTGAAATGTCTTTTATTAAAGCAGAAGAGTCTTAGAATTTCAAGGATATCTAAGGCCTATATGTCCCACTGAGAAATTATTCCTAAGTATCAGCTCATCATCCATGCTCTATATAGTCTTCAGTTGCCAAAGGCAATTGCTCTTTTCTGTATTTCAAGCTATATTAACATAGACTATGAGTCAGTCAATGATGTAGGTAGTATTGAGTTAAATACTAGCCAGCTTCCTAAAGGAAAGTCTAAACAGAATGGAACCTATAAGGGGTGGGGTAAGATCCTCAGAATAATGCAGGATGTTGGGGTGGCTAGCACTTTGGTGCCCTTGCCTTTATCTGCCTCTTCTATTTTCATTCCTTTCTAGGACTTCCTGATCATGTTCGTGCATCACTTGGTCACCATTGCACTTATCACCCTCTCCTACATCACCAACATGGTTCGAGTGGGAACTTTGATCATGTGTCTACATGATGCCTCAGACTTCTTGCTGGAGGTAAAAACCCAACCCCTCTTTCTTTCATCATTCCTCTTTTTCTGTCCTTTTCTTCCTATGTGAGAAATGACTTTGTTCTCAACTCAATTCTTATCTTCCGTTGTCCAGGCAGCCAAGCTGGCCAATTATGCCAAGTATCAGCGGCTCTGTGACACACTTTTTGTGATCTTCAGTGCTGTTTTTATGATCACTCGTCTAGGAATCTATCCATTCTGGTAAGCTGCTAGGTTTGTAGGGCTATGGTAGGTATGTAGTTAATGATTCCTTTTTGCCAATTCAGTTTTTCTATTCTACTCTTTTTTTTGCCAGTAGACCACCAAAAACGCTATTGCCCTGCTTTTTCCTTGGCCTAAGCTGACCCTTTCTGGACTTTTCACAGGGCCTCACATCTACCTTACATTATATTTCTAGCAAGGTCTGATTTAGACTGAGAGTATCCAACTCACTTGGTGTCAGGCTTTCCTGACTCATCTCTGAGAAACAGTTCTCATTTCACATTTAAGTAATTCCTTTGCTTTCTTTTGCACCGTTTATAAAATTCTCAGGATCTTTCTTGCTTATGTTCCTGCTGTGAACCCACCCTAACCAACACACATACACACTATAGTCCTTTCACGTCTACATTGCTTTCTTGAACAAAGTCAGAAACAAAGTCAGTGACTCTGGGTTGGAGATTTTGCTTCTTCTGAGGGAATCAGCTACCTGATCCTATATGTGCCTAAGGATCTGAGTCATTCCCAGAATTATAATCCTGTCCCACTGCTGTCCCAATTTTGTGAAATTGAATACTAGAAGTGATTCATAATGTGACTTAACCCATCAGTTCCCAGTATTTCTCTCTGTTTACCTACTCCCTAAAGATAGAAAATTCAGCCAGGCATAGTGACTCATGCCTATAATCCTAACATTCTGAGAGGCTGAGGATCACTTGAATCTAGGAGTTTGAGGTTGCTGTAGGCTACGCTGGTGCCATGGCACTCTAGCCTGGACAACAGAGTGAGACTCCATCCTCAAAAGAAAAGAAACTAGGCTCGGCGCCTGTAGCTCAACTGGCTAAGGCGCCAGCCACGTACACCTAAGGTGGCGGGTTCGAATCCCCAGCC
>NW_003852438.1:4481256-4489465 GCF_000181295.1 Otolemur garnettii | reverse complement strand
GCACAGTGGCTCTTGCCTATAATCCTAGCATGAGCCAGAGCAAGACCCCCCTCTCTAAATATAGCCGTGTGTTGTGGCGAGTGCCTGTAGTCCCAGCTACTTGAGAGGCTGAGGCAAGAGAATTGCTTAAACCGAAGAGTTTGAGGTTACTGTAAGCTATGACTCCATGGCACTCTACCAAGGGACAAAGTGATCCCCACCCCCCAAAAAAACAGGGTAGTGCCTATGGCTCAGTAAGTAGGACACAGGCCCCATATACTGAGGGTAGTGGGTTCGAACCTGGCCCCAGCCAACAAAAAAAATAGCCGGGCGTTGTGGTGGGTGCCTGTAGTCCCAGTTACTTGGGAAGCTGAGGCAAGAGAATCGCCTAAGCCCAAGAGATGGAGGTTGCTGTGAACTATGACGCCACACCACTCTACCGAGGGCAACAAAGTGAGATTCTATCTCTTTAAAAAAATGGCTTTTGTTAAAGATTGAGTAGGGTTAAGAGTTTTAGAGATGGCATAACTATTTCCTGTCCTTTACCCTGTCTACATTAGTTGGTTCCATATTTTTGTTTTTAATATGAGAGGCTGTTTTTTTTTAAAAGGAAATTATGTACAGAGCGTCAAGATATTAACTGTGTAAAGGCAGATTGTTAGGTTGTCCAGGAATGGTAGTTCAGAAGCCACCTCAAGATGACCATGCTGAAATTTTCAAGATTCAATTTCTATAAGGAACTAGAACCATCAGCTTCACCGCACTATTGTATGAGGCTAGGGTCCTGAGTAAATGGGTAGGTAGTGTTTTCAATGTCTTTATTGTGGAAAAAGAAAGGTGCAATTTAATAATAAAACTCATAATTGGGGCAGTGTCTGTAGCTCAGTGGGTAGGCGCTGGCCACATACACCGAGGCTGCTGGGTTCGAACCCAGCCCAGGCCAGCTAAAACAGCAATGACAACTGCAACAACAACAACAAAAAAAAAGTAGCCAGGCTTGGTGCCCGCAGCTCAGCAATTAGGACACAGGCCACAGAAACTGGGGCTGGTGGGTTCGAACCCAGCCTGGGCCTGGCAAATAACAATGACAACTACAATAACAACAACAAAAAAAAAATAGACAGGTATTGTGGAAGGCTCCTGTAGTCCCAGCTACTTGGGAGGCTGAGGTGGGAAGATCACTTAGCCTAGGAGTTTGAGACTAGCCTAGGCTATATAGTGAGACCTTGTCTCAAAAAATAAAAAAAAAATAAAACTCTTCACTGAACTTTGCAAGTTCTGAAACAGATTATGATTAGCCCAAGATCTAGGGATTGCAGCGTAATGTAACATAGATTCCCAAGTGGGAGGGGCTCTGCTAGAGGAGGTATTGATGTCAGGACACACTGATGGAATGTATAGATATTTATGCTTTCCTATGTCACTGTTCCTTATGGCTGTAATTTGGTTTTAGTACTCGCTCAGTGTGCCTATGCATCTTATTGTAGCTTCTGGATGTCTCTGTTCTTCCCTGCTTTTCTTTCCTAAACAGGTGACCTATCCAGGAAGGATTAGACCCAGACTCTGTACTCTCCACTCTTTTCTCACCTCCTTCCTTTTTTCTATGCCTGGCAGGAGCTGGACAATTTCATCTCTTGCATGTAAGTGTATCTATGCTTCTAGTATTCAGGGAAGCATGTCTGTCTGAGTGTATTTCTCTTCCTTCC
Source organism: Otolemur garnettii (assembly GCF_000181295.1). Lineage (NCBI taxonomy): Eukaryota > Metazoa > Chordata > Mammalia > Primates > Galagidae > Otolemur > Otolemur garnettii. Next base: position 4,487,780 of record NW_003852438.1, on the reverse strand, counting down.
TGCTGTCCTCTCTGTTCCCCTGTGAACATGTCTCAGAGCATGCCCTCTCTCTTGAACTGATAGGGTTGTTATTGACTGGAACTCAAGTTGCCTGATTCTTTTCCTAAATTGAGGCAAGAATTGTCTACTCTTTTTTTTTTTTTTCTTTTCTTCTTTTTTTGTCTTTACCTCAAATCTAGAGATACTCTGCCCTCTGGTGGAAACTTCCTAAAAATCAGGTAGTCAACTGGTCATCTGAGTTCAGAGGTCAACAGATATAATAAACTATAGATGGCTATCCAACACAAATCCAAAGCAAATCCTTGCCTAGTTGGCAGCAGCAATTATAACTTAGTTCCTTTTCATATCCTTTATTCCATTACTTTAAAAACATACACCTTGGGCAGCGCCTGTGGCTCAAAGGAGTAGGGTGCCAGCGCCATATACTGGAGGTAGCAGGTTCAAACCTGGCCCTGGCCAAAAACTGCAAAAAAAAAACACCACACACATTTATTATCTTTCAGTTCTGGAGGTCAGAAGTCGACAGGTTTCACTGGGTTTCTGTCCTTTACTTTTATGGTCCATGGAAAGGAATTTATTTGAAATACTCTGCTTGATATGTAGGATAACTTAGATTGGAAAACATTGCTCTAATTCAAACATTTCATTTGAAAACATAATAATACAAAATAGCTCAAGTGAACAGGTTAAGATGCACAGATGCTAGCATGATTGGGACTGGGATTCTTTTCTCATTGACTGCCAATCCGTTTTTGTTTTCACTATACTGTGTATGTGTCTTCGGATGCTGAAGTTTCACAAGAAAAGTGATCCTGCTATTGGAAAGGTGAAAAGATAGGTAAATGGTGTCATGGGTTAGTGGTAATTTAGTTCAGGAATAGTAAACTACTTAAAAAGGTCCATTATGGATAAGTTTTGGGGATAAAACAGAACTCAGGATAACAAATATGAATAAATACAACTACCAAGATAGAGGCACTGCTGACAGTTATATGTATTGTTTGTGTCTGCCTTCCCTATTCTTTGAAGTAAAGAGGAGTAAGGCTGTCTGGAATTTTCCTCCAACCTAACTTAAGTCTCAGTCAATGTCAGTTCTTTTAGGCTGGTCCTTTAAGATACACCATTCTACCAGAGCAGCTTCTATTCCATAGAGAACTGAGTCAGAGATGACAAGAAAAAAGGCCAGGAAGTAGGTGAAAAGATATCTACAACAATAGCCATGGTCCAGATAATACTTTGGGTAAGCTGTCATTAGATATTAGAAAGTAGACCAGATTGAGAAAGTGCTCAAACATGGGCTCTTTGAGCTTAGTCCCATCTTGTAATTCTCTCTAGAAAAGTTATGTCCTCACTTCCTTGCCTTTGCTCTCTCCCACCCAGGTATCTAAGGATGATCGCAGTGATGTGGAGAGCAGCTCAGAAGAAGATGAGGGGACCACCTGCACAAAAAGCCCCTGTGACAGTAGCTCCAGCAATGGTGCCAATCGAGTGAATGGTCACATGGGAGGCAGCTACTGGGCTGAAGAGTAAGGTGGTTGGTATGGGGACTTAAGCACACATGGACTTGTAGAGCCACTGGCTTCTTGGGTCTCCCACATCTACTCTTATGTAACTGGGGGACAGCAAGGCACTGAGGAGAATCAAAGAAGCAAATGTTTTCACTTTTTTTTTAAAACCCTGCCATTTTTGTATTTAATAGCCTCCAGATCCTTTCAATAATGTTATTTGCTGTGTGTGTGTGTTTGTGTGTGTATTTGTGTGTGTTCTTATGCATGTGCATTTGTGCATATGCATGAGTTTCATTGCCTAGGTTGGGGCACAATTCTGGACTGGGGCCACTAGGCCTTGCCTAGTCGCTTTGAACCCAGCTCAATCCTAGATTTGGCTGCATCTTGAATTATACTGGGTCCAGACTATCCCTTACCTTTTTGCCCATGGCTCTTGAGGCTCTAAACTCCTGGACCATTGGAATGGGGCAGCCAAGTTCAACTTCAGGTTCCTGTACTGTTCCTCTTTTGGAGCTAAAATATTTCAGAAGAAGTTGTAAAGAAACAGAATGATGATGGATGGCCAGGATTGCTATGCCCCCAAGCTAGATCCTTTTCCTACCACAGGATAGTGATGGGGACAGCTCCTGATAACCCTGCTTTTTACTCAATGGTACACAGGGAGTGGGGTGTGGGAGAGAGTGAGCTGAGGCCTGGAGGAGGACAACAGCCACTGGGTGAGCTGTTAATGGTTTTATATTTGTTTACTCTTCTGTGATTAAAAGTGCTTCAACCCTCCTCAAATGTCTCAGCCTCTTTAGTATCTCTGTCCTCCATTCGCTGAATCCATAAGCTAATAATTAGGAGGTTTTCCAGATCTGATTCAAGGAGCCCTGAACACCAAATTTTTCCTCTGTCCATGGTGGGAAGAGCCAGCCAGAGTGCTTACATTTTAGTGTTTTATGTATTAAGAAAAAAATAGCCCAGGAGTTGGGGGTTGCTATGAGCTGTGATGCAGTGGCACTCTACCAAGGGCAATAAAGCGAGACTCTGTCTCAAAAAAAAAAATTTTTTTTTTTGGCTCAGCACCTGTGGCTCAAGCAGCTAAGGCACTAGCCGCATACACCTGAGCTGGTGGGTTCAAATCCAGCCCAGGCCTGCCAAACAACAATGATGGCTGCAAACAAAAAAACAGGCGGGTGTTGTGGCAGGTGCCTGTAATCCCAGCTACTAGGGAGGCGGAGGCAAGAGAATCGCTTGAGCCCAGGAGTTGGGAGTTGCTGTGAGCTGTGATGCCACAGCACTCTACCCAGGGTGATAGCTTGAGGCTCTGTCTCAAAAAAAGAAAAAAGAAAAAGAAAAAAATAAACATATTTAGTGGATCACAAAGACAATACTGACGGGGGGGTGGGGGGCAGGGGGGTGGCGCCTGTAGTTCAGTGAGTAGGGCACCGGCCCCATATACCAAGGGTGGCATGTTCAAACCTGGCCCCAGCCAAACTGCAACCAAAAAATAGCTGGGCATTGTGGCAGGCACCTGTAGTCCCAGCTACTTGGGAAGCCAAGGCAAGAGAATCACCTAAGCCCAAGAGCTGGAGGTTGCCGTGAGCTGTGACGCCACAGCACTGTACCAAGGGCGAAAAAGTGAGACTCATAAAACCAATACTGAACAGATTAAAAGATGTATACAGTGAAACCAACAAAGGTTTTGGTTGAAAAGCTAAGTCACTTTTAGTTAGATATCTGTATTTGCATCTTATTTAATACAGAGATTGCCAAATAACCTTTTAAAGTTGTGATAAGTGAGTCTGAGCAGATGCTTTCTGTTTGAGTTCTATTTTCTCTTTTATTTTATTTATTTATTTATTTATTTAATTTTTATTTTGCAGTTTTTTGTCGGGGCCGGCTTTGAACCTGCCACCTCTGGTATATAGGGCCGGCGCCCTACTCCTTGAGCCACAGGCGCCATCCTATTTTTTCTTTTAGCCCTTGGAGAAGCTATCATCCTAACTAGATTTTTCTGTAGTTGAAGCCTTGATAAAATTAACCAAATGTGGTATTCATCTCCCAGAATAATTTTCCATTTAGTGAATATTCACATTATCAGAATATTCCCATGTGCTCTTGTATACACAATGACATATAAAGAGCTTCATATCAGAGATGGATGAAAATGAAAAGAAATAAGTTAGTGTTCTAAAAATCAGATTCTCAATGTTCATTGACACTGTAGGGATATTGACTCTACTAAACTTAAATTACTGACAGACTGGATTTTAAAAATACTACGGGGCAAACAGTTGCAGTGGCTCATGACTATATTCCTAGCATTTTGGGAGGCCAAGGTGGATGGATTGCCTGAGCTCAGGAGTTAAAGACCATCCTGAGCAAAAACGAGACCCCCATCCCAAAACATCTAGCAAGGTGTTGTGGCAGGCGCCTATTGTCTCAGCTACTTGAGAGGCTGAGGCAAGATTGCTTGAGCCCCAAGAGGTTGAGGTTGCTGTGGGCTATGATGCCATGGCACTCTACCAAGGGTGACATATATATATAGAGAGAGAGGGAGAGCTCTTACTACATGCCTGGCACTGTATTAAACACGTCTGATAAAGATGAGGTAAAAAAAGAGGTTAACTTATCTAAGGTCAGACATCTAGTAAGGACTCACACGCACTGTCTCTCTTCTTAACCACTACACTACCACATTATACCACACAGCCACTATACTATCTATGCTGCCACTTCCCAAAACTTGACACAGGGGCAGGCGCCCATAACTCAGGTGGTTAAGTTGCCAGCCACATTCACTAGGGTTGGTGAGTTCGAACCTGGCCCGGGCCTGCTAAAACAAACAAAAATAGCCGGGCATTGTGGCAGGCGTCTATAGTCCCAGCTACTAGGGAGGCTGTGGCAAGAGAAGCACTTGAGCCCAAGAATTGGAGGTTGCTATGAGCTATGATGCCTGGGTACTCTACCAAGGGTGAAATGTAAGACTCTGTCTCAAAAAAAAAAAGGAAAAGAAAACTGGACTGGATATCTAAGGTGCTTTACTTATCTGGCCATCAGTTGATGCTGGCTGTTCCTAGGAGCTCAGTCAGGGCTGTCAACCAAAGTGCCTACTCCAAAGCCCAAGACAATGGAGACATGGCCTCTTCATTGTCCTAGAATTTGCACAAGTGGCTAAATTCCAAGCTGCTGGGCCGTTTAGGAGTGTTATCTCAAACTGACACTGATCACCTCCCTGTGTTCTGTAGATAAGAGTAATCACAGGGACTGCCCATATCACAAGTGGGTGGTGAGGTAGACTGTGCCTGTTGATGGAGAAGTGACAAAGTCACTGAAGAAGAGCAGATGGAATGGGAGACACTGTTGCAGCCATCTTTGAAAAATTCAGCTTGCCACAATGTAGAAAGGGAGTTACAGAAGTTGTTTTAAACACACAGACAATTCAGATTGCCCATCCTAATCCTAAAAATAATCATGAGTTTAGTTATTAGATAATTATACTCCTCTCACTCTGTCACCTGAGTTGGAGTGCAGTAGTGCAATAATAGCTCTCTGCAGCTTCTGATTCCTGGTCCCAAATGATCTTTTGGCCTCAGCCCTCTCAAGTTGCTGGGATTATAGGCATAAGCTACTCCACTCAGCCCTGGTACTCTGAGACATTAGATCCAGTCTTTATGTAGGCAGATACTATCAGTTCAGTAACACACTCATTAAGTGCCCACAGGCACTGTGGCAGAAGCTGAGGACACAGGTAAGATTTGTTTCTATCTGCAAAGGGCTCATAGTCTAGTAAGGAAAAAAACCAACACAACAATGCATTAAGAACTACTCTAACTTGTTCTTCTCAAGGACGAAGAAACTTGAAAGTGGAGCCAAGCCATTAAATATGAGTAGAGTTGGGAGGCACCTGTGGCTCAAAAGGGTAGTGCGCTGGCCCCATAAGCCAGAGGTGGCGGGTTCAAACCCAGCCCCAGCCAAAAACTGCAAAAAATAAAATAAAAAAATAAAAAATAAATGAGTAGAGTTTTGCCAGGAAGAGAAGGAATGAAAGGGTATTGTGTTTAGATGAGATATGAGTATATGAAAGAACATTTCTGGCTCAGCGTCTGTGGCTCAAGCGGCTAAGGCACCAGCCACATACACCTGAGCTGGCGGGTTTGAATCCAAACTGGGCCCTAAATAGCCGGGCATTGTGGCGGGTGCCTATAGTCCCAGCTACATTGGAGGCAGGAAAATCGCCTGAGCCCAGGAGTTGGAGGTTGCTGTGAGCTGTGATACCACAGCACTCGACCCAGGGCAACAGCTTGAGGCTCTGTCTCAAAAAAAAAAAAAAAAAGAACATTTCTGACTTAAGGCAGATTAAAATAAACTGAGACAAACATCTAGAAATGGTGGATAAGGTATTTTTTAAGTTGTTTTGTAAAAATGTATAGCTAAGCTTCCAAGAAAAAGACAAAAGACATGAAGGAATTGTAAAGAGTAAACAGCAAAATAGCTGATGTAATTACTGAGGGGAGTAAGAGGAACATAACTTAAGGATTTGTTTTAATGCTGACAACAAAGAGGAGGCTAGCTCTAAGTGGGAACAGATAAAACTGAGTCTCCCAGTTAAAGCTGGGACCCTGAAAGAGCAACAGCCTTAGTGAAGGAGGGGAAACTATCAAAAGTCCATCCTGCTGGCAAAAGAAGAAAACAAGAAAGCCTGAATGCCTAGGCTTGTGGGCTCAAGAGATTTAAAAATTCTAAACTCTGGACACACCTTATGTGAATTGAGTACACTTTTGTGTGGTCAGGGGTACACGACTAGCCCCACCCAATTCCCAGGTAAGAACCTGCATAAAAATTGGTTTTAGATTAGTTATCACTCCCAGGTTGCTCTGGAGAGACATGCATAATGATACAGACAACATGGAACTCTACACCTTCCTCCAAAAGATTCATTCAAACCTGTGACACATATATTAATACTAATAAAACACTAGTATCTAGAATATAAGGAATTCTGTCTATGAATTTAAAAAAGAAAAGAAA
>NW_003852438.1:4472612-4479529 GCF_000181295.1 Otolemur garnettii | reverse complement strand
CTTGAGCCACAGGCGCCAAGCCAATTGCTATTTATTTGTAACAGAAAAAGTGGGGAACAACCCAATCCTTCACTAAGGGAATGGAATAAACTGATGTATTCATTCAGTGGGCTATTATACAGCAATTAAAATGAATAAAGGCTAGGCATAGTGACTCACACCTATAATCCCAGGACTTTGGGAGGTCAAGAGTTCAAGACCAGCCTGAGCAATATAGTGAGACCTCATCTCCACAGAAAAATAAAAAATTAGCTCACAGGTATGATGGCACTCACCTGTAGTTCTAGCCACTCAGAAGGCTAAGGCAAGAGGATTGCTTGGGCCCAGGAGTTTAAGGTTGCGTAAGCTATGATGATGCCACTGCATTCTAACCCAGGTAACAGAGTGAGACCATATCTCCAAAAAAAAAAAAAAAAAAAAACAGGGCAGCACCCGTGGCTCAAAGGAGTAGGGCGCCAACCCCATATGCTGGAGGTGGTGGGTTCAAACCCAGCTCCAGCCAAAAATTGCAAAAAAAAACCCCAAAAAACTACATTTTCTTGTCAATATGAATGTTATTAGTCCAGTTCTCCAGAGAACTGATAAGATAGAAGAGATAAAAAGAGATGTACAATTGGCCTCTGCAGTTCTAGAGGCTGAGAAGTCTCAGATCTGTAATTGGAAAGCTAGAGATCCAGGAGAGCTGATGGTGTCAATTCCAGTGTGAGTCCAAGTCAGAAGGCAGAAGACAATATTCCAGCTCAAAGAATTTTTCAGTGGATTGGATGAGGCCTATTCACATCTGCTTTACTCAGTATACCAATTCAAATATTAATCTCATCCAGAAACATCTTCATAGACATATCCAGAATAATGTTATCCAAGTGTCCAGGTATCCTATGAACCAGTCAAGTTCATTGCTTAAGCCCAAGAGATGGTTATATAAAAACCATCACAATGGACAAATATCAGAAACATGTATATATATATATATATTTTGTTTGTTTGTTTGTTTGTTTGTTTTGAGACAGAGTCTCAACTTTCACCCTGAGTAGAATGTCATGTTGTCATAGTTCACAGCAACCTCTAATTCAGGCTCAAGTGATCCCTTTGCGCCAGTTTTTTTGTTTTTGTGTTTCTATTTTTCAGAGAGATGGGGTTTTACTTTTGCTCAGGCTGGTCTCGAACTACTGAGCTCAAGCAATCCACCCGCCTCAGCCTCCCAGAGTGCTAAGATTATAGGCGTGAGCCACCATGCCCAGCCCAGAAACATCTTGACTGAAAAAGGTAAGCTGCAAAAGAATATGCCCCATCTGATACAATTAACATTACTTTTTAATCCACAAATAACAAGGATACTTCTGTAGTAAAAGTACAGAAACACACTGCAACTTAAGGATGGGCACTGTTTATCTTTGGGGAGAGATAATGTGAATACATGAGTATATGGCATATTTAACTTGGGGTGCTCTTCCAGTTTGAAATTATTCTTAATTTCACTTTGAGACAGAATCTTAGTCACCCTGAGTTGAGTGCTGTGGTGTCATAGCTGACAGCAACTTCAAACTCTTGGACTCAAGGGATCTTCTTGCCTCAGCCTCCCAAGTAGCTGAGAAGACACCCACCACACCCGACTGGCTATTTTTAGAGACGGGGTCTCGCTCTGGCTCAGGCTGGTCTTGAACTCCTAAGCTCAAGTAACCTGCCTGCCTCGGCCTCTCAGAGTGCTATATTACTGGCTTGAGCTACTGCCCTGCTTGTTATTTAAAAAAAAATTGGGGGGGGGGGTGGCCGGTGCCCTACCCTTTTGAGCCACAGGCACCACCCTGAAATTTTTTTTTTTTTTAAAGTGAAAACGGGGTAGCGCCTGTGCTATAACACCACAGCACTCTACTGAGGGCGATAAAATAAGACTCTGTCTCTAAAAAATAAATAAATAGAAAAGTTGACTTTTATAATTTTTGAAGAGGTTTATGAACAAGGGACAAAAGTCAGCCCAATATACTCATTACAGCATCAGAGAGTACAGGTGTCCAAAGGGTAATTTCAGGTAATCTCTAAGAATGATGTACACTAACTGAACATCAAAGCTCAAAATGGAATGTTTTTCTTTCAAATCCTCTCTGCAGAAAGACATACAGGTAGATTTCCTGTGCAGTAGCAGTGAGACAGAAACCTACCCTTATCTAATGCTGCACATCTGTATGCTGGGCATGGTGGCTCATGCCTGTAATCCCAGCACTTGGAAGGCAGAGGCAGATGGATTCCCCTGAGCTCACAGGTTCAAGAATAGCCTGAGCACGAGTGGGACCCTGTCTAAAAATAGCCGGCATTGTGGCAGGTGCCTGTAGTCCCAGCTACTTGGGAAGCTGAGGCAAAAGAATCACTTGAGCCCAAGAGTTGGAGGTTGTGAGCTGTGATACTACAGCTCTCTACAGAGGGTGACAATGTGATACTCAAAAAACAAAACAAAACAAGGAAAGAAATGCTTTAGCATATGCTGTCCAACAGTCTTTTTCTTTTGGGGAATGATACCTCTACTTTGTGCGATTTGATTAGGGCTATCAAACAAGGCCCTCTGCTTTCCTCGATGCAGAGATGGATGAACAGATAAGTTGGTCAGAGCACCCCATTACCTACACACAGTCACTACTCCAGAAACGGTCACTGCAGTTTGTTGGGGATTCACATAAACCCTGAGACAGGGTTTTCTTTGCAATCATAAGGACTGATACTACTACTCCTAAACTATGTATCTCCCACTCAATGAGTGGTAAGGACTCACAATATGGTAATCCAGTCCATGACTAGAAAACTGATAGGCAAGGCTCCCTTCTGCAGTCCATACATTATTTGAGTAAACAGAAACACCAAGACACAGACATGGCAAAATATTTAATATCGGTAGGTGTACCTCACCCTCACATTCCTATTACGGTTCAACAGCCTCCACAAACTGTCAAACTGGCACTGACTAGCAGTCCCAAAGAAACTGTGGGCACTTTCTTCCAACAGGGCTTGAAAATCATCAATGACCTAGTCCTCTCGACCTGGAAATAATGGCAGGTGAGGTCTTTCCACAGCATGCCCCAGACCTCTCTGCTCAGGAGATAGAGCCCCCCAGTTCTATAGGACTCCCGAGGTCTTCTGTTCTTCTGCAGCCTGGCGCCGCAAGCTGCGCCGCTGGAAATAGTGGTAGACTCGGACACTGCAGAGGTAGCCCCCGTACACAGTGAGGAGCATCATGGAGGTGGAGAAGGTCTTGTAGCCAATATCAGCTAGCTGCTTGGCAGTCGGCATGTCGTCCTCTATAAAGACAGATTGAATTTACACCCAAGGATAAGGTCTCATCTGCGTTGCTATCTCTCTGTTTAAGGCCATTCTATAACTTTTCCATCCTGGTAAGTCTGTCTGCCCTCTATACCAAATGTAGTCCCTACATGTAGGCAGTTTCATAAAGACACTGAAAGTATCATTTAGGAATTCTACAATTCAAAAAGGAAAATAAAGTCTGCACACAAGATACAGAAATGAGGGTGTCATGGTATCACAGCACACAGCAGCCTCAAACTCTTGTGCTGAAGTAATCCTCTTGCCTCAGGTTCTTGAGTAGCTGGGACTACAGATGCCTACCCCAACACCCCAGCTAATTTTTCTTTTCCTTTTTTTTGGAGACAGTCCCAAGCTATTGCCCTGGGTGGAGTGCCATGGCATCATAGCTCACAGCAACCTCTAACTCTTGGGCTCAAGCAATTCTCTTGCCTCAGTTTTTTCTATTTTTTTTAGTAGCGACAAGGCCTTGCTTTTGCTCAGGCTAGTCTCAAATTCGTGAACTCAAGCTATCCACCCGCCTCGGCCTCCCAGTGCTGGGAGGATTACAGGTGTGAGCCACCAAGCCTGGCCCTAATTTTTCTATTTTTAGTGGAGACAGGGTCTCACACTTGCTCAGGCTGGTCTTTAACTCGTAAACTCAAGCAATCTACCTGCCTCAGCCTCCCAATATAAAATTAAAGTATAACTTCCAAACTCAACATTAAGAATTTATCCCAACTGGTTAAAAAGAGACTTCTTGGGTCTCCCACAAACTATTTACTCAAATTTGCATGAGATAAATTAACTGTTTCCTGGATATTCTGAACTAGGGAACAAGAGAAAATTTAGTAAGGAATCTTTTGTCTGGAATAAAATGTTCTTCAATTTGGGACTCCTTTCTGTTGAGGGCACTGATATTAAAGACTGAAATCAGTAAAAATAGGTTTCTTAAAAATGAAAAAGAAGAATTTGGAAAAGACAAGCTCAGAAGCAGCTAGTTTAGGAGGTCAGAGATACACAATTGATTCTCAGAGGGACTCTAAGATTTAGACACTCCCTTTGAGGCAGACCTTTGAAGGAAGACATAAACTGAGCTGAGGCACAGCTTCTCTGAAATATAATCCTACTATGGAAACAGACATTAAAAAGGTGGGAGGAGGTGGCACCCGTAGATCAGTGGGTAGGGCGCCGACCATGTACACCAAGGCTGATAGGTTTGGGGGCTACCTAAAACAATGACAACTGCAATAACAAAAAAAAAACTGGCTGGGCATTGTGGTGGGCACCTATAGTCCCAGGCTACTTGGGAGGCTGAGGCAAGAGAATCACTTAAGCCCAAGAGTTTGAGGTTGCTGTGAGCTGTGATGCCACAGCACTCTATCAAGGAGAGGAAGAAAACCAAACAACACAGGTTCAACATGAGCAAAGGCCAAGTTAGGGTTATCTGAGGTTTGAAACGACTCTAAGCTGTGCATGAGAAGGTGAAGAAAACACACACACAGAGCAGGCCACTAACGTAGTAAACATATACTTGCCAAAGAGACCAAGAGCCTTTAATCTCCTGTTTGCTTATTCTTTCTCCTTCCACCACCCTGGTCAGATTCAAATGTTAACCAATTATAGGATGAGTTTTTATTTTTTGGGTTTTTTTTAGAGACAAGAGTCTCACTTTGTCACCCTTGGTAGAGTACTGTAACATCACAGCTCATAGCAACCTCCAGCTTTTGGGCTTAGGTGATTCTCTTGCCTCAGCCTGCCCAGTAGCTAGGACTACAGGCGCCCACCACAAGGCCCAGCTATCTTTTTATGTTGCAGTTTGGCAGGGGCCGGGTTTGAACTCTCCACCCTCAGTATATGGTGCCAGCTCCCTATTCACTGAGCCACAGGCACCACCACCCCACCCCTCCTTTTTTTAAGACTACATCTCACTCTGTTGCCCTGGGTAGAGTGCCATCATGTCATTGTTGCTCACGGCAACCTCAAACTCCAAGTGATCCTCCTGCCTCAGACTCCCAACTAGCTTGGACTACAGATGCCCACTACAACGCCTGGCTACTTTTTCTTCTTTTTTGTTGAGACAGAGTCTCACATGGTCACCCTGGGTAGACTGCCGTGTCACAGTTCACGGCAACCTCAAACTCTTGGGCTCAAGCAACCCTCCTGTCTCAGCCTCCCAAGTACGTGGGACTATAGGTGCCCACCACAACTTCCCGTTAGCTTTTCTATTTTTTGAGAAAGGGTCTTGCTTTCCTCAGGCTGGTCTTGAACTCCTGAACTCAAGCAATCCACTGGCCTTGGCCTCCTAAGAGTGCTAGGATTAAAGGCCTAAGCCACCACACCCGGCCAAAAGGACCACTTCTTTGAGGGGCTGGAGGAAAAGGGCTGGAAGCATTCACCAGCCAACCAAAACTATTGCTTGGCCAGAAGAATGACACAAGACTAACAGACATAATCTTGGGTCTAGAACCTTACTTCCTTCTCTTGTCTAATCCATGCTGATGTTTCTAATTTTGAATTAGCAAAAACTCCTCATACACTCTGAGCTAAAGCAGGGCAATAGGAATGAAGAGGATAGATTATTTTAGATGAAGAACTAGATTTATGAACTGAATAAGAGCAGAACTGAAAATACTTCTTTCAGTTTAGGGCAAAACTGAAAATACTTCTAGTTTAGGAACTTTTGTAGATTGGGATACTGATAAGAGAAATAAGAATTGAAGTGCAGCATATATACTAAAACTGGGTCCTGGACCAGGCGAGGTGGCTCATGCCTATAATCCTAACACTCTGGGAGGCCAAGTGGATTGCCTGAGGTCACAGGTTCGAGACCAGCCTGAGCCAGAGCCGAGGCCTCGTCTCTAAAAATAACCAGGCATTATGGCGGGCACCTGTAGTCTCAGCTACTTGGGAGGCTGAGACAAAAGAATCACTTAAGCCTAAGAGTATGAAGTTGCTGTGAGCTATGATGCCACAGCACTCTACCAAGGGCGATAAAGTAAGACTCTGAATAAATAAATAAATAAATAAATAAACTGGGCCTTTACAGAGATTAGCATGGCCCCAAAGGCATGAATGACATGCAGGCTGGTTACAGTGGCTCATGCCTGTAATCCTAGTACTCTGGGAGGCAGAGGCAAGTGGACTGCCTGAGCTCAGGAGTTTGAGACCAGCCTGACCCAGAGTGAGACCTCCTCTCTAAAAAAAAAAGCCAAGCAGGGTGGCACCTGTGGCTTAAAGGAGTAGGGCACTGGACCCATATGCTGGAGGAGGTGGATTCAAACCCAGCCCTGGCCAAAAAAAAAGTGCAAAAAAAATAAAAAAAGCCAAGCCTTGTGGCAGGTACCTGTAGTCCCAGCTACTTGGGAGGCTGAGGCAAGACAAAAGAATCAAGCCCAAGAGTTTGAGGTTGCTATGAGCTGTGATGCCATGGTATTCTACTGAAGGTGACAAAGTGAGACTATCTCAAGAAAAAAAAAAAAAAGCAAGAAAAGAAAGCAGTATAACTGTATCTATTGAGGGGGATGGCAGTATCAGTAAGTAAGATCAGGAGCTGGGTTTGGATATGTTTAAAATTAGGATGCTTAACATAACATTCACATGATGGGCTCGGTGCCTACAGCTCAACC
>NW_003852438.1:4470144-4472274 GCF_000181295.1 Otolemur garnettii | reverse complement strand
AAAAAAAAAAAAAAATTCACATGATGATGTCTTATCAGGCACACGGAAATGCAAATCTATACAGATCTCAGGAGAGAAGTTTTCTCCTAGAAATAGCAAGTGACACCAAAGCATAGAATAAGATCATAAAAATAGAGGCCAAGGGAGCAACAGTTTGAAGAAAGGAACAATTAAGAAGACAAATTCGAGAAACATCTGGGGAAATTTCCATTTACACTTCCCTTCCTGGTTGAAGGTCACTGCTGTATCAACTAACTGTCCCTGATGGAGGTGTGCTGTATCTTTTCAGTGTGTTAAGCCAGAACAAAAATTAGGTACCACTACTGCCCTGATGATTGGTCAGATGAAACCAGGAGGTGAGTATAGCCAAGTAGGTCATTGGTAAGCCTAGGGTGAAAGTCAATTTAGAGCGCTGAATTGGAACAGGCAGTGTAAGTCATGTGAAGAGTACAGATTCTTAGCCAGGGCCCCAGCAGGCCTATGAACACCACTGAGTTTATATGTATCTAGCATTTTTCTAGGACAAAAAGAGATCATTAGAAGGATCATAACTTCCTCACCTCAAAGATAAATGATGGGAGTGATAGGACAGTAACTAAAAGAAGGGAACAAGACCAAGAAAATTATAGTTTTGCTTATTAATAAGGAAGATTTGAGTATGTTTTAAAGGGAGAGGAAGCTGGTGGCTAATGTGAAGATAAAAGTGAGGTGGGCAGGATGGGACCAGATATAGATTGGCCCAGAAAAAGATGAAATCAGAAACCCAGGTAGAAAGATTAACCTTGGAAATGAAGAAACATTTGAGGTTAGCAGAAGCATGTTCTCATTTGAGGGACATCCATTTTCTCAATAAAGCACAAAACTACATCTCTCACGGACTGATGGGATGGACTGCAAGTTTTGGGAAAAGAGGAGAGGGCAGTGCCCGAGGCTCAAGGAGTAGGGTGCTGGCCCCATATGCTAGAGGTGGCAGGTTCAAACCCAGCCCTGGCCCAAAAAACTGCAACAACAACAACAAAAAAACAAAACAGGAGAAAACATAGGGGAAAAAAATCATTCTGAAAAATGTCATAGGGTGCAATTTCCAAGGGTTTGTGGTTCTTCTCTTTTTATGTCCTAAACATGGGAGGACCTCAAGGCCTGAGTTTCTACCCTGGAAAACTCACTCTCTTCAAATGGGTCTAGCATTTCAGCGTGCATTCATTCACCTGTCTATCTTTTCTACCCGGCACTTTAGGGCACATCATGCCATGAAGGCGGCAGAAAAGAACATGGCTTCAGTTTCAGAGGAGCTTATGGTGTGACAGTGGTAAGCTATGCCGCATAGCTATATCGTTACGCAAAGTAGAAGACAATGAGCGAGCATAAGAGGTGCTGTGACAGTTCAGAGACAGTGGGGGCTCGGGAGCAGAAAGGTGCAGGGGAGCGGAGGAGGTGGGGTTGTCTTCTAAGAAGGGTAGGCAGGAGTTACACCATTTACAGAGAAGAGAGATGAGGAGACGATTCCAGAGTGCAAAGCAGCAACGCGGTGGAGGTGGATAACCGATGTGCACGAAGGTTGACTGGAAAACCCACATACCAGGACGCAGCGAGGAAAGGAAGGGGCATTTGGAGTCCGAGCGTTGAGTGCCAAGGCCCCAAGACAGACTCGAGGATTAACGGGATCAGCAAGGCGCTCTAGTAAGGCTGACCTAAAGGGGCTGGGCTAACAGTACGGACCGCGACTTGCATTCCGCCGCGCGGCATACGCCGGTGACCGCAAGGGCACCTAAGCCTCAACGCTAAGGTACGAGAGGACCCGATAAGCAGAGCTGTCCCAAGTGGGCGTGGACGCAGCTGGATCATCGGCCCGGCTCTGCCCGACCGACTGCGTACCTGAGTGCTGCAGCTCCCTCGCGTCCCACCTAGGCCTCCGCAGGAAGCGTCTCACTGCCACAGTCTGCGTCACTTCCTAGTGCGGCGGAACACAGCCCTCCGACCCAGACAGGTGAGGGCAGCGGACCTGGAACAACCCTGAACGCCTCAGCTATTGGTGCATAAGTGGCCCAGACCCAGCACAACTCCACCCCTAAGGCGGGAGTCCGCGCCCGCAGCCACTCCGGGGGACGGTTGTCTTTGGACTTCCGGCAT
>NW_003852438.1:4460361-4470068 GCF_000181295.1 Otolemur garnettii | reverse complement strand
TTTTTTTTTTTTTGCAGTTTTTGGCCGGGACTGGGTTTGAACCCACCACCTCCGGTATATGGGGCCGAGTGCCCTACTCCTTTGAGCCACAGGCGTCGTCCTGTGCTCCCACTTGAAAGGATGTGTGGTAATTCCCGCTCTGGAACCGGATAACTCCGCCTCATCCAATCCCAGCCTACAGCTCGGTGACGTCTCCAGTAGCTAAGCAGATTCTCTCGGAGCCGGCCTTGTGAAGGTGGAGCGCGCGCCCCCTAGAGCCAGGAGCTGCCTTCTCCGGGTGGCGGGGCTGTGGGCAGCGCTCAGGTAGGAACTGGGGTAGGAGGGCGAGGCCTGGACCGCCAAGGATGTAACAGGTTGACCCATGACTACCACAGAGTGGGCACGGGGGGTGAGTTTCTAATGTTTTTGTACCGTGTGTGACCCCAGGCCTTGCAGCCGGCGTGATAAAGCCCCTCAGAAGCGCCGGGAAGGGGCAGGGAAGTGCCGGGAAGCCGCCAAGTGGCAGCTTGAAGGGGAGTCGGGAACGCTGGCTGGAGGCAGGGCAGAGGAGACAGGGATAAGAGTGCTAAGAGTGACTGGGATTATCAAGGAGGGATATTTTTTCTTGTTCCCTTTTTCCTTTTTTTTTAGAGACAGAGTCTCACTTTGTCGCCCTCAGTAGAGTGTGTGACGTCACAGCTCACAGCAACCTCAAACTCCTGGGCTTAAGAGATTCTCTTGCCTCAGCCTTCCGAGTAGCTGGGACTACAGGTGCCCACCGCCATGCCCGGCTAAAGGAATCTTTTTTCATTTTTTCTACGGCCAGAGTGAAAACATATATGCAATGATACAACAGCACACACACATGCTTCCTCCTGTGACTCTCCCTGATTCTGGAAAAAAGCACGTTTTATTGGTAGATAAGGTGGCCTGGGAGGAAGGCCTCAGATTCACAGTTAACTATGGAGTGAATGAACAAGGGTAGATAAAAGTGTTTGAAGAGGCTTCTCTGTGCCCACCTTCACCTGCTGGGGACGCAGCCCTGATTCACTTAGTGTCCCCACCTGGGCCCCTCACTTTTGCCCTTCACTGGTAAGACAGTGAATTAAGGGCTGAGAGCAGAGAGGAGCCTTCGCGCCTGGCAGGTGTGGAGGGTTAAGGGTTAACATAATGCTGCCAGAGCCACAGTGTGCCAGGTGCTGCCACACAGGAAGCTGACCTCTGCTGGATGGACCTGGACACAGGAGCCTCCCAGGCCCCAGGGGACTAATTATAGCTGAGGGCTTAGGCTGCTGACCCATGACATTCCCCTGCTGCCACCTCGTTCTGAAACAAGGCTAGTCCAAAGCACACTCCCCTCCCTCCCTCTCTGCTGCTCTTCTCTCACCCCAGGAGAAGGCTGGTTTTTATTTTCTTCCTCCTTTTTGAGTTTGTTACTGCTGAATTGTTGATGGGGACAACACCTCATGGGGGGCCCTTGTTAAGCATAAAGAGAGCTGGCCTTGGGCTACCAGGACCCACCAACATGGGAACCTGCTTACTTTTCCCACCTTTGCCCACTCTGGCCCCCTGGCCTCCAGACACCAGGTGCTGGTTAGCTTCCCTGGCCAGTCTGGGGCAGGTAAGAAAAAGGTACACAGGATTGGGAGGAGGAAGAGGACAGAGCAAGGATGTCCTCTGGGAAGACAGCAGCAGGAGGGGACCAGCTGACACCTCCCCCAGCTAGAGCTACTAAGAAGAGAGGCAGGGTAAATACAAAGGTCACAGGGAGCCTAGTGATCTGAGCCTACTTTGCAAAAGTGTAGTTCTGTCAGCAGATTAAGTTCCTGCTCCCCAAAGAGGGTGCTGGTGGGGAGGGTGAGGGAAGGCTAGGAAAGGTCACATAGGGTGGGAGGAGCTGGCAAAGAACTAGGAACCAGGAAGTCCCTGGGGGGAATGGCAAGCCACTAGGCCAGAGATGCCAGCATGGCAACAACTCTGGTGCCAGAGCAGCCTGGGGGAAGGGCAAAGGGGATGACCAGAGGTTTCTGAGGACGCAGGTGTTGCTAGGAGAAGCTAGAAGGGGGTTGTTTGAGATCTTTGTATTTTGTTAACAAACATTGAGATCCACTGAAGCTATGGGGGCCTGGCAGAGGTCAGTCAAGGGGTCCGTGGGTCCTCTGTCAGCTCAAAAGCCCAAACCTCTCCCTGGAAGCCCTTACCTCATCCCTCCTGTTGCTCAAGTATTTCTTTAGCCATTTAACAGGATCCCTGGTCTGTGTGAGGGAGGAACCAGCAGCCCCTGCACTGATGTCCTCTATCCCCACTCTCCCCCATACACATACACCTGAAGCAGGAAGCACTGAGGCTTGATTCTACCCTTCCCAGAGGATAGGAAAAAAGCCCCACATCTGGAAAGGGACATGGCAGCTCCATTTCTGACAAGATGTAGTAGTAGGAGACTGCAGGCTGCTTGGCAGTTCAGGACCTCCAGGTGCAGAGCTGGGCCCCACAGCCTCCTGTCCTCCAAAGAAAAGCTGAGAAGATTCTGTTCCATGGGGAGTCCCGGAGAGCCTGGTGACTATGTGCCCCAAGTTTCTGCCAATCTCCAATGGGGTAAAGAAGCTGCCTGGCCTGGGCCCTGGCCCCACTCACAAATGTTCTGGATGGTTCTGCAGGCAGCGGATGAATTCACCCACTGGCTGGCCCTCATAGCACACTTTGTACACAGCCATGAACAGAGGGAACCTAGAGTGGAAAGGAAAAGTCTCAATTTAGGCTTCTATTTCTGGTCCACCCTCTACCCACACTCCCAATCCCCCATTCACCACCTAACCCTCCAAGCCCCTACCCTCCCACTTGGAGCTCAGGCAGACTCTGGCTCTCAGTTTCCACCTGTTGAGAGTCTAAACTCCCTAGATTTGGATTTTAGGGTCAGGTTGCTAATTACCCTGCTCCTAAACATGTTGAACTTGCCTACATGATTCCTTGGCTTGAATTTTTGTTCCAGTTGGGCAACCCGCTTAACCACTCTGAGCCTCAGTGTCATCAACCATAAATTAGGGACCAACATAACAAAGTTGTGAAGATATGATTATGTATGTGAAGATTATACATTGTATGATTGTGATGATTACATATTATATGAAAATACTCAATAAATGCCAGTTTCCTCCTTCCTATCCTTTTGTTCAACTGCCCCCTTTCTAGGAGGCTTTACCTGGACCAGATATGAGCTGATCTTTGGAACCTGTTTCATACGCTTTTCCAGGATTCTTTTTTTTTTTTTTTTTTGAGACAGAGTCTCAAGCTGTCACCCTGGGTAGAGTGCCATGGCATCACAGCTCATAGCAACCTCAAACTCTTAGGCTTCTCTTGCCTCAGCCTCCCAAGTAGCTGGTACTACAGTTGGCCGCCACAACGCCTGGCTATTTTTGTTGTTGTTGCAGTTGTCATTGTTGTTTTAGCTGGCCTGGGCTGGGTTTGAACCCTCCAGCCTCAGTGTATGTGGCTGGCGCCCTACCCACTGAGCTACAGGTGCTGCCTCTTCTAGGATTTTTTCCCAGACCCAACAGAGCTCTGCTCTGATTTGCCCAGTCACCCCTGCTGTCTTTGTGCTCCCTGAAAAGGAGCACCTCGAAGCAAAGCTCATCCTTCTCCTTACACCTCAGCACCCAAGACAGAAAGGTTGGCCTTGGGGGAGAGACTCAGACTAGGGGTGATGGACAGAGAGGCAGGACAATGAGATAAGCTTATTCTGCTGCCTCAGCTCCAACCCCTGGAGCATAGGACAAAGAGGAAAGGATGCAGAGGGATGCAAGTAATGTAGTGTAAAGAGCACTAGACTGGAAGGAGTTCAAAGACCATGAACTAGCTGGGGGACAATGGGCATACCAGACTCGCTCCAAGCTCTAGACACTTTGTCTGCAACTTAAGGTAACATTCCCCTCCCTGTCCACTTCACACATGGAGGGTTCAGGAAGATGATAAACAGGGGGAACTTCTGGCTATGGTTCCCTCTACCAGTAGGGCCATGGCTAGAACTTACTTGTCCACCAGGCCCTTGTGCTGGAGGATACTGTGTAGCTCCCGGGCTGTCTGGGGCCCCTGCAGCTTCTGTCCATTCAGCATCTCTTTCTCCAACTGCTCGATGGACTGTGCAGAAAACAAGATGAGTGGAGGGAAGTGGGAGAGAAAGGTTCTCAGTATGAGGTGGGAAGTCTGGGGCTTAGATGGGCGGTGGGGTCTTGGGTGGAAAGAAGGGGTAGGAATGTTTATAATAGTCTTCTTTTTTTTTTTTTGAGACAGAGTCTCACTATGTCGCCCTTGGTAGAGTCCCATGGAATCACAGCTCACAGCAACCTCAATCTCTTGGGCTTAAGCAATTCTCTTGCCTCAGCCTCCCAAGTAGCTAGGACTACAGGTGCCCACCACAATGCCTGGCTATTTTTTTCTTGTAGTTGTCATTGTTGTTTAGCAGGCCCAGGCCGGGTTCAGACTTCCTGCCTCAGTGTATGTGGCCAGCACCCTAACCACTGAGTTATGGGCACCAACCCAATAATAGTCTTACTGTTTGTGTTCAAGAGATGCCTCCCACTGAGCACCTCCACTACATTGACACCTACAGGGCCCACCCTCTATTCTTTCTCCCAGAGCTTACCTTTCCTGTACGGGCAAAGGCTTCTGCCACCTTGCGGTTCCGCCCTCCATAACAGGTAGTTATGAGGTCTGCGACACCGCAGCTCTCCAAGAAGGTGGCAGAGGACACAGGGCCACTGCAGAAGAGCTTGGCAAAGGCGATCATCTCCATGAGTCCCAGCCGGATCACTGCTGCCTTGGTATTGTCACCAAAGCCCAGCCCATCACAGAAGCCAGCTCCTACAGCCACTATATTCTTGGGGGAGTAGAGGTCATAGGTAAGAAAGGGTCTTCTTACAGGCCCTAGTGGAGCTCTCAGCACCTGCCTCATGCTCCTTATATTAGCTATGACACACCCTCTGCATGAATTAAGTCTAATGTATGTGCTCCCAAAGTATTTCCACCTCTGGGTTTTCCCACTTTTTTGTTTTTTGTTTTGTTTTTTTTTTTGGAGACAGAGTCTCACTATGTCACCCTTGGTAGAGTGCGGTGGCATCACAGCTCACAGCAACCTCAAACTCTTGGGCTTAAGTGATTCTCTTGCCTCAGCCTCCCAAGTAGCTGGTACTACAGGTACCTGCCACAACACCCAGCTATTTGTTTGTTGCAGTTGTCATTGTTGTTTAGCTGGCCCAGGCCGGGTTCAAACCTGCCAGCCTGGGTGTATATGGCCAGCAACCTACCCACTGAGCTACAGGCACCACCCCCGTCCACAACAATGCTAAAGCCCTCATGTCTATAGCTGTCCAGGATCCATAGTTCTGACCATCAGTCTGTCTGAGGGCTTGGCTGTCTTGCTTCCCATTAGCCTGGGCATCCCCTGAGATAGGACTGTCCCCCAAGGGGCTTAATGGGGGAAAGGAGGAGGGGGTCTAATGTTTGATGTGAGTAATCCACAGGCCTGAATGACCTTGGCCTTGCTTCTGCAGTTCTTCCTGTGTGTATGGGACTTGGTGGGAAAAGGGAGCAACTGCTCTGGAATGAGTCCCAGCACCTCACAGAGCTAAGCTGGCCTTCCTTTAGGATCTCCTTCCTCCCCCTTAGCTGCCTCTGTGCCCTTCTCACCTTTAAGGCCCCACAGATCTCAACTGTGTCCACCTCTTGCACCACTGTGATACGGAAATTTGGTGTTTGCAACAGTTCTTTCAGAACTTGTCCCTGAGCTGGGTCCTTGCAGCCTAAAGTAGGGAAGGGACAAGGCTTGAATAGGGACTCTTGAACTGTTCTTCCCACACCTGCCCTAAGCAGGACCTGCAGCCCCTTCCCTGAGGGGTGCCCCAACCTCCCTCTCCTCTAATGCTTGGGTCTTCTTCCTTTACCTGCCTTATAGGAAAGAGACAACTAAATGAGGTTGGAAGAGAGTATGGGGAGTGGATGCAGCTAGAGCTGCCTGTGTATGTGGGAAGCAGGGGCCTCTTACCAATGGTTGTCTCACAGAACTTCTCATCAGCTACCTCACTGGCGATGTTGGCCCCCATCAGCACACTCATTGGGATACCAAGGCGCTCCCCAATCACTTCGGAGATGAGCTTCAGCCCATTGGGGCCCTCATCTACCCCCTGGGCATAGGATGAAGCTCAGGCCAGGTGCCCTTTTATGCCCAACTGAGGGCTTCCCACCCAGAATTCCTGTTTCTTCCAAATCCACTGATCATCATTGTCCCTCCCAGAAGTCCTGACCATCCAACCCAGCTAAAACTTGCTATGAGGAGGGTGGACAGCATGTGGAAAGCTCACCTGCCACATACCTTTGACCTGCCTCTCCAAAGCAATGTGTTCCCTCCATGTCCCTAGACAACCCTCTCCTGACTACAGCAAACAAACTTCCATTCAGCGATGTCAGTGCTCCAAACCAACTTCCTTTTCACACTCCTCAAACCATCCCACTTCTCATATCCCCCAGGCATCCCTCTGTACCTCCCAAACTCCCCGAAGACACTGGCCTTCAGACCAATCTCTAATCGACTTTCCCTCCAGCCTCCCTTCCAGCAGCCCCAGCCTGACTGCTGTCTATAGCATCTCAAAGTCAATTCCTCTCTCTTCTCTGGAAAACTCTTGGCCTAAATCTGCCATTTCACATTCTCTTTCCTCAAACCCCATAACAGTTGCACCCTCCCAAACCCACATCAGGGTGTCCCTGGCACCTTAATAAGAGATATGCCAATGGTGTTTGCCTTCAGGTGGCCCTTAAGCTGGTCACAGATCTTGCCAATGAACTGATGGGGCACCACAAAGATCAGGATGTCAGCATCCACTGCAGCCTGGACCACATCTGGAACAGCCACCTGTGGGGGTGACCAGGTACTCATAGCCCTGGCAGAGCTCTCCTAGCCCCTGTGGAACCCCATTCAGGATATCTAGAAGCCAAAGAGTGGGGATGGTGTGGGAGAAGGAAGGGTAGTTTGGGATTGAGTTTAGAGGAACAAGATACTCTATTCCCTCCCCCAGCCATCATCACTTCTTCTCTCTCACTCCAGCTGTCCTGGGCTCTTGAGGACTAGAAACCTTCTCTCAGAATTTCTGTTCTTTGGCTGTGATACAGTGAGGGAGGTCAAAGGTGGCCAGAGCTTGGCAGAAGGAAGAAACCAAGTGAGATTTCATCATCCTGCTCCCTAGGGCTGGCAGCTGGGAAGGGAGAGCTCCAGTCTTTCTGCTCTCCCCTGCTCCCCCTCCCCAGGTAAAGAGAGAGTTGCATGGATTTGACCAAAGACCATAAGTCCAAGGAGCAGCCTCCAAGTCCGTTGATAAACCCAGTGAATGAGTAACAGGGTTAGAGCCTGCGGCAGGCACTACCTGGATCCCAAGTCTGGGAGCCTACTCTTTGGTTGCCAAGGAGACAGGCTTCTTTTCACGTCCCTTCCCCACCCACCCATCTGGGAGCCTGTAAGTAGGGGAGGTATGTTCAAGTTCTCCTCAGTCCCTGGAAGTGCCCAGAGTAGTCCTCCTGAGATGCTTCCCAAGTCCAGTTTGCACCTGAAGCAGCCCCCTCTCAGCAAGAGGCACCTCTTGAGTAAGATCTGTGCTCCTGGTTCTCCCTCCCTCTGCTTCCTTCTCTCCTTTCCTTGCAAGGTTTTAGGGCTCACCACATTTGGGGGCAGCTTGTGCCCTGGCAGATATTTGACATTCTCATGCTGTGTGTTGATGATCTCCGTCAGTTTTCTGCCTCCGACATCTTCCTCAAACACCCACATGGTCACCCGTGGGTCAAAGTGTGCCAGCTGGGCTGCATTGCCACCCACAATCTTGGCAATGGCAGAGCCCCTGGCAGGAGGGGGAGCATAGAAAAATGGAGTAAGGGAGGGAACAACAGCAGGGGTTGGGGCAGTGCCCATCTCAGCATCTCACAGCAGCCCACCAGATTATTTACTCCCACTGTCTGTGCCATTCCCATTCCCATGACAAGGGTGCCCTCAATGACCTAGCAATAGGAAGTAGTCCACCTCACCCTTTGCTGCTAGAGAATGGGGCCAGACTTCTGGTCTCTCCCTCACCCTATGCAGATTTTCAGAGTGCGTGCCCTGGAGACTTGTCTAAGGCAAACAGGTGCAGCTACCCAGGCAGGCAGGAGCCAGAAGAAGCCTGGGCACTGTCTGTCCTGCGCCTATAAGGCACAGATGACAGCAGTAGGGGCCAAACAGGAACCTGAGGGCATTTCCTACCCACTCTCTGACTCCTACACATCAAGCCTCCCTCTTAGTCTGTACTTAGGAGGACCCACCTTTCCCCCACGTCCCTTAACAGAACCACTTACCAGTTTCCGGAGCCTACAATGCAGACTTTCTTGCCAGCCATGGTTCTGCTTCTCTGCCTATGCAGACTCAGTGCTACACTCCCCAGCTCTTCTGCGGGCAGGAGCATTTAACTCTGCCACACGTGGGTGCAGCCAAGCCCCGCCCTCCCAGGGGTGGGTAGAGGCTGGCGCCCAGGGAGATAGAGTCTGGCAGGGCCAGGAAAAGGAGAGAAAAGGGTAGAGACCAGGCTCAGCTTCTCCTGGGTTTGCCAGCTGACAGTGCTGGCAAGCTTCTTCCCTTGGCCCCAGCCCAGTTCCCCCACCTCCCTCCTCACCATGGTCTCCTTTGAGATCTGCCAAGAAAATAGCCCAGATAGGCAGTGCCTGTGACTCAGTGAGAAGGGCACTGGCCCCATATACTGAGGGTGGCAGGTTCAAACCCAGCCCTGGCCAAACTGCAACAACAACAAAAAAAATAGCTGGGCATTTTGGCAGGCGCCTATAGTTCCAGCTTCTCTGGAGGCTGAGGCAAGAGAATCACCTAAGCCCAAGAGCTGGAGGTTGCTGTGAACTGTGACACCGCAGCATTCTACTGGGGGCAACAAATTCTGTCTCAAAAAAAAAAAAAAAGCCCAGATAAGGAACAAGTAAACCATTCCCCTCACTCGCGTCTATCCCCCAGCACTGAAATAAATTGTAGTTAGCCTTAGTAACTAGGAGAATGCTTTCTTTTCAGAGATGGGAATCCTCTTCCCTGGACACATACCCTTGCAGGATGACCCCAAATAATGCTCTAGATTTTTCCCTTAGTGGCCCCACATTAGCTCCACCATAGGTGCAAGATGTGGGCTCACTTTTATTTATTTATTTATTTGCAATTTTTGGCTAGGGCTGGGTTTGAACCCGCCACCTCCGGCACATGGGGCCAGCACCCTACTCCATTGAGCCATAGGCGCTGTCCAATGGGCTCATTTTTAAAGGTAAGACCACACAAGGCCTGGAGCAGTGGCTCATGCCTTTAATCCTAGCATTTTGGGAGGCTGAGGCAGAAGAATCCCTTGAGCTCAGGAGTTTGAGGTCAGCCTGAACAAGAGCAAGATCCCTTCTCTACTAAAAATACAAAAATTAGGCCGGGCATGATGGCTCATGCCTGTTATCTTAGCACTCTGGGAGGCCAAGAAGGGTGGATTGCTTGAGCTCATGGGTTTGAGACCAGCCTGAACAATAGTAAAACCCTACTCTATTAAAAATACAAAAACTGGCTCAGCGCCTATAGCTCAACCGGCTAAGGCGCCAGCCACGTACACCAAAGGTGGCGGGTTCGAATCCCCAGCCCGGACCCGCCAAACAACAATGACGGCTGCAACCAAAAAATAGCCGGG